>NC_043979.1:17172780-17794446 GCF_902148855.1 Sphaeramia orbicularis | reverse complement strand
AGAGCTACTTGAGGATTCACTGGGGTGCCGTTCTGCAGCTGCCAAGATATCACTCTTTTCTTCTTGAACCAGAGGCTGCAGTCTGGCACACACACACGCTCACACAAATACATTAATATTGTCTATGTTGAGACAGGGGACGTTTTACTTAAAATCACTGCAGTTTCCATCCACTGTGCCGGACCGGGTCCAAACTCCAAGTGTCTGATAGTGATTTGTGGGTGAGAAAATGCACTGAGCTGATGTCATGGTTACGTATTGTGTAATGAGACTTAACCCATAAAGGCCCAAACATCCACCACTGAACTAAACTGTCAGTTGATCTAAAATGTTTCATACCAGCTGATCCTTTAATCCTGTCAATACATGTAAATAATTGGTGTAAAATACAGTTTGTCGTCTTTTCGTGGTCATCAGATATGACCCATTTGGACGTTCAGAGGCTCCATAGTGAACGTGGAAACACCATCTTCTACAACATTGATTCACCAGTAAAACCCATGGACTTTGATCAATGATAGTGGTTACAGATGGGTGTTTTAATGTTCAGTTAACGATAGATTTGCTGAAAAAGTAACTTTTTCTTCAGTTTTCTCTATTTTTGATATAATCCTTAACTTTACCATGAGCTTTTATGAACATCTACATCATCAGTGAATTGAATATAAGAAAAACATGATTTACACTGAAAAAAAATGCAAAATACAGAGGATAATATATAATAAATGGTGGTAAATCACTTAAGAAAGGTTAAATAGAGAGAAAATATCATTTGGGAACCGCCACAAAAGTAGCACTGGGTCTTTATGGGTTAAACTTTCCCTTCGTCATCTGTTTGTACAATTGTACATGAAGAGTGTTAAAAATGTATTAAATTAATAAAACTTGTCTTAATTATACCCTGATGATACTGAACAATAAATGTCAAATACTTGATCAGTCCACAAGGAAACAACAGACTAAGACATGTGATAATCCCCAAACACCAGATTAAAACACATATGCATACACTGGTAATGCCAGACAATAAGTAAGGGTTAATGTAGTGACATGATTATTACCCAGATCACCCTGCAGGGGTTCATTTTATGATAAATACTGGCTCGCTGTAAATTCTGCTTATTACGCAAATGCTTACAAATGAAATAATTTGACTTTTTTTTTTTTTTTTTTTTTACATGATTACAATGATTCCAAATTCGACTATTTATATAAAAATGATTTCCCAGGTCTACAATCATCATTTAGCCCCCAGATAATAAATACTAGATTTTAGAACACCATCATTGATCAATCAGAACTAATGGTTGATAAAAGTTGGGTAATAATGAAAGATGCCTGATTCAAGATGTAAAATAATAATAAAATACTGAGATTTCTTATATCTAGATCAGGGGTGTCAAATTCATATTAGTTCAGAGTCCACATTCAGCCCAACATGATCTGAAGTGGGCCAGACCAGTAAAATAATAACATAATAATATATAAATTATGTCAACTCCAAATATTTTATGTCCAACTTCCATGTTTTAGAGTGAAAAAACTTAAATTACATTATGAAAATGTTTACATCTATAAACTGTACTTTAAAAAAATATGCATAACATGAACCATGAACTAAAACGTATTAAGAAAAATAAGTGCAACTTTAACAATATTACGCCTCAGTTTCTCATTTGCACATGTGCATTGTGATAGTTTGAAAACAGAAACGTTTGAATGTAATTTAGCTTTTTCACACTAAAACAAAGACAAAAATTCACAGTTGTTATTATTTATATTTTTTTATGATTGTACTTTACTGATCTGAGCCACTCGAGATTGAATTGGGCTGAATTTGTCTCCTGAAATAAAATGATTTTTAATATCTTTAATGTAATTTTTGCATTTCACAAATTCATTCCATGGGGCAGGCTGGAGCCTTTGAGGGGCCGGTTTTGGCCTGCATGTTTGACACCTGTGATCTAGATGAACCTGTTTCTATTCACATGCCTCTCCTGCAGCCTCTTGGGTTTCCTTTTGCTCTTTAATGATTTTGACTACAGGTGCTTCGTCTTTAACAAACCCCCCGTCAGTGATGATTACAGTCTGAATATCGGGGGGCAAGATATCAGTCTCAGGTGTTGCTTTGGCATCTGACTCTGCAGCCAAAACAGTCTGTGTAGCAACAGCCTCCAGGACTGATGTTGTGCAAACAGCTGTGGTCTGTGAGCCCGATGCCAACGTGCCGACGGAGACGGGGACGGAAAGGGTGGGCAGGGCCACGGCGCTGGAGGAGGCTTCAGACGACAGCGGTATGTGGTGAGCCACAGACACGGGCAGAGAGAAGGGGATGGTAGAACCGTCCAAGGACAGCACGCTGGTCCCGGTGCCGTCGGTGGTCACGATGGGCTGGATCTGGGTCCCGGGTGGCATGTCGGTGTGGATGACCGTGAGTCCGCCCAGAGCGCCATGACTGACCAGAGCAATGGTGCCGTGACTGGTCCAGTCGGACGGGACGGTGACCTGCTCAGCTGCCACCACGATGGAGTCGGACTGGGTTTTGCTAGTAGTCGCTGCACTCGCTGCATCCGATGCACCCGCCGCACTCGCCACGCTCACCGCACTTGCTGCACCCGCCACACTCGCCGCAGCAGCACTTTTTTTCTTAGTGGTGCTCTTCTTCTCCCCAGCTCCTGCTTTCTCCGTCTTACTCTTAGCTGGAGCTTTGGCCGGTTTGTCTTCCACATTTCCCTTCAGCACCACCAAGTACGTCTTCCATGGAGCGTCTGAATCATGAATCTGAAGTTAAAAGGACACTGTGTTAGTTTTATACCAGCAATATAAACTACAACTAGGTGTAAAAAAATATTAAAACAATGGCAATTTTCAGAGCACAGTAACTAATTACAAATACAACGAATAATGTAACATGAATGAAAACAAAATGAGTAAAAATCAGTGCTGTGTTTACTAATTGTCCAAGGTGTACTAGGATAAAAAAGATGGAGATAGTAGACCCCTGAACCTGTAGATCACATCCATGTTAAATAATTTCACTATGTTGTCAATACACTAAAAGAAACCTATATGTGTTTAATATGAATTCACTAACCCTTAAAAACATGGCTGGATGGATGTGGAAGTTACTGGTGGAGTGGACGTGATATCAGTGTCAGACTATGTATGAACAAATGAACAATGAAAATAATGTAAATATCAAATCTGAAGTTACGACACCTCCATACATGAAATTAAATAAATACAAGCTCTCAGCTGTGAATTATCTTTTAAATCTATAAGAAATTTATCAGTTGCCGTTCATAGATATTGTTTTGCAATGTGAGTGTGGCTTTTTTTCCCAGACCAATCTCCCAGTGGTAGAGAATCACCGTCACCAATGGGAATCCATAACGTCTTCAAGGAGGACCGAGTTATAGTGGAGACCTACTTTGTGTAGAATGTTCATGGAATGTGGTTTTTGAAAAACAGGTGCAGACACACATTCATAAAGACAGATGAACCAGACTGCAATACTTTTGTAGGGCGATGGTAAAAAAAGGAAAACTAGTCCAGTCCTCAAAATATAAATAGGATTAATGTCCCTGTATCTCATTGGCATGTTCTATCAAGAATCAGTAACAACTTGAATTTGCGAGGTTGTCAGGTTCTGCCGCTATGAGTCCAGTGGTCATGATGCAGATCAATCTCCCAACAGTGGGTGGTACTTTCACTGGAGGATAACCCAACAAATATGAAAGTCCATATATGACTTCCTATCAGTGCTCATTAGTAACTATAATGATATCTGTAATCATTTCCATGTTACTAAAGCCAAATTTGTTATTTTTCAGAAATTCGTCAAAAATTCAAAACTCGAAATTTCTCAGAACTGTGAACAAACTATGTAGACATTGTCCCAAGGAAGCTACATTTAAAATTTGGAATGAATCCAAATTAGTAGTTTCAGGGAGAAGATTGTTGAAATGTAGACATTGGTGACCTTGAGTTTGACCCTTCAATGTCACTCAAGGTCAAAGGTCACAGACCCAAATGAAAGTCCATATATGACTTCCTACTAATGCTTGATATCTCTAAACATTTCCATGTTATAAACCATCAAAATATGGCCTATTATAAGTAAAGGCAATGTTTAGTATTTCAAATATTTTTCAAAAAAATCAAACTCTCTCAAAACAAATCAAATACTTGTATAATTGTTACATGACTAAAACTAAACTGAAATACTAACCAAAATGAAAAGTAATGAAAACTGAAAACCTATAATAAGTGGTGTGACGGATATGATGATGTTTCATCAAATGCATAAAATATCTTTTGTGTATAGACTGTTGTAGTAAACAGACTCACTGATTCCAGTCCTAATACTCTTGGCACTGATACCTCTCTTCATGGCCTGTGCCTTTTCCTTGTTATCAGTCTAATTTTATCCATGTGGGACCCATATACAGAATGCAGTCTTGGTCGACTAAAGTAAACATTGCTTACCATAGTGTGCCTGCGAAGGGTAGATTTGTCTGTGAAGGTACGTGTACACAAGCCACACATGTAAGGCTTTTCTCCTGTGTGAATCCGCTGGTGCCTCTGCAGGGCGTTGAGCTGGGTGAACTGCTTCTCACAGTATTTACAGCCATAAGGACGCTCACCTTATCAAAGACACAGCAAGCACACAAGTCAACCAGAGAATAAAAAATACAGTTTACAAAAAGAAGCACAATAGGACAGAGGGTTCACACACATTTTTTAAGGTCAAATTCAAGCACTTTTCCAGCACTTTAAAGGGTTGTTTTCAAATTTTAATTTTCTTTTCCTTTTAATCACAATGGTGGACATTGTATTATGCTATAAACATGTAAAATTATGTTTCACAATAGCAAAAAGTTTAGAAATTAAAGGAGAACACAAAGTTTTATCCAAAAAAAGGGAAGTCACTTGGCATTCTTCAGACATATTCACACCGAGACAAAGATTAAGAAAAAAAAATGTACCTGGAGTTGACCTGAGAACACCCACTAATTTTCTTTTTTGACATAAAGTTTAATTTTTCAATATGTATCACCTCTCTGTAAGTCACTTTGCCTTGCCATCTAACCTGGCAGAGTTAATATTAAAAATAAATAAACAAATCATATCACAGAGTTATAAGGGCAAGCACTTTCAAGAACTTTGACAGCATTGAAATTTAATCATTTTAAGGATTTCAAGCACCCGTATGAACCCTGAGGACAACTAGTTACTGGGTTATAAAAGTCGACTAGTCCTCCAAACTCATACCTGTATGTACTTTTAAGTGCTGATTGAGGGAGTTCCTCTGAGCGAAGCCTCGGCCACACTCTTCACACTTAAAAGGTCTGGACCCAGTGTGGATGTTCGAGTGGTGTCGTAGGTATTCTTTTGATGCAAAGCTTTTTCCACAGGCCTCACACATGAAGGGTTTCTCTCCTGAAAACAGCAAAAGTCCAGCAGGCTTATATCAACTGGACATAGGCTTTAAATAATAATACTGAAGTTCTGTACAGGACTGAGTCAAAAAATACTTGTAATGTGACTAAAACTAAACTGAAATAGAAAAACAATAACACTGAAATACTAAACTAAATAAAAAGTAATGAAAATTTTAAACCTATAATAATTGGTTTGATGGATATGAGGTTGTTTCACAGTAGGGCTGCATGATATTGGCAAAACTTGCGATAGGCGATATGGATGTACAGCACTGCAATAACGATAATATTGCAATATTTCTTGTTCACCTAAAAAAATATCAATTTCATCTACTAAGAAAAATGTTCCTTAATGTTAAAATGAGCCAACTGTATGCTGACTCAATTATTTACAATTTAAGACAAAATACTACAACAATCAGTTACAAAATTCTGTTCAAGAACCTGGTGATGCTTCTACCGTAGACCTTCAGACACAAACATAGTCAAATATTTTGTCATTTTATTCACATATAACAATGTGTAAATGACATGGATGTATTTCATAATAACAAAGGTGCCAGAGTACCGCTATGCAAGAGCGTTAACAAAACATTATTCCATGGCTTGCCTGGTTTGGTAAATACTGCATATAAAAATAAAATCTTTAAATATAAGTGTTCAGGCCTTGCCCAAAGTTGTACTCTGAAAATACTCACGTTTTCAACATTAATAACATGTAAATTTGCATTCAACCAGCAGCAGTAGCATTACTTCAATGTTTTTGCCGGAAAAACTAGTATGTTAGAGACGTAGAGAAAACCACTGTGGTACCCCATGGTGTGGAAAACAGAAAGTTAATGAAAAAATAAATAAATAAATAAATTATTGCACGTCTTGCGATATAAATATTGCACACTCCATTATCGTGATAACAGTATTTTATTGATATATTATGCAGCTCTATTTCACAGTATGGTTAACTTGACCAAATGTATATAATATCTTTTGTGTATAGACTATTGTAGTAGCCAAACTCACTGATTCCAGTCCCAGCAAATAATAATTGTGAGGTTCTGCATATGACTCTTACCTGTGTGTGATCTCTTGTGATAGGCCAACATGTGCTTTTGATTGAAGCGTGAATCACACTGATCACATGCAAATGGCTTTTCTCCGGTATGAATCCTGCACATAGGGAAATGCATAGGTTACATGTTAAAGAAAAAGAGAAAAAATAAACACCTTAGGCTTTTCCGTGTACAATCATGCCTGTGTGCTGTCATCATTCACCACCGGGAGTTCATTACCTGCTGTGCATCTTCAGAGCAGAGTTCTGAGTAAACCTAGCCCCACACTCAGCGCACTCATAAGGCTTTGTACCTGTGTGGATTCTCTTATGCAACATCAGCGCAGCTTTGGAGCTGAGTAGCTTTCCACAGTCAGAGCAGACATTATACATATAGTTCTTTTCATGTACCTGAAACAACACAAGTAATCATGTGTCTTTAGTGATTACTTTTCTGCTTGTTATTTTACACTGTACTGTATTCCCTCTGAGGTATACTGTGTTTAGACTCTGTCACTTTTCACCTGTTTTTGATGTCGAACAACATCCTTCTTTCGTTTGAAGGTCTTTGGGCAGTTGTCGCAGGCATGAAGCCTCTCCGTGCTGTGGACGTGCTTTTCATGAGTGTTCAGGTTGCTACGGTTGGCAAAGGTTTGCTGGCAGGTCTCACAGCGATAGATGACTTCAGCTTGCACTCCATGGTATGTACTGGTGAGAAAAACAGAAGGAAGCACATCAGAGAATTTCACAGCTCCAGCTTTAGGGGTGAGATAGCTTAGAATAATACAGTAGTGCTTTCATAAGTATGAGAACTGGTTGCTATTATAGTTGATTTAATAATAAACTTGATCCCTTTTCTTTGAGTGGACATTTCACCTTCTCTGAGCACTGAGCTTTTTGAACATTTCAGAGAATGAGATATGACTGAAATGATATATTATATTCTATATGACTACTGCAAATGATGTATTATGTACGAGTACTGGCCTTATCAGTGCAGTGGGGCTGTTGAAACATACTGGTTTTATCATCTACCAACTGTTTTGTGTTGTGTTCAGTCAACCAATAAACACTTTCATTCACTGTATAATACTTATTGCAATTTCCCAGAAATAACAATGCGTCATTTTCACCTCAACTGTTTTGTCAAACCAGTAGTCTACAAACCACAACATATTATTTATTCTTACACAAACCAGAACAGTTGCAAACTCTCACAGAAGCTGATAAACTAAATGCTAGGTTTTTTTCTTTAAATTTCTATCAAAATACATAATACTTAATTTTTGCTCAATGAAATTATCTAAATGACTGCCCTTTATATGCAATAGCTAATTCGATTCTGCCAACCTCATATCAGATTAAAAACTGTGTTGCACACAAAAGTGCAGGTTCACAATCAGGTCAATCTCCAAAGCACCTAATAAAACACATGAAGCCATGGCAGAGGTGACTGGGGAACTATAAGGTAAAACCAAAGTCCCATTAGATGACTCACATTTTCCACCATAATTACTATGCTGACATGTGAACAGTGCACTTTAACACTACAGAAGAAAATGATAAAAGAAAAAAAAAAAAAACAGCTGTGCATGGATCACCATACAAGGTATTAATAAGACCCTGCCAAAATGTGCTTTCTGATGACCTTTCTGCAGTCATACACAATAAAGAAACCCTATTTCAAGGTGGATTTCCTACCTGATGTGCTTCAAATAGCTTCTTTCATAGTGGAAGGTCCGCTGGCACTTGTTACACTGGAACTGAGCTTTGGAGGTTCTTTTGACTGTCTCCATAGATTCTTCCTCATTTTCCTCCTCCATCTCTTCCTCTCCTTCCCCCTCACCTCCCAGCGCCAAGAACAAAGGGTCCTCTGGATCATCACAGCGCTCGTTGTCCTTATTTTCCCATTCATCCTCCTCTGAGGCTGTCATGTCCACTGTCCTAGCTCCTTTCTCTGGTTCAGCCTCAGGTGCAGCCCAGTCTTCTCTCTCCTCTGTGTTTTCAGTTGTATTCAAACCTGTCGTCTGAGGGACTTCATGTTCAACTAGCTTAAGTTTTACTTTTCCTCCTGGCTGTCTTTCATTTTTTGCGTTATCTATGTCTTTTAATCGTTCTGAGCTATTGTTCTCAGTGCTCTCTGGAGACATCTTCTCCTTTTGTTTTAGGCTTTTACGCTGTTTCTTCCCTTTGAGACTCTGTGCATTTTCAGAATCATGTAAATTATCTGTATCTACAACATTTGATGAAGCTGATTTATTTTTACGTTTTTGCAGAACACCAGCACTCATGGTCTCACTACAAACGTCAGAAAGATCCTTGCAGTCCAAAAATTGGGCCATAGCGTGAACATCGCCAATCTTATCTGAGTGAACCTGCACTTTACCGGTGTACACAAACTCCAGAAACTTGGAGAAGTCAGAAGAGTGCATATTTGATAGTAGTACTTTATCCTGGGCTGCACACTGAGAGAGGAGAATCTTTTTAAAGTAGCCACTGGATGCAGCCAGCATCACCTGGTGGGCCTTAAAGTCCTGCACCTCTCCTTCATAATCCACCTGCACTGTGACATCACTCAGATGTCCCTCAAGCCTCAGCTGCTGCAGGGAGGCCAAAATGCTTTCAGGATGAGACTTAGAGGTGAGCTGGACCTCTCTGACACCCATTATTCATTTGTGGCACTGAAAAAAAAATTGAAATGTTCGTGAAATTACAAGACTGACATAGAACAACACTTTATTGATCCCACAACAGGGAAATTCAGTGTTCAAGGCCGCAACAGAATAAAGTGCAAGAAAAAATGTGCATGTGTAAAGATAGAGCAAAAGACAAACAATATAAAAATAATAATAGTAGTAAGTAATTAAACTCTATAGGCTATAAATATCTTTACATTTTACATAGATTGTAGCATTGGGATTCAATCAGAACGTGACATTTTAGTTTATTACGTTTAAAATCTGCTGCTGCTGACTAAAAGAAAATGTAATCCATGACATGTACCATACACATACTGTCCATCCTTTGCAACATATCCACAATGCACTATAATAGAAACTACAATACTGAATGTAGTCATATATAGCAAAAGTATTTTATACAGACAGATATATATAGATTGTATATAAATGATTAATCCATGGTCCTAGTTTTATTAGGCTTCATATATCATTTGTACTGCCATGTTTTCATTTCCACTCAAACATATATTAGGTTTAGTACTTATGAGTTACTTCCAAGTGAGTTAAAATAGTTTCTAACAAAATATTCAGGTTTTAACTGTAATGTAACAATAGCTATAGGTATATTTCGGTTTTTATTAACATCATGTTCTCTGTTACCCACCTGCTAACATTAGCATCACAGACACATCTACTAGCCTGCTAGTTAGGCTAACTAGTACTGTAAACCACACACAAATGACAAGTATACCATAACACAAGTTTATTGAACACCTCAGTAAACGGCGTGTTGGTGATCAGCTGTAGTCCAGATAACTACACTAAATGCGAAACAAGTTTTCTTACCGTAAGGTCGGTAAAATGGCAGCCCTTCACAATCTGCGGCAGAGGGTGTTTCCTGTAGAATCGCTCTCGAGACGGCTCCTATATTTTCACTAGACAACATCCGGTGCCGGTGTGGCAGATCCAAGATCAGTTCTTATTTAAGCGTCGCTTTTGAGGCTCCGTATTACGGCCTACAATGGCTGGTTCTGGATCAGATTTCTAGGTGGCTGGTTTATAGACTAAAAGCGACAGGAAAATGACCTGCAATTCACTGAAATATTTATACACAGTGCTAAACTAATTTAGCTGCCCGAAAATTCAGTGGCATACTAAACTATTTATTTATTCTTTACTCAGCTTTTTGCTTTACTACACTTTACACTATTTCAATAAACAAACGACTGTTATTGCCATCATATCACGTTTCCAAGCAACAGTTTGTGTCTTTTATTATTTATGCAGTGAAATTATTCTGTGTTATCATTATTATTTCTTTCGTTTGATACTGAAATATGACTTTATAAATTAGAGTATTTGACAGTTACTGCTACATTGTTAAATGCAATACTGCCCTTCACCCTCCTGGGGGCGCCATTGTACAAAAAAGATACAGCAGCTTCTTAGGAATTATTACAGTTATGAATTGAAAAATATTCAATGTGCAGTAAAATATATTACACCTTTTTTGGTCATTTTATGTCTTCTTCATTGTTGTATGATTCAAGTGGACTACACTCTTTGAAGTAGATCTACCCACATAAGCTTTAAAATACAACTGTTGCTACTACTCTGCTGTTTGTGAGTGAGAATGGTTGCAAAAGGAAAAGCCTCCAACAAAAGCCACCAAGCTGAGAGAATGAGTATATTAATTTATGTTCAGACAGACATAAATCATATACAGAGTTGCAAAAAAAAAACCATGCTGTCATTCCTGAGGTGTCTGGAAAGCTACTTGGAGATTCACTAGGGTGCTGTTCTGCAGCTGCCATGGATTTTTCTCTTTTTTTTATAGTTCCACAGGAAATCCATATACCTTACATTTGTCTTAATGAATTCTGCAAGCTAGCAATCTATGCTGTTCTGGTGACTCATGCTCCTCTCTGGACCAAAGCTGTGCAGAGTCTGAACTGGAACACTGTGTTCGCCTGTCTTTCATTACATCCACTGCCACACACACAAAGAATGTGGGCCATTTTCTTACCTTGAATCGTCTTTATATTGAAGGGGAATGGGACTGGTATAACACACAGCATCTGCACATGTTATTATTTGTAACAGTATGCAAATGGACATCAAAAGCAATTTCACAGATATAATGTGATGCAGCCTAAGAAGAAAATAATTATATCCACAGTTAAAGGGAATTATGAATTAACATGTGCATATTAAATAGACTTGTTATAGCCTACAGATGAATAATGTGGCACTATCTGAGGAAAGAAGTCTTTATGTTTATCGGATGCTCTACAAAGAGTTCACCTACATTTTACACATATATTGTACAGATGACAGCGATGTTAGTGGCAAATATCAAACCTGTTTGAGCTCAGGGTTTGTGGTTTGTGTTTGTGTTGTCACAGGATGCTTTGTCAGACTGAAGATATGGCAGGGAAACAGACTTGAGGTTTCTACATGCCCTCACTGGTTTACATGTGTAATTAAGGGGATGAACATCTGTTGTATCACTCAGACAACAAAAGGTCAAACACTCATTTCAAAACTATGTCATTTTAATTTAGTTTCAGTCATAACACCAGCTAACTTTTAGAATGACTCCAGGGCATTTTATATTGAGCTGAGGACAGACAAACTGGATGTTGTGTGACTAAAAGTCAAGGGTTCAGATGTTGCCTGTCCACTCTAACATCTGGCGCACTTGGTAGCCAGCTGTACCTCCAGGTTGTCCAGTAACAAATTAAATTCCCATAGATACATCATCAGGTTGTCAGGGAAGAGGATAAGGTGCAGAAATGCTCACTGAAAGGTGATGGGCTCAGCAAACAAAACATTCTGCCGGCGTTGGTTCATGTTTGCTTTGCTATGGGTAGACTCCTCCACACGACCGAAAATATCAGCACTGACGTTCCACAGTGCACAAACAACATGACAAAATGTGCACTGTATGAGAGAAGAAGCAAATCTCAAAGCCAAGGACAATTTTAATTTGAGGCTACAGAGCATACACAGTAGAATTGAACAGTTTAGCGGTGATGGTTGTGTCCGGGCTCGGTTTGTGTACTGGAGTTACACACAAACACTTTAATTTAGATGCAGTGAGGGTAAGTCACTCAGTCGGTGTCCTTGCAAGACCTCTGTATAGCTTCTTCACTTGGCTCACTCATAATACCAGCAGATGAACTGAACCAGTCATGGTAAACACCAGAACATTACATGGAAGTGCAGACGATGGTGGTCCAAGAATAACCGCAGTATTCTCTTTGTGCTTGCCCAAATAACCACACAGCCGATGCCAGACCGACCAAAAAACAGATCCAAGTCAGTATTCTGTGGTGACCTTCTTTTCCCCTCCAGCCATTCTACTCAGTAAACAGAAATATGTTTCATAGATTAATTTGTTTTTATCATTTTTGACTTGTATTTCAACAGACATCATATTCTTTTAATCAATGAAACATTCATATTTTGCTTTCCTTCCTGGATTAACTAATTTTTTGCAGATTTTTCTAGAGTGGTTTTAGTTGTTTTAGGGCATGGACTTCAATCTCCACCCTTATTTATGTAAGGAAAAATTGGGCAGGAGTCAAATATTGTACATGTTTGTGAAGTCCCGTCAAGGCCAAGGTTACTTTGCCAGGATATACACAGCAGCCCAGACCTGTCTCTGGTAGTCTCTCCTCAGTTAAACCTCCCTTCCCCATTCTCCCTCCTCTGTTCCTTTATTAGTGGCTCGATGCCACACCACAGGCAGTCTGTCCAGAAAAAAGCTGAAGCTCTAAAACCTCAAAGTAAGATCAGGACATAGACAAGCAATGATTCACAAAAATTGCAAAAGACTCATGGTGCCATAATGAAATGCTCTTCTTCTTGGCTAAGGCTGATGAGAAATGATAGTTTCTGCAAAAGGACCAGCAGATGGAAGTTTGGCCTATGTTTGAGATTTAATAGGTTATATGCAACTGGTTACCCTGTCTAACTGTATTTATTAATAAATTCATCAAAGGACATTTAAAAGAAGAAAAGCAGACATTTCATCAAACACTATGCAGCAATGTTGGAACATTTTCTGATTTTATAAAGAAAATACTGTTGAATTTCCAGTGCTTAAAAGTGCTGTCCAACAACATGACCACCCACATTGACAGGGTTGACTTGGATATTCTACAAAGATGTGTTTTATTAAAATGCAACCCAAACTACAATTCCTGATATATTTTGTTCTCAGTAACTTTCTGTTGCAATAATGTATTTTATAATATAATTATTGTTAGATGTACCTGGTTACTTTTGAAAAGGACACTATTTAAAGGGTCAACATGCAGGTTTTGTTCACGCTTGTGTGCTCATGTGAAGTTTGTTGACGTTTGCCAACCCCATTGCTTTCCTGAGGACTGTCTTGTTTCCCTACAATAGCAGCTAGTCCTCTGATTTCTGTGTAGAGCCCTCAGGTTATTTTTGTCACCAAATCCTCAAGCTTACTCCTGAGTGCATCATTGGTCCTGTATAGTGTTAACAGTGTGTAACACTAGCCACTGTTATCTTATGGGGTTAGCTAATGTCAATAAACAACAGGTTATTGCAGGTTCAACGCAGACTCCAACACAAACTTAAATTTATACATTGGAACTTTAATGTATTTACATGCAGCGAAAAATGTTCTAAACTTTCATTACAGTGTATTACACAAAACAACCTCACCTACATTAAATATAAAAGCACATTTAAAATGCAAAAAAATAATAATCTGTGAATGGGATCTGATCTCTTCCCTTTAAATCAGCTCCATTTCACCAAACAAAGATGTTTTTCTTTTTGTGTCTGCCTGGTTTAGAAAAGACTTTCCTTTCATTGATGAAAAGATATACGGCATTCAGAGATGAAATTACTTTCCAAATGGCCACTGACTCACCATCTCTATTCCCAGTGCTATCTCACACTCACTCTCCCTCCTTCTCCCCCTCTCCTCCTTCACTCGTCCTTGTGAATGTTCTATCTATTGTAACTGTATACAGCACTTAGCACTTCAGACAGCAGACAAACCAGCTCAAGGACAACCTCCCACTCTTGCGATGCTCATAAATAGACTATTTGTCCAGGCTTACCAATCACCTTACCCACAGAGCCTGTGTGGGTGCTTGTGGACAATGTGTAGCTTGCACCAAAATAGATCTCCACTGCTGCTGTGTGAGGGCGGACTCAGGCCTCCAAACCTGCATTGAGTGAGACCACTTTGCATAGGAAAAAAGGGACTGTTGTGTCTTTGAAAATGAACAATAATGACTCACAAAGTCTATCCGTTTATAATGTGTGATTTTCTCCATCCTTTTGCAATCTGGAGCACTAAAACAGGTGGTATCACCTCCGCAGAGTTTCCCAGAATGCAGCGCTTGCTCCGACTGAGTGGGACATGACCGTCAGCACATTCCTGGAGAGCTGGATCCCCAGAAGCAACAATTCCTCCTTCCTCTCTTCCCTCCCTTCCTTCCTGCCGCCCTCGTGTCCTCTCCTTTGCTTCCGTGGATTGCATCACTCGTCTGCCTCCTGGCCTCCTCTTCTCGGACCCTTTAATCACATATGGCACACACAGACACACACACACACACACACACAGACACACACACACACAGACACACAGAAGTAAATGTGTGCACACAATTGCAGACACACACAACCATTGTGGGCAGAAGGCACCCTTGTCAGTCCTCATACTGGTTTTGTGGCTCCAGTTGGAATTTTATGGTTGGTTTGAGCGGAGGATTCTGGAGGCTTTCCAGCTGCCCTCCAAAGACTCCGCTCTTCTCTCCATCTCTTTGTTCCTTCTCTTCAGCTTTCCTCTCTTTTTCTTTTCCTCCCCTCTTTCCTCCCCCCTCCCTGCTTCACCCATTCACCCTCAAGGTCAGAAATATCCTGTGGTTTAGGTTTGATCCCCTTGGATATGCCCTAGCTCTGTCTGTCTCTCCCTTCCTTTCTATCCCTCTCATGCTCGCTCAGACTTACACACATACTCTTATTGTAAGCACTGCACTACTCCAAGCATTCCTGTACAGGAAACACATGCCGGGATCAGCATAGGCGGGTCTGTGTGCCGTGCTTCGACACACACACACTGTCTTCCACCGGGGTCAGCAGTCTCTCCTAACATGTAAAAGCGAGAAGTAAAAAATAGTCATAGTCCTCTGAGCCGAAGCTGTCATCCCTGAAGACCTAAACTAGATAAATCCAGTGCTTCAGTGACAGTAAATAAAAGATCCTTGACTTCTTTCCATGGAGTCACGGTGGAGGGACTGCAGGTTAACCCTGTTCCTCTGGGTTCACCTATTCTCCGAGTTGTGTAACATGGCAGAGATCCAGCACTTGTGCAATAACAGGGGCCTTGGCCGGCTGAAAGAACGCCAGTTCAACCAGTCATCCTTTCATATCCGCCGGTTAATGGAGGAAAACAAAATCTTGCCCAATTAAAGCCTTGATCCAGAATCTCTCGAGTGAGAATCATTCATGGTCATGAATGATCTGTAAAAGGTTTTCCACTGGAACATTTTGCCATAGAGGAAAAAAACTACTTGCCTTATTCCAAATATTTAAATGCAGATTTAAAACATAATTTTACCACATATCATTGTCAATTTATTTTATTCAGTCATCATACATCAAGACAGGCTGAAGAAAGCCAACAGAATATGGATTAAGTAGTGAATGAACTGGCTCGGAGGGAAGCAAATGCCTACCTACGTTCTTAAATTTAGGCTTCCCTCCAGAAATTAGAAAACTGAAAAGGAAAATCATTCATACCCCTCACCCTCCAACTAGATTAGGAAAACCTTTCTTTTAGAAACCGAATTACTAATTTCTACAAAAAACAAAATTACTCAAATACCTCCCAGAACATAATTGCTCTCTTATATTATAATATAAATCAGAGATATCATGGGAATTAAAGTTTGACCATAGTAGACTTACAAATTATTTTTATGGCATTTTTTTTGACATTTCACCCATTATAGTAGTTTAAGCGTCAGACTCCACATAGTTACATAAAGAAGTACAAGTGCGCAGTAAATTATGTAGCATTCTTGTTTTTGTACATGAGACGCTCAGTTTGAACATCATGTCATGACAAAAGAAAGTGCATCGTCTTCGAATTCTGTTGTTTTATTCGTCAGGACATAAAAACATTTGGACCATAACAAGATCTGCAGTTATTTAAATGTAACCTCCAAAAATGAAGCCAAAATGAAGAAGCAGTGCAGATAAAAACTAAGTATACCATTATTGTTCCCAGAGGAATTAAGCAGGTAAATAGCAGCCAGGTACTGCTGAGAAAATGGCCTCGATTTATTGATCATCAGAAAGTGTGTCTGCCTCTAGTCCTCTTAGTCTGGTCCGGAGCATTCAGGTGTGTGTTAATACAAAGGACAAGATGTTAGGACAAGAACTTAAAGGAGCCAATTGTTGCCACCTATCAATCTGGAAAGGATTCTATGGGCATTTCCAAGCAATTTGAGGTCTGCCATCCTACAATCAGAACGATTATTCACCTGTGGAAAAAAAGACAGTTGCCAATGTTCCCAAGAGTAAATGTCTCGGCAAATTTACCCAAGATCAGACAAGTGCAACATCTCAGACTCTACAGGCCTCAGTTTGTATGTAAAGTGTTAAACCTCAGGACTTGCAATGTTCTTTGGACAGATGAGACCAGGTTGGAGATGTTTACCCGTAATGTCTAGTGCCAAGTTTGATGAAAACCAAACACAGCATATCAGCACAAACACCTCATATATACTGTCAAACATAGTGGTGGTGGTGGTGGTGGGGTGGGGGTGTGGTAGTTTCCTGGTTATTTGTTGGACCTGGGCACTTTGCCGTCAATGACCATGAATTCAACAGTCAATTTTGAGGCCATCTGTCTGACAGCTAAAGCTTGGTTGAAACTGGGTCAAGCATCAGGACAATGATCCCAGCAAATCTACAACAGAATGGCAAAGAAAGAGAAGAATCAAGGTGTTGCAATGGCCCAGTCAAAGTCCAGACCTCAACCTGACTGGAATACTGTGGTTTGACTTTTAAAGAGAGCCGCACATAAAGAAATGACCACAAACCTCAATGAACTGAAGCAGTAAAAAGGGGTAAAGAGGAGTGGGCCAACATACTTCCACAGCAATGTGAGAGACTGATGAAGTCAGAGAGAAAACAGTTACTTCAAATTATTGCTGGTAAAGGTGTTTCTACAAGCTACTGAACCATGGGGTGTATGCATTTTCTCCATTTTTGACTTCATTTTTGTTTAATAAATAATGACACAGTGGAATCTATTGTGTTTTGTTTTACACTTGAGGTTAGATTGAAATAATGTTAGAAAGACCAGACCCAGAAAATCCTCAAATTTATGGTAATTACTTTTCTGTATGTGTGGATTTGTATTTTTCTGCCAGGATTGGGGTAATGTTATTTCTTTGTTCATGTGCTAAAGAAAAATAAAGGGGAAAAAAAAAAAAAAAATATATATATATATATATATATATATATATACAGGGTGGGGAAGCAAAATTTACACTGAACATTTAGTTGTTTTTTCTCAGCAGGCACTACGTCAGTTGTTTTGAAACCAAACATATATTGATGTCATAATTATACCTAACACTATTATCCATACCTTTTCAGAAACTTTTGCCCATATGAGTAATCAGGAAAGCAAACGTCAAAGATTGTGTGATTTGCTGAATGCACTCGTCACACCAAAGGAGATTTCAAAAATAGTTGGAGTGTCCATAAAGACTGTTTATAATGTAAAGAAGAGAATGACTATGAGCAAAACTATTACCAGAAAGTCTGGAAGATACTATTAAAGAAGAATGGGAGAAGTTGTCACCCAAATATTTGAGGAACACTTGCACAAGTTTCAGGAAGCGTGTGAAGGCAGTTATTGAGAAAGAAGGAGGACACATAGGATAAAAACATTTTCTATTATGTACATTTTCTTGTGGCAAATAAATTCTCATGACTTTCAATAAACTAATTGGTCATACACTGTCTTTCAATCCCTGCCTCAAAATATTGTAAATTTTGCTTCCCCACCCTGTATATATATATATATATTTATAGAGAGAGAGAGAGAAAATAAATATGTTGTAACTGACAAAAAAAAAGTCATAGCTAGTTATTTTGACCATCAGTCAACAAGAATAAAAAAAATAAAATAAAAAAGAAAAATAAATAAATAAAAAAAGAAAGACCAGATGATGTTCTTTATTATGCCCTGACATGTAAAACCATAGACTTCAAAGAGAGTGTATATTGTTTTTCTAATGACTATAGATTACATCAAATTCTTTTTAATTTCTAAAAAAAAAAAAAAAAAACAATCAAAAAAGCAAGATCATTGCCCTCTCAATAATATACAAAGATTCATCATCACAAAAACGAACACTAATCACTTACAACCTCTATGTGCATTACACTAATTTAACAGTGTAAATAGTCACTTTGGGTCTGTGCTGTATGGCCAAAATGAAAAAACAACAAAAATGCATGTAAGTAAGGTTAGGTTTTATTATCTTTGTTACACATGAAAGGCCTTTTCATATACTGAGCTGATGGGTGCACACCCAGAACACCATGCAGGTAGATCTGGCCTTGGACTGAGTCACTCATTTGAGGGGATTGATAGGGATTGCAGTAGTGCTGGTTCAGATTAACGTTTTAACAGGGAAGAAGAAAGACTCTCTCAGTAAAATAAACCACAAATAGTTCTCGAGAAATGTTGCACCCTGCTGCTCGCTTTCAGTTTGTTGACACAGCGGCTCAAGACAGATTGTTTTTCAAATACGCAACCGGTCGTCAAATATACAGTGTCAAATTAAGTACGGGGTTGCCTCCCAGAGCTCTCTCTTCTCTGTACTGAATTTGTCCATTTTCTTTGGGTACAGTCCCAGAAGTGAAGGAGACCACAGACATGAAAAGTGAAATGAAGCCCAACCATACAGCCAGTTGGCGAAAGCCATGTAATCTGGCCAAGCTGTAGACATACAGAAAGATGGCTGGAGTGTCTTAAAATATTATCATTTTCATAACGTTCTAATTCTGTATAGTCGTATTTCAATACACTGTGTTGTGACTAATACAGACTCCAGTCACATGCTTTAAAAAGATGGTCGATAAAATGAAATGCTTCACACTCAGTGTGAGAAAATAAACAAGGTTTTTGCAGAACAGTTTCAGAGCATCTAAGCCTCGAAGTCAGATCCTCACTGCTGACCTATTCCCTTTTGACTCTTTGTGGATCACCACAAAATCCAGATAATCCCAAGAAACACAGCTTTGCTTTGAGAGCCACCATTTTCGTTTTCTATGAATCCTGTTTTCACTCAGCATCCTTTTGAAAATGTCCAAAAATGGAGAGGAGAAAGGAAAAAGAGCATGGATCTGACATGCTGCTCCAGTGACGAGACCCATGACTGACACATTTACTGTGGAACAAGACAAGTATGTTCATGTGTGTGGGGCAGACAGACACAGAGGACACACACACACACACACACACACACTCAGTAAGTGAAATGTTCGCAGATAGTGTCTCTTTCTGTCAGCTGAGTGAAATCACGGGACCAAAGCTCCACTTCACTAATTTCATTCCATCCAGGCTGCCTAGGAATTTTGCAGGGGTACGGGCATCTCAGCAGGACCGCGGTCTCTTTATACCCCGACTATAAGCCTCGTTACAGACACTGATGTGTCACTTTTTCCATAATGAGCACTCATTTGATCTCCTGCCATGGAACGGGCCTTCCGTCTGAGACAACTGTCAGTGTTTATCCATATTATGAAGATAACGGGGCCATCTTCTGTGGTTTGGCGGTGTCAGATGAGTGGAGTGGAGGAGATTGTCAGAGAAGAGGAGAATGATTCATTGTGTTGCTGTATAATTGAATGATCCAGCATTCATCGTGGGCATGATGGTGAGATCATCTCCCACCATTAGACCTGAGGGCCTTAGAGCCGGACTAAAAGACAGTGGCATTGTGCACAGATATTTAAAGGACCATGCCGACAGTGATACGTAGAAACAGAATATATGCATTAGGAATATGAAGTACTAGTATGTGACCCGTGAGGAACCACGGATTGTAGATGTGTTAATTTTTATGGTGGGGACAGTTGACTTTTGGGAAAAGACTTTAGTCTATATTTTATAAGTACTGACAAAAAAATTGTTTGGTAAGTCATTCTTTAAAATGTAAACGACAATTAACATACAGTATTAATACTCAGGCGCGCCTGCAGGGTGGAATTGTGAGGTACACACGAAGCACACGGATGGAGGTGGGGGCAATATTAATACAGAGTACGGAGTAAATGCAGCATTCCTGTTTTTAACTTCATTTCTCGTCATGCAGCGTGGTACTGCCCTTCTGTGATTATAAGGCTATTGTATTCCAAAATGACTAATATCTCCAAAAATATTGGTCCTATCAACTTGCTTAGATATTTAATGTGGAGATGGGACTATTCCTGAACTGTAGGTACCAAATTGGCCTGTTGAAAACATCTCAATTTGTCAGAATTGTGCCCACACCCACACCCACAGATGCTCTGAGACCTTCCAGTATTATGATATAACTAGAAGCACTTGGAGAGCGCAGACCTCCGCCAAGGCTGATCAGTGCCCCCCCCCCGTGGGCCCCCCCACCCCCGATCACCACCAAAATTTAATCATTTCTTCCTTATCCCATTTCCAACAAACCCTGAAAATTTCATCAAAATCTGTCCATAACTTTTTGAGTTATGTTGCACACTAACGGACAGACAAACAAACAAACCCTGGCAAAAACATAACCTCCTTGGCAGAGGTAAATATTACATATACATATATTTAGTTACAGTTGTAACTGGATTCAATACAATGCAGTGCAGTTTCATTCATACATACATATTTGAAAACATAGATCCATTCACACTCAGCACAGATGTTGGCGATACAGTGGGGAACCAAGTTGCACTGCCTGAGCAGTATTGCATGTTGTGTGGAAACAGAGAAGCTACTGATGGTCTTTTGGGGTTCCATTTATATTACACTGGTCCAGGAGTAAAACGCCTCCAGAATAAAGTAGTGAAACTTTACCAAGTTTGAGTCACTAATAGAGAAACAATAAGTCAAAACTGCAGGTTGGCTGTATTTTCCACGGTACAGTCTTGGGGCAAAATATAAAATTCTGAGAGTTAATGAGAAAATGGGTTATACTCAAAAGAAATGTTTGTCTCAGAGTTACCAGATGCACATCAAAACACTGTCAATTGTATAAATGTATAGAAACCAATATATACCAACACTTTATCATTAACATTGAAAACATCAGCCAACCTGCACTTTTGTCATTTGTTTCCAAGTCGACCTATCAGTAAGTATGTGAGACTTAGCATGTTTAATCTATGAGATGGATAATTTCTTAAAATAAAAAATTAAAAAATTGTAGACTAGTGTTATAAGAGGATTATTTGCAAGGCAATGAAATGCACTGAATATGAAAACTAAAAGTTCTCATCTCAAACTACAAACTTACATACAGTATGCTCATCTTTACTGATTTTCACTGTAAGCTGATGCCATGGAAAATAAAAGGTCAAACAAAACATGACACTACTGTTGTTTTTTTTCATATATCATATTATAATTTATATATCTATATTGTGTTAATGTAATATTCGTTCACATTGCTATATACAATAACAATGCCAAAGAGATGCAAACTAATTGCCACTTTAAGTAAACAATGCATTAAAAACTTCATTGTAGTGCATGTATTTTATAATTTGTTATGAAATAAGTTGTCTGTATGTTGTACCTGCCTGCAGTACAACGTGGTACACACTGTCCCTTTACAACACGCACACGCGCGCACACACACGCGCGCGCACACGCGCGCGCACACACACACACATACTGTTTTACTGAACAGAGTCCGTTGTTGTGCCACTGTTACAGACATTTGAAGCATCATGTGAGACCTGTTTTCATTCCTGCCCTGTGCTCCATTTCAGGATAATTCCTAGCACCCGTTGGTACAATAAACAAAAACATCATTATATATTATTGAAGTCAAGTGGTAGCTTTCATTACCCTCATTTGCTGCACACAGTGCTATTGTGACGTTGTGCATACATGTACAGTATGTGTTTAGAAGAAGAAGTGTTAGGGGTCACCTTGACTTTGCCACTACAGTACAAATCAGAAAGTCAGAGAAAAGCAATCTTTTTCACATTTGTCTAGCCAGTCTCACATCAGAACACAGAGAAGCAATTTACCTTCTCAGCATCGCACAAAGTAAATACACAATCTGCAGTCTTAACCTCGCCTACTACCCCCTCCTCCTGCTTTTCTGTGTGTGCATGAGTGATAAAAGGCACGAGGACAGGAGAAAGACTACTAGGTACACAGGTAAATGGACAAAATGATCCAGTTTGCCTCATTAGAGGGAAAACGTAATGTTCCCGGTGATCCTGGCAGAGCAGTGTTGTCATGGAAACCAAGCAGCATTGTCGCAGACTGTTTTCCGTGGGGTTCTTCTCTGTCTCTCCACATTTGCTCTTCATCAGGGACAGTCAGATCACTGATATTCTACACACGAGCCTATGACTCATACACATAATTTTTTGGCATGTGGAACAAAAGGGGCGGGAACAAACCGTGCATGTGCACACACACCAGATCTGAGGGCATATACACACACAGATGCACATATGGCATCTATATGGATATGTTTGCTCTCTATGCATATGCACATTATGCAGAAATCTGATCTGATGTATAATTGAGACAGATTACAGAGCACAAGTAGCAACATTTAGGATATAAAAGTTCTGCTGTTCTGCTTTTTTCAGAACATGACAGATGTGCCCCACACCGTGTACTCCTCATTTCTCAGTAGTTATCTTCATGTCTGTTTGCCTTTGTGATCTGGGCTGTTTCTTCTCATTATCAGGTAGATTATGTACTTTAATCGCCCTTTAGTCTCGCAGATCGCCTGATGAGCTCAGTGCATTTCCTGCTTATCTAGGCCACCAGATGTCAAAATCTGGAGCCTTATGGAAAACCACAGAACAGCATCCTCAGCACCGGGGCCGGGAGAGCAGATGACTGATGTGGAGGAGAATGCCAAATCTTGTAAGGGAAACAAAATATGTGGAGGGGGGGGGGGGGTGAAAGGAGGCATAATGCATGTGTTTGTCAGAAGACGTTGCAGGGTACACCAGGTGATTTCCATTTGGGTGATCGTAGGGAGCCCAGTACAGTCAAGCCGGTGCAGGACACACACACACCCCGAGGTGCAAGGTGATGAGTGACCCACTGTCTCATCGTTCTCCATTGCCTACAGCTGTTTCATCAAAGCCTCTCTTCTGGCACCTCTTCATGTGCCTGCCCGACACACATACACACATACACACACACACCCACACACACATATGGGGATGTACACACACTTGTCTCTTAGCCATTTATCTCTCCTGCCAGCTTGATCTAGCCGCTTATCTCTTCAATCTTTTGTAACTTGGACACACACACACACACACACACACACACACCTCTGTCTTCCTCCATCCCTCTTGAAACTGGCTTTAACTACATATGGCTTAACTACATCCTACATTCCACATATGGCTCTACGGACTTATATAAAACGTGTTCAAGACATTTGAATGGATCTTATGTCAAAGATAAAAGTCTATAAACATTACAATTCTTTTTGCAAAATCTTCCCTGGCTACTTCTCATCCTTGATCATATTGATTTTTGCTTTAATCTGAATTTCAATCTGCTATACGTACACCAGATACACTATTATATATAAACCACGGTTAGAAAATTGTCACTTAGACTGGTGAATTTGCAGCCCCCTCGTACATATCCTTATGTCTCAAAATACAGTCCATACTTTTCCTGTAAACCTGATTTGAGCTGTAAAGAAACACTGAATCTTAGGCTTTGCTTTTTCTTCAATAGTGGTGAAGGATAACCATGTTAGATGTAGAATTTTAAGCTGCCTTTCTCTTGGTCTTCCTGCTTGTTGCTATTTAAAGAAATTTCAAGGTAGGTCTGAAAGGGCTGCACATTAACTCTGCTTTCTCAATTCATTCAGGGTTTTTTTTTTTTTTTTTAAGAAAAATCTCACCTACCTCATTTTGAGTAGCTGTAAAAAAAAAAAAAAAAAATATGGAAAAACTCAAGCTACAACACTGCCTTTCTCCCCCATGGGTGCATTTTACTGAAACTGCACACCTGTCAGTTTGACCTTGACATTGACATTGCTGAGTTGTTTACCCGTCACAGCTGTAATTGTGTTGGTATGTTTTTCAAGTGCGGTCTCAAGGAGGAAAAATGTGAAAAAGGTAATCATGCATGCTTATTATTATCAATAATAAGCACAGTTAATTGATGTGTCCTCCATGGTTAGTTCAGCTGCTAAAATGTTTAAAGCTGACATAAAATCTGTATGATTTTATGTCCCATGCCTATCATTGTTTTGATAACAGGCATGAAACAAATGAGACACTAGTATATCAATGCTGTGTGACCTTGACCTTATTGAGAAGGGCTGAAGCGTTACAAACATGCAGAATTATGCCGTCCTGCCACTGCTTGGCTCGAAAACCATCTGTATCCATCTTTCAATGTATTAAATGAGCTAATGAGGTGTGAAACAGGCTGTTAAAGTCACTGATTGTAAAGTGTGAGGCTGTTTCCATAACAGAACAGCATGTCACATGTAAAGGAGACTATTTTGCAGCCATCTGCAAATCAAACATTGGTTAACAAGAAAGTCAGGGAGACTTGTAGGAATCTCACCGGACTCTTGAGCTCAGCGGTGCATAGCTGATGAGTTTCCTGTCTAACTGCTTCCAACCAGCAGAGCCTCTCCCTAGCAAACCAGCCTGTGTATGAGTCATCACACGGAGCATGTGATCTCTCTCTTAATATATATGCGCACGTACAGTCGCATTCATCTGCCAGGGGCTTCCCTCCCCAACAGTGCAATAGATGTGGAAGAAATCCCTTACAAGCATACAAGCACAGAAAAGGGAAGCCTGTTTTTGTTTCAATTTTTGTGTGACCGCAAATGTGTGTGTGAGTGTGTGTGTGTATGCGCACATGTCTTAACACCAGTGTGACTGGATGTGTGAATGTGAGTGTGTTGATTTTCCTACAGGGCCACCACCATTTGATGAGGGATGAGTCATCCGGATGGAGACCCCGAGGAAGACTGGCAGGTTGGTGATTCATCCTGCAAAAAGAGAGAAAAAAAAAACTGTGTGTATGTATTCAATATTCTCTGAGTGTATGTTTCGTGAATGTGTGTTAACATGCATTTATCAGAAGCATGATATAATTTCAAGTGAGTGACTGTATGTGTATGTGCATGGTATTTATGTGAGTCTCATGCATAGACATTTTGCTTTGAGCTGTTTTTGTTTAACTTCCTGCAGAGTTGAGAGAGTCAGTATATGCATAATCAGAGAATGGCTGCAGGGAATTGTTGACTCCATTAATCCACTATGCAGGAAAGCTATCCTTATTCCACAACCACACGCCCCCAAACTCATTCTTGTCAGCCTCTTCAAACAATATGAATGACATAAAAACAACATTTACAGATGTGATTGATATTTTCCTGACAGTTATGTCTACTGAAGATTACAACAAAGAGACCTTCATCAAAAAACAGTGGAAACAAAATACTATGGTGGCCCCCACATCTGAATTTCTTTAATTAGTCAAAGGTTTTTTTGTATGTCATGACAAAACATCCAGGATTTCAATAAAGAATTGAAGCTCTGAAGAAAAAGAGAATTGTGAAGCCTTTCTTCTACAGGGTACGGGGTTCTATAACAGTAAGACATCACAAGTAATGTCAGTCACTTTATTTTTCAACACATTCATAAAATTCAATTAAATGGTGTCAGTGTACATTTCTAAACCAAAAACATATTCCTACAAGACCATTCCTACATATCCTTAGTTGATTTAACAGTTCATGCCACGTGATGTTAATTATAAATATTTGACAATTAGGTTCTGACTGCATTTACTTAGGCTTTGGGAAAGACACCAGGGCTTGCCTTAATGTAGAAAAATCCACAAAAATTATGTTTTTTTGTAGATTATATTATATATTAATAATTAAAGGCACTGTAATATAATATTTACATGTACTTGGGTGTTTGCATGGTTTTTGTGTGAGTCTGTGTTGTGGTGGAAGCCAGTAGTTTGGTGATATTAGAGGACTGGACTTCATTCCAAAGCTAAGGATAGATGGTGTTGAGGAGCAGAAAAGACACAATTAACCCATAAAGACCCAGCACTAGTTTTGTGTCAGTTCCCAAATGAAATTTTCTCTATATCTAACCTTTGTTAAGTGATTTATCACCATTTATTATAATATTATCCTCTGTATTTTGCATTTTATCAGTATAAATCTGATATTTTCCTGTATTTAATTCACTGATCATGTAGATGCTCATAAAAGCTCAGATTAAAATTGAAGGTTACTATACTAGAAAGAGAGAAACTGGTGAAAAAGTGTCTTTTTTCAGTAAAATCTATCATTAACTGAACATAAACTAAGCATGTCCATCCACTGTCATTAATCCAACTCCATGGGTTTTACTGGTGAATCAGATGTTGTAGAAGATGATGCCTCCACATTCACTACGGAGCCTCTGAACGTTCAAATGGGTCATATCTGATGACCTCGAAAAGATAATAAACTGTATTTTACACCAATTATTTACATGTATTGATAGGATTAGTGGATTAACAGATATTAACCCTTTCATGAATTAATTATGAGAACCTTAGTTAAGATTTTTTCCTTGAATGTATTTATTGCTCCATAGGCATGAAAAACTCAATGTGATCAAGTTTTTTTTATTTTCATGGAGTTACAAAAATGTCTGTGCATTTAATTTTTGAAGTAAAGAAACATGTTTAAAACCCAATATCAGAAAGTGATATGAAAACAATGAAATAAAATCTGACGTTTTCTCACATTTTAACATATTCTAATGTTGGTTATTACTCTTTTCATAGAGATAATATGCAAAAAATAATTTATTTATTTATTTTTTTAATAATTGATTTACACTGAAACATGTTACTGCAGATCAGGTTTATCAAGAACAGCAAAGTTACAGTAACGGTATGAACTACAGGGTATAGGATGATGTATAAGCATCCACTGTGTTGGCTGATGTGGAATTAAAACAAACAAAACCCATGAATATACAAGAGATCAGCTGTAGAATAAACTGTCCACTGTAGTGACCACTATGCATGAAAGGGTTAAATGGTTTAGATCAGTAGATGCTTTTGGTCGGTGATGGATGTTTGGATCTTTATGGGTTAAGCATGAGGGAAATACAAGGAAACAAAATAGTCTTGGACCACTTTCAGCATTATTAGAGTTGTAATATACAATCTAAATTATTTTTGGGAAGCGTCTCCACCACATATTCTGGACTAAAGAGTAGAGGGACCATTGAGTGCTGGGGTGTCAAACTCATTTTATTTCAGGGGCCACATTCAGCCCAATATGATCTCAGCTCGGCCAGACAAGTAAAATAATAATGATAATTAAAAAAATAAAATAAAATTTAAACTACAGTATGAAAATGTTTACATCTACAAACTATCCTTTAAAAAATGTGAATAACATGAACAACCTGAAATTTCTTAAGAAAAATAAGTGCAATTTCTCATTTACACAAGTGCATTACAATTTATATATCGCACTGGATCTATAAATGCACAAAATATTTAGTAAAAGGCATAATATTGTTAAAATTGTACTTACGTCTCTTAAGACATTTCAGATTATTTATATTTGTTCAGGTTATTCACATTTTTTGAGAGAATAGTTTGTAAATGTATACATTTTCATGTAATTTTACTTTTTTACACTAAAACAAAGAGGAAAAATTTGGAGTTGTCATTATTTATAGGTTATATTGATAGAACTTTACCAGTCCAACCAACTTGACCAAAATAAGGCTTTATGTAGCCCCTGAAGTGTAACTTTTGCATTTTACAAATTCATCCCACAGGCCACTTTGGATCCTTTGGTGGGCCGCTTTTTGTCCACTGCCCGTATATTTGACACCTGTGATCTAATGTGTTATTTGTGCTCATTTCAATATCCTGCATCTCTGATGGTATGAAGGTGCATTACTGCCTATCGAATAGGCAGCTTTCACATCTAGGAAACACAACATCAGAGCTAAAAGGTAAATAGAGGTCTTGGAGCAACATATTCTAGTATAGTCTCTACTATAACAGCATGGCTTCAAAGAATGCTGGACTAGCCTGCTTACAGTCCAGATCTTTGGACTCTTAGCCCATCATGACCCTGGACTGTTGAGCAGCTACATTCTTACATCAGTCTAAATCAAGGGTGGGCAATTGATTTTCTTATGGGGCCACATGAGAAACTTTGACAGTTGTTAAAGGTCGGACTAATACACCTGCAGCTCGGCTCAATATACACTACCAGTCAAAGGTTTGGACTCATCTTTTCATTTAGATGACATGAGACAGACCACAGATGGCCAACAAGTGCTCAGCATCACTGGGAACTCCTTCAAGACCGTTGGAAAACATTTCAGGTGACTACCTCATGAAGCTCATCGAGAGAATGCCAAGACTGTGCAAAGCAGTAATAAAAGCAAAATATGGCTATTCTGAAGAAGCTAAGATATAAAATATGCTTTGAGTTATGCCAAACTTTTGTTAACTAAATAAATCCATATGTGTTCATTCATAGTTTTGATGCCTTCAGTGAGAATCTACAATGTAAATAGTCATGAAAGGTGAGTCCAAACTTTTGACTGGTAGTGTATATCTCTATAAAAACAGTAAATGAAACATTACAATGATATGATGAAAATGTAGAGCACAGAATACAACTACTTCATGAATATTCACAAGAACATTTTTAGAAAATGCGCAAAAACAGCTTCACATTAACTTTACATAAGAAACAATAACTGCATCCAGCTTTGCTTGTTTGCATATCTCAGTTCCTTTTTCTTTTTCTTTACCTCTGACTTCAGTAAAGAAATACTTAGAAGTCCATGTCTTGTTGAAAACTATGCATTGTGATCAAGGTTATAATAGTTTTGGATTTTTTCATTACAGTTTAGTTTTATTTAGTTTTGACTTTTTTTTCTCTAATTCAGCTAGTTTTTATTAGTTTTTAGAGCAGGTTTGCTAGTTTTTATTAGTTTTTGTTTTTTTAAATGCTTAGTTTTAGTTTAGTTTTAGTTTTTTCATATCTTTTATTTTTCTCACCATCACTCATGTTCAAATAAATCCCAAATAGGACTCTGCTGCTTTCTTCCAACTTTAGTTTCCATGTTTCCAGGTAGAGTTTGAACGAGAAGACCACTCTAAACAACAAGTGACGAGAAGTGTCGGACTGTGAAGTGCCGTATGGTGCCACCAGCTAAAACTGCTCAAGCAAAATAAATGGATTTCATATCAATCCGACGTTGACAAAGACGAAAACTATGGGAATTTTATCCATAAATTTTTTTATATGTTTTAGTTAGTTTTGTAAGCACACAATACAGTTTCAGTTAGTTATCGTTTTTTTTTTTTAAATAATAGTTTTTATGTAATTTCAGTTAACAAAAATGTTTTTTCAATTCTAGTTTTCGTCATTTTGTTAGTTTTCGTTTACAATAATAACCTTGATTGTGATTGTGGCGTTTGCTGACATGTTCATGGGCTAAAACTGACCAACAAACCAATCAGTGCATAAACCTTATTCAAAATACAGAAAGTACATTAATTTAGCAAATCCTTCAAAATAATAGCAGTGTCGTTGTATTGGTTGCATCTATTATTCATTCATTCATTTTCTGAACCCGCTTTATCCTCACTAGGGTCACGGGGGTCATTGGAGCCTATCCCAGCTACATAGGGGCGAAGGCGGGGTACACCCTGGACAGGTTGCCAGTTCATCACAGGGCTGACATATAGAGACAAACAATGACTCTCACATTCACATCTATGGGCAATTTAGATTAACCAATTAACCTATCAGTGCATGTGTTTGGATGGTGGGAAGAAGCCGGAGTACCCAGAGAGAACCCATGCAGACACGGAGAGAACATGCAAACTCCACACAGAAACGTCCCACCCCCTGTCGACTGTGCATTTATTATGATGATATATATTTGCATTGACTTTTAATTTGCCAATGACCTCATGTGGGGCCAGTCAGGGTCAGCTGTTGGACCACATGTGGCCTGTAGGCCTTACATTGCCCAGGTCTGGTCTAAATGATACATCTTCTAATTTTACACTTTACATGTTTTCTGTGTTCTATTGTGAATAAATAAATCATTGCATTCTGTTTTTATTCACATTTTCAGTGCCTCAACTGTTTTGAAATTGAGGTTGTATGTACGGCATTAAAAACAAGTTACTTAGTGCAACATCCCTTTTCATTTAACATGACTTTAACTCTTTTGTTCAGACAGTTTTATTGTGATTTACTGCATTCATTTTCTAGTGCTTTACACCAGGTTTCATTCAACGCATAATCTCATTACTTTTTGTTATGGGAACAGAGATGACACTAAAAACTAACATTTGCCCATAGAAGCTATTTAGTTATTTTTTTTAATACTGTGCACATATTTCCTGTATGTTATTGTTGTATCTGAGGAAAAGAAACTGAGAGTTAAACCTGCCGAAACAACAACACTAAAAGTGGAAGCTATTTCCTCAGTACAGTATGTGCTTTGAACGAAGCAGCACCATTCATTTAGGATTATATAAGGTCAATAAAAGCCTGCAGATGAGTTGTGGATAAAGTGTGTACATGATAACACTCACAGGAGGAGTTCACAGAGCCCATAATGAGCGGTCATCAGATGAATGTGGCTGCGGTTAAAGCCGTCAGACTCTATCTCTTTACATTAAGATGATTGATCAGCAAGGCGGAATGCTTGGCTGATGATGAGGCAGTTATCTAGAAGAGACAACAGCCAGATCATTAATCTTCGCCTGTGATGAAGACGCCACGGTATGTGTGTGTGTGTGTGAGTATGTTCGTGTCAAGATGTCCCCGTGTGGCTTTTGGATAGGTGAAAACAGCAGTTGTTTGTTCACAGCAGCAATGATGAAGATTTATCAAAAAAAAAAAAGGTACACTCTGTCTCTGTGTGTCTGTTGCTGTAAATCTCTCTCTCACACACACACACACACACACACACACTGATTGCTGTCCCTTGGGTCACCTTGAGCTGCACAAATTGGCTTTGGTTGGTTGGGGTCTCAGTGCTGGCAAATTAGCCTGCATCTCTTTGAAAGTCTGAACTCACTCCTCTAACTGTCTTTCCAAACATCACGCTTTCCCTCTTATGTGCTCTTTCTTCAAACCCCGCTTCCTTTTTTTTTTTCTGATTTTGCAGCACTCTATCTTGTTTCCCTTCCCTTTTCCACTAATTTCCCATTGCTTGACCTTCTTATCCATCACAGTGTCTCTCGTTTTCTCCGACTCCCTCGTTCTCACTTTATCCTTGTCTTCTTTTCCCTTCGCTCACTCACTCTCTCCTTTTCATCTCTCGTTGCTGATGAATGGAGCGGAAAGTTCTCCCGCAGTATCACTGAACGCAGCTGCTGTGGCATTTCTTTACTCATTCATTCAGACGGCTGTTAAATACAGTTTCACTTTCCCCTGTTATTCTCCCTCCACTGTTTATGTGAATGCATGACTTCAGCTTTACTTATCGTCACAGTGAAAGGGCCTGTTCACTCGCCTGACATCGAGAACTTCAGGAAAGGGCTTTCATTTCAGAAGAATGATAGTGCTGTGTCACCAAAGTAACTGGGACAATTTTGTGAAAACTACATTGTCAGTGAAAACCAGAGCTTACTTTGTTACTGACATCAGCATGGGATCACTGTATAAATTCAGAATCAGTTGCACATAAACAATCAGGGGTGTACATGGAAAGTGCATCAATATAATACCTCTCTATGATGACAGTATTAATTAAACACTGGGAAATTATCATGCAAACATTGCTTATCGGTGTTCTGTTTGACAGTTTGATTAGCACCTAATGTTTACATCCAGGTCTTGTCAATACAGCATTTTGTATTCTGCACGTGATCTTGATTTGGTGCACTGTATTGATTATCTTTACACAATGCTATGCAAACATTTCCTTTGTTCTCTGTGCTTCCTCTCACATTTTCTGACTTAATAACTTCATACATCTTCACATGCACGACTAGACCACAGTTTTTTTTTTTTTTTTAATTATACCACACTGAGACACAACACGAAGACGTGAAGCAATGTCAAACATTTACATTAAGCTCTTTGCACGTATATCTTTATGTATACAGCACGTCATTTCCAAAACATACATCATAGCGAGAGCAACAGACTTATACAGCAATTCTCTTTGATCAAAACCAAGTAAGTCCTCATCTTTTGTCTTGCCACTGGCTGCGTTGGCATGGAAACCCCGGCAGAGCGAGGAACACTGTGGTCGATCAGCAAATGGGTCACATGGAGAGGAAAACAAGCACCGACCCCTCACACGCGCTTAAAACTTGTGTGGCAACCCCCTCAGCATCAAGTGCAGTATTTCAAAGTAAAGAAACCCCTGACCTCTTTCCCCACCGGGCAGAAGAATGAGCCGCTTTCTTTTGCACAACACGCTTATGTTGCAACATGCTACACGGTTAAAGAATAAGCCATGAACCATATGTTCTACAAAGTGTTTTATGTCCAAAAAAGGCCACTAGTGGAAGACTGTTTATTTCACTTTCCTTGTAAACATACCCTGTAAGTGATTTATTATTGATATTTTTGATAGCTTTCACTCGGGAAGATGGAAAACCCATTTGGAGCGCAGGCAGATGCAGAGGGAAGTGTCTGGAGGAGCATTTGTAAAATTAGCATAGCCTCTGTGAGACAGATTCGAGTCTCTGCTGGTGATGCTGAAACAGAAGGCAGGAAGAGGGTTAGGGAGGCACCGTCCTCTGTGAAACTGCCTTCTGCTCGAGGAGAGCCCTGCATGGTGACTCATAACCAGTTAGTGGGGAATACTCACTGCAGACAAAGAGCACAGAGAGTAAAAGGGGGGGTAATGGAATGGGAAGTACAAAAGGAAGAGGAGAGGAGAAAAGAAGAGGAGAGGAGAGGAGAGGAGAGGAAAAGAAGAGGAGAGGAGAGGAGAAGAGAAGAGGAGAGGAGAGGAGAGGAGAGGAGAGGAGAGGAGAGGAGAGGAGAGGAGAGGAGAGGAGAGGAGAGGAGAGGAGAGGAGAGAAAAGATGAGAAAAGATGAGAAAAGATGAGAAAAGATGAGAAAAGAAAAGAAGAAAAGACAAGAGAAAAGAAAAGAAGAGAAGAGAAAAGAAAAGAAGAAAAGAGAAGGGAAGGGAAGAGAAGAAAAGAAGAGGTGAGAAAAGAAGAGAAGAGAAGAGAAAAGAAGAAAAGAAGAGAAGAGAAGAGAAGAGAAGAGAAGAGAAAGAGAAGAGAAAAGAAGAAAAGAGAAGGGAAGAGAAGAAAAGACATGAGAAGAGAAAAGAAGAGATGAGAAAAGAAAAGAAAAGAAGAGAAGAAGAGATGAGAAGAAAAGAAGGGAGAAGAGAAGACAAGAGAAGAGAAAAGAAAAGAAGAGAAAAGAAAACAAGAGAAGAGAAGGGAAGGGGAGGGAAAGGAAGAGAAAAGAAGAGATGAGTAAAGAAAAAAGAGAAGAGAAGAGAAGAGAAGAGAAGAGAAGAGAAGAGAAGAGAAGAGAAGAGAAGAGAAGAGAAGAGAAGAGAAGAGAAGAGAAGAGAAGAGAAGAGAAGAGGAAGAGAAGAAGAGAAGAGAAGAGAAGAGAAGACTTTTCAGGAGATGGAACCTTCAGTAAAAACACAATCATATCTGTTGGGTGTCTTGTTATGGTGCATTTTTGGGACATATGAATAAAACAGACATGCTTTTATATTTTATTTAACTTTTATTGAACCAGGAAAGATTCACTGAGATCAAAAATCTCTTTTACAGCGTCCTGGCAGAAGAAAAGTTAGCAAACCAAATGCACATATACACACCCATCAAATGAAATACAAGGTGAGTAGAAGATGATATATGCAAAGAGAGTAGTTTAAGTATTAAATTAATCAGGTAAAATATCCACAGTTAGATGTTTCTGCCTCCGTGACATTTAAAATCCTTTTAAAAATGTCCAATGAGACCAGCTCCTGAAATTTCAGGTCATTTTGGAAGTGATTCCAAACAGAGGGAGCAGCATATTTAAAGGCCTTCTCCCCCAGTTCAGTTCGGACCTTTGGAACAGACAGAGGGAATAAATCCTGAGCCCAAAGGCTGGTCTCAAGATTTATTACTACACTGTTTTAGGAAAAGGGTACGGCCAGTGGGTGCTGCACCAAGTTAAAGGTGCAAAAACAATAACAGTAGGAGCAGAATTAGAAACTACATCTTCTTCATGCAGTTCTCTCCTATCAGTCCAAACCATAAGATTTAGTGACATCTTTTAAATCACTTCTTAAAACACATTTTTATAGACTTGCCTTTAGGTGATGTTGTCCCCCTTTAATGTTGAATATTTAATTTTACCCTGTTTGGTTAATTTATATTCTCATTCATGATGTTGTTTTATCTCAGTCCTTCATTTTTGCATTGATTTGACAGCATCGTGTTACATTATCTCTGCCCTCTTTTTTTTGGATTCACTCAGTTTATTCAAAGTGTTTTTTTTACGTTTGCTATACATATCTCTTTTATTGTGTTGTTTTGTGTTTTAGTGTCTTTGCTTACATTTTGTATTCTGCTGTTGTGCCCTTCTGCTTTGTCTGACAAAGCACTTTGTGAAGTTCGTTTTTAAAGGTGCTATATAAAATAAAGTTATTATTATTATTATTATTATTATTATTATTATTATTATTATTATTATTATTATTATTATTATACGATTCTGTTGGGTTTCTATAAATCGGCTTAGAGTCTGGTTTTGACCAACTCTATATATAAAGTGTCATGAGATAACTTTTTTGTTGTGATCTGGCGCTATATAAATAAAATTTGATTGACTGAGTGATTTGATTGGTTTTCCCCTGTAAGTCGCTTTGGAAAAAAGCGTCTGCCAAATGCATAGACATAAACATAACATAAACAACAACAACAACAACAACAACAACAACAACAACAACAACATATTATTATTATTATTATTATTATTATTATTATTATTATTATTATTATTATTATTATTATTATTATTAAGAACTTATTTTTAGATTTGTTCTATTATTTGATTTTTTGTGTATTGTTTATCATTACTATTATTATTTTTCTATTTGATTTTTTTATTTGTGGATTGTTTATTATTATTATTATTTTTTGTTTGTTTGTTTCATATGTTTTGTATTATGTCTGTGTCTGAAATAAACTAACTTAAACTTAAACCTAAACAATAGATCTTGAAAATCTTATTTCAAGAAATCTTACCAAGACAATTTTCACTTGTTCCATTGGCAGATTTTTTTTTTGCTTGTTTCAAGATTTTTTTTTTTAAATTTTATTTTGCTTAATTCAAGCAAAAAAAAAAAAAAAAAAAAAAAATCTGCCAATGGAATAAGTGAAAATGATCTTGGTAAGATTTCTTGAAATATTTCTAAAAATAACTTCTTATATCTCATTGAAAAGTTACTCTTTAGGTGATTATATCTTATTTAAGTGTGATGAGATATTTTGACTAAAATGGAGAAAAATACACTTGATGAGATTTGGATTTTTTGCAGTGTAGACAACCTTCATGGTGTTTATGGAAGAGTGAAGCCATTTCCCAGAGCAGGTCCAGGTCACGTCTTATGGAATCTCATCAGCAATTTCAGCTGTCAATCACATATTCAACTCTCCGACCTGTGTCAAAATGCTTGTGATTAAAAAAAAAATCTGCACCACGGGGTAGAGTTCCTACAGCCTGAAACACAGGTTAAAAGTTGATGCAGAAGTCTCGTGTCCTTTCAGAACACTGGAATTATAATACGCTGAAAGGGAAAATTATGGGATTTTTGCAAGCGCTGCAGTATTTTCGTCAAAACCAGGCCAAATGGGACTTCTGTTGCCTGCTATTCAACTTTATGGACTTTTACTGATAGTAAAGTGGACAATCATTGTCCTTCTCTTTGCCATTAAGCGGTTTTATTGAGTATTCAATTGTGATTTGTCAATGATGTCAATGTCAGTGTCAATGCGCGCTCTGCCATCTGTTGTTTTTGTATGACAGACTGTACGCAGTTCAAACCAATATAACACACTATGGAGGAGCCAAAAAGAGAACATTGGTTTTTAATGAATCAAATCATTGTTATATAAATTTGTTTTTGTCACTTGTTTATTTCAGCCATGTTATAAGTGAGATAATGTAAAATGACAGTATTGTGAAATAAAACCAGGTAGGATGACGCAGGTAGGTTTTTGTTTTGTTTTTTTTCTTTGATGAAATGGGTGCTTCTATGAAACTGGGTACATTTTGGTACCTGGCACTTTGCCAGCTTTTTTAGACCCACTAATAAAAGGTAAATTTAGCAGATTTGTCTATTATTAGGCTGCTGTTTTTCCTTTACTTTGCTTCCATTATTTTCTTTTCTTATTTTATTTACTGTTATTGAATTTTATCTTTTTATTTTACCTGGTTTTTTTTATAAGTACTTTGCTATTTTTTATTACTATAATTAAGTATGTTATGTAGGACAAGGAGTGGGACGGTGAGGGGGTGGGAAGAAAGGGACATGCTTAATGCCTCTGAAATTGAATATTCAAAAGTTCAATGTAACTTAAAGCTGCACCAAAAAATGATAAATAAATATGTTTAAAAAAAAAAAAAAAAAAAAAATCAATAAATAAAAGGTAGATTTAGACATATTTCCCCCAGTATGTACCTAATGATGACCTGAGATAAATGCAAAAAAATTATACTCCTGCTCTGAACCATCCCAAAATTAATGATTTTTTTTTTTTTTATAAAATATTGGGGAACGAAAATAGGACTTGAAAAGCTACCTTGGTGTCAGTGCATTTTATCTTGAAATCACTGCTTTAAATTGTCTTATATACCGCTATATATAAAGACACTGTGTTAAATTTGATGATCCTAGTGGTTTTTCTAATCCAGACATGGAGGTTTTTCATGAATTGGCATCCCACTCCAGGTTTTGTCTGTAACGCATTGTGTCCATTTAAGTTACATGCAGAACCTGCCCAGTTAAACACATATAAATTGCGACTGATTTTGCAACAGTGGTTATTTTTATGAAACACTCTGCCTTGCATAATTAGTTCAATTCCCAAAATTCACCTGTGAGAGAATAAAGAGATATTTAAAAAAAAAAAAAAAATAGAACCGTGTAATTTTCATGTCCTTTTGACTGCTACGTGCAGATTTTTGTATTAAATATAATTCATATGATCGGAAAAATTGTTTCTCTTTTATCTCAGTAAGTATTTATTTTTTAAAATAGACCCAAAGTGCTTCCAAACTTGCTTCATAAAATTAGTCTACATCTGGTTTGAATTTTTTAGTCCTTGTGTCCTGTTTTTAGGGACCAGTTTCATAGAAGCACCTGAATACAAGTGTAAAAAAAAAAACATGTGTGTATTTATTCCAGTGGAAGAGAAGAAGAGTTCAAGACGGCTCTGTGAGAAGACACCCTCCTGACCAATTCACAACCTGAGACACGGTGTACTTGGCTCCAAAAGATTTGCCTTTATGGCCTACAAACCAGTCAAATATTTAGTGCTACAGGAGTTATGTGTGTCTTGGTCCATAGCCACATCTTGGTGACCTTGTAAAAGTATCTGCAGGGCAACGTGATGCAATAAAAGATCGTGTTTACTGCAGCAGCAAAATCTGAAGAGGCAAAAAAGAGAGTTTGCAACTGAAAATAAGTTCTCCGTCTGTCTGGCAACCTTTTGCAATTAGTAGTAAATAGAGAAGCAAGTGATGTAAAGAGATATAAAGAACGCATAGACACACACTCATTTCTGTGTGTCTGACTGGCTGGCTCTCCTACTTGGTTTAGGGCTGGCATTCAGTTACATCATTCTTCAGAGAACGGAAGCTCAGATTACAGGAAAGGCAAACACAGGCCTCTGGGGTCTGTATGCATGTGTGTGTGTGTGTATGCGTCTGTTGCACTTGCTCTCCCTGTATGCTCCTCTTATATAACCAATCAGAATGCCCGACACGTTTCTCTCTATGGATGCTGTTTCGTTTGGGTTCAGATTTCATCATTCAATTTGACACACAGTTTCAGGGCTGTTTGTATAGTTGAAATTTGGGTGGTGAGTATGTCTCTGAGCGGTGTATGCATCCTGCTGAAATATGCATCAATAGAATACACCTCATTGCTTCAAACATGTGGAAGTACTTTTGATATTCTGATGAAAAAAGGAATTCTACAGTTCAATTACCCAGTCATTTTCGGAGCTTGAGTTAATAAATATATATATTTTCGGGACATAAAGTCATTTCAGGTCTGCTCCATTTACTGCAAGAAATCTTCTGCATGATCGTACCTGAAAGGCAACATATTGGTGCTGGTTTTCTCCCTCAGTAGGTAGATAACATTTCCAGGCATTGGAGCAGTTAACCACGCAAAGGCTGCATAATTACCATGGAGACGTACAGTAGATGAGCGTCATCTCCAAGCAGGTTAAACAGGAGATAAAGTAGAAGTCGGGACACAGTGCTCCACAGTTCACCAAGCATCTCCTCCCTTGTCTCTGCCACAGAGCGCATGAGTTAAATTAGTGCTGTATAATTAACAACACCAAATGGGCTCGCAGATGTTCCAAAGTCAATTGAACATCAATAACTCCAGCTGAGGCCGGTGACCATCTCTCTCTTTCTCTCTCTCTTTCTCTCTCTCTCTCTGTCACTGTGTCTCGCTTTTCTTTGTGCATCAGACTCTCATCCCATTCTCTCTCTCTTTTGTGTCCATCTCTTTTTCGTCCCTGTCCCTCTAGCTTTAAACTGTGGAGCCCTGATGGATTTCACAGTCATTTTGAAGCTGCTTTACAGCCATGTGGATAAATGGATGGATGGATACGGTGCATTTCTGTATGCAGCTGCTGATGCTGATGCTGATGTTGCCGTTCTTCTCTCAGCATCTACAATATCGAGTTGGCGTGTTGTCACATGTGCTTGCTCTCTGAGCTCCCTGACACCGAACGCTTTTGTGCTCTGAACATAATGACTGAAGCCAGTCACACTGGTTATTTACATAGGCCTATACTGATGTACATACTGACACATATACTGATACTAATACACATACTGATACACATACTGATGGATATACTAATATATATACTGATGTACATATGGATGCATATACTGATGTACATACTGACATGTATACTGATATATATACTGATGTATATATGGATGCATATACTGATGTATATACTGATGCATATACTCATGTATATACTCATGCATATACTGATGCACATATTGATGTATATACTGATGCCGCACAAGTACCATTCATAGAAAGTACCAGTGAGGCTGGAAAAGCTCAGATATACAGTCACAGAAAAAATTATTAGACCACCCTTGTTTTCTGCAATTTCTTGTTCATTTTAATGCCTGGTGCAACTACAGGTACATTTATTTGGACAAATATAATGATAACAACAAAAAGGAGGTTTAATTTAAGAGCTGATATCCAACCATTTTCCATGGTTTTCTTGATAATAACCAAAATCACTTCAGTTCTTACATCAATAAATATGGCATTGTACTGCCAAAAACAGTGCTTTTAGGCATTCCATGTTTTCTTTTCTGTCTGTTTTAGTCACATGATACACACAGGAGTTAGTACTTGCGTAACCATTGTTTTTGATGAATTTTGATGGTCTAATAATTTTTTTCGCGACTGTATATACTGATGCACATACTGATGCTGCACAAGTACCATTCATAGGAAGTACCAGTGGGGCTGGAAAAACTCAGATGTATTTCTCAGGTGTAATATGTGAGATTTGTACATGCTTTTGTGCTTATATAAAGTGTGCATAGTAATCTATTTTGTCCATGAACACAACTGCTTGCTGACTGGATTCATGCTATCTCAGTTGCTTACATCCATGATAATCATCTGTATTTTGACTTCTACTATATGTAGAGGATTGAAGTTTGTTTTTGTGCAAAAGTCCTTGTGTTCACTCCTGAGTTTATTAATGCCCCTCCTCTGCTCCTCTACAGCAGTAATACTTCAATATTGATGTATAAATGATGTTGGCTAATGTCAACAAATGATTTAACCCACACACAATCTCCAACAGCAGCTCATGTGAGCACATAAATAGAGGCAAATCTTACATAAGTGAGTGTTAAAATAGCCACAACCATTGTTTAACAGTGGTTTAAGGAAAAGTCTTACAGTTCAAACCTTATTTAAGTGAATGTGCAAAATTAACAATGGTGTTAACATTAATATATACTCAAAGTAGCAAAAGTAAAACTGCAGGTTAATAATTATTCATGAAATCATGTGATAATCTTTAATGCTGCAGCTAGTAATGGTGGTTTCTTAATCTCTAAAAATTAAAATAGAATTTATTCGGTTCATTTCATATCAGAGCCAGTAATTTGCAATTTGACCATCCATCATGTCGGTTTTTGGAGCCAGACATGACCATATTTGGACAGAGAGGGACAGAGCTGCAGTTGCAGAAGAGGTCAGATATTTGAAATAGGATCTTATTAACAGAGGAAAACTTCAAAGATGGACCACCAGATCACATATTAGAGGTTCCAAATGAAATGAATCAGACTGGAATGAATCATAAACAAATAATTGTGTTGAGTTTTTAGAGAGTGGTTTGATGTAAAGCTTTGGGAGCCAGGGCATCAGTGGTATTATAATGTTATAATACTTACACATTGGGCTTCAAATTGGGGGGCATGGTCCTTGCCCTTTGGCGCAGAATATCGATGCAGGTACCTTTATCCTAATAGTAAAAGTGTAAGGCTCAGAAGTTAAAATAATTTATGATGAAGAAATGTAAAATTTAACAGTGGAATAAATTACAAGTTAATCATGTATTTGTTAAAAAAATATTGACAGTGTTTACCCAAACAACTATTTGCATTTATGTTTGCAGAATTATTAGTTACTTTATTATTATATTGTTATTTATTATATTATTATTTATTATTATATTAGTTTTTTATTCAAATTTATATGACTGTTTGTTTTACGTGTATGTGTATGTATATGTGTACGTTTGCTGCTGATAACACTGTGAATTTCCCCATTGTGGGATTAATAAAGGAATATCTTATCTTATCTTATCTTACACATTTACTCATTTAATTACTTTAATTTGTCATATACAAGCAGCTAAAATAATCTGTTGAATGTGCCTTTCTGAATAACTTACATTTACCGATTGAAGTACTCTTAGCTCCTGATTGGTTTGTTCAGTTGTGTGAGGTTATGTGTCAGGAAGTGTTGCGGCAGTAGTTACGGTATATGAAAAGTAAAGCACTGTTTAAGAAGAAATCCGTCTCCATCCTGCTGTCTCATTTTATAAAGAATGAACCATTAACCACCAACGAACCCTCACGTTACAAAAGTAAAACGTGTAGCATTTAACTGGAGTTGTGGAGTGTGAGTCTGTGCTAATAGATCCTTGTTGCCCATGAAGTTAGAATCAAATATTTTTACCTCTTCCCGTGAAATAATTATGACAATGTGATTTATTCTTAATAGATAAAATATAACTGGGACTCAGTATGGAATCACTGCACCTGGTCAGAGGTTATTACTCATCTGTATAAATAGGAATAGAAAGAGGAATGTGTCTGAAAACTAAAATATTCCAACTTTATAGGAGTAGTGATTGTAACATAAATTACAAATACCTCAAAAACTGTGCGTACATAGAATATTTGATTCAACATAGTCAGTTACATTTCACCGCTGATAAGCTCACAAGCACTTCTACATTTTTAGGTCAAGAATCTTTCACACATTATAAGTCTTCACCATATAAACCTGTATGAATGTAACTAATGGAAAATTTGATATGGCCTCTTTACCCAAATTGAAAGAAGAAGGAGGGGAAGAAGATCTTATGTGTATTTTGCATGTATCAAAGTGCAAAGGAAAAAAAAATCTAACTTCCAGCCTCTCAGATGTGACCCTTATTTCCAAATCGTAGCGTCGTCCTAATATGTTGCTACGCTTGCATTCATGAATTGATATGCTGACTCGATTTTGCCAAAACTAGGCCAACATCCCACATGACTTCAAAAGCCCGGTGGAGGGGAAAAAAAAAAAAAAGAAACCACACATACATTGTAGTTTTTTTCAGCAAGGATTCACAGAGCATTACGATCTTTTAAAATTTGACTAGACCAGCAAGTTCTGCTCTTAATTAGTTCAAGAAATAGTGCACTTCTGCCTCAAGGCTTTATTAACAGAGAATCAGATTGAGCTATGATTATTCCGTGCTGTGGTAAAAAAAAAAAAAAAAAAAAAAAAAAGTGAAGTACAAGGGCAGGGCATAATTCAGGCGCTGATCTGTGCTGTGAGACACAAGCTTGAGTTTGGGAAATGAAGTCTGAAGGCTAATTCGCAGGAGGGCAGGACAGAAACTCCCCCTTAGTGAGTGTAGATTGAATTCACCCCTGCCTCGGAGAAGATTGTCTCTCCCTCGCCTTTCAGCTCTCTGGAGTCTCCTCCACTCACATTCTATAATGCAATTCAGCAAGGTGACAATAATGTGGCCCACATGCAAAACCTGCTGGCCGTATGCAAAACACAGCCATTCAACTCCAGTGAAGGCAAAGCAGATAAGATGGCAGTGATGAAGGAGAGCACGGTGATGGCTATAGTTTGATACTGAAGATTCTCATTTCAATTTCTAAATCCTTCATAAATCATATGCAGAGGAAGCTATCAGATGTTGTCCCTCGCTGTCTTTCCCGTGACATCTCTAACAGAAAAAAATACTGAATATCACTGTGTTTTATAGTTTCTCTGACTGCAATTATGCTATTTTTAATTGCTGCACCCCCTCCCTGACTTTATTGCTCTTTATTTCTGTATTTCAGTTGCAGCCTCATGACTCATACACCCTGATAGGCTGTCTGTCTGTTCTGTGCCTTTCTATTCTTTGCCTTTCCACGAAAAAAAAAAAAAAAAAATGGAAACATCGCAACTATCATGAATTTTTCTTCTCCCTAACTCAGCATAGGACAGATGAGAGCTGATAAAAGGGGAGCATAAAAGAGGGTGAAGGGGTTGACTGGCAATGCTACAGAGACACACAGAGAAAGACAGAGATAAACTTTGACTTTTAGCTCCTGAATGAAAACCTGAGATGAGAGGAAGCCAGACGAATAGGGAAAATGGGAGAGGAGGGGGGAAAGAAAAGCCATTTTTCCTCAAGGAGTGCTATGATGTGACGTATGGGCTTTGGTGAGTCAGTCAGTGGAAGGGAACATCTCTCTTAGCAACAAGGAAAAGGTGTTCAGTTAGGAACAATATATAGTTACAGTGATGTTAGTAAACAAGTAACGCACAGAGAGATGATCGTCGTGTGTTTGGAACGTCTGGATTGAGATAAAACAACATAAAATGCAGTTGCAAGTATTTATGTCTGTGCATATTTACAATACAGCTTTAGTAAAACCACAAATATGTATCTATATATGCAAACACTAAATGCGCATGTGCATAATAACAGTACAATTAGCATGTGGGATTACTACAGACAAAAATATTTTTAAATTATACTGATTTCTGGCAGGAAAGTAAATGCATTTTTGTTATTGACACGCTGGTTGTAGAAGTAAACTTGTGCAGCACTGCAAAATCCATTACATTATGTACTTAAGAGTCAGCACAAAAGCATGCACGATTACCACTGAATCACATTTTCAATCACATTTCAGACTCTACATGTTGCACACATGCTTCACACTCAATGTGACTTTTTCATCAGTCAGTCTGTGCTAATGGATCATTTCTCAATGTCAAATGATGTAAATGTATGTAAAGTGCACACAAACCACCCTACAGGAATAGACATAAGCCACCTGTTAACAAGCCATTTGTCACTTTATAGTGAGTGAAGCGATTAAAGAAATCGGCCTCTGTGAGCTCCCATATGGATATGGTTTAACAGGTAAGGTTTAAAGAGAAACTATGGGACAAAATCCAGAAGAAGAGACCAGAGAGTGACGTAATGTATTTAATATTGGGAGGTTATTTTTCTTTGAAAGGGATGAACAGTTTGTACAATACTGTCACTTGTTGGCTATTGGCCATCCTTTACTGCAATGCAGTATATCACCACTGCAACAGTGTTAAGGAATCAAACATTTAGTTTTCTATCTCTGTGATAAATACTGGAAACAGAGGAGTTGGGACTGAATAAATTAAAACTGTGTCGCCCCAGTGCTTCAAAAGATGTTAGAGAGGTGAATTATTCACTGAGGCATCCTGATTAAGAAGTGATTAATCAGTCCATCCAAGCCGGTCGAAATGGAAACACAATCTTCAAACACTGCAGAGAAGTATTAAGGTTTGTTGTAATATATGACGACAATCTCATTACAGGGGCCAACAGCATGTAATCTCCTTTTTTTCCTCCCCCTTTGTCTCCCTGCTTCACTCTCTTGCTCTATTATTCTTCTTCCCTCAAATATGCAAAGTAGGCATTTCCTACCATGCCGTAATTAGCAAAAAATATGCAAAGCAGATCAAAAGTTGGAATTTAATAAGTTTTATACTCACAACAAATTAGGTTTTTAGGAGGTGATTTCTCCCCCTGTGCAAGACATTTATGAGTTCACTCATATTTAATTGCAGAGCCTCAAAGCTGACCTTGAAACAATGTATTTTTTTTTAATAAAAGTCCCATTTTTCAATATGCCCTTCCAGTGAATGGCTGGATTAGGAAAGCTGTGAATCGAATGGCAGGTTGAGCCCGGTTTTACTGTTTTCAGGCAAGTGGAAATGTGTATATATGACAATGAATCAGATCTCTAATCTAATTTAACCTCTACTATCTGCACCGCAAAAGGTTTAATACTTGCAAATCACAATTGTTCTTTCATTATGTCAGTCTCTGAAAGCCACTTGCATTTATTAAATTAAGCCTGCTGAGTCACACCCACACACACATGAATACATACAGATGATGGTGCCTCAGGCTTCACCTACTGTTTGTGTTTATGAACTGTGTGTCTGCATGAATGTGTAGGTGTATGTGAGTGCGCATGCACATGTACATTCATGTATGCTTGACTCCTTGTGTGTGTCATTAAATACTCATCATGTCATTATGAAAGCACACATCATGTACTCCCAAGACAATTTGCTGTTGCCAAGCATGAACCCTTAAGGGTAGTGCATTAACTTTAACTCATAAAACTATATTGCTAATAAGACAGGGAGAGTGGTAATGCTCCTCGTAAGACTGGCTTTGTTTTAAAGAGCTTGACGATGACTGACAGGTTAACTGTCTAGAAAGTAAAAAATGAGAAATATACAACATTGCTGCTATTCCTTCACTACTTTTTATCTCAGCATGACCTAGAAGATGACCCAGTAGAGCGGCATCATGGACTGATGGCAGGAAACACTGTGGTTACGATGATAATTGCCCCTGTGAAAAACAAAAGATAGCGCTTGCTGCTGGAGTGTGTATTGTGAGAAAGAGAGAAAACAAAGACTGGAGGCTATCATGTTAATGTTGCACCCGCTAACCACATTCCACACCCACTTGCACACACACACACACACACACACACACACACACACACACACACACACACACACACACAGACATTAAAATACATGCACCCACTTGAGCTCATCTATGCACGTACTTCCGACTTCCATGTGATTGAATTAAAAGAGAAGAATGAGTTGAACCTTTTTGTTGAGCAGCAGTTCATATCCTGCCTCTGCCTGTCTAAAGTTAGAGGAATGGATCCGGCATGGCTTCCAAGAAAAGAATCAATTCCGGTCCAAGTGTTAAAGACATACTTATGTAATATGAAATGGTACAACTCCATGGGACTGAAACGTAATAAAGTAAAAGAAAAAGTAGTAATTAGCATGTGCCTGACCCACAATATGAGCCCACGACTTTTTGAAGCATGACGCCTGTTTTGATGTTCAAAACATCTGTACTCTCGCTTTGTGTCATTGTGGCAGTAACGAGTTGCTGAAGGTTGCACATACAGTACACACTTCTGCATTTTTTTTCTCTGAAAGCATGGGACATCTTTGCTGTCTTATTAGTTCAAGAAAATCTCGTCATGTGCCTTGAATCTTTTTCTGGGCCTGAACGCTGCTTGGTGTCAGAGTGCCTGGAGTGAAGTCAGCCCTCATCAGCAACAATCAAGGTGAGGTCCCTCTCCCCAGGCAAAGCCGAGCCACCAGCCACATGTTTCTCACTCACCGCCTTGCCTTGCATCATGTTCTGATCATAGCCACAACAAGAGACATAACATTGGAAAGACAGCAGGCTGCAGCGCCCGCAGCTGAGGCAAAAACTGCTAAACTTTGCATCAGAACTTTCTTTTTAAAGACTGGGTGTGTCCGACAATGCTGAAAAAGTTGCAAAAAAGCAGTATGTTTAAGGGGGTTGTTGGCAATTCTTAAGCTACATTTTTATTTTTTCTTAATGGCTGACAAAACTATTGATTGCCACTGTTCTGCTGACTTGAGCCAAGCAGCGACATCTTAGGTCTGTCCGCCACCAGTCTGTATCCAGCCTTGATGAATGGAAGTACTCTGGTACTCCTCCATCAGGAGACAGGCCTTCCTGTGGCCCTGTCCATTAATGCATTATAAATGAGCCCACTAGCATCTTCAGAGAGACATGTGAGGCATGTGAGACACCACAGACCAGTGCTTCCTGTCTTCCAGTAAGGATCGGCTAATACCACGTGATCAGGCCGGCAGGAAACCATGTGACACAGCAGTCCAGACCACCAGACCAAAAACTGCCTGAAGACCTACAGAGGAACAACTTCACACAGTACAGTCATAAAACCTGAGGCCATATAAGCTGAATTCATGTTAGATTTGTTCTGAGTCAGGTGTAAATGTGACACCAATATTAAAGATAATTTGTCCATTTAAAGTGTGCACTCCACATGCAAAACAATTCCAGCATTTTTATCTGGATATTAAGCAAATCAGGGAGAAAGGTAAGATCAACCTGTATGAAATCTTCATGCAAAATATGAGTCAGACTTCCAGAGATGACATGTTCAGTAGGATGACGTGCTTGTGTGTTGTCTGTTTAAATGGTACGCCATAAACTGTCCTCATTTGGCTTTCAGAGCCATATCAAAGGCTTGATTTTGGGATACTTTTCCCAGGTATTATGCAGCAAGAAAAATCCAGTTCTTTTCATCAGTGGTAAAGTTACAGTGATACCACATTTGATGTCTGAGCCTAGCTCTCTCACTGCTGCACTTTGAAGTTGCTTTTTGTGATTGCACACTTGGGATTTCATTTAATATTTCTGATAGTTGCAGTGTGTCACATGATGGGCTGAAGCATCAAAGCTGGAGTGCTGGAGGATGAGAATAAAGATTTTTCTCTTAAACCCCTCTATCTGTTCTGTGTGCCACCATATGCTCTCTGATGCTTTATCCTGCCCTGTGCTCATGACCTGCAACTATAAACAGAGCTCACACAGCATTAGGTCGACGGGAAGAATGAGAGAGATATCGTGCTGTGATCCACTTTGGTTTGTAAAGCCCCAGAGCAAGCGCCGTGGTTATATGAACAGCAGCACACATGCTACACAGTGCAAACACTCATATAAACACATACACCTGTGCACACACACATGCATGCAAACTTGCGCTGGGAGAGTGGGAGCCACAATGGAAACTCTGAGTCATGAACACTCCTTTGCCATTCTGAACCTAAATCATTGTGGCATTGAGTCACTACAGGGCTTCCTGTGTGTTCATTTGCGTGTCTGCATGTGAATGCAGACAAGCACAAGCTTGATCTACAGTCTAAATTTACAGATGGACGTGGTTTTATTTTATACACATGCAGAGGCTTATTTTCTATGCACGGCTTCGCTTTATATGCTGTACTGTATGTGCTTGGGGACTGCACTGGAACATACAATATATATGATCTATGTATTTATGTATGTGCTGCCACCATGGATGCACATCAAAATCAAACATTAAAGGGGGAAAACTTTATGGAAACTTTTGATTTTGTTTGTAGAAGAAGAAGAAGAAGAAGAAGAAGAAGAAGAAGAAGAAGAAGAAGAAGAAGAAGAAGAAGAAGAAGAAGAAAACCTGTACTCTTAAGTGTAGACTTCAGCCCAAACACGTGTCTGGTGGGCAGCTTGTCTTACAGATCAAGGGTGTAGGCAGTCAAGGATGCTGCAAATAGCAACATCGAGGGGGATTTTTATTTCTCTCTTTTCAGCGTCTTACACGTCTTTCCTGCATTTAGCAAATGCCTTTCACACCTTGAAATATGCTCGCTCATATTTGTATTTAACAGTAACTTTCCCTCACAGTCTCTTCACAGCACAGTTCACTTGCAGATCTTCACCACATTCTGATAGCACGTAATAGGGTTGACATGTCAACATGACTCTGGTCAGCAATCGCACATTTTCCATGTAGATAATGGGGGCTTTTAAGATTCCTGTTGAACCAACAAGGCTGTGCAAATGCACACATATACACACACATATTTGTTTGTACTGTATATTCCTGTGGGGACACACCATCGAAATAATGCATTCCCTAATTCCAACCCCAACCCTAACTTTAAAACCAACTGTTAACCTCAAATTGTCCTTTCAGGGACATAAAGTCCCCATGGGAAAACAAAAACAAAGACGTGCTCACAGTGTGTTGGTTTTCCATGTGTTTAAGGGACATTATATTGACCTATATTCATTTCCTGGAGACTACCTGACCACAACATGCCTATAACTTCAACATCTGATCTTACTTTTTACCCTCAAACTAAATGATTTACATTTTGGGGCTCTGCATTTCAGACCCAAAAGTGAGCAGAGTCCCCACAAGTAACAGTATAAATGTCTTTATGTCCCATAATGTAAAATACACTGTGACTCACACAGCCGGTTCATGGGATATGCAGAGGGCATAATGACCTGTAGCAGCACTGAGATGTGTTTGTGGTTGCAGTGACTTGATAAGCAGGATGCCTACATGAAAATGAATGTGATAAGGTACTGTACATTATGCTCCTGCTTCCTAGCTGTGATTCGCTTCGATTTGATGGTATCACACAACACTTGGCAGCCAACTAGCAGTCATGGTAACATGCTTGCCACAGAATTTAAAGATAGCATTTATAGACCAGTCACCACCCTGATATATTGCTGCTTGTGAAGAGAAAAGAGCTGTTGGATTGTGTTGAGGGAATGGAAATTTTAGACCAAAACAGTGTTGTTGAGTTCACATTGTGGCCATTCTCAGTCATTTTGAGCAATCATAGAAGTTTTGTGTGGACACTAAACATCCTTCACAGACCACAGTAAAAATTTTTAGGCATCACGATTGCCAGTTGTTGATCAGAAGTCATTTTAAGTCTGGGCTGGCGCCCAAACTGATTCGAAAATCTGTAGGAGTGATTATGAGACAGGAAGGTGGGAGGCTTTGAAACTGAAACCAACCCAAATGGAATCAGATGCTTGGTGAGCCAACCGCCATCAGCCTACTGCAGGCTGCAAAGAGCTTTTGACCTTTGAGAATTAGACTGATATGGAAATTATTGCTTAACAGATTTTGAAAACACAAAAACTTGCATGAGTATGCACATGAATCCCTATGCAGGTTTTTGTCTCTGGTGACACAAGAAATTATCAGGAAAAAAAATCCCTTCAGAAGTGTGTTGCAATTTAAAGTTCCTTACTGCTACTTAGTATTACACAAAAGGTGAAAGCTGCATCTTACTCTGTGCTTTCTGAAAGCCATGATCCACAAGAGAGTGCAGGTAGTAACAGTGAGCATTTTGACTCCCCTCCACTCAGGCAGCCAGACCAGGAGGAATGAAGCGGCTGGCTGCCTCAGATGACTCATCCCCATTGATGAGCTTAACAGCCATCAATTCCACTCAAGGGAGCAGGGCCCAGCACTCTCCCCCACCCGCTGCACTTCTGCCTGGGCTAGGCTTCCTCTACACTTCCCTTCTCCCAACAGAAGGCCTGGAGCTTAAATTAGAGCTCTGGCAGCAGGCCATGTGAGAGAGGAGCAGTGAGCAGGCAGCAGCCATTCATTCCTCTGGAAGCCTGAGTCAGATTCATTGTAACAAGAGAGACAGGGCTGGGGGCTGGCTTCGAGTGGGCTTGCTAGTTTTTCCACAATGGAGCTCAGCAATACCCTGCTTTTGCAGAAAGAAGAGTATTTTGTCAGCACAAACTCCATGCAATTTTACTGTTTCATTGTTGTACTCAAGAGCAACTCACTTTGCCGGAGCAACAATGCACAGAACATGTCCTTGTCATTAAATTTATTTCAAATATAAAGTCAGGGTCCTACACATATACTGTATATACCACATATATTTAATACTGCATATGCTGCAGTACAAATATATGCAGTTTGGAAAACCTTATGTTTTTGGTGGTCTTCAATGAACTGACACAATTATAAATGTGGAAGGGCTGCAATACTGCTAGAGAATAAGAATACCGTTATTAAGTGCATCTGATGAGTCCAGATTGACCCTGTTCCAGAGTGATGGGTGCATCAGGGTGAGAAGAGAGGCAGATGAAGTGATTACCCATCATGCCTAGTGCCTACAGTACAAGCTAGTGGGGGCAGTGTTGGAATCTGGTGTTGCTTTAGTTGGTCAGGTGCAGGTTCAACAACATTATGTGTCCAAAACATTAGGTCATCTGAACCTGAATATACTGAATGACGAGGGCTGAACACCAGTGGAGTTTTTCTTCCCTGATGACACAGACCTATTCCAAGATGACAATACCTGGATCCATCAAGTTCAAATGATAAAAGAGTGGTTCAGGGAGCATGAGAAAATATTTTAATGAATACATATTATCAGAGTCCAGACCTGAACTCCATTTAGAATCTCTGGGATGTGGTAGAGAAGATTTTACACATTGGTCCAATTCTATGAATAAAAACAGATGAATCTTGTGACATTTATTATGACATTGCATAAGCATTGTGTTGCATAAACAATAACTTGGTGAAAGTGAAAGTGTCCTTGACCAAGGCCTAAGGTTGTCCAGTGATATATTGCATGTGGCTGGGTATACCATGGCAATGTCTTACTTGTTGCGCAATCAGTGAAACCTATGCAGTTAAGGTGTTTACATAAACCTAAAGAGAAGTAAAATAAAGGTTTAAGGCTTATTGACTGACAGATCATGGACAGTGAAGATGCAGTGAGTGAGTCATTAGTTTGTTGTAATGGATTCAGAGGCCAGACGTTTTTCTTTATTGTCAGATATGTTAATATGAACACTAACCTGCCAACTGCTCATTCTGCTGCTGTTTTAAACATGCTATCAGCTGTAGCATCGAAGACAATACGCTGTGAGTGTCATGGCCTCACATCAGTATTGCACCATGTGTACTAGTACTGTATACTCATACTCTGAATAGCTGAAATAGATACAAAGGGTGTATTACCCCAACATCTGTGATCCACTATTGTATAATATTTGATATTTTCTTTCAATCAGATCCTTTTGTTTTCTCCACCTCAAAAGTGTGATATTATCACTGTCTGAGGAGATTGCTTTCTGGTTCGCTCCCTCATTTCTTTGGCAGTTATTACATCTGAAGTCAGGGAGGTCAATGCAACATATTGCACAGGTTGTAGAAAGCCATCTGTTAGATTTCATATAATGTAGTGGCCCGCTGGCACTCATGGCACATTTCAGAGCAATAATACACCATATCCAAACTACATCCCCAAAGTAATTTACACAGCAACATCACTGACAGGCAGACAATATGTGCTGTAGCTGTGCCACATCTGATATGAAATTGCATCACAGTAGGACAGAATAATATTAGATACAAACGATGCTTGTTCCTGTCTGCAGGCTTTTGTGACTTTTTAAGCAAAGTCTCTCATGGCTCTAATCACTGTCTTCCCCTCATGATCATTATAATTGTCATAATCATCAGTTGCAACAGCACCGCGGTTGTTGCAGCCACTGTTATCACTGTGATTTTTATTAGCATTCTTTGTCATTTTAAATGATCAAAGATGGATATTATTTTTGCACGCCCTCTGAGATGTCACGGAAGCTAAATGGCATAAATCTGCTTAAGAAATCTTTAAAACGGCACTACTTTGAGCCAACTGTGGCTCATCACAGCTGAATTAATGCGGAGAAAACAACGGATCATCAACACAGTTAATGGTGATGTCAGTGGTCAGGGTGGAATGTGAATACAGCATGTGTTTAGTCTGATGGTGAGCACTGTGAAGGAAACGTCTTTGTCTTTCCGAGTACACATACACACAAAGGAACTTTCTGAAAGCAACCAGATGAATATAACCCACTGGAAAGAAGAGTTGACCAAAAGGCATAATCTCTATATATTTGAACTGAGATATCCTACATTTTTTGTGATTGTTTTTAATTATGTTACAATGGCACTCTCATTTGCAGGTCATTTCTCAGTAGGAAATGGGTTTCCAAGGCTGCAATAATTACATCATCCTTGTGTTATTTGCATCCGTGTGTGTATGTGTTTGTGTGTCATGTGCAACGGTGCAAAAAGAGAGAGAGAGGAAACAGTAATTAGATTTGAGAGAATCAAATGAACATGGTAATGCATCTGTGTGAATCTGTGAGTAAATAAGCAAAGAGGGAGGTTTGTGCATTCACAGTGTCACCTTTCCTGACTGACACACAAAAGCCTTGTTTGTTGTTAACATAACACCTGATGACCCATAGTGAGAACATTAGATGATGACCTTAGAAAACAAAGAAACCTGGTGAGAATGGCTTTATTTGTCTGTATACACACGCGCGCACACACCTGTGAGGTCAGCATTTAAGCACAGTGCTTGCGAGTCAGCAGAAAGACTCCGGTGAGGCGCTATACTGAGAAACTAGCAGCTAAGCTTTTCTCATTCTCAGCCTTATCTCCTGATCGGTGATCCACTTGCAGACGTGAGTTGCTTAAGGGGCTGCCCTACTCTGAAGAGGAAGAAACATCAAAGTTAAAATCACCAAGATGATATCTCAAAAGTCTGCTACCTATACTGCTCCACCCACCAACGCCTCTCTGTCTCTGTATCATGCACCACATTAGAGATTTATCTCAAATGTATCTGTCTGGCAGAGAGTATAAAGGGTTATGATAATTATTATGTGAGCCTTCATCAGAAGGATTTCCAGTCTTTTGAGAACAGAGACATGGCAACCTTTCTCATCATCATTTGTAATGTTTTCTCTCATATGTTCTCTGTTATTTTAAAAAATCCATAGGGAAAAGCAATCACATCGCCAGAATAAAATATTGCTATTGTTTGCTTTCTTCTCTGCAAAACGTAAGTACATACTGTAACATTTTAGTGTTTGTGTACTGAAAACGTGTCTTATATACATTTCTACATACATGCATTTTAGTTCCCTAATATTTTAATGGTGCTTTTCAGCTGTGTTTCTCAGGAATTATGTCACAGTATCTAACAATTTAAATTAGGAGGAAATCATGTCCATATTTAATTATGGAACATTTTTAATGATTAGGTTTAAGCTCTGTGGAATTTTTTGTTTGATTTAGGACAAAAAATAACAATAAAAAAAAAACTTTAGATATAATAAATATTTATTCACAACATTTAAACCAAAACCACAATCATTTCCTAACCCTATGAAGGTACTTTTTAGGGAAACCTAAGAACTTATCAGACTCTGGTCCTTGAAAGGTCAAAAAATTCCTTATCATGGAGATACAGGTATTGAGAAATGTCAATATGACACTATTTTTTACTCATATGCAGTTGCGGAAAAATTATCAGACCATCAAAAGTCATCAAAAACAATGGTTATGCAATCACGTACTCACTCCTGTGTGTATCATGTGACTAAAACAGACAGAAAAGAAAACATGGAATGTCTGAAAGCACTGTTTTTGTCAGTACAATGCCATAGTTATTGGCGTTAGAACTTAAGTGATTTTGGTTATTATCAAGAAAACCATGGAAAATGGATAGATATCAGCTCTGAAATTAAACTATTATGTGCTTTTTTTGTTATTATCATTATATTTGTCCAAATAAATGTACCTTTAATTGTACCAGGAATTAAAATGAACAAGAAACTGAAGAAAACAAAGGTGGCCTAATAATTTTTTCTACGACTGTATATGTTCCTTTCATATTACATGTGATTTTCTTGTATTTTTTATGCTTACTTCTTGAATTTTTTTTATTTGGATTTTTTGCCATTTACATGTATGGAACCAAATATGGTCACTTCATTGACCTTGACCACAACATTTTTTTTTTTTTTTTTCATTTCACAAAACTAATAAAGTCTTGTTGGATCCTCCAAAAACACACTAAGGTTGAAATTTTGAATATTAGAGTATTTCTATGAGTGACCTATAAAGGGTTAATGCATTGGGCTTTTTGTCAGTACAATGCCATAGCTATTGATGTAAGAACTGATGTCATTTGGTTATTATCCACAAAACATGGAAAATGGCTAAACATCAGCTCTTAAATTATACTCTTATGAACTATTTTTGTTGTTATCATTATATTTGTCCAAATAAATGTACCTTTAATTGCACCAGGCATTAAAATGAACAAGAAACTGAAGGAAAAAAAAGGGGTGGTCTAATAATTTTTTCGCGAGATTATGTGTATGTGTGTTTTATAGGAATATACAATGGCTACCTTTTTAACAGACAAATGCAGTAAATAAAGAACACTGTGCAGCACATTCTAAGGTGACTGTAGAGATTTGGACTGTAATAGTGAGCTAAATACACTGACCCATGCCCAATACTGATCGCCACAGGCACGGTTTGTTTGACGTGCCAGCCTCGGTTTGTTCAGATATGGTAGAAACAGATCATTACTGTCACAGGAAATGCTACTAATGTTACTTACTGTGACAGTAATCACAGTTTTTTTTAGTCATTCCTTTCTCTTTTTCCCGTATAAACCCTTCTTGTTTGTCTCTGTCGGGCTTTAGGCTGTTTCGCCCGAGGCACAGACCCTCTGAGACGACAGTCAATTATTATCTTAATAGCCGTACGCCCATAATACATGACTATCTAGCATTTTCAAAGCATTGCGGCAAATAGCCAACCCAAAAACATCGAAATGCAAAGGCAGTCATTCCCTTTGCAACCCTCATCATGTAACCGTATTTTTAAACTAAATGATGCATGCACTTATCTGATATCTGCTGCCCTCAATCTTGCCTAACCTAGATTCCCAGTTTACAACAATGAGGGCTTCTGCCTATTTTGATTTTTTCATAAAGTCAGTGTCTAGAGTAAAGACAGAGATCCCTGTTTGTTTGAACTGATTGTCATGCAGCAGTTATCCCCACTGTCTTCAACAAGGGTTTGCTTGACACTCAGTACAGTGACTGATTGCACAGAAGTGGGATTTCAAAGCAGCCCTATGTGTGCATGTAGAAGTGTATCCGCACCTGCCAGTATCTGCTAGGTACAAACACAGAGACTGGGTTTGTCACATGAGACACAGCAGCACTATATACGCAGGAAGTTGAGCTGATGTGATGAAGTGCAGTAACTAGTGATGTCCTTGCCAGCACTTCATCAATGTCTACTTCACTGCTGTATCCCCACCTTCAAGTCTGCTGCTTCCATGTGTTGTGTGAAACTCAACCTGTCTGACTGCTCTGCACAAGAGTGGCATAAAAAATAATTGGACACTGTTGGGTATTGGTAGAAAACTGAAACATGTACAAGATGGTGTCACATTGATTGGTTTACATTTGTATGGATTTCAGTTTTAATGTTGCATGGTGAGATTTTTTTTCCACACCATCAGGGGAGGAAAACATGGCAGAAACGCCGTTGCATAGAAAATGAAAACAGCATAATGAAGCGGTAATTCACTTTTAGACGATGGAAGTGGCAGTAAGCCGACCGTAATCGTGCTACAGTCCTGTGATTACGTTGCGATTCATATTATAGCGAAAAACAAAGTGAAAAACAAAGCATCTCCTTAACATATTTTTCTCTGTATAAGGAGGCATGAAATATACCTTTTGGCACAAAATCTCTCATAAACCAAGCAGAGTGTTCTCTCCCAGGAGATCAGAGCATGGGGGTCCCTTATGTGTTCCACTGTGTATGTGTTTGTGCGTGTGTTTATGTTTGTGGTCTTCTACAATATTCCCTGGGGGATGGAGACAGGTTGCCATGGCAGCAGCTTGAATGTTGCATGAATGTCAGCGATGTGTGTGCGCGTGTGTATGCGTGTGTGTGTGAGTGTTGCTACGTTCTCATGCAGAGGCCAGACAAGGACAGTGTACTCTCGTCATTTCATAGCTTATATTGCCTGCTCTGAATCATAAAACTAGACAAGATTTAAGTTACACTCCACAAGATAAAAAAACCCTTTAATATTAGTCACTGTTTCTTTACATTGTCCGTAACGCTACATATCTATTAATCCGTATTACATTTGTCAAGCTCGATATACTAATTTTAGGTACAATTGTTGCATTGACATTGTGTTATTATTGAGTTTGACGTAGTGTTATGCTATTATATGAAACTGCGTGACCTTGTAAACGCTTGTCTTATAATTGCCTGCAAATCCTCTCTCTGCATGGACAAAATAGAGACCCTGTGGAATGCTTTTCCAATATGAGCTGGGATGGACTAATGTACACACTAAACTCACCAGCTGTGGTGGAATGTAATTACTCAACTATGTATAGTTTTGAGGTACTTGTACTGAGACTGTCTACTTCTTATTGCTCTGGATTTATTTGACAGCTTTCGTTCCTTCTAAGATTTAGACACAGTGGGTATGATAACAAGCTTTTAAAGTACAACACATTGTTTAAAGATTAAATCAGTTGTTTCCAGGCTTTTTTTGGCGTGTGCTTCAGGCTCACATTTCAGAGGTCTATGAGTTGTTAACAGCTCGACCAAATAGTGATGTTTTTCCCCCTCTACACTCCCTTCTCAAATGTCTGAAATTGTCTTTTTACCAAGAAGTACAAAAACTGAAAACAGACTTGTTTTTGTCATCTTTCTTTTCAAATTAATCATGTGATGAGCCCTTTCCCTGTAGAGAAAACTGGATATAAGTCATTCAAGCTCCACCTCCACCAGTAACATGTTTATACAATGATGTTTCATGATTACTAATCTAATGATGTCACATAAAAATATAGAAATCAGAGAACAAATAGTCCTTCAGTACTTTGCTTTACTGTGCTTTTATTCATAACGTAAAGGAACTAAAATGCTTCTCAGTCGCCAAAGACAACATCCACGTAATCAGATTATGGAATAAATGAATGAGACATCACATTCACTTTTAATACTGCCCATTGAATGTACTTTTCTAACTCACATGGTCTGACTGCCTCCAAATAGACGTGGAAAGTTGCTACTGACTCATCAGTAGCGAATGCGGTATATTCTCTTGTTAGTGTCATCTCCAAAATGTCAAGTGTTGAGGAATTTTAATAAATCTGCTTGGTTTTCCTTGTGATGCCTCAGGCAGTTTTATACAGGTGTAGCAGTGCCAGAAAATGTTTTCTACACACTGAAGACAATATCTGCTGTCAGACTGAGCAAAAAGAGAATGCAAATCAGTACAGGACTGATGTTGTATTTGCTGGGGATTTTCTTCCATTTTCATGACAGTTTTGACATGTCATGTTGATGCATTAATGGGGCTGCTGCTTTTAAATATACATATTGCACATAATAACACCCTTCCGTCTTTCAAACGCCTCGCAATTTAGCTTGAAGATGTTCGCATTATGGCATCTACTATTACATGAATTGTCATCTAAACCTATAAACTGTGACATAAACGAGGCACAGAGAAGGAGGTGAAATGGATTTTTGCATCGCAGCAGAGCCGTTTGGAAGGTCTGAGCTGCAAAGCCATGTGATTTCACTTCTCTGCCTCTAATGTACGACTATTATTAACCTCTCCACTTATGAGTGAGTGAGTCACCCTGTCCAGTGACAGAGCTGCCACAAGTCCTCACTCAGCTGTCTGACTCCATGAAGGAGAGATCCAAGCCAGTGACGCCAATCCTGTCTCCCCCTCGAGCCAAGATCCTTCCTCTCTGCTCAGAGGAGGACTCGTCTGTGTGACCTGCCACTCAGCCACTCATACTTCCTGCTGCCTCCGAGAGGAAAGTGGAAATATTTCTCATCATCCTGAATTCGTCAGTGCAGGACTTTTCCATTTTGATTTGTCAACTGTGTAGCAACACAAAAAGTGCTGGTCAGAAGCCAGAAGGATGAATTAAGGTCAACGGAAGTGCCGGTGTTTATTTGATCTGCTGAATTACCCCCTATGGGTTTAATCTGGTGCTGACTGGACTATTCTTCCTGCGACCCATTCATTAATTTGCACTCGCTCATTTCCTGCCTTAAGTAGACAAAAACTGCATGACAGTAAAGTCATTAAATGCTGTGAACGGGCCAAAGTCTCGCTGCCACATTTTTAGCATTTGCCTATGTGTGTATTTTCCTGGCACACTTTGATCAGATTCAATTTGCATCATTTCTCTTCACTCTGCAAATGGAAGTTTTACATTTATAATACAGCTTCCCTTGGTACACACGCTGTCTTCTTTGAGGAGAAATGACAGAGCTTGTCCCAGCAGAGATGTACAGACCTTCTACATGTGACACACAGCTACTCAGCTTCTTTTGCCGTTCAATGCACTTAAAATTTCATTCAGATTTCAAAGCATATAGCAAATAATATGGTGCATTTTACAATTACAGACACGGGCTTTTCTTTTGTATAATATATACATTAAATGAGTACCACTGATTGCAAATTGAACGTGAAAGCGAACTTGCAGATGTGATTATGCTGTTTTTTGTGATTGCAGTTGCAGTGTGATGAGCTGATGCAGCCACCATATTTTTAAAAATGGGAATATTATAATATCATCACTGAAATATCTTCTTTCTTTCTTTCTTTCTTTCTTTCTTTCTTTCTTTCTTTCTTTCTTTCTTTCTATCTATCTGTCTGTCTGTCTGTCTGTCTGTCTGTCTGTCTGTCTGTCTGTCTGTCTGTCTGTCTGTCTGTCTGTCTATCTATCTATCTATCTATCTATCTATCTATCTATCTATCTATCTATCTATCTATCTATCTATCTATCTTTCTTTCTTTCTGTACTATTACTCCCTTCCTCCTCCCTGTTTCTGAATTTGCAGCTCTTTCCTTCCCTCTCTTGCTTAAAAACAGGCCTTCGGTCCCAAAGCGGCATGGATGGGGCAGAATGTGGCACATGTACCCATCCCCAAAATAACTCTTTTTTTTTTTTTTTTTTTCACTCACTTCAAATTGAGGGGTATTGCAGCTGTTGCCCATTACCAACACTCCAAAAACAAGTGTCAAGGGAATGTATGCAATCCTCAACTGAATATCAAAATAAACCTCAAGAACCGTGGAGTCAAAACTAAACTGAGAATAGCTCACATATTAAGTTGATGTGTCAGCACTTTCATACTGACTGAAGTTAGTCAAGTGTTGGGTTAAGCTTCTTTGCCTTACTTGGTTTGATTTGATGGTCTTTACTCCTACACATTTCTGCACTAAACATTCTTCATCTTTTTCAGAACTAAATGTTTGACTCTTCATGCTCTGTCTGACAGCTTCCTGCCGATGAGAAACAATCTGCTTTTTTTTTTTAATGTTAGAGAGGAACAACTTCTCTCACTTTTATTCCCCTCTTCTCTTTTTTTCTTTAACTCTTTCCACTGTTCGTCACGATCTCCTGCTTGCTGCCTGCTTTTCCATCCTCCGTCCTGCCTCGCTCTCTCTTACATCTCCACTCATTTTCACTCAATGATCTCATTCCTCCTATCCCTGTGTTTTCTGCCTCTTCACTTCTCTTCACATATACAGTGGGATCTCTGAGTGGAAGCAGGGTTGTGGATATAACAATACTGATTCTTGTCAGTGTCAACATGAGCTGGCTGGCAATGGCACCATGTAGCAGGGGGAAACTGTCTATTTCTGAACATAGAGAAAAAAAAAAAATCACGCTGCATTCGAATGATTTGTATTTGACTGTAACCACTATTGAAAACACTGAAGTATGAAAATGACGCTCTGCTGGTGGGTCGAAAACCCCGGGGCCTTTCAGTAACTTCACCATTACAGGCGGGGAACTGACCTTAGATCATTTTCCAAAGGGCAACACAGCCATTAAGAAGTTGGTGAGTAACACCGCTCCGGGGATTCAGGGATGCTCACTCGTCCTTGTTGACCTCTGTAGTCTTCCAGGACACATCTTGTTTCAGTGGTACACACACAGAGTCATAAGCTCTCGCTGGAAGGCACTGCTGGGGCAGCCTGCCGTTACTCCTTGGCATGTAGGCGTGTCTGGAGAGCTGATGAGTCTCAATGGATTTTCTCGAGTGCTGCTCTCCACTGCGAGTGAGTCACACAGTATATCAGGGAATGGGGGCAATAGGAATCTTTGGGGATTATTATTCTGATTCATGCACAGCTGTGGTTTAGGCTTAACAGAATCCCTATTCAAGGTTGGAGTGTTGGGCAAATGCAGAGATTTAAAAGAGAAATGTGCATGGTAACCTTAGGAGCATATCAATGAGTTTGTGTTGTGCAACAGCTTTTCAATACTTTTGTTACATTTTCAACTGAACAATATTAAACACAAAGCAAAGCCGTTGTGCAGTGAAGTTCCAGCATCATAACAGCGGATGGTCCTCGGAGATTGAATCACAGAAGCATATATACACATATGCATGAGCACCGGGATATAAAAGCTTGTGGGTGCAGCCACATTCTGCAACTGTGAACCACCATTGTGAGATGAGAGGCCTCTGTGTGAAAAATGCATTTCCATGTTGCGGGGGCTTATTCAGGCAGCCAGCGAAAAATGAAGATTTAGAATATAGTGTGTGTTTGTGTATGCATGTGTGCACTGCTACTGCCTGCAACCAAGGGAATAAAGGTTAAATCGAACACTTCTGTCAGTGTCTTGCATCCAGCTGCAAGCATTCCTCTCAACGCCCCTGATTTCTACATGGAATTGCACAATCCTGCTGTCACACCCCCTGGTAATCTAGGAAGAACAATGAATAATGAACCTCTTCCATCCTTCACTTTGTAATATATTACAGAGGCACATCTCCTCGCAACAGAAATTTGTTACCAGTGCCATCATCTCAAACAGCCCTGTGCAAGTTTGTATTAAAATCTGTGGTTTATGACACAAAAATCTGCAATAAGATCACTTTGACACAGAATGTAATCCTTTGCTTTGAGATTTTGACAGTAAACAAATTCTGACCCCATCTATTTTTTTTGTCTTTGTCATTACATGTTTGGGTACTTAATACTGACAGATTTTCCTACATGTGTCTTATATGACTTTGTTTTTATAATATACAGTCAGTACTGGGAATAAGTGGAATCCATTTATGATGCAAAATATGAATGACTATATATAGTGAGAGATTCTCTAGAATATACATCATTAAAAAAGAAATTTAAAAAATTATAGATTTCTTAAACAAATTATTTCATTATTTGCACAGAAATATATATAGGTATCACTTATTTCCCTCAAGCCCCTGATTACAAAAATGCCATCTGCACCATCGTAGGTAATGTATGCAGGCTCCCTGTTCACACATGACACAGACGATAGAGATGCAACTGATAGTCACTTGTATGTTCAATTGAGTATTACATTTACAGAGCTGTTATTCATGTTCTACCTTTTCCTCCAGTTTCATGCTAGTGTGAAAGAAGGCGGTGCCCATTGTTATTTTAGGAGGATTAGTCCACAAAATTCACTTCAGTAACTAAGTGAAAACAAAATGTTCTACAAAAGAACTTGATACGTTGAAAAGTAAATGGTCAATTGGTTCTCCTCCTCCTTGCCAGGCAAAATATCACACTGCTTTTGTGTGAACATATACTAATGGACTGAATCTCTGCAGCCAATATTAATATATATTCGTTAAGAGTTACTCCTGTCTCCATTCTTGCAGTATTGTAAAAGTTCCTCTTTCATCTACACTGTTCGATGCAGTAATAATACTGCAACCATGTTGAAGAATTAACTGGATATAATACAAATCCACATTTATAGAGTAATTCTCCCAACATACAGTCCTGTGCTGAACTCTTAGACCACCTTTACCTTTGTTGTTGTACAGGGTTGAAATGAACATACATGTTTATTTCTCATTCTGTTTTCTTCAGAAACACCAAGAAAATACAGCGAATATGTGCGCAGCCACACTAAGCACACAACAAACTGAACTAAATGGGTTGTAAAGGTTAAAGTGACTCTTTAGTGTGACCTCCAACCCCCATAAAGCAGCACAAACAGAAACATCTGACATGTGTTGAATGAAACATGAGAGAAGTATTGAAAACAATCTCATATTGTCAGAACAAAAGGGTCAAAGACAAATCAAGTGCACAGGGAGGTCACACTAAATACAACAACTTTGGTTTATAGAAGCTGTTTTTTCACATAAACTTTTGTTTTTAGTTTTCTGCTGTACATACTTCACATACATCCAGATTATATCTTGATACAAAGACTGAGAAATGCATATGTGCGGTCATAACTTTAATAAAACAACAAACCTAATATTGGACTAAGTCTTTTGCACAGTGGTGTATGCATTACATCAGTATTTTTCAACCTTGGGGTCAGGACCCCACATGGGGTTGCCTGGAATTCAAATGGGGTCGCTTGAAATTTCTAGTAATTGATAAAAATAAAAAGTTACTAATAAAAAATTTATGGTGAGTTGAGAGAGACAATCACAAAACATAAAAGACAAACTGTGAAGCTGAAACTGAAGCACTGTGGTACTGTTTATCTTTCAAATGTTCATTGTGATCGGTTTAAGATGCTGCAGCTCTTTCATAATTCATAGTTTGAGTTATTATTTGTTCAGTATTAATTGTCAGCCTTGTAAATCCAAGCTGGACTGACTGTACATATCCTGACCAAGGAAAATAAAATTCTCACTTTGTGCAGTAATCTACACCTGGCTTTAGTGCCTCCGTCCATAATAATATACATTATATAGACTAAATGTCATCTAAAATGAACGTTTATTCACAACATAGTATAGCAAAGTATTACATGATCAAAAACAAATTAATTTTAGCAAAAAATAAAAGGCTCTGGTTTGCATGTCTGGTTGCCAGATGGGTCATGGGTCATGGTCATGGGTCACCAGCCAAAAAAGTTTGGGAACCACTGCATTGCATATTTTTAGTTATTTGCAGCACAGTTTTTGCCAGTCACCACTGCCAGCATGTTTTAGCTGCATTTTCATGCTAAAATGAAAAGGTGTAAAATGTACACTACAGGCTGCCTGCTGCGCATGTGTGATTTATAGATTACACACAGGAGTAACTGAATAAAACTCTAATGTTGTATATGTGCATTTGGCTGCGAGAGCGGAATCCCCCTCGCTTTCCCTTGAATGACATTACAGGAGGAAACACATTTGTAACACAGCATGTACAGTAGCTATACACTCACTCCCACCTCCGCCCCCTCCCCATCCAATTTACCAGCAGCATGCGATGCATTTAGATTCTTGGGGGTGTGGCCTCACTACATGCCTCTCACATGACTACACTGCATATTAGAAGTCAGGTCGGAAGCCAATGGGGTTTCTCCGTGCGAGTGACGTCAGGGGGCGGGTCCGTGTGCTCGTGCGTGCCTCAGCGTTATGTCTATGTGCGTGTGCGGACGTGAGCGCGTGTACGTGCAGAAGCCCCCTCCGCGAGGCAGGCATCTCTGTCGCTCCGTCTGAACAGGCGCAGTGTGTGTGTGCAGTGTGTGCAGCTCGGCTGGCCTCCCTCCGCACTGAATGGACTAGATTCCCAGCCACGTAAGAAGCACAGCAGCACCACGGGAGAGAGGATGTCCTGCTGAATCAAGGGATAGGCCTGGGAAAGTCGGCCGGCCGTCCCTTCCTTCCTTCCAGCAGCTTACAGCAGCAGACACAGAAGACAGACGGCACTTTTCTTCTCTTGGACTAGACCAAGAGAAACACAGAAGACGTCGACTCCCGCACACAAAGAGCTCCAGCATTTTTTCCGGATGGGGTTTTCTCCTCCTGTGATAGATGACAATCGCCGTGCATGGATATGATCCTGGGGAACAAGGCCGTGCACTGACCTGGTACTAGTTAGCCAAGGAAGCTAACTAGTTAGCTCTGCACCTGCTAGCCATCATTTGTCTGTCGATTTATCTAGAATTTTCTTGCAAAACCTGCTTTATATATTTTTGCTTGTGCGTTTTTCTGTGCCTGCAAACTGTATACGTCAAATTGTTTCCGTTTTATGAAACGTGCCATACCATTAACCGGCAAGATAAGCTAGCAAACAAGCTGCGGGTTAACTTCATTCACGCTTCATTCATTGTCCAAGCTGACTTTTGGTCGCCTTTGTTGGGTTTTTTGCTCGTCTTTGCGCGAACTCTTTTGGTTAATGAAACTGCAGCAGGTCTGTACTAAAGCTTTTCAGTCGACTAGGGTCAGTGGTTACTTAATTTCAGCCTGGCCTTATCTTTTTTTATATGAAACACAAAGGGGTGCAAGTGAACAATTAAGTGAACTCTGCAGAAATAAAAATTACAGTCCCCTATTTTTGTGTATGAATTCCTACTTGCCAATGTGCAAGTGCTAGTCTATTTTCCATAAGGAAATTAGTTGAATACATCCTTGAACTATTTTTCTTTCTTTTTTTTTTCTTTTTTTTTTTTTTTAGTTCGTTTCATTGAAGATTGACAAAAGTTCGGGACATTTTGTGAAATTGCACGGAGTTTACAGCAAAGTGCTTTAAGTGAGGAGGAGGAGAAGAACAAGGAGGAAGGCCGACGGTTTTGTGGAGTTATCACACCATTCCTCATGAACATACAGAGGTCAAATCCAATTAACATTTCACGTTATGGGAGATCGCGGCACAAAGCGCACGATTTTGAAGAATTATCTTGTTTAAGGACTACAGAGTCTCATCAGAGTTTCAGTCCCAACCTCGGGTCCCCCAGCCCGCCAGAGACCCCGGACTCCTCGCACTGTATCTCCCGCATCGGGGACTACCTTTTGTTGGAGCCACTGGAGGGAGACCACGTTTTCAGAGCCGCCCACCTGCACAGCGGGGAAGAGCTCGTATGTAAAGTGAGTAGGCAATCTGGTATCCTACCTTTATGCTACCAAAATAGCTCCTCTGTCTTTTCAGTCGATTTCACATTGGATCAATCTAACGCCATTGCAAAACCCTTATTCTCCCATGCATTACAACATATATATAGCTTCATTTTGATAAAACTACCCAAAATGCAAAGAACATACAGTGTAGAGAAATGCTTTACTGGTCTCCATAGGGTGGCTTTTGCAGCTAGTCCACCTCTATCAACTTTTTAATAATTGCTTTAAGTGTAAATAGAGAGCTGGCAGTGGAGCCTAATGGAAAAAGTGAATGGGGCGAGCTGCGTGGTTTGGATTGCATGATGTAACGTTGACAAAGGAGTGAGTAACCACGCACACACTCCTCTCAGTGCTATTCTGGCTTACCCATGGCTTCTCCTCGCTCTCAAAGAGTGTGTTTTTACAGGATCATAATGGATGATATGCATGATTATAATTTTTAATCTTTTGCAGCAAATGGAGCCATTAAGGAAATATGACATATCTGTATCTTATTTCAAGAGTGATGCTCCCATATGTGTTGTCTATTAGATGATATAGTACTATCTTATGCACACATCCTGTTCCATTTTCATTAATACCCCATACCCATTTGTATGCTTTTACAAAACGTGTATTAAGAATAAAAGCATGCATTGAACTGTTTAATTTCAGACATCTATGGTTAAACTGGCTCCAGCACTGACCTCTCTAACCATTAGAAATAAACAACCATTGCATTAAGATTGAGGCCAACCTCGTGGCCTGCCTCTGCCACACATATAGTTCGTATTGACTTTTGCACATTACTGATTATAGGGGCAGTGGGGTCATCCCTGAGGTAGAGTCCAGCTTTAAGCAGGCTTAAGTAGCTTGATGAATTAAGAGAATACAAGCACCATTGGACTCATAAGGCACGACATATCCAATAACCCCATACCTTTTTGCTTGAGATAATGTTTCGTCATGGCAATAACAAATTAATGGCCCTTGGCACAGCCTATGAGCTAACTGCTATTTGACCTCATCTGCTTTGTGCCTGTTTCAATACAGCGCCGATCAATCCCCACTTCCACGATTGATCATCGCTGCTAAGCTGAAAGCCTAGGTCACAACTTAAGATCTGGAAAGCTGTGGGGTGTATTTGTATTGACTGCAAGCAGAGGAGCTCTCTCACCTGAGCTGGTTGTACTGAAAGTCAATTGAGGGGTTACTATGGAAACAAAAGAGATACTGCAACCCCAGGCTGCAGTACAACACTATTCTCTAAAATGACGCTTTCACTTTGCCCCAGTGAAACCTTACTCCCTTTGCCAAAAGAATAAAACAAGTCATGAGAATGAGACAGATTGTTCATACATTTCTTAATTAAAGGCCAATATGAGTCTTGTGCATCAAAATTAAACTACATATCTCCATTTTTGAAAGGAGAAAATCAGACTGTTTTGCACATGTTCTCATATCCCCTAAATCCTGACCTTAAATAACCACCTACTGATATATTTACACTCCACATCACGCTCCAAAAGACAAAAACATTTGAGTGGCTCAACTTGTACATGTATAAATGCTTGCTTTCTTTCATTTGTGTGCAGGTTTTTGACATTGGCCGATACCAGGAGTCACTGGCGGCCTACTTTGCCCTTGGACAGCACCAACATATTAACCAAATTCTGGAGATCTTGCTTGGGGAGACAAGAGCCTATGTGTTCTTTGAGAGGAGCTATGGCGACATGCACTCTTTCGTCCGTACCTGCAAGAAGTTGCGGGAGGACGAGGCTGCCAGACTCTTCTATCAGATAGCCTCGGCTGTAGCACATTGCCACGACAACGGACTGGTCCTCCGTGACCTCAAATTGAGGAAGTTTGTTTTCAAGAATGAGGACAGGTGAGTTGTGCAGAAACCAATGGATTTTTGTATCTTCAACCATCACACTATTTTGTTGTATGTGTACCTGTTCTGTCATATTACAGTCTTGACACTGTTACCTAGGACACATCTCAGCTTACACTGTGGATTCTGTAAGATCAGGCAATACAAGCCTGACAAGCCTCACCTAGATGTTTTGCAGAGTACAGGAAACATAAGCCCAAGTGTGTCCCCCAGCTATTTTTCTGCATAAGGGTTAGCAGTGGATATATGACACACACGTCATATTGATTCAAATGTGACGCATCATGTTAAGTCAATGTAACCCTACACTTGTTAGTGAGAAGTAGAAGCAGAGAAGTTCTCAGGACAAGCTTTTTTGTGTGATAGATGATCAGTTAACCCGAGCTTTTGCCACTGCTGCACTTTTGTAGTGATCAACAGGAGAAAGTTGTACAATCATAAAACAGAGCACAGGTTTACTGACCCCTGGTGGTGGAACTGGAAAACTACATCTGTAAATTCAAGCGTCTGTTGCCCCAGCAACATAAGTGCACCTTTTTTATTAATAATTTTAAGACGATTTCCCCTTGGATGCCAGTTAATGGCCAAAACACTTATTATCCTGTTTTCTCATAGTTAATTTCTGTGAGTTGAGTCAACACACACTTGTGTTTATCAGGCAGGCACTTTGTACTTTGATGCCCTCTGTGTCAAAGTGTGATGTCATTCTTTGGCGCTAACTGTGGAAAAAGAAGTTGAGCTGTCTCATACATTCAGTACGGCTCCAATGACCTTGAATGTCACACCAGACTACTCATGGGCTGGGGTGCCCAGTCCCCCCCCACATTAAATAATTGATGCCGGGTAAATGTTAAGAGTGATGGTGCAGGACCGTATTGGGTCACCTTTACTATATAGCCTGTCAAGAATCCTCTTTCACCTTTTCAGTCTTCCTGGCTCTGTGGACATGAGAATACTGAGACGAGAAGATGAAGCTGCCTTAGAGGCACAGATCCAGAGGTCTGTTCTGGCATGGACCCAGGTGTTTGACAAAAGGCTCCAGTATAACAGATGCCCACAAATGAAGAGAAAGGAAAAAACAGTAGTGCCTGAGCTTCCTTTCACTGCATCACTTAGCTACTTGACCTGGTTTTGCGTAGTACTGTTGACCAAAGAAGTGTCTTATTAAAGCGTATTGGTCACAGATTCTTCCAATAGAGCACAGCAGAGCCACTTAATCAGGCCTCACTGATCCAAAGATGATGCATTTGAAGATCAGCACATAAAGCTGAAACAAAGGTGATTTGCTACCATTTAAAAAATGTTTACTGTAATTATAGGCTTTCACATTCTGCACATGAGCCATTGTTCAGACAGTAACAAGCTATATTTAGATAAGTGGATGAACCTTTGTCTCTGAAATGAACAATGGACATTTGGCACAAATAAAACAATAGTGTCTCCTCAGTCTGACAATCTGTAGCATATTAATGACAGTAAATGACTATTGCTGAAAATGAACCGACAAGGGGTTTCTTTTGTAAGTGTATGCACGTGTCTACATAAGAGTTGGCTTAGCTTAGTTTCCTTTCTCCCAATAGCTCTCGGATACTCTCTCACTTACTGGCTCTTTTGTCTCGTGAACATCACATGCAGATGGCAGCATTTGCTCAGCCCCACAAGTGTCTCTCACCATGCAAGTGGAAAATGTTCTTGCCCGAGACTTGAGATTTGTAACAATGTTTCTAAACCATCAGCTGTTATTATCAGCTCTCAGTGTATCAGAGCTGCCATTGTGGCATTTGGAGGAGAATGCAGATAGATGCTATTTTGAACTAAAGTCAGCATTGTCAGGGTTGATGCTCTGAGCAGTTCAGTATGTGGAACTGAGGATGATCACTCATCTATAATTGTGTTTCTTTTCAATTGTGTAGGTCTTTTGGGAAGACTATTTGTACATCGATGCTTCTTGACTGGGCTTTTATCTAAGTGAAAGGAAATGTCAAACTTAAGCCCACAGCATTTTGTGCTCTACTTCCTCTGATATCCAAAAGCGATGGATCTAAAACACTTAAGATGTCCATCAGAGCAAATTACCCCACTCTGAGTGTCTTTTGTGCTTTTTTTCTTTTCTTTTTTCCCTCCAAATATCTACAATTAGTTCAAAAGTCCTTCTCTTACTTAATAAACCATAATTTTTGTAGTTGGTTCCTGATTAAGACTTAGCAAGTCTCCATTGCTGTGTGGCTTCAACATTTTAAAAGTGTTTAACTTTTGTGTGTCTGCAGAAACCTTGTGAAGCTGGAGAGCCTTGAGGACACTTATATCCTGGACGGTCACGATGACTCCTTGTCAGACAAACATGGCTGCCCAGCTTACGTCAGCCCTGAGATCCTCAATGCCAACGGCAGCTATTCGGGGAAGGCAGCAGACGTCTGGAGTCTAGGCGTCATGTTGTACACCATCCTCGTGGGGCGCTACCCATTCCACGACGTTGAACCCGGCTCCCTGTTCAGCAAAATCCGCAGGGGCCACTTCAACATCCCTGAGACACTCACACCTAAGGCCAAGTGCCTGATCCGCTCCATCCTGCGCCGGGAGCCTGCAGAGCGCCTTACGTCTCGGGAGATTCTGGAGCACCCCTGGTTCACCTCATCTGGGGCATTAGGGGGCTCCCTGGTGCAAGGTAGAGCAGAAAGGGAGCAAGAGCAGATGGTGCCTGAGGTCAACATGGAGGAGGAGCTGGAGCAGTTCTTCAGCTGAGCAAACACCAAGCACAAACGGAACGACTCCGCCACGGTCGGCTCGCCACACTCGCAGCAGAGCCAAAAACAGTAGTGTAGAGATTAATAGGTGAACATTTGTCACTCTTAATAAAGGTGTTTCCATCCTGTTTCCTTTCCACCATTTCATGGAAAACCTTGAGCCTGGCATGACAAATGGCATCTATATGTCACCTGGTGATGCACCTCCCGTTCGGGGACAGTGCCACCAGACATGCAAGTCGCAAACAATGTAGCAAATGTTCTTTTGGATCTGTTTGGTTTAATGTGGTGCTCATAAAGGTAGATGCATTCACCATTTCTGACACTATGGAAAGCATGAAGGGACATAAGAACACAGGAAACCAAGGAGAACAAATGTAAAAGAACTGACAAACTGCAGCACCACACCTTTTTTTTTTTTTTCCCCCTTTTGTTCATCGATACAGATTTTATTTTCCATATCGCTTTAGGTGGCATCGATTTTAAAACCACAGACCCAGGGTCAGAAAATCACAACCCCCAGCTGTGTTGTCAAACTAACACAAAGTGATTATCCCTGACCTGGGACCATAGGTTTGGATTTCTCATTACCTACATGGTTGACCTCATCTTTTTCTTTTTTTTTTCCAAGTCTTGTTTTGTCGTTTTTGTTAGATTTTACATCTACATTTGGATAGCCACTACTCGACAGCCTTGTTTTCGGTAACTAGTGTGTTTCTGTTTGAGTCTCAGAAGCTTTTGCCACACTTTATTCACCATCACCTTTCCTTTCGTGTCCTTTCATCAACAGTCATTTTGGTTTTGTTTGTAAGCTATTCCAGTTTGTTGTTAATGCTGCTTTCACATCACTCCCTGAACCTCAATATTCAACCGTGTTCTTGGTAAACCTCCAAACATGACGTCATGCACTTAATGTGGTAGGTGAACGGACGATTCCACCTCTTAAAATTAGCTTCCTCTTATTTAAATTCATTCTTCAGTTGTAGAAACAAGAGCGAAACATTTATTTAAATTGTAACAGCTATATATAAATATATATAAATAAATATATAAAAATAAATATATATATTTAAAACTACATTGCAGGGTTTTTCTTTATTCAGAGATTCCTTTTTCATGTATGATGTAGGCAATATCTTGACACAGGACAGGCACGAAGAGAAATGTCTGTCTGAAGTTTTAGATTTCACAATATCTTCTGTGCCAGTATTCCTGTGCCCGACAGTCCATGCCACCTGGTCTCCCTCATTTCTTTTTAAACTTGATACGAGATATTCAGTGATAGTATTGCTATGACATGCTCACTCCAGGACCTTCTGTTAGTTTTCTACTGCCTGCGTAGGTTCTGTGAAACGACGATGCTCAGAATGAGTACCAGTGGACATGTTTTGTCGTATCTCAATGTTACTTGAATTTGTGTTTTTATCTAGTCATTGGCATGTGCCCCATGGATGCTATAGCCTGCCTAGCAGGGGGGGGAGGGGGTGGGAGAGGGATGGGGGTGGGGGGGTGCTTGTTTTTAAGAAAAGTTAAAACATGAAAATTCTCAATTTGCTACTTTCTGAGTTGCTTTTCAATAATAAAAAAACAACTATTGCTTTTATTGTTTTGTAGACTGAGCTACTTTTTATTTAAGTTGGTGCTGATTTGGTGCTAATGTTTAGTCCTTTTGTTTCATGGAGGGGGGTGGTGCATGGTGGGATATCTGCCTCAGATGTTCTGATTGTATCGTAACAGATTCTTGTGTTTTGTCCAAATTTATTCAGTAAATAAATTGTGAACTGCTGTTTGACTGTGATTTCCTTATTATAACACTTACACAGTACACAAAATCAAACTGTAGGCCTACACAACGCATAGCATCACATAGTATCAGGCTGTTTTATTTTTTTACCTGTTGCATTAAAAACTAAACATGTAATTGCTCGTGTGAAAAATACGCTTTGATTAAAATATGATGAAGTCCAAATTGTCAGTGAAAATTAAATGGGAAAAGACAGAAGAAATATTCTAATATCTGCAATTTTTAACAATATGGCAAGATGATTGTGCCCAACTCTAATGGTGAGATTTTGCAGTTGATTTCAGAAAGCCATGAATAAAAAATAATTATTTTCCATTTCTAGTGCACTTGCAGCCAGTGTGCCTTTAATAGAAACACTTCCCAGTTCATCGTGACATCGCAATCACTGACAAAATTTGAATGGATTCCAAATGAGCAAGTAGGAAAAGAAAACTCCATCAGCCTCCCACTCCATCTAAATGATTGCACACACGAGGCACTAGAAAAAGCTCTCAGGTCATATCATTTTCCTGGTGGCTCTGTGATGAATGCTGTCTTTTTCTGTTTGCTTGAGTAAAGTTGTAGTTCTGCAGGACCAGCTGACCTCATCCTACCCCTGAGTCCTGCTGCAGGAAAAATCACTTCAGATATTATTCGTTCTTACAGTGTGTGATTGTGGCCTCCGTCTGTGCATACAGTTTTGTGTGTGTGTGTGTGTGTGTGTGTGTGTGTGTGTGTGTGTGTGTGTGTGTGTGTGTGTGGTCTCTCCCACCTGTCATGTTCATGCAGTGTAATCCTGATTAAGGTTAGATCTATCAGACAGGGCAGACAGCTGCTGTAACAGCCCAAATACCTCCTACCTCTCAGTTTACATAAATGACAAATGTGCATCCTTCGGCTCACAAAGACAATCTAAAGTCATGTGTTGGCGCTCGACAAACCTGCTGGTGCATGACAGCATGTTTTTCATTTTGGACTGCTTCTTTTTATGTAATCTGATTCCTTGAGCTGATGAAAAAAATAAGGATTTAAGCCTGAAAATTATTTCCTGTTATTCCTGTTTTTTTGTCCTAGTTAATGTACTGGAAACACCTAAAAATGATCTCTTTATTATGTAGACTAGCTGTGGACTAGATGCTTCATGCACAGGTCAGGTCATGAACTACATATTGTGTAATGGAGTAAGTGAGTGTTAGCCTGACCTCTAGTGGCCTTTATGGTGAATTAATATTTTAACAGAGAAAAAAATACAGTCTTTTAGTAAAATAACAGGAGCCAACAGGAGACAAGTATTTATTTAGTTATTAATTTTGAACATGCAAAGAAACAAAATAAAACAAAACAAATCAAAATAAGACAAAAACAATATAACATTTAAATGAACAGAATCTGCTTCTCCCCACACTCATGCACAGTGATTAGAAGACATTATGTCCTGCTTAAAACTGGAGAAAATTAGATATTCACTCCAGCAATCAAATGGGAAATTCCAGAAAGTGTGGGGTCCCTTCCTAAAAACATTCCAGACCCTGTAAATGCTTGACTTTTAAGTGCAGTTTAATAATGCTACTTACTCCATACTTACTCCTAGTGCAGGTTTTTGTCATGATAGTGACCCCTTATTATGATTTCTAGTGTACTGGCAATGACTAAGGAGGGATTATTTTATGTAGTTTGTTGTTTGCTCTGCTTCACCTTTTTTTTTTTCTTTCTTTCTTTTCTATGGTGCTAGTTGCATTTAATTTACACCTATTCTTACTTAAGATTTCTTCAATGACCATTCAGCACTGCACTTGTATTTTTTCTGAGAAAACTTTAATAAAAAGATCTTGATCAAAAAGAAGTATGAGATCTCTCAAAGATCTATTTCAAATATATAAATAGCCTATATTTGATTAGAAAAATGTTTTAATTATGGCTGACACTTAATAAATGTCTAAAACAGCAAAAAAAAAAAAAAAAAAAAAAGAACAGAATCTATCTCCAAGTACGTGCAAGTCTGAAGTTTTGCATGGTTAAAAAGCAGTAGGAAGAAGTATAAACTTATTTAATCTTACCCCTTAAGAAGTGCTTTTACACATTTATCACTAACTTAATATAAGAATCAAATAATACATTTTTCCTAATTTTAGCATCGAACCACAACAAATACATAATGCAATAATTGAATTGTGCACAACAAAATGATCATAGTAGTACGGTCATACAAACAGACTCAGCAATTCAATAATTTTCTTCAATAATTACAGCACAGTTATCAATACAACAGTATCCATAAACAAACAGCCTTCATTGTCACTATTAAATACTGTACCTCACAAGAATCAATTTTTTTTTAAATCTTTTTTTAAACTGAATTATGTTTGATATTTGTTTGATCTCCACACACAATTTGTTCCATAATTTTACTCCACAGATGGTAATACAGAAACTTTTTAATGTAGTACGTATTTTATGAATCTTTAAATTTAACTTTCCCCTTAAATCATATTCAGTTTAAAAAAACATTTCTTGAATATTGCCCGGCAGTAAGTTATTCTTTGCTTCATATATTATTTGTATAGTTTTGAACTCTACAAGGTCAATGAGTTTTAAAGTTTTAGAGTAAAACTTAAAAGTAAAGTAAAAAAAAAAATTGTACTTAACCCTTTCATGCATGAATTATGAGAACCTTAATCAATTTTTTTGTTTTTTTTCCTGAGTGTTTTTATTCCTCTTTAGGTATGAAAAAAAAACAATGTGATTGAATTTGTTTGTTTGTTTTTTTAAATCAACCTGTTTTTCATGGAGTTACAAAAATGTCCACTCAGCTACACCATGAATTTTATTCTTGAAGCAAAGAAACATGTATTTAAAACCCAAAATCATAAAGTGATATGAAAACAGTGAAATGAAACCATGTTTAATGCAGTTAATCTGATGTTTTCTCACATTTTAACATATTCTAATACTAGATATTACTCACTTTATGGAGATAATATGCAAAAAATAAATATTAACAATTGATTTCCACTCAAGAACCAATCAAGAACAGCAAAGTTACAATAATGGTATGAATTGCTGTTTATGAGATGATGCATAAGTGTCCACTGTGTTGGTTGATATGGAACTAAAACAACAAAACCCATGAATATACAAGAGTAAAGCTGTAGAGTAACTGTCCACTGTAGTGACCACTATGCATGAAAGGGTTAAAAGCATTTAAGTAAAATTATGTCAAAGAATAAACTCTGCAAAATGAGCTGTATTATTTTACATCCAATATTTTTGCATCATTGTTTGGTACCACTTTCAACAAACACTTTCTGAAATTGTAATTAAACACATTATAATGATTATAACTCCATTTGCTAATGTTCTATTGATTTGTTAGTGGCAATTAGTAAAAATGATTTCTGCCGTGGTGTTTATCCTCCTCTTGCAGCCCCTCAATATGAGCATTTGACCTTTGAAAAACTGTGACATTGCAGCTAAATTACACTTCATTTGCAAACTACAACTTATTAACATTTACACTTGCAGACCTGGCGACGTTAGACAACAGCTTTACCCTAATGTGAGGTCACGGTGTGCCAAATGTGTGCTTATTTCTAATGCTGCGACAATCTTTGCATTTGAATTAGTTTAAGCATTTTCTATCTAAACACATTGCAATTAGGATTTTGGCTAATTAGAGAGCTTCAGCTGAGCACACAAAGCGGCATTTGCAACCTCACAGTGCAAACAACACTCCTTGTGCAAACCGTATTATTGCTTCTACCACGAGACGACCTGACCCAGTATGTATAAATTTAGAAAAGCAAAGTTACCAAGTCATTACTGGTTTCAAGCTAGAGATTTAAAGGCTCTAAAAGCATGCCAAGACCAGAAATCCACAGAGAAACATTTCCTCCCATAGTTGCCTGTATTGCCTGTTGACAGGAATGATTTATCTCATGTTTACACTGTTCATTCAGTACAGTGCATTTCCACAATCTGTCAAACTGATGGTGAAAGCTGTTGACATTCACAAACCATTTGAAGACTTAGAAAACTCACCAAAAACATCCCAGACTCCGACTGTGTTTGAGCTAAATAATTGATGTGTGTTTACAGCTTATTGTAACACCAGGACACTGCCTCAGCTGTTTAGTTAAAGGGAGACCATTCTAGTTGTGAGTTTATTTTTTCCATTTTTGACATTTTGCTGTGTTATTCAGTGTTCTCATCTCTCTTGCAAGAAGAAAATCCAACATGCACTCTTTAAAAGCCTCCTTTGCCCTCAGAAAATTGTGGAAAAATGCAGAAAAAAATTCATATACAGAACTGTGCAGATGTCTTAGGCCAGCGCTACTTTTATATCAGTTCCCAAGTTAATTTTTCTCTCTTTTTAACCTTTCTTCGGCAATTTATCCCAGTTTATTTTAATATTATCCTCTGTATTTTGTGTTTTTTTAGTGGAAATTGTGCATTTTCCTATTTTTAATTCATTGATCATGTAGATGTTCATAAAAGCTCGGATTAAAGTTCAGGGTCATTATATCAAAACCACATCAAATTTTTCTCTCTTTTTAACCTTTCTTAGGCAATTTATCACTGTTTATGATAATATTATCCTCTGTATTTTGTATTTTTGAAGTGGAAATTGTGCATTTTCCTATTTTTAATTCATTGATCATGTAGCTGTTCATAAAAGCTCAGATTAAAGTTGAGGGTTATTATATCAAAACAACAGAAAAGTGAAGAAAAAGTCACTTTTTCAACAAAGACATTAATAACTGAAGGTAAAACCAAGCATCTCCATCCACTGCCATTGATCCACCTTGTACAAAAATATTTGTTTTAGTTCAGATAGACATAACTATGCAACCAGAGGTAATTTTACACAACCCAAATTGAGAACGAATGCAATGAAACGAATGGTAAAATACAGAGCTATGCAAGAATGGAACAAACTACCAGAACACATCACACAAGAAAACTGTAAAATGAAATTCAAGAAATCAGTCAAGAAGCATCCACTGACCATAAATGATTCATACATGTGCTAATTGGATGTATGTACTTTATATACTATACCGCTGCTGACCTAAAGGAGCTGTCGTGTCTGTATTTTGTCTGTTATTTATATTCTTTCATGTTATGTAGTACGTGAAAAATTGTTTTGTATGATTATATTGTATGTTATTTGCATTGACTTGTTGTAAAGATTATTGTAAGGACCCCCAGGAAGAACAGCTAATGGGGAGCTGAAAGAAAGAAAGAAAGAAAGAAAGAAAGAAAGAAAGAAAGAAAGAAAGAAAGAAAGAAAGAAAGAAAGGATCCAACTCCATGGGTTTTACTGGTGAATCGATGTTGTAGAAGATGATGGTGTTTCCGTGGTAACTACAGAGCCTCTGAACATCCATATGGGTCATATCTGATGACTAGGAAAAGATGAAGAACTGTATTTTACACCGATTATTTACATGTATGTGTGTGTATATATGTAGGTGTATATGTGTGTATAGATCTGTGTATGAATATGTATTTACATATATGTGTTATTGTATTATGTGTTTATGTAAATCATATTATATTTGTTTATAATAATATAAAGCCAGAAACCTAATCATTTACTAGTAAGTATCAGTCATATAATGGCATAGTGTATAGATATGATTAGACGAGGAAGGTTCTTTTTGAATATGTATTATATGTGTTATGTTTAAGTGTTTTGTTTATTTATTTTCTTCTGTTTGACATTCATGTTCGAAATAAATACATCAATCAATCAATCAATCAATGTACTGATAGGATGAATGGGTCAATAGGTGTTAAACAGTTTACATCACTAAATGGTTTTGGTCGCTAGTGAATGTTTGGGTCTTTATTAGTTAAAGTTTTTTTGCCTTGATGTGCTGAACAAATTTATTTTGCCAAGGGAAACATCATGAGGTATATAAGGCTCCCCTTGATATTCCACTGTCTTTATTTTGGGTTTCGTTGAACCACATTTTGATGCCGGACCTGACAGGAAGAAACAGTGGGAAGGAGAAGAAAGGGGGAAGAGAGGAGAGAGCAAAGGAGGGAGAAAAAAGGACGCTAACACAAGAAAATATCAACAATAATAGTTACAATAAACAACAATAGTGATCACTATAATGATAACAATAAGTAGAACAAGAACTGAGTAAACTAAGCAAAAACAAAAACAAAAAAAAAGTTTAATAAAAAATCTGAACAAAATATCATAAACAACCACAGCACAAATAACACCAGGAACAAGTCCACAAAAACACAACAGCAGTTGCAGTTTGATAAAGTTATAATGACCACACATGTATTTCTCAGTCTGTATTAAGACCCAATGTGGACATATGAAAAGTATATACAGCAGTAAAAAAAAAAGTTTATGTGAAAAAACAGCTTCTATAAACCAAAGTGGTCATATTTAATGTGACCTCCCTTTGCACTTAACCTGTCTTTAAACCTTTTGTTCAGACAATATGAGATTTATTGCATTAATTTCCCAGTATTCATACCAGGTTTCATCCAACACATGTCAGATGTTTCTACTATTTGTGCTGCTTCTTTTCATGAGGTCAAAGGTCACGATAAATAGTGACTTTGACCTTTATCATCCATTTAGTCCAGTTTGTTTTGTGCTTTTTTCTTTTTTTTTTTTTTTTTTTTCTTTTTTTTAACTGTGCACATATTCCCTGTATTTCTTGCTGTTTCTGAGGAAAAGAGATTGAGAAATAAATATCTATGACCATTTCAACCCTATGGAACAACAAAGCTAAGGTTGGTCTACAAGTTTTGCACTGGACTGTATGTTAGGAAAAATGGGGTTCACTACAGAATAGAGAATGAGCTTCAGTTTGATTTGTATTATATCCGTATAATTCTTCAGTGTAGTTTTCAAGTATTATCACTGCATTGAACAGTGTGAAAGAATGAAGCATTCATACAATACTGCAAGAATGGAGACAGGAGTGACTCTGAATGTATGCATATTAATATTAGCTGCAGACATTCAGTCCATTAGTATGTGTTAACACAAAAGCAGTGTGATGTTTTGCCTGGCAAGGAAGAGGAGAACCAATTACCCATTTACTCTCCAAAGCACCAAGTTTCATTGAAGAACGTTTTGTTTTTAGTTACTGAGGTGCATTTTGTGGATCAATCCTCCTAAAATAACAACCATCTTTTTTCCACACTATCATGAAACTGGTGGAAAAGGTAGAACATGAATAACAGCTCTGTAAGTTAAATATTCAATTGAACATACAGTTGACTGTCAGTTGCATCTCCATCATCTGCATCATGGGTGCACAGGGAGGCTGCATACATTTCCTACTATGGAGCAGATGGTATCTTTGCAATCAGGGGCTTGAGGGAAATAAGTGATACCTTTTACATTTCAGCTGTGCTTATTATCCCTGTATTTTCTAGGTCTATGTGAAGAGAAGGGAATGAAACAGGAATACAAATGCTTATTTCAACCCTGTAGCCTAAGACTTTTGCACAGAACTGTATATTATGACGGCACTACCAAATCTGAAACATGTGCAATGACCTGCTGCCCTGGAAAATCCCGCTGTCGCAGTAATCTTCTTTTGCAATCCAATCTCTGTGGAGCTTAATATCAGTATGAGATAATAGATTTGGAGAGGAAGCACTGGCTTTTTCCTCTGACGAATAGGGGATATTAATAAATTCTGTCGTGGTAGTAATACCATGCAAGATAGAGAGACCAAACTGTTCAAAGCGAACTAATTGAAAGAAAGGAGAAAGTTCTGTTAATATTTCCTTAATGCTAAATGAGTTTGTTATAAAGTCACCTGGTTCACCCCATGATGTCGTAGGAGCATCACTTGTCTGCTTGCAATGCCTTTTTATTGTTGCTACAAATGATGTTCTTTCTCAGAGTAAGATGTTAATGCAGCCTTGAGGCTAAATTAGGTTGTGAAGACTTAAATGGAGCCATCACTGTGTCTCTTAATGTCTGCTTAATGTCTGTTTCCTGAGCGACACCCAACTACTGCCAATAGGAGAATACTGTGTACCCAGAAACAGGAGGAAGGAAACCTTTCACTCTGAGTGATGCCGTGGTTGTACAGTGTATTTATGACATGGTTGAGGTATTCTGTCAAACCATGAGATCAGAGAGTGATGCCTTGTACAGCACTTACTCCTCAGTTACTTCTCAGCTCCTCAGCAGGAACATAAGTATTTTGCAATTCAATTAACTCAGCCTGAGATCAGTTTCGATTTTATGTAACTCAGGGGAGCAACATTTCTGTCTCAATGTGCTGAAAGTTTTCCTGTGTTCCACCAAGCCGGTCCAATTAAGGTTAATGGCATGGTTGTGTAACGATCCTCCTAAAACAAGGCCCTTTTCAAACTCCGCTGCCATTGTGTCTGGGCTTTGGCAGAATACAGTCCTCCCCCAATGGAGGCAGTGGGCTATAAAGGTGCTTCAGTGAGCCGGTCCCTAGGTGCAGCGCAGTGCACATGGGTTCCCTTGGGTGTTCTGGCAGAGTTTTGTGGCAGGGCACCAAAGAAAACACACACACATAACAGATGGCCTCTGTTGTCTTTCACCCAGGCATGAGCCTTCTGCTGGCTCCGGGTTACAAAACCCACTGAGCAGCAGAGACGAGGACAAACCCAGGACTCAGTCAGGTGGATAAAAAAAACATATACTTTGCATCATAAAGCATAATAAAACTGTAATTATATATAAAAATTTAGGGTTATAATATGATACACAAATAAAAATGCAAATTGCAAAAGATTAATTTCTCATGAAGACACCATAAACGCATCAAACTGGTTTATTTGATTTCCAAGACTGTATGGCAAGTGTCTTTAAAAAAAAAAAAAAGCAGATAAAGTAAGTTTCTTTTTAAAACACTAGGTGGTGCTCAGCAACAGAGATTTTGGGGTGAACACTGTTAATGCAGAGCAGTAAAAGTTTTAATTACAGATTTTCCACAGGATCAGCTTTTCATTTGATGACGTATTGTGTTTTATCAGCAAAAAACAGTTGCTTTAAGATGCATACACAAAAAGCATACAGTAGAATGTACAAGTGTTTAAATTTATGTACATTGTTGACCATGAGGTGGGGATAATCTTGTTTTCAGACTCATTTGTGTTTTTATTTCTATTTATACACATCACCCACTACAATGATTACATACTGAGTCCCAGTTACACTTTATCTATCAAGAATAAATCACATTCTCACAATCATTTCATAACAGGAGGTATGAATATTTTAACCCATTATGACCCAGTGTGACATTTGTAGTCATTCTAAAATGAATTTTTCTCCATATTTAACTGTCCTTAGGTGGTTTATCACCATTTATTGTAATATTATCTTTTGTATTTTGTGTTTGTTTGTTTTTTTTTCATTGAAAATCAGGTGTTTTCCAACATTTAATTTACTGATCTTGTAGGTGTTCATAAAAACTCAGAGTAAAGCTAAGGATTATTGTATCAGTAACAGAGAAAACAAAAGAAGAAGTGACTTTTTCAGTCCAATATGTCATTAACTGAACATAATCCCAGTGTGTCCATCCACTGTCATTCATCCAACTCCATGGGTTTTACTGGTGAATCAATGTTGTAGAAGATGATGGTGTTTCCACAGTAACTACAGAGCCTCTGAACGTCCAAATGTGTCATATCTGATGACCATGAAAAGATGAATAACTGTATTTTACACCAATTACTGACATTAATCAGTAGGTCAGAACTGGATTAACCCTGTAAAGCCTGAATCATTAAATCATTCACAGAAAATTTCAGTTCTTTGAAACTGGAGCCTTTATTGGTCCTTCTGAACAACCCAAAAACATTATTTTTCAAATATCAATTTCCATGTATGATTTTCTATTTTGTATCATATTTCATACATTGGGTCTCAATGGTAAATGTTATTATTTTTGAACAAACAAAAACATAATATAACACAACGTGTTCTCACAAATTGGTAATTCCTTTTCAAAATTGGCAAAGTTCTGCCTCCTGACAATATTGTAGTGTCACTGGAGAGGCCTCTGTTGAACTAATTCCTCCCCCCTGGTGGATTATCTGTTTATTGCATGTATCTAATTGTATACATCAGGTTTTTCAAGACAAAAAATATCACACTGATCATGTAGAGGGCTTCAAAACTCATGTATCAAATATGATATGTTCAGCATTATAGGGTTAAACAGTTTATATCAGTAGATGATTTTGGTAGATGGTGGATGTTTGGGCCTTTATGGGTTAATCCAACTTTATGGGCAACAGTGTGTTTAATGATGTGTATTCATACAGTGCAGGTGGTCATCGACTACTGTTGCTTTCACCTTGCTGAAATTATCCATATTTAATATGAAATGTATTCAAGGAGCGATGCAAACTCTGCACGGTTACGAAATACCCATCTCTAGTAATGAGCAAAACGTTTTTTCCCATGCTGACTCATTATTTCTTTAGCTGGTTGCACCACAGTTTAATCACTTGTAGATATTCAAGCAGTGAGTACGTCTAGCTGTTTTCAAAAGGATCGATGCATCTGTTCCCAAGTTATGCCGGTCACACGCAGACATTAGAGAAAACAATACCCTGCTTCACTGACGCGTAGTGGAACTAGAAGATGACTGATTGATCACTGTCCTCAAAATGCATGGGTAGTAGATAATGTTAATGTGTTAATTAACTCTTTAAAAAACATTTAGTATCAGTTTACACTCAAGGAAGCATGAAACCCCCTGTATCCTTTTCAAAATGTTCATCTCAGTAAATAGCCATGCATTAAACACCAGGGAATCATGAGTGTGTCAAGCCTAGAAAGCCGGTCGCAGGAAATAGGAACACATCATCCCAATTAAGCGCGCTGAATATATTTATGCAAGTTGCTTGTACTTGATGTTTTGGCCTAAAATGTTTGTTTTTATCAAGCATTGTCCCAATTATCTGGTCAGTAAACAGCATAATCAGAGCCTCAAGATGACAGAGTAAATTGGAGAGTGGTCTCACATGCTGTCTTGCCTTTTCACACTCTTTTGTCAATACCCAATTATCCTCTCTGTTGCTTTTCCCACTGATAGCGCATGACTTAAAATAGCTTTTTGGGGGCATTGTTTTCTAATTGCAACAATCCAGACCGGCTTGATGCATTGATCAGCCATTAATGGTTTTTAAACGGCAGATAGACGAGGTTGAATGGAGCAGAAAAGCGATCAAACAGCATTTTCATAGTCAGCAGGGTCACCACAGACGGTACTTTTTGGCTCGTTTTGTAAGTACAGATTGGGTCATCCTGACATCTGTGGTGTAAGGGCAGTTATATTGACTGGAGGAGTCAGATGAGGCATTGACTTCTTTATGTGCCTGACAACTGGGCGTCATACAGTAATTACTGGAAATCCATTATATGTGGACCACAAGCACATATGAGACTGACTGAGCCTATAATGTGCCAAGTAGAGAACATCATCTTTTTCTCACAGTCTTTTGCTAATATTTTCTGTTAGTAGCATATATATATGGTAGTTCTATTACACCTTACATCAGGGGTCTCAAACTCATTTTCTTTCAGGGGCCACATTCAGCCCGATTTGATCACCAGTGGGCTGGATTTGTAAAATATTAGCATAATAACCTATAAATAATGACAACTCCAAATTTTTGTCTGTGTTTTAGAGCAAAAAACCCCTGATTAAATTATGAAAAGACTTACTTTTATAAACTATCCAAACAAAAAAGATGTGAATGACCTGGAGAAAAAAAAGAATTTTCTGAAGAAAAATAAGTGCAATTTTAACAATATCATGCCTCAACTTATCGTTTAAATTGTTAGAATTGTGCTTAGTTTTCTTTAGACATTTCAGGTTGTTCATATTTGTTCAGGTTATTCACATTTTATTGTTACAGGATAGTTTGTAAATGTAAATATTTTCATAATTTAATGTTAGTTTTTGCAATAAAACAAAGACAAAAATTTAAAATTGTTAATATCTATAGGCATAATGCAATTTTTTTTTTTTCACATCAAACCAAGAAGAAAATACAGAGTCATTATTTTTTGTAGGTTATTATACTGTTATTATTTTACTTTAGATCACATTGGTCTGTAGGTGGAACCTGAACTAAAATGAGTTCCACAGCCCTGACTGTGGAATTTTTGCACTTCATCCCAGGGGTCGGATTGGAACCTTTGGTGGGCCGCATTTGGCCCCCGTGCCGCATGTTTAAGACCCCTGCCTTACATGAAGGGTGTCAAACATGCAGCCCGTGGGCCAAAACTGGCCGGCCAAAGGTTCCAATCTGGCCCGCAGGATGAATTTGCAAAGTGTAAAAATTACTCTGAAGATATTAACAGTCAAGGATGTCGAACTGGTTTTAGTTCAGGAGCCACATACAGACCAATGTGATCTAAAGTAAAACTAGAAAAGGTAATAAGAGGTAAAGAGGTAATAATACCATAATAACATATAAATAATGACCCCAAATTTTCTTCTCGGTTTAATGTGAAAAAAATAATATACATAATGCCTATAAATAATGACACCTCCAAATTTTTTTCTTTGTTTTTCTGCAAAAAAAATAACATTAAATTCTGAAAATATTTACATTAAAAAACTATCCACACAAAAGACTGAATCTGAGTAACCTGAAGAAAAATAAAATTTCTTAAGAAACATAACTGCAATTTTAACAATATTATGTCTCAACTCATCATTTATACATGTGCATTACAGATCGGACTTACAAAGACACAAAATATTTAGTAACAGGCAGAATATTGTTAAAATGCACTTAATTTTCTTTAAACATTTCAGGATTTAACAATAAAATGCAAATAACCTAAACAAATATGAACAACCTGATATGTTTAAAGAAAATTAAGTGCAATTTTAGCAACATTCTGCCTTTTACTAAATATTTCGTGTCCGATCCATAATGCACATGTATAAATGATAAGTTGAGGCATAATACTGTAAAAATTACACTTATTTTTTTTAATGTTTTTTTTTCTTCAGCTTATTCACATTCGCTTTTTTTGTTTGGATAGTTTGTCAATTTAAATTTCATAATTTAATGTTATTTTTTGCACTAAACAAAGAGAAAATTTAGAGTTGTGATTAATTAGAGGCTATTATGTTATTATTTTACTGGTCCGGGCCCACTTGAGATCTAATTGGACTGAAAGTGGCTCCTGAAAGAAAATGACTTTGACATCTCTGCCTTATATCATTTGAACAGGAACAGAGTAAGAAATGATGACGGCCTGACATAACATGCTATTTTTGTCTGTGCAACCTTTGTCGGAGCAGCTCTAAATATCAACTGAGAATCACGGAGGAGTTTCAGTCCTGGTGGGCTGACTTGTGACCCCCAAAAGCTTTAAATCATCTGGCTCAATGAATCAGAGTCTTGACTGAGCCAAATTGCCTGACTGTGCCCTGTGGGAGAGATAATTTGGTGAAGCAGGTTGTTTTTGTGCTTTATACCAGGATACAAGAGAACGCAAAGAAAACAACATGGACTTCTCATTTTAGATAAAACTTCTGAAGCGTGCAGTGTCTAGTTTTTGTGTAGACGGAGTTTGTTTTCAATAAAGCAGGCAAGAGACTGTAACATCTTACGTGCCTGCAAATGGCTTTGGGCTATTTCTGTGCTTTGCTAAAATTTTGGTCCAAACCTTAAAATACAGGCCGTGTACAGTCTAAACCCATGGTAAATTGAACAGCTAAATATGTGAAAACCAGCTCTTGGCTTTGAATATTTAAAAAAAAAAAAAAAAAAATCAATTTCTTGGATTGGAAATAACAGCCAACTTATCAAACATTAGCAAGAATTGATGTGTTGATACATGATTTTTTTTCTGTTTGACTTGTTCCAACTTGGCACAAATAAATAAGAAAATAAGATGCTATCTGGAAAGCGTTATTAAAATAAAAACATATCAATTGTGGTTTTTATGGCTTAGTAGTTAAAAGCTGTCCCATTTGACTTCTACATTGTTCACAACAGAGCAGTTTTTCCTTTTAAATATCACATGCACAATAAATTGCCAAGTTTCTTCATGCCAATTATCAAGACAAGAAGGAAATAAGGTTTTGTCCCTTGACCCCACTGATGACTGAGCTGTGGTTTTACATTCACAGCGAGATACACACTTATGATCCAAAGAAGCACCGCCACACAAACTCATACAGACAATGAGACACAATGAACAGAAGACATCTCTGCAGAGCTGTGATGTAATTAGACTTGTTAATTGGCAGAGAGCCACCTGCGGCAGTAAGAGTGTGAGTTTGTGGTCATCTCGACAGAAATAGAGATCCTGTTAATTGTTTTGGTTTCCAAGCATCCATGCCGGAGGAGGAATGTGACAATGCAATTCTCGTTGTCGTCGAGTTACAGCCCTAACTGTAAAAACCTGCTGGCATTAAGGGACATTGTGATCACTTTGCAGGGTTTATTGTCACAGGACTGGCAATTTAATTCACATTCTATCCATATAAAAAAAGACATTTGAGCATCACTGGAGAAATGTCAGCCATTCAGCCACGTTGTGAACAACCTGTATTCACTGGCAGGAACAATGAAAAAAGGAACACCCGGGTAGACAGGGGAAATATTTAACATCAAAAAATACGTCCTAAACGAAGACAAGACAAAATATGCTTTGATAGTTTCAGAGGGGGAGCAGCATAAATGTCACTATGATTTAACACAGGCCAGGTTCTTCCACCTAAAGGCTCTCCTTCAACTACATTTGCATTTCTAAAAACCTGGCTTTGCTTCTCTATTCTCTTCACAGGAGAAGAGTCATGTTGAATATTAATTTTGCTTCATTTAGTGTGAGTGTGTGTGTTTGTGTGTTTGAATGTGTGTGTGTTTTCTGAAGAAAAAAGAATGATGCTCAGATGTAATTTCAAGACCATGCAAACATCAATTGATTTTCTAAAGATGATCTGAGAATCACTGCAACTAATGAATCATTTAAAAAAAAAAGCAAACTGGAGTGGTCAGATTGTGATTCACAAATAAGTAGTGGTTCAGAAACTGAACTTGTGCTGTGTTATTCCCAGACAGATATGGATTTTATAATGGGTAAACACAGACTGACTGTCTGCTTCATTTCCTTGTAATAGGATAAATGTGTTGACTCTCCCCTTTTCTGTAATTCTACTTAAAACAACACTGCCTGCATGAGCCTCCCACACTGGGGCAGGTCCTCTTCAGTCAGAACGGCTCTGAACTCAGAAGGAAACCACTACATCTGCAAAATCTATAGACTGAGTTTCACATTTTTACAATTAAACATATTCATCAGTCTCAAACATTAACCCATAAAGACCCAACAGCCACTGTCAACCAAAACCATCTACTGATCTAAACTGTTTAATACCCGCTGATCCACTAATCCTATCAATACATGTAAATAATTGGTGTAAACTACAGTTTGTTGTCTTTTCATGGTCAGAGGCTCTATAGTGAACGTGGAAACACCATCATCTTCTGCAAAATAGATTCACCACTAAAATCCATGAAGTTGGATCAATGACAGTGGATGAAAATGTCTGGTTTATGTTCAGTTAATGTTATATTTTTACTGAAAAAAAGTCACTTTTTCTGCAGTTTTCTCTGTTTTTAATATATTAACCTTCAACTTAAATCTGAGCTTTTTCAAACATCTACATGATCAGTAAATTAAACAAGAAAATACCAGATTTATACAGATAAAATCCAAAAGAAAGAAGATAATATTATAATAAATGGAGATAAATCACTTAAGAAAGGTTAAATATGTAGAAAAATTCATTTGGGAACGGACACAAACGCAGAAATGGGTCAAAAACTTGGTTTAAAAGGTAGCAAATTGCAAACAAATATTTCAAGAACTTAAAAAGCTTTGTTTCTGTTTTTTCCTGAAAGGAAATATTATTTTTTCAAACATGTTTTTCATGAGAAAAGTAATCCTATTTTAAGAAGCTTCATAACATATTCCAACAGATGTTGAATTAGTTTCAACCGAGAGGCTGAAAAATGTTTGTATAATATCCCTGCAGAGAAATAATACACTTAACATATTAAGTCTATTTTTTGTTACTTGTAATAAACATAACTTGAGGTTGTTTTGTGCAATTTTTTGCAAAAAAGAAAAAAAAAAGCCATACAATAAGGGCTTATCCCATTAGCAGATTGATTGTTGCAGTCACTTTATACATGACACACACTATGAAACACAAAAACTGAAATTAAAAATAATGGATTAGATTTCTATAGCGCTTTTCAAGGCACCCAAAGCACTTCGCATTATTGATCCATTTTTCAGTCACTCTCATATTCACACTCTGGTGGTGTAAACTACATTTGCAGCCACAGCTGCCCTGGGGCAGACTGATGGATTTGCATCAAATGGCCCCTCCGAACATTCATACACATTCATACACCAGTGTGAGTGACACTGGAAGCAAGGTGGGTGAAGTGTCTTGCCCAAGGACACAACAGACTGACTAGGACAGAGCGGGACTTGAACCGCCAACCCTTCAGTTATTGGACAACCTGCTCTACCATGTTGTATGTTTATACAATAAACACAGAACATAAAATGATATAAAAGAGTGTTTTTTAACTTAAAAGTTCACATCAATTAACATTTATCCAATGATTTTAATTACAATTTCAGATTGTTTTTCTACTTTTTCTTTCTTCTGTGCAACAGCCTATTAAAAATAATCTAATATAACCAGACTTCTGGCTTCATCCCTTTAGTTTTCTTCCTTGGGTTTTATTCAAGGATGTTTGGCTTCTTTCCAGTTGAGCTACATGTGCTTTATGTATCCACAGCTGTCATAGTTATCACCTTCAGCACATTATATCTCCAAATCATTTTGAGTTTTATATTACAGCTTTATTTATCACTTATCACACTGTGGACTGTGTGAAGTTACTGTCAAACAATTGGATGTAAACACTATATAAAGGTTACAAATGCAGACTGAAATTATGCAGCTTGTTCCTTTAGGTTACATATAATTTACTTTTACGTAGCCGCACCCATACATTCTCAGGTTGTTTCTATTCCAGCCTGATTACTAAGAATTTTGTTTAAACAGGGTGTATACTTTCCAGAATACACTCCTAAACACAATGCAGTTTTAATGTTCAGCCTAGGGCATCCACAGTTTGTGCATCTGTACATCTCACAGCCCACTAGGTATTATTCAGAATTGTTTTATTTTTCCCTCCAATAGTTAAAAATGCAAAAGCAGCATAAAAACTTTACCTTGGATGTGTTGGGGCATACAGAGAAAGAGCCAGTGGGCACAACAGAAACTAACACAGGAAGAAAGATGCTGATGGATGAAGAATTAGGTTGGAATTATGTTCATGATAGAAGGTGATGGATGGAATACTCTGTTTTCTAATGTTTTATGCCTTATCTCTAAAATTAACTTTGGTGAGTGCTATTTTGTTTTGTTTTTTTTGTTTGTTTATTTTTTTTTTCAATTAATGGTACATTTTCACCCGGTTCCTCTAGATTAGACAGAAAACAAATCCATGAGCAGTGAGATGAAATGGTAGTTAAACTCATAGATGCAGTTTATTTTTTCTTTAGTGCCCCCTGAGCCCAATTACTGTTGTTTACAGGCTCCAGATTTTGTCACATATCGGGTACAGTAAAGGGCAGGAGTAACACAGTGCCCTGCAGAATCACTCAAACTCTAGGTAAGTAATTGGAAAATAACCTGTGAACGATAAAAACAGAATGAGTTTCAACGCCTACACAAACAAAAGATTTATGTTGGCTTTTTTCCGGGAAGATACACTCAGTGCTTTCAAATAAAGTTGACAAAAACTTCTTCTTGCAATGCAGTAATAAATGTGCTGCAAAAAATAATAATTGTTATGACTTACAAGCTTTATTTTTTGTCCATTTGAAGCCAAAAGAAGCTAATAAAGCTGTCCAAAAACCAAATATCAAACACAGACAGATACTGGAGGGTTGTATTTTTTTTTTGCTTTTTTTTATTTATTTTTTTGCTAATTAATGACATGCTGTTGTTGTTGTTCACTTTTCCTCCTGCACCTTGTGGCGTATCTTTTGATTTCAAGGCTGTCATTAATTGTGGAGTTGCACTATCCCACCCCCCTCGTCCCCATCGTCTTCAAATGATCCCACAGAGTTTTCTCCGTCGTTCAGCGCGATGTTTATTTCTATTTAAGAGAGCCATTCCATAAAACTGTGATTCCAGATAAAAGAAAAAACCTCATAGTCAATGCAAAAATGTGTTTTTCTTTTTAATTCAGACGAGTACCTGCTGGCACAGATTAAGTTTTACAACAAATTAATACACACCATTGCACACCATTTTGCTGCTGCCATGGCTGAAAGGCAGAGCTGAAAGACTTATGAAATTACAGCAAAATAGAAGCTGACCCCTGATAAGGCCCACTATCTCGTCTGCCAAGTGTGACATTTTGATGCTACGCTGGATGTCTCATGAGTGGAGAGCACTCAAGTATGTTTCCCAGAGTGCATCTATTTAAGTTGGTGTGCTGCTGAACATGATATTTATCCTGCCGCTGTTTGCTCTTTAACCCTTTAAACACTAAGCCTAAAATGGTCCATCTGGACTTTTTTCATCTTATTTTGACTATAAAAATGTTCGAAAATATGCTGTGAGTGAGTTCTTTTACCCATTTTTCTAGAGCACTTAGGACTTTCCAATCTAACAGTCATTTACAGTTTACTGCATATTATAATTCAGCTAAAACAGCTTCTTCTTCAGCTTCAAGCACACGCATTAGGGAAATTACCGTAATGACCCAATAACGCCTATAAAGCGCAATGTCTCAGATTTCAGGAACCATTGGAATTTTTTCAATTGCACAAACAGTGAAAGAGTTACAGCCATCCAAACTGCATATGCGCAGGGTGTGTCAGCTATGACACGTCAGGTTTTAAAGAGTTAAGGACTATCTTTGCCTTCATAGATTAACCCTTTCATGCATAAATCACTCCAGTAGACAGTTATTCTCCAGCTGTTCTCTTGTATATTCATGGGTTTAGTTGTTTTAGTTCCATATCAGCCAACACAGTGGACACTTCCGCATCATCTCATATCCTGACATTCATACCATTACTGTAACTTTTGCTGTTCTTGATAAACCTGATCTGCACTAACATGTTTGAGTGTAAATCAATTGTTATTTGTCAGACAAGAAGGGTTTTTTTTGCACATTATCTCGATGAAGTGAGGAATTAATAGCATTAGAATATGTTAATATGTGAGACGACATCAGATTAGCAGCATTAAACATGTTTTTATTTCATTGTTTTCATATCCCTCTCTGATATTGGGTTTTAAACACGTTTCTTTACTTCAAAAATTAAATGCATGGATATTTTTGTAACTCCACAGAAAAAAAAAACCTTGATCGCATTGTTTTTTTCATGCCTAAGGAGGAATAAAAACACTTAAGAAAAAAATCTTGACTAAGGTTCTCACAATTAATGCATGAAAGGGTTAAAAATAAACAATCTAGTAATTTTTACACTTTATTGTATGTGTATATGTCTGTTGGGCAGAAATCTCGTAAGTCCATTTTCTGTTTTTCTTTTTTTTTTTTTTTTTTTTGTGTCATAAAATGATTCTGTTGGTCAGTACATCACAGACCTCATCCATATTCGCACCCCAGCGTCCACACTGAGGTCCAAGGGCCAGCTCCAGCTTGTGATGCTGAAGACAACACTTAAAACCAAGAGGGACAGGGCATTCTCTGTGGTCGGCCCCAGACTCTGGAACACCCTGCCCCCCCACGTCCAAACAGCCCCCACGGTGGAGTGTTGTAAGTCTTGTCTTAAGTCCCACTTTTATTCTCTAGCTTTTTACTCCACGTGTGTTGTACGGTCCTGTTATTTATTTATTTATTTATTTATTTTAACAACTTTATTTATCATTTTTCCATAACAATGAGATTATATGAACAGTTTTAAGTTTTACATTTGGCTTCGTATTTGTTTTTGCATTTTGTGGCATATTTATTGACTTATTTTGGATTGGTAAAATGTTTTTGCATCATTTCTTCAGGTTTATATTTACTTATGTTTTGTACTTTCAGGACATGCAGTTTTGCACTTGGTTTTGTATTCATTTTGCACTATCTTTGGATATATTTAGTTGGTTTGTCTGACTTTATAAAGTATAATTTTATAGCTAATTGTGTATGGCTAACCATTATGGCTATTGTTACTTAGAAGGGGGCAGGAAATATAAGATTTTCTTCATCTTGCTCCTTTTCGAGCATGGGTGTGTACATGTTTGTTTACTTGATGATTACTGAATGTTTACTGATGAAATGCACAACCATGAACGAAATAAATGAAATTTAAAAACAAAAAACAAAAAACATCGACATCATTAAGGCATTTCTTACACAATTTGTGAACTTGCCCCCCCCTCATCCAGGTGGCATCCCAATCTTAGTTATTTATTTTTATTGATTTTATTACTTTTAACTATTTGATTTTATTGTTTTATTTAGAGCATTGTTGTAGTTTTATGTACTTATTTATAGTTTTTCAGTGTTTCTTTTAATTGTTTTATTGTTTTTATGATGTGCATCACTTTGGAATCATTCTTGTTGATTAAATGTGCTCTATAAATAAAATGGATTGGATTGAGTCTTCATGTTAGCCTGATGGTTTTAGAAATATTTAACCAATGAAAAGTGTTGTTAATAGCCTCATTTATTTAGAATATACATTGTTTTTCCAGTTTCCAAAAAATACCATTTTGGACATAAGAGGTTTCCACCCGATAGCAACGAAATGTTTCTCCAACATATTAAAAAACAAACTATTTGTTAGTATATATTTTAGATCCAGTATCACTGAAATTGACTCCATTATTAGCTGAACATGCATGATCACACACACACTGCAGATGAGGAGCAGGGGCTGCCATATCAGGTGCAAATCAGGACTTAAGTGCCTTGCTCAAGGGTGCCACAAATCTCTCTGCCCGGTCTGGGGAATTGAACCAGTGACCCTTAAGTCACAAGCCTCTTCTCCATCCTTCTGCCTCTGTATTCTACACATCAGTGTTGCAGATCTGCAGCAGTGCATCTGTAATACAACAGAAGATCAGACAATTCTTATGAAAAGAGCTTGAGAACTTGACACTGGTCCTGGCCTTGGTCTCCACCTCATGTGTATTTTTACTCAGTTTTGTCTCTGTTCTGTCTCTCACACAAAGATAACCCTGGATTTTATTTCAACATGAGTCAAGACCAGAGTCAAGAGGATATCACCAGATTTCTTGTATATTTTCTGATTTATTTGTGAATATCCTAATGGCACTTTGTGTGGGTTGTAACAACGCCTCAAACATTTCATTTGGGTATACATTTTTACCAGTTTTTGATTCTGCTTTCTAGAGTGAATCATTTCACCCCTCATACAAAAAACACTTGTAATACTGTGATATTCTGGGTTGCTGTACTGGACTTCCTGTGTACGTGGTCTGCTCCTGATACTTTCAATCTGCTGTATAATGTGCTGATGTTTTCTACTCTCATTTATAAATCGTTACTCGCCATTTTCTGTTTTTTATTACTTGCCAGGAACTACAGATGTAAATTAGCCATCTCTGCTATAATCTGGCATGTTTACTTCATGTATTATTAATAAGGATGTTTATCAATGTGCACCGTCCTTATCAAATAATCCTCTCATCTTCTTGGTATAGTCTGGTTTCAGTCATGACTTGGTCTTGGTCCAAGTGGTCTTGAATGCCTAGAAATGTGTCTCTTTCTAGAATTATAAATCTATCATTACCTTGAGTCACATTATATATGACTAAAATGGCAAAAGGTGTAACTTTAACCTTTTATCGTGCAAGTGACTTTTTTGGGTCATTTCTGCGTACATTACAAGACAGTGACAGTAGCAGTTACAGTGAGTCTACAGGGTCTGTAAGGTCCACCTCTGCTTGAACAGTGAGTGTAACTGCTTTGTTACCCCTTGGCCAACTTATGGCTGAAGGGGTATTGTATAATTGTTTTGTCTGTCCGTCTGTCTGTCCATTCAATGACATACATGCATTATCTGAAGAATGCATTGAGATATCTGTACCACATTTATACTGTGGATGCATCTTGGCATGGAGCAGAAGCCTATAGGGCCTATAGGGCCTATAGGGCGGTGACTTCTAACAAAAACTTACACTATATTTGGGGGTATGAAATGTTACGTTTAGGTATTATGAAGTAATGGTACTAATGTAAGTAATAATGATGTTCACAGTTATAATGTATATGTTGCAAGGTCATTATCATTAACGAAACTAACGAAATGACAAAAACTAGAATTGTAAAAACATTTTTGTTAACTGAAATAAATAAAAACTATATTTAAAAGAAAAAAACGATAACTAACTGAAACTGTGTTGTGTGTTTACAAAACTAACTAAAATGTATAAAAATTCTGGATAAAATTCCTTTTGTTTTCGTTTTTGTCAATATCAGATTGATACAAAATCGATTTATTTCACTCTAGCAATTTTAGCTGGTGGCACCATATGATATTTAACGGTCCGTCACTTCTTATCATTTGTCATTTAGTCGTCGACTGGTCCCCACTCTACCTGGAAACATGTAGACTAAATTTGGGAGAAAGCAGCAGAGTCCTGTCTGGGATTTACTTGAATTCGATGGTGAAGAAGATAAAAGATATAAAGAAACTAAAACTAAACTAAAACTAAGCATTTAGAAAATAACGAAAACTAATAAAAACTAGCAAACCTGCTCTAAAAACTAATTAAAACTAGCTGAATTAGAGAGAGAAAAAAAAATCAAAACTAAATAAAACTAAACTATAATGAAAAATCCAAAACTATTATAACCTTGATATGCTGACAGGTGTCTGTATCAGCGTTTATGTTGTAATGCTCTAAAAGCGATGTTCTAAAATACAGTCGCGGAAAAAATTAGTAGACCATCAAAAGTCGTCAAAAAATAATGGTTATGCATTCAAGTACCAACTCCTGTGTCTATCATGTGACTAAAACAGACAGAAAAGAAAACATTGAATGTCTAAAAGCACTGTTTTCATCAGTACAATGCCATAGCTGTTGATGTAAGAACTGAAGTGATTTTGGTTATTATCAAGAAAACATGGAAAATGGCTAGATATCAGCTCTGAAATGAAACTCTTATGAGCTATTTTTGTTCTTATCATTATATTTGTCCAAACAAATGTACCTTTAGTTGTACCAGGCATTAAAATGAACAAGATATTGAAGAAAAGAAGGGGTGGTCTACTATTTCTTTCTGCGACTATACATGTTCCTTTCATCTTACATGTGTTTTTCTTGTATTTTTTTTTAATATACTTCTTGGACTTTTTATTTGTATTTTTTGCCACTTCCATTTAAGGAACCAAATATGGTAACTTCACTGACCTTAATTTTCTACATAACACTACAAAATGTTGGAAAATTTCACAGAAGTAATAAAGTCTTGTTAGATCCTCCAATATCACACTAAGGTTGAAATGTTAGAGTACTTCTATGAGTGCCATGTAAAGGGTTACTGCACTGGCTTTAAGGTGTAATTTTGATATACAGTACATTAATATTATCAGTTGAGCCTGATTGTGCTCCATTGAAATGTTTACATTACACAGTAGTAACAATGAAGATGTGCAGCTCTGACTAATAAACATGTCAATCAAACATAGTCCACACCCACACTGCCCAGAGAGGAGTATTCATAAAAACAACAACGACAACAACAACAAAAAAAGACGCTGTAAAGGAAGGACTGCAACAGCAAACCAGTCGACTCAAATGGCTTCTCTGTATTTCATATTTTACAGACAAGGGCAATAACCCATCAAGTAAGTACGAATAGGCCTGTTAAGCAACAACTGAGAAGCTTTATAGCGGTTGTGAAGATTTGGAAAGTATTTAAATCCTCTGTGCGTTCAGTTTCTTGTACTAGAGGATGCTTGACTGAGTTAATTGCCGCAGTAAGCGGTAGTCGAGATAAGAGCGAATGGGTTGAAATGTCTGACTAAATGTTCACTGCTTGATAGGAAACAATCACCTTTAACCACAGATGCACACACTCACCTTCTTTTCATCTACAATATGAAAATTTTGATGGATTTCCATGCTGGTGTCCTCGCCCTGGATGTATTTTAATATGTTCCCGAGTTGTGTCATGATTAGATAGGTGGCTCTCTGTTCAGCAGACTGTACAAACAAATTGATTTTCCTTCAGTCTATGGTCTATTCATGTAACTACACATAATTTCTCTTTCATGTCTTTGCTTTCTGCACCACATCTTGTTGTGCATTCAAAGAAAAGCAGTCGCCAATGCGAAAGACATTGATTTTTTTAGACTATGTGGATACAGCCAGAGCCCTGCTGATTTTCATTCTAGCCATCTAATCAGTGGTTGATTTACAGCCAGGATGCAAAGTGAAAGTAATTACCACTATTTAAGTATCAGGTAGAATGGAAAAGATGGAGTACTCTGGGCCCTACAGGACTAACAATTAAAAACAACATTTATCGTCTATTTAGTGACAGTTTGACATCTGAAAAGGCCTAAACACTTTTTCATTGCATAATTTATTTTCACCTTGTTTTTAAATTTTACCTTGTGTATATCCTTTATAAGCTTGATATATTTCTTCTATCTGCAGTACAGAGTTTGCATTTTGTATATTTTAGTATTTCTTTGTAGTTTTGTATATTGTCAGTATAAATTTTCAGTGTAATTTTTCTCCGAGTTTTTTTATAATCTTTCTTTTTTGCACTTAAAGAATCTGCAGCTAAAATGAAACAGAGCCACTAAACTGGTTTTCATTGTTCTTGTAACAGTGATAATGAAGACCTATTCTATTCTATTCTATTCTATTCTATTCTATTCTATTCTATTCTATTCTATTCTATTCTATTCTATTTCACTGTTGCTGCTGCCACATGCACCACCACTTTAACTGTTACTATTGCTATACATTGTGTAATTTTGTACATCTATTTTTTTTATATTCTTTTTTTATTTTTTGCATATTTTATGGTATTTTTTATTCTATTCTATTTAGCTTTTATATTATATTATATTATATTATATTATATTATATTATATTATATTATATTATATTATATTATATTATATTATATTATATAAGCCCTGTGATGAACTGACGTCATGTCCAGGGTGTACCCCGCCTTCGCCCATAAATAGCTGGGATAGGCTCCAGTGACCCCCGTGACCATAGTGAGGATAAAGTGGGTTTAAATAATGAATGAATAATGAATATTTTATTATATATTTTACATTTTATTCTTATGCTACAAACACCTGGGTAACTATATTTCGTTCAATCATGCACTATTGACTGAATGACAATAAAGCTGAGTCTGACTCTATTGTATTGTATTGTATTGTATTCTATTACTGTCACTTTATTTCACTGTTGCTGCTGCTACATACACCACCACTTTAACTGTTACTGTTGCTATACACTGTGTAATTTTGTACATATTTAGAAGTTATTTTATTATTTTTTATATTATAGAGTTTTTTTCCATTTTTTATTGTAGTATTTATTCTATTCTATTTAGATGTTATATATTTTATTGTAAATTTTATCCTATATTTTATATTTTATTTTCATACTACAAAAACTGAGACCTGGGTAACTACATGTTGTTCTTTCATGTGCTATTGACTAAATGACAATAAAGCTGATTCTATTGTATTGTATTGTATTGCATTGTATTGTATTGTATTGTATTGTATTCTATTCTGTTTTAGTCATTTTATTAAACTGTTGCTGCTGCTACATGCACCACCACTTTAACTGTTACTGTTGCTATACACTGTGTAATTTTGTACATATTTAGAAGTTATTTTTATTAGTTTTTAAATATTTTTGGCATGTTTTATGGTAGTTTTTATTCTATTCTATTTAGATGTTATATATTTTATTATAAATTTTATCCTATATTTTATATTTTATTTTCATACTACAAACACTGAGACCTGGGTAACTATATATTGTTCTTTCATGTACTATTGACTGAATGACAATAAAGCTGAGTCTGATTCTATTCTATTCTATTCTATTCTATTCTATTCTATTCTATTCTATTCTATTCTAATTCCTGACACTTCATTTCACTGTTGCTGCTGCTACATGCACCACCACTTTAACTGTTACTGTTGCTATACACCGTGTAATTTTGTAAATATTATACATCTACCATATTATTTGTCTATTCTATTCTATTCTATTCTGTTCTATTCTATTCTATTCTATTCTATTCCTGACACTTTATTTCACTGTTGCTGCTGCTACATACACCACCACTTTAACTGTTACTGTTGCTATACACTGTGTAATTTTGTACATATTATACATCTATTGTATTGTATTGTATTCAGTTCTATTCCTGACACTTTATTTCACTGTTGCTGCTGCTACATACACCACCACTTTAACTGTTACTGTTGCTACACACTGTGTAATTTTGTACATATTATACATCTATTGTATTGTATTGTATTCAGTTCTATTCCTGACACTTTATTTCACTGTTGCTGCTGCTACATGCACCACCACTTTAACTATTACCGTTACTATACACTGTAATTTTGTACATATTATACATCTATTCTATTCTATTCTATTCTATTCTATTCTATTCTATTCTATGTTTGCAATAAGGCGGTAATAAATTGCTCTAATTGTTCATCTCGAATTAGAAGTGGCATCACATCTGTGCCTGCACCCCCACCCCCCTCCCCCCATGACCCCCGTGCCCTGGTCCGTGCTGTAAAGGTGTACAGGAGCGCCTGTGCTCCAGCTCCAGCTCCAGCTCTGCAGGTACATGCAATGACGCGCACCGTCAGGCGGGCGGCGCTGTCGGGCTTAGGCGAAGGGAAACAAAGTGAAAGGGGAGGAGCAGTATTGGGAGTAAAGTGGCCACACGGTGTGCCAGTCCGTCCGAGCAGTCGCTTACATCTCAGATCCGCCGCCGCGCACAGAGCACAGAAACAAGCGTCTGCCAAGTCCCGTCCACTCCACTTGGTGACGCGCGGAGCGGAGCGCACACAGGCCACTTACCCACCCGCACACATCCTCTGGCGGTGCACACTGTTGTGCCTTTGGCTGTAAAATGCAACAGCAGTCTTTGCGGGATAAAGACAGCATTCATACATAAGCAGCGTCGTAGCGAAACAAGGACAAACGCCGGGGGACAGAAGCAGCAGCAGCAGCAGCAGCAGCAGCGGCCGGAGGTAAGCGCTCCGTCAGCCACGCTGGCTCCGTGGACGCTTTATTCGGAGGCGCCTTGTGTCAGGCAGGAGTTTAGACAGCACACGGGCACTTGTCCTATCATGAATGAATGAGAGGAGGTTCATCAGTTTCACTGCCACCCCTTAGCTGAGGACCATAGCCTACCAAATGGCGTGTGCGGCGCTCACGTTGTGCGCAAGCGCTCCTGCGAGAAATAAAAAACAAACTTCACGTCCCAGGTTGAGATAGAAACTGGACAGGTTATGAACATATCATCACTGCGCGTTACTGGGGTAATGGTCTGGATAAAGGTCACGAACTTACGGCGGGCAGTGTGTTGGAGCTGCAGCAGATTTGGACTGGTAAATGAAATGTGCATGGCAGCAGAAATAAGAGAAAATTTAAGTGAAAATACTAGAGTAGAAATAACCTGCAGAATCAGACCACTGACAGACTAAATGCATAGCTGTTAATTCACCAAAATGAACTATATCTCAATTGCATTTGAAACACCAGTAGTTGTGTTTATCTTTAACTGCACAATACATTTCTAAAATCCTATTATTATTATTATTGTTATTGTTATTGTTATTATTATAAATGTGCTTTTGTATATGACTTGTAGATTGTGTTTCACGAGACTGATCCCCCAGACAACAGAGTATTACTCATCACTCATGAGTCCCATGTGTTGGCACAGTGGAGTACAGTACCCTTGGATGTGAAGTGGAGTACTGGTTGTGAGGGACTCTATGCGCTTTTCTGCACAAACTTCATAAGGAATAACAGTTCCTTATTAAGAAAAGCTGCCAGTCCTCCATGACAAGTTTTTATTTGGCTGCCACGGGGGGAAAGGAACTGATGAAAGGATGAAGTTGCAACTAATCATAGTATTATCACATTTAATCTGTGCTCCATATTTAGCATGATTTATTATCATATGTGTGTGTGCACGCAGGATTTGGCCTCACACTCTTGTCAATCCTCGCAAGTCCTGGCACTGATGCTTGTTTACGAGCTCCGGCATGAGGTGTGTTACTATATATATAAATAGATGTACGGCCCCAACCTGACTGTCCGTGTATCTTCTCCTAAATGAATGTTCCCTGCTCTTGTTGGTGTTGCATTAATGGGATGAACATGTGGGGCCGAAGCACTACACACTTCCCACAGAATGACATTTGGAAACCTAGCAGGCTGTCGTGAACCGAGGTGAGGATTAAGGGCTTTAAAGTCCTAGTCTTCCCTGAGCAGGCATGGGGTTGTGCACCCGGCGAGGTAAGACAATGCATTTGCCTCAGAGCCGGGGCCAGTTAGTGGGGGTCTTCTCACCTCATCTGCTCTATATGATGGAGAATTGTCTCTGCATATTTAGAATAACCAGGCGGTGTAGGTGGATGATTACACAGCAACAGCAGCAACAGCAACAGCAGCAGCAGCAGCAGCATCAGAATAGAGAAGTGTGTGTGAGTGTGTGCTGGAGCTACACAGCCTCATTGTCAGGCAAGTCTTACGTCTGTTGAAGTATTGTGGTTTCTCTAGTTTGTCACAAGCGTCTTTGCAGTAAACTCAATCAGGGATAATCCTTCTATATCAAACATGATTTAGGTTGGCTTGGGGAACCGCTCTGGCCTGAGGAATTCATTTAGAAATTACCCCGAGGCATTTATCCTATTAGTAAAGGCCAAGCGAAAAACGACTTCTGTTGTTATGGTCAGCAAATTACAATGCTGCAGCTCAGGGCTGTGTATTTTTTTTTTTTTCTTCTTCTTCTTCTTTTTTTTTTTTTTTTCATTATTATTTTTTTTTTATTAAACAACACCCCATTTGCCCAAGTAGGAGATTGGCTTTGCAGTGTAAGGGGTTCATAATTTCATTGTGGTATGTGTGGGCTGCAAACACAGGCAAAGAAATAAGGGCAGCTGAAATGCTGTATATTCTTGTACTTGCTGTTGTGATCCACTGGTCTTGCCTCTGGTGATGGACTGTAGTTTAAAGGAGTGCAGAGCATAGAAGCTGTGCCAGGCTCAACCAAAAAAAAAAAAAAAAAAAAAAAAAAAGCATGAGCCGGAGAAATCCAGGCTCTCTGTTTTCATCTAACAGCAGTAAGATGAGTATAATGGTAGCTCGGCTGGCAGAGGCTTGAATGTGATGGAGCCATTTCCACTGTCTCTTTTAAGAATGTACATGTAATGTTTCTGTTTGTCTGCAGTCTCGCACCAAAGTGAACATAATGTCTGAATGTAGCTGCCAATTACACTGATTCTGATAGAACAGAGAGTATAAAAAGGCCAAGCTGGGCCATCCTGCACCCAGTCAGAGCAAAAACAGACAGCGATGATACGTTTTCATTTTGCCAGATAAAGATCTCCATGTTTTCAAGTTAAAAAAAGGTGTATTTTTTTCTTTCTAATCTCCTTCCGAGATCAATTTGAATGAATTTGCAGTGAATTTCAGTGCCAATGTATTCTGCATGTACTTTCAATACAAATAGTCAACATTAGTATTTTTATTATTATTATTGTTCCAAAAACATATTAAACAAAAGGTCCCGTGTTGAGCAGGAGAAAGATATAAGCCCATTTATATATATTTCTTTCATGCTGGATAGAAAAATCTGTTTTCTCTGGTTGCTTGGCTCAATCCATTTGTAATCCCCTGCAATTTAGAGTCGCGGAAAAAATTAGTAGACCATTAAAAGTCATCAAAAACAATGGTTATGCAATCAAGCACTAACTCCTGTGTGTATCATGTGACTAAAACAGACAGAAAAGAAAACATGGAATGCCTAAAAGCACTGTTTTTGTCAGTACAATGCCATAGCTGTTGATGTAAGAACTGAAGTGATTTTGGTTATTATCAAGAAAACATGGAAAATGGTCAGATATCAGCTCTGAAATTAAACTCTTACAAGCTATTTTTGTTATTATTATACTTGTCCAAACAAATGTATCTTTAGTTGTACAAGGCATGAAAATGAACAAGAAATTGAAGAAAACAAGGGTGGTCTAATAATTTTTTCCGTGACCGTATGTACAGAAATACAAAAAAGCAGCCCCCCCCCCCACACACACACACACACACACACAGATGTCGCCCTCTATTTTAATTGTGTGTGCAATCCTAGTTTGTCGAACATTCTCTTTGTGTTTCATTTGATTAGGCTATGTGTAGTTTGCAGAAAGACATCCCCACTTTAATATCTGTATGTGCACAGTAGATTATGTTTTAATGATGTGTCAAGAAAGGAACAATGTAGTGACACTAGCACAATAATAATAATAGAATGATGAAGGTGTTTTTAAAGTATAAAAATAGATAACTCACCATACACACAATGCTGCATCTTCAGCAATAAAACAGCATGCTTTTACTTAGTCGTTGCTCAGAATTTGCAGTTTAGCATCAGTAGGATGCCAAAGAAAATGAATACTTTACTGGTGATTTTTCATATCACTTAGAATGTAACCATGAAATTGCTTGAAGAGCCTCTTCAGCGGGAACACATCATGATGTCCCAATGCACTTAGAAACCATTGAGAATTCTAAATGTAATGGATGAAAAGAAGTACATCTACACAATAGCTACCTCCACTGAGCAGGTCATGTAATCATCCTTGTGTCTTTGTTAGTGCTGTTTGTGTGTTTGCTGGATTTGACGAAAACACCTGCAGCAGTTTTTTTGAAAATTGGAAAGGAAGGACACGAGGATATTAATCCATAAAGACCTAAACATCCACCATTGAACAAAATCATCTACTGATCGAAAATGTTTAATACTTGCTGATCCACTAATCGTATCAATCCATGTAAATAATTGGTGTAAAATACAGTTTGTCATCTTTTCATGGCCATCAGATATGACCCATTTGGACCTTCAGAGGCTCCGTAGTGAACGTAGAAACATCATCTTCTACAGCATTGATTCACCGGTAAAACCCATGGAGTTTAATAAATGACAATGGATGGAGACACAGTTATTTATATTTTTGCTTTTTTTCATCAGTTTTCTCAGTTTCTGATATGATATCCCTCAACTTTAATCTGAGCTTTCATGAACACCTACATGATCAGTAAATTAAATACAGGAAAATACATGAGTTTCACTGAAAAAATGCAAAATACAGAGGATAATTTAACAATAAATGTTGATAAATCACTTGATAATGGCTGGTGACCATCAGTAGATTGTCCTCACTGTGTTGTTTTGTCTGTCTTTCTTGTCACCTGCCTAGGTACTGCAGGTAGAAATTAGTGCTGTTGCTACAATCTGGCATATTTACAGCTGCAATTGTTGTAGATCAGGGGTGTCAAAGTCATTTCTTCCAGGGGCCATATTCAGCCCAGTCTGACCTCAAGAAAAGTAAAGTAATAGCATCATAACCTATAAATAATGACAACTTTTCTCTTTGTTTTAGTGCAAAAAAACCCATTAAATTATGAAAATATTTACATTTACGAACTATCCTTTCACAAAAAACATGAATAACCTGAAAAAACTAAAATTTTCTTTGAAAAACAAGTGCAGTTTTAACAATATTATGCCTAAACTTATAATTTGTAGAAGTGCATAAGAGTCAATGTTACACAAACATTTGGTAACAGGAATAATATTGTTAAAAAATTTGGAATTTGGAACTAAAATAAGAACAATTTCTCTTTCAGTTTCTCATTTGCACAGGTCATTGTTCTTCTTGGTAGTTCTTTGACGTTCAACTGGACTAGTTTTGCATCAAAAGAGCAAAACTAGTCCAGTTGAGCCTAGAACTACCAAGAAAAACTGAGTTGTCATTATTTATAGGTTATTCTCTTATTTTACTTTAGTTTGTATTGATCTGAATGTGGCTCCTGAACTAAAATAAGTTCAACTCCCTTGATTGTTAATATCTGCGATGTAATTTTTCCACTTCGCAAATTCATCCTGTGGGGCGGATTGGACCTTTTGGTGGGCCAGTTTTGGCCCCCGGGCCGCATGTTTGACACCCCTGTTGTAGATAAGATAAGATAAGATAAGATATTCCTTTATTGATCCCACAATGGGGAAATTCACAGTGTTGTTAGCAGCATAAAAACATACATAGACATACACATACACGTAAAAACAAACAGTCATATAAATTTTAATTAAAAAGTGTTTAAAAGGAGAGTGCAAATATTGTTCGATATGATGTAGTGCAAATGGTTATAAATATATATAAAAAAAAAAATAAATAAATAAATAAATAAATAAATAAATAAATAAATATATATATATATATATATATATATATATATATATATATATATATATATATATGTATGTATATATATATATATATATATATATATATATATATATATATGCAGGGTGGGGAAGCAAAATTTACAATATTTTGAGGCAGGGATTTAAAGACAGTGTATGACCAATTAGTTTACTGAAAGTCATGAGAATTTATTTGCCACAAGAAAACTGACATAATAGAAAATGTTTTTATTCTATGTGTCCTCCTTCTTTCTCAATAACTGCCTTCACACACTTCCTGAAACTTGCGCAAGTGTTCCTCAAATATTCGGGTGACAACTTCTCCCATTCTTCTTTAATAGTATCTTCCAGACTTTCTGGTAATAGTTTTGCTCATAGTCATTCTCTTCTTTCCATTATAAACAGTCTTTATGGACACTCCAACTATTTTTGAAATCTCCTTTGGTGTGACGAGTGCATTCAGCAAATCACACACTCTTTGACGTTTGCTTTCCTGATTACTCATATGGGCAAAAGTTTCTGAAAAGGTATGGATAATAGTGTTAGGTATGATTATGACATCAATATACAGGGGTTGGACAAAATAATGGAAACACCTTAAAAAATCAACAAAATATAATTTAATATGGTGTAGGTCCGCCTTTTGCGGCAATTACAGCCTCAATTCTCCGAGGTATTGATTCATACAACTTGTGAATTGTTTCCAAAGGAATTTTAAGCCATTCTTCAGTTAGAATACCCTCCAACTCTTTTAGAGACGATGGCGGTGGAAATCGACGTCTTACTTGAATGTCTAAAACTGACCATAAATGCTGAATAATGTTGAGGTCTGGGGACTGTGCCGGCCATACGAGATGCTCAACTTCATTAGAATGTTCCTCATGCCATTCTTTAACAATTCTAGCTGTATGGATTGGGGCATTATCATCTTGAGGTGAAGGTGTTTCCATTATTTTGTCCAACCCCTGTATGTTTGGTTTCAAAACAATTGATGTAGTGCCTGCTGAGAAAAAACAACTAAATGTTCATTGTAAATTTTGCTTCCCCACCCTGTATATATATATATATATATATACGGATTGAATATATACAACATAAGTGGAATGGAGGGAGGGTTGTTATTACACATTGTGCATTGATCTAATGGGAGCAGGACTGGTTGTCAAGTCTGACAGCAGATGATCCAAGATGTTCATTAATATGCATTGTCCCTAATAAATTAATAAATAAATAAAAAAATAAAGGTTAAATAGAGAAAAAAATCAGGGGTGGAAGATGGATTTTTTTTAATCTTTCAATTAGAGCAAATAGCATCTGTGTTTGGTGCTTCGTAAGCGTGGTTTCGAAATGTTCAAAGTGTCATTTTAACACCATAAGAAGTATTCGTAAATCAGCGTCTCATAGCGAAAATCAGTGCCGCATCCGCATTAGGTGTTGTTCACAAGTAGCTAAGTACAGTATGCTTATTAGGGCTCTAGGACTTTTTCTCCATTTTCAAGTGTGCTAAAGTGAGGATGGTAACGCTGTTAAAGGCTGCAAGAGAAAACCGGAGATTATCTGCACCTGTTTGAGACGACAGCCACATCCCAGCCCAGACTCTGTTAATTGTTCTGAAGTGGCACTGAAGACAACCCAGGTTTACCCCAGTGATTTAAGAAGATCCAGACTGTCATTGAGCACCATGGGTTGTAGGCCATGTTTATTACTGTCTGGAAGGTTTGATCACAGTGAGCGGAGGAGAACGCTTGATCTGCTTCGGCTTGGTTGCTGTATCATTTTTTTTTTTTTTTTGCCATCAGGAGCACCTATAAATAATTTGAGGTTTCTATTAAATGTAATATTTCTACTTCTTACATGAATACTTTCCGTAGATGCTGTTTCACTGCAGTGCAAAGGACACACACCTCGACTAAAAATGTGACCCCCGTATTTACCGAAGAAACTGATTTGTTGACACTTCAGACATTTTTAGTTGATTCGCTTTCAACAGAGGGCAAATCAGTATTCATGTCCTGATTTTATGATTTTCTTATTGGGTTTCAGTGGTGGTGATATCTTTTTATGACTATCCTGCTGAATATTTTGCATCAGAGGCTGGTACAAGGCATAATATACTTGCTAATGTACACAGGGCAAAAGGCCACGAGCGAGCGCCGTGCATCCCAAGCTCTTTAGACATCAGTGAACTATGAGAGGCAGTCTCTTCAGCTGCCCTCTGGAGCACAGTCGCTGAAGGGCCATGATGGTGGTGTCACATTTCTGAAAAGCCTGCAGTTTCCCTGTTCAGAGACCCAAATGGTCTCAAAATGCAATAAGTTCTAAACCTTCCGCTCCGTGGAGAGTTGAGCCTGTGATTTGTTCGTGTATGTGTGCCATTTTGGAAAAAAACTGGCTTTTGGCTAAAGATGTGATTTTCTACCATTTCACAGAACCTTTTAAATTTAGTCAGTATTTTGCAGCTTATGTTCAGTTAGATGTAATATTATGAATAGGCATGAAGAAGTTTTGAGAAAATTTGGCGTTTTAGTAAAGAAAATGTTGTAGTTTCATTATTGTTTATTTATTTTTTTCTTTTGTTTGCGGTGTGAGCCAGTCGTAACAAGGAAAATAACTACCCTTTTAGAATCCATCTAGTGTGAAATGTGTGCATTTGTTGAGAGCCATTCAGTAGCTGACATTTTATCCCATGTTATTGTGGCCTTAATATATATTTTTTTCATTTTATTTACTTTTTTTTTTTTTTTTTTTTTTTGTGAAATTGTTTCTTTATTTGGAATGAACATTTAAATTCACCAGCACATTAACATTGGTAATAACCATAACCAGATGGGGCTCATATACTTACTTAAAACAAACAAACAAACAAAACACTCTGATACAACTTAATTATAGATTGAACAATATATACAAAACTGTATATAGAAACCAAGGGGGGTTCATCTGTCTCCGCTGTCATAGAAATGGTCCTTGATTAGCAGTTAGAAATGAAATAAGAATGTTACAAAGAAAAAAAAATATTGCCAGGGAGATCAAATAAAGTCTGCTCTCGTGGGGGCTATGAATAAAATCCAGTTGTTCCAAATTTGGTCAAATTTGTCTTTTTGGATTCTTAATTGATTGGTCAATTTTTCCATCCTGTATATCTGGAGAATAATTCCAATCCAATCCTCTAGGGTGGGCAGAATCGGGCTAAACCATCTCCTTGTAATTGCTTTCTTACTTGCCACCAAGAGTAATTGCAGCAGCTTTATTTCTCTCCTGTTTTCCAGAAAAGAAACATGACCCAGGTACAGAATGTCAAAACTTAAGGGTGTTTGAATGTTAAAGACAGTGCTCAATGAAGCCTGAGTACCCCTCCAAAAAACCTTCAGTTTAGGACAATCCCAGAGGATATGATAGTGATTGGGAATAGTCGAGCCACATTGTCTCCTGCATGGCATGTGTGCATCTTCATACTTCTCTTGATATGATGTCTTGAAAAATCCAACAGTATGCTTCCAACAATGCTCTCTCCAGGCCATAGAGCTGGATGTTGTCCATTGAAAGGACCAGATGTTGTCCCATGTCTCATCAGAAGGCTGTAATATTTTTAATTTATCATTTTGGCTTTCCTGGAAGTAGACCAAAGATCCACTGCACAACAAAATGCTCAAATCATTAGAACACCAAGAGCCAGGACCAAGAGCCATATTTACTGATGTAGGCTGTATTTTTGAGGTATTACTAGACAAATATTCAGAATACCTTTTTAGTTTTAGTATGTGGTTTATTCTAGCAATCTGAGAGAAATGCAGATTTCTGCACCTCCTCTGGGTTCTGTTTTAGGCATTAGAGTGTAAGTGTAGCCCCGACTGTGATAGCAAACTGGCCAATCACGGGTCTTTTCAGAGAGAGGATGATCCTATTGGCTGTTGCACAAATGTGTACGCCCCCCCCCCCCCCCCGCTCATGTAGTGGTAGTGGCTTAAGAGACAGGGTTGAGTTGCTTGAAGATGGTGTGTATTTTCAATTTTCTTCTGGTTTTTTTTTTTCCTTCTTTGGCCTTTTTTTTATTTTTGCCCCATTGCAGCTATAAGTTGTATTTGGTTTCACGCATTAAAACATCCATTCCAAAGAGCGAAAACCAAGCCATTACTAACATTTTAATGTCCATACAAAAGGCTTAAATTCACTTGACATGTATGGAGACCCGATGAAGGGATTTGGTGTGGACCCGGGTCTGTGTGGCTTCTTCTCGGGGGCCCCTCTGTCTGTGGGGCTGCTGTGTTTCGAGTGGCTCCACAGGGGGTGGGTTAAGCCTGTTAGTCCCATATGATGACACTGCAGGTCAGCTGCAGCGATGGGGAAGAGATGGAAAAGACGTGCAAAGTCTCTTCTACCTTGTGGATCATCATTTCCACCACAGCTACTGCAATATTTTGTGGTTTACGCGGACTCCCATTAAGCCCAGGCTATAGGAATATTTCTGCTCTGTGGCTATTTGACAGCCACAGCTCCCCTGGCATCTCTTTTATGAACCTTAGTCATTTTAATAAGGTCTATTTTACTATCTTAACTCTGCTTTCGAATAAACATCATCTATAATAAAGTACACAATCTATTCTGGGCATGTGTGGCCTGGTATAAGAATATACCAGATGTTCTTTGAGAGCTGAATCACCCTTAGACGGACATGACTGTATTGTGTAATAATTTATTTGAAATTGAATAATTGAATCTGCCTTGAGGAGAATGGGAGCCTAAAGAGAGGCCTGCTGGAACAGGTTCTGAGGTGGAATGTCAGCCTCAAACCAGCTCTGTCTGCTTGAGGCAAAGCAGACTTCAAATTACTTCAAGAGGAAAACAAATTTCACCGGTCACTGAAGTCACTTGAACTCATTTCCCCTTGCTTTTCTATTCAGAAACCATGGGAAATTACAAGAAATGTATTTGAGGTTGGCTCCTGTCATCTCAGTGGTGCCACTATAGAGCGGTGGCACGTAGTTGCATGAAATGTTTTGCCTTTATTATTCTTCTTTTGTCTTAGAAAACAAAGAAAACACAGCATATAGAATACCTGGAATCATTTTGACCATTATTCATAACAAGGAATAACTGACAGGTCCTAAAAAAAAAGCATTTGTTTGCTTACCTCCATTGATATCAGTGCTTCTTTATCTTCTACCATGTATTTTATTTCGAGGCATCGGTTCTTTCTGCAACTGTAAAACTCTAAATCATTTATCTCTGGTGAGGAATGAATATGTAAATAGTTCACAGTTAATGGAAGTATACATAACAGCGACTTACAGCCATGTCTGATTTGCATACGCCAACAGTGCAAGCAGAAAGGGTGCTTTTGAGTTAAGAGGACACATAAATCATATGTTCACAGGAGGTGTGATGTGCATCTGTAATAGCATCCTATTTACAACCTGTTTGCCTTAGCCTGAATGTATTCTTCCAAGGACTAGAATAGCTTATAAAATATTGGCTCCATCCCAGCCACCTAATGCTATGATGCATGCACTCCAGCTTTGATTAATTCATGTTGGCAGTAGATTTTCCCTGGTATAAATACCTGCAGCACAATGGCCAGGGTCATTAATTGTATTTGGTAATTACTGCACGTCTTCTAAATGAAAACAGGCTGTTTGTATTTGCAGAGTCTCTGCTAGAATGCACTCTTACTGTCTGTCTGGATGGTCCAACCGCTGCTATTGTACGCTCCATGATGAAATATGAAATACTGCCACATGTACCACAGTGTCAGTGGGTTACCTCATTATAAGGGGTTTAATGGTTCTCCAAATCCGTGGTCCAGTTCAGACACTGGACCCTAGGCTGTGGGTTGAATAACCTTGAGTATTTTATCTTTTTTTTTTTTTTTTGTTTGGTTGGTTATTTAGGTGAGTATTAATAACAAAAATGTTGATAAACATGTTCTCAATTTAATTAACCTCTAGAGACCTGGCTATGAGTGTTTTGTCCTGTTTAGGGGACGAGAGTTTCACAACTTTATTGAAAAAATAAAAAATAAATAAAAATCCCTGCAAGGACATTTATAATAGAATTAAAAGTGTATTCTGAAAACATTTTTGCATCACGCTGTTTTCACTCAATACAATTTTTCCAGGTCAAAGAAGCAGAAACTTGTGCTTTCCTGGGTCTCAGGAGGTTAAATCAACCAAAATTTCTCATATTCAGTTTATACTAAGACTTGTCGTCAGATCATATGACCTTCTTTTAAGGTAAAATCACAATTTTCTCATCTTGTAAAATACAGGTACTTTGCACCCAAAATACTATTATTACCCATAGTTTTCACTGGTTTTCAAATGCTTAGACTGTGTGTCATAGCTTTTAGTTGATATTATCTGACTAGAAAGTTCAGTTATTGCATCTCTTTAGACCTAAATTATCATATTTTTGCGAATATCCAAATGACACAAACACACTTGCATTTTCCTGTACATAAAACTGAAGTGTTTCAATTAAATATAGAGGTTTTAGCTCAGTGTCATAATGAATCAATAAGGTTTTCACACTATTGTAGCTCTGAGGCCTCTCTGTAAATTGGACTCACTGCACATTGGAGTTAAATTTGTCAGCTTTACTGTAAATCTAATCATCACCTTATCAATAGCAGCAAAATGTCTCATTATACAAACTCCGCAAGTTGATATGGACTAAAACTGGAGGCTTTGGTGCAATCAGATACCAAAGTACTGCTATAAACTCAATAGGCTAGTAACCTGTGGAAACAGCATGAAAGCTACAAAAGTCATAGGTTAATGCAGTGCTTGTTGTAAAATACGGTAATTACGCTGATACAGGCATTGAAAATGAATGTTAGCTGCGATGGAAAGTAGTGAAAGCGTTGTTTTTCTTTTTCTTTTTCTTTTTCTTTTTTTTTAAATAATACCATCTATATGATGCCTCTGAAAAGTAAATCATATGATATGACAAGATCATTCAAAATCTAAAATTGAGAGACTGGCTGATTAACCCATAAGGACCCAGTGTGACTTCTGTGGCAGTTCTCAAATGAATTTTTCTCTCTATTTAACCTTTCCTAAGTCATTTATCACCATTTATTATAATATCATCCTCTGAATTTAGCCTTTTTTCCAGTGAAAATCATCTATTTTCCTGTTTTTAATTTAATGATCATGTTGATGTTCATTAAAGTGCAGAGTAAATTCATAGGTTATTATATCAAAACAGAAAAAATTGAAGAAGACTTTTTCAGTTACATCTATTATTAACTGAGCATAAACCCAGTGTCTCTATCCACTGTTATTTATGCAACTCCATGGACTTTACTGGTGAATCAATGTTGTAGAAGATGACGGTGTTTCCACGTTCACTACAGAGCCTCTGAACGTCCAAATGGGTCATATGTGATGACCATGAAAAGATGAATAACAGAATTTTACACCAATTATTTACATGTATTGATAGGATTAGTGGATCAACAGTTGTACTTTGTTTATTGACTTGGAAGGAATGTAACGGCTACAAAAACTTCACCTAGAATTGGCCACATTTTTGATATCTAGATATTAATTTATTTGCATATTATATATATTAATTTGATTTTGAAATTTACTGTTTATGAATTTTTTTTAGAAATTTGATAAATGTGGGACTGATCATCAGACCATGACTGTCTTTTTTCCTGTTAGGTGCTATTTTTTATTTCACTATATCAAATAAACTTTAAAGGGGTCATATTTTGCTAAACCCACTTTTATTATTCTTTATTACATTTATTTGTGTATTTGGACCCTAATAGTTAATAAAGTTTGAATATGAACCTTCCAGGTGCTGTAAAGCTATCTTTATATTAATTTGGGCAAAAATCAAGTGGATTTCTACAACCTGTTTTAATTTCTGCTTAATTTGTTACATCTATAACTAGTTACATCACGACAAGGTCAAGACTTCCGACGAACATTTCTCCGAGTACACCATAATTGTTTGTCAGCAGCAGCAGTTGTAGTCCATACTGAAAATATGTCCAAACTTCGAGCCGATTACCTAAAATGTTCAGTTTGTTGGTTGAATGGGACAGAGCAGCATGGTCAACAACCTGGAGGGGGCGGGGTGTGAAGTGGCTCATTTGCATTTAAAGGGCCAGCGCTCAAAAAGACCTTTCTGGTGTCATTATTCAGAAATAGGGTTGAAGATGGACCTGTGGAGTTGAATTAATGAAAAGTTCAGACCCAAGCATAGCATTTACAGTTTATATAGACCACATGGAAATGTTTTCAAATACATCATTCCATTTAAAAAGGCAAATATCACTCCTATAAAACAGAGGATCAGTAAATGACCTCTGTAAATACATTTGAAAAAGTATTCTCTTAACACTCCCACTGTCGCAAATTTGTTTTTGGGAGATGACGTCTTCCATGTACAGGTCCATCTTGGTACTTTTACGATAACGTACTGCCCCCCCCCCAACACACACACACAAACACATTTTTCTGCAGATACGGGGGGTGGGGCAGGAGCCTGATCCTGCCGTTAGTGGGGCTTTGTTCAAAAAAGGTGGAGAAACACCGCATTACATTATATTAGAAAACCATGTCACATTGTAATTATTTTTTTTATTTTGGGGTGCGTTGCCCCCCCTCCAGCAATGCCACCCTGTGCGACCGCACATAATGAACATGCCAGAAACTGCCACTGGACACGAGCAGTCATAACACATGCAGATGTAACTGTAATTTGTGATGGAAGGATGAGGCCAGGACTTGTGACTGTGGATGTTTGTATCATTGCTTCAGGCTTCAGTTCACAACCGTTACACACTGACAGAATATCAAAACAGAACTGCCTACACCAAGTGAGAAGTATTCCTTAATTTTTCTACCTTCACATATACTGCTGTGACTTCTGAAATGAAACTCCAGTTGCATAACCTCTCTTTACATCCTTACAGTTCACTGGAGTGAACTTAAGTCAACCAATCACCACTTATATCTGCAGCCCAGGAAATGAAGAGTGAAACTCTTAGAGAAGAAGTAAACTCCCGCTTGGAGAGACATGCACTGTTTCTGCCTGGTCTCTCTGCAGCTCTCGTATATTTTATGTGTTGCAGTTAGGGTGTTTTTGCATTCAAAGGCACACAGACATTTGGCTGCGATAAAACGGACCATAATGCTAATAAGACGGTGGCTGAAGGTGGCATTGTAAAGATACCTTTTGTCATTGCTCGGTGCCTGTGGCCACTGGTGTAATTTTATAGCTTTCCTGAGCAGACATTTCTATTTCTTTGCAAGATAGACCTATCCATTCCCCTTTCCGGACATGGTTTCATTACCACTTGGAAAAGAAGTCTTTTGATTTTATGAGAAAGATCTTTAAACGGTAGTTGCAACAGTCAGCGGTCCTTTGACGATGTGGCTAACACGAAGCCGCTCAGAACTTGGAGTTTTAACAGCGGTGCCCTGCTTTGTTTTCCTGGTTAAAATATAAATCTTTTATTTTGAGGCTAAGCATTCATTCTGAGTCAATGGGCTGCATGAAACGGCTCCAGCAGACTTTGGACAATGGAGCCAATGGTGACGGCAGCTCTGTTTGATTATTAATGGCGGGTCTCTATCTCTCTGGCCTTAATTGGTCTCTGCTGATTGCTGAGCATTCTGATTAAGAAATGCCATTAAAATTGATGTATTATGCTTCCAAGTGTTTTTCACAGTCAGATAGCTGCTTCAATCAATTGATAATTATATAGATGATTAATTGCCTGGCTTCATTTGGACAAGTTTACAATAATTGGTGTGTTATGACTGTTTTTTTTTCCTGTACATCCTGTGGATAAGAAAGAGTAACTCCATGTGCTGAATAAATTTCTTTACCACTGTGCTGGTGCCAGTAATCACTTGCCAAAGTTCAGTTCTGCTGCCTTATCCAGATTGTCTAAGAGGTTACTACTGAGTGTTGAGTATTCATCTATGAGCTGCTTTTCAATTACTGTGACAGTTGCTCACTTTAAATGACACTTAGTTGTGACTGTTTGGCTCAGACTTCACGTGAAGAATCATGGATCTGCAATATTTATTCAGAGATGGAGGAAAGAAAATCTAAATCTGCATAGAAGTCAATTAAGTAGTTAATGATCTTGCTTTGTTTAACAGACTTAATGGAAAACATTTCTAATTTCATGGCGAAGTAAACAGTTTACTCTTGTTTTGTTGCTAAAAAACTCATTCTATTCCATTTCGGCTCAGTTTTAAAAGCGGTCATACATATTTATATATGCACAAGCCTAATTGTGTATTAATACAGAGCACTGTGTCACTGGAACTTGTATCATGAGTGTTTTTGTGGTTTAATTATAATCTTACTTTGTCAAATGATAAAATAGAGGTGGCAGTAGAACATAATGTATTCAGAGAAAATATTCATTAAAACTTTCTTTTTACGAATATTTTAAATTTATGCATAGCTGTACATTTTCCAACTTTAATGAGATTTCACTTAGCATTATTTTGGCAGCATTACATAAACAGCCATATGTCAGATGCTATTTTAAACTGTGTGCAACAGCAGAGGCTTCTTAGCTGCATAAACTGATGGTGGAAAGAATTGGTTTTATACCAGCAAGCTACTGTCTTTTATCATCCTCTCGAGAAGGATTTGGCAAGGTAGCTGTTTCCATTCTTGCACAATCATCACAATGGAAATCAGACTTTTTTTTTTTTTTTTTGCGTGGAATAAAGAAACATGCCTTCATCGACCATTTTTCATTTTAAAAGGAAAAAATCCAGTCAAAATAATGTTCTACAGACTATTAAGTCCAACGTGATGTATGCGACTTGGAAGTCAGACTCAGCAAAACATGATGAATGAGCATTCAATAACATTTCACTTTTAACACTTTGAAAAGGTTTCCCCTGTCTGCTTTTCCTCAGACATATGGCTCTACTCCGCAGCCCATTCTCACAACTGTCTATATCTGTCTGTATATTATTGTGAAGGCGAGCAGATACCCTTTTAAAAACAGTTTTTGGCAGCGCACCTTAAGCAGAGACAGTTAAAGCGGAGATGAGAAATGTACCTGGGCGAGCACAGATGGCGTGATTGTGCCAGCGTGCTAACAAGCAGACACAATCAGAGGCTGTCGGTGGCGCTCGGAATGCCTTGCTCAAAGATACTTGGTCTCCTATTGTACAGTGTCACATGGGAGTTTGACAAAAAGACAAATTCCACCCTTGGATTTCCTCAGAAAGCTGCATTTCATCAAACTCTACCCAATGAAGTGGGTTTAATTTGGCGTTTTTGTCCTCCACAGTTGCCTCGTCTGCCTCTACTTAATGCCTACCATTCCCAGACTTTGACGGACCCCCGCTAGCGTTCATCAGTGTGAGATTTTCAGCTGTGGATCATGGGTCTAAGTTGATAGAAAAAGCAGTAATTTGTTCTTGTTCTGACTCTGGTTTAGGATTCTATCGAAGCTGAAGTTGACAAACATCATCAGATGTAGTAGAAATTACAAATGGACAGATTAATCATCCAATACGACACAATATTGGTATCGGCAGAACTTGGCTCCGGTAGTAGCTGATGAATTTTTTTCTTTTTTCTTCTCTGGAATTATTGATTTTAACCCTAATCGCTTTGGACTAGTTCTACCTTTGGGCCTCTGGTAATTTGTAATAATTGCGGTGTCCGTTTTTTTTTTTCTTTTTTTTTTTTTATCTTAATCCCATGTGATTTGCATCTGTAATGTAATTTGCGATGGAGAAATTCTACTGCACATGCTCTACACCATTTCAACAGAAACAGAGGTCCTGTGATGGTAATACCCTTTTGCAAGTCGACATCTCTGTCATTTGTAACATTTTTTTTTTGTTCCCACCGCACATTTATTCAGCCTATTTCCTGGTTGAGGACTATGGCAGCTGCACTGATGATGATAAATGTAAGTTTTTGTAGCTGAAAGTGGTTTAGATGGAAATTCAGGAGGCTCATGTCCCTTTACAGCGTGGATGTTCACTGAAAGAGCAAACTTAAATCCTTCAGAAAGGCAAGATCTTAGAAGCCATGTCTTAGAAGGAACTTTTTTTCTCTTTCAACAGTCATCTGTAAGTGTTGAGCCTTGACATCAGAAATTTTGAATTCAATTTGAGTAAAAAAAAAAAACAGATTTCGTTCATCTCTTGCAAATGTACTGCATGAAACAGATGGGCCAGATCAAGGGAAAATGAACATCAGTGTCAAAAATTAAAGTTTCACCTGTCATTTCTCAAATAGGCTCATTTTTTTATCTTAAGAACTTTATTTTATGGTACTGTTTACAAAATTTCAGTATCACTTGTAGAAACAAAGCTATAACTAATTATGTAAAGTTATACTTCTGACATATTAATGCACTATTAACTTTAATAATATTTTTTCTTGCTTGTATAAATAACAGTCTGTGAATCTGTAGGAACTAATTATTCAGCAGTACAAGAATATAGAAAGGTTATGTACAACAAATTATTTGTAAAATATGCACTGCTATTAACTGTATATATCACTTCAATTGTCATATGTATGTTAAATAAAAGTTTTTTTTTAGCATATTTATAGTGTTTTAGTTCCAGCCAAGTCTTTTATTCTGACACTGAAGAAAGTGACAAACTGCTGTCCCTGTGTCACAACATATTTAAACATTTTTATCCAATATCGATCACAATTATAGTTTAACATCAGAGCTAAAGCCCTATTTTTCATTTAAAATCAATTTCTTATGAGAACAGCATGTTTTATACATTTGCATGAAGTGAAAACAAAATTAATTTTGAGTCCCTGTGTCAGGCAGCAGTAATTTTAGCATTTTTACTCAAAATTTTATTTCTGTATATTGTAACGTGTCATGTGAAAGTACTTACTGAGACCTATTCATACATGTATTAAACACGGAGATAAGTTATTTAGTTTAAACACAGAGACTATTGAACATGAAATGTGTCCCTCTGTCACTGCTTGATCTGTCCCAGATGTTATGTGTTAATTCTGAAATCACTGGAGTTTTAATAATCCAGCATGAAAAGAGCCTTAGAAGGGACATAACAGTTCAAATGATATTGCCTCTTTGATTTCCTAGTTTTTTAAAAAAATTATTATTATTTTTACTCCGCCCTCTGAAGGGCAGACAGGGGTTATTGTTTTTGGTTCAGTTTGTACATTTGTTTGTTTGTTAACACTCTAGCAGCAAAATTTTTTGGGTGTATTCATACCAAATTTGGTTTAGAGATTGCCAGTGACCCAGAATAGATCTCATTACATTTTGGGAAAAGTAGGTTAAAGTTTAAATTTTTTAGAAATTTTTAAAATCTTTTTTTTTTTCTCCCATTTACTTATAATGGGCGAATTTTCACATGCATAGAAAAACATCAAATTTGTTTCAATTTACTTCAAACTTGGCACATATATAGAGGCAGTTGATATGTTGACATTAGCACACGCATAGACATGATGACATCAGCTGGATTGATGCTGAAATAAGCTACAATATACGTGAGGAGCGGGGTTTGTTGTGTTTGGCACCACTTGTTTAGTTTTATATACAGTTCCAGATTTTTTTATTTAATGCTTTACTTACATCTGAAACATAGATTGTAGAGAATTAGCATATGATAGAACTGTGATACCACCCACTGGGTTCTGAACTGCTGTTCTAAAGCCAGTAGTTTACATTTGTGGCTTTTTGGAGCATGAAGTGACCATATTTGGACAAAAGGGTTGGAATTTTAGTAAAAAAACAAAAAAAAAAAACAAAAACTGTAAACTTCTTGATATTTTTTTTTTTTTTTGATTTAGTGATTTATTCTGAGCATGCAATGAAATGTAACATATATGCGAACAAGCAAAACATGCGTAATAATGCAAATATCAACAATCATAACAATCTTAGACAGAAGAACAGCACAATTGTTCCATTTATGCCCGAAAAGCAAGTATTCAGCAAGTATTACATAACAAAATCACTTTACACTTCTGTTATTGGAACTTTTTGATCACACTTAAAATGGAGGTGTCCGTCAGTGAAAAATACATTTTATTAAATAAAAAACAACTCCAACAGTCATCCTACAGACCTGTCAATCAAAGCCCAGCACGGCAGACAACCTGAGATCTAACTAATGGAGAACAATGTTAAGATGGACCAACTGATGACATGTTAGACGTGTAACCCTGAAATATTGCTTGTCTCACCAGGGCTGTGGGTGAGGCGGGTTACATTGGTGTTCTTGGCGGTGATATGTTTTGCTATCTTCCGTGCCAATAATCACCAAACGGCAGGACAGGTTCAGCAAACTTTATTGCCAGCAGCTCAGGACAACATACACTGCTCGCGCTCCAACATGGACTCAACTATCGTGTCACCCAAAACAGATCGTACCACAAACAATAGGCAGGAACCAAAATATTAAGAAAGGCAAGAAGAAACATAATAAATGAATATATAATATAAATTGACTAAATAAATGATTACAACATAAACAAATGTCAAAATAATAAACAAAAATTAATCATTTGGAAGTAAAATAATATTCAAAATAAAATAATATTCCAATTAAATGTTACAGACGTTCCAAATGAGACGGATGAGACCAGAATGACCCTTGGGGGGAAAAATAATGATGTAGTATTTTTAGAGTGAAGTTCAATGTAAAAAACACTATAGGAGCCAGAGAACCCCATTGGCTGTCAGTGATATTACAACTTTAACTTGAACTTTATTCTTCTGTATTGGCTTCAATAAGAAACTGATATTATGCATTAAAGTTTCTTATTAACAATGGGAAATAGAATTGAATAATCGTCTACTAGCTTCTTTGTTACTACATCTACTTCTTGCCCACATTATTCAAAGTCACAAAAACATGTCAGGAAAAAAACATCAGTTATTCAGAAGTGAGGTTCTTTTTTTTTGCCACATTGAGTTTCATTTTTCCCATTTACTCTGACCAAGTTATAATTCAAAGCAGTCAAGGATGTCTACCAGGTTCTTTTGGTTGTGTTGTCCTTGATTCAGACAGAACAGTCTCCCACAAACACTCTCACACACAGAGCAAGATGTGGTATCTTCCAAAGGCTGCCACCGTGGAGGAGTCAGATGATCGCTGTTCACAAACACCAGTGCTGTTGTTACATTCGACAATGAAGGCCTTTGAAGTGTCATCTCCCAATGCGAACCCTCTCCTTTGCCGTCATCTTAAAAAAAGCAGAGCCTTCAGTTTTGCATATAATTGTAGTAATTTTTTATTTCCATTCAGCAAGTTTTTTTTTTTTTTTTTTTTCTTTCAGTCCCGAGAGCTTTTTTAACTCCAGCCGTATGCCTTCAGTTTGACCTTTTCTGCCGCTGAATTATCCGCCGTTGACCTCTGATTTTCTCTCAGGACAGTCAGAGAGTTATTGATAGGTTTTTCACTGTAGCGTCTCTCTCTGTGGAACCATCTATCTGTTCTCTAGACCAAAGCTCACACTAATAAATCTCTTGATGCAGATTGTTTCAGACTTGAATGACTTGTTTTTTGTTTTTTTTTTTTTAATCTTTGTGTGAAGAGATGCCTGAATTTTGTCATTAACAGATGGTGAGCAGGAGAATATTAAGGCCAGATTTATAGACGTTATCATTTCATTTTCTGTTTTAAAGCTTCGCCATGTTCACCAACTGTTATTGTTTCTGCAGGTGTAGACAGCAATACTCAAAAGATCTAATTTGTCTGTGATGAGCATCCCCATCCACCAGAGACCAAAGGTACGGTAAGATATGAAAAATTCATTATCTTATATCCTAATAAACATTTTATCATACCACAGACAAGCCACACAGTGTGATACCGAGGCACATTAAAATATGACTCAGTGTTATTGTATCCCTTCATTTTATTGTTTTCCCACTGAAACTATATTAGCCAATTGTCATTTAAGTAATTTTACTAGCACTGTTTTACAATTTAGGAGTGTTTCTTCATGAAAAGAGTGGATTGTGTTGTTGAAACCTGTACAGCCTGACAAATTCCAGTTTTCTTATCTTAATGTGCAGTACTTGATCCTTTGATAGAGCTCGCTGTGTGTAAGTGCACGTTCAGTGATGTTGGCCTGGTTTAGTGGGGGGTTGATCGTCTGGAATTATTTGATATACGGCGTCATTAATTCTGCTTGACTTCCCTGCCGTGTCCAGAAAATGAGCTATGTCTGTCTTTGTTTCTCCTCCCGCAAAGATCTTGCAATTCTGTCAGCGAGGAAAACCAAGTCGGTCTCCGAGCAATTACAGGGTTAGAGTCTGATCTCAGGTCATTAAGAGATAGGATTACTCCTGGACTGCAGGACCCCAGGAATGTACAGACCCCTCTGGTGGTCTGCTCACCGCTGATGAAATAGAATTGAATTAATGGGGTTGCCCACTGCGAGGACTGATTAGAACGACATACTGCCTTTGATCCCTCAGCGAGGTGACCAGGCGTGGGCGCCACAGGCATGCGTGGGGAGGGGGGGGTACGGCTTTTGTGTCTGTGTGTGTGTGTAGTAGTGTGTGTCCGTCCTGGGTCAGTGCGTCACTGATGAACAGGACTCATTAGGAGCCGCTTTGTAGGGGTTCAACCCTCGCTGGGGGGCTTCAGGTGCAAGAATTCTGCAGTGTTTGGTTTGTGCTTTATGGACTTTTTTCTCATTCTTCAGCCTGTTTGGTTCGAAGCGGTGGTGGTCCACACTGCCTTCGGTTTTCACAGCTTTCCAAATTAACTGTAATGCTGCATATTTTTTACAAATCCTCACCTGCGATCACACCCACAGCTTGTGTTCTGTAGTGTTAGGCCCTAATATGCCAGGGTTTGTTGTACCAGTCCCACCTCAACATTAGTGACACAGCCGTCCACCTACACTCTTAGCATCGGGAAGGTTATTTATGAAACAGGAAACAGAATATCCACTACCCTACTGTATGCAACCCAATACGTTTGGATTAGACATGCTTCAAGCTGATTAATCCTTAGGGGTCTGAGCCTATTTTGGCAGTTTTTGAGTACTTTTGATTTTGCCTTTATGTACTATATAAAGAAATGTTTACTATACCCATGTTTGGTATCTTTTTTTTCAGCACAACTTCATCTATATCATCTGCCTATTATTTTTTCACTTTAACGTACTATATCAACACAAAACGACAAAAAACATACAAAAATATAAAATCAGATTTGAAAAATGTATATAATTTATTGCATAAATAACACACAGATGCTTAACAAACCTTTTCAAAGACTTTAAAGTAAATATTGTTTCCAAATCTTAGGTATGAAAAATTAAAATTGTAATAAATTAAAACTATACTCGAATATTTGACATAAAAGCAAATCTTTACATAGGCGTTTTCTCCAGTTTTCTCACATGCCCCCCGGTCCTCCCGGTTTCCGCTTCCAGTTTCCACATCTGGTTCAGGTGGGGGCCATCCTTACCCTTACCTGTAATGCTAATGCAGTCTGTGGATTAGAATCTGCAAATTTGGCCAGTTTTTTGTGTTTTGAAAAAGGACAAAAAATGACGAAGATATGGTAAGAAATATAATGCTTGCTTTATATCGCTATAAATAACGCTATATGGCTTGTTTGCTTCGGTTTCAAAATGTCACATCTCCGGTTGTATTCGCTCTATCATCATCAAATAAAAAGTGGCAGAGTGTTTCAAGTCTGCACTTTTGAATGCAATTGTCCCAACTTCCGACACTATGACGTGTTGAAAACGTCATGTGATTCAGTCAGGGGGCCGTGACCGTGGACCCCTAAGGGTTAATGAAGCTGAAAAGTCCTGAAAACAAACATTTAAACCGGGCAGTGTAAACCTTACAACAGCACTATTACTGTCACCCTTCTTCAGTAGAACCTAAATTAAAATTGGACGCTTCACAGGAGTAATTCTGGAAGGGAAATATATTTGAGTTTTTAGCAATGAAAACTGCTCTCATCCAATAACATGGTTACTCGCAAGTCGCAGCCAGGCATGAAAGAGTAGGATCCCTCCGAGCTGTGTGCATGGATTTGATTGGCAGATGAAGAAGCAGTGCAAATTCTAAGAAGAGAAACAATCAAAAACACACTGCCAAATGAATGGAGCCTGACAAGACACAGAGACAGCTCCTCATGAACCAGACTACCCTTCATGGTTTTGCACTCAAATTTGCCTCGGCGGCTTTGCTGACCTCTGTTGTCCAGAAATATGTGAAAGATATGAGAGGATGCAAAGGAACAGAGAGGAAATGTTACAGATACAATGTGAGACCGTAGTGATAAAATGGTGGAAAAGTTCAAGTTTGTCATAATTATGTCTTTTAAGGCCATTATGTTTATGTTTAGGCATTTGGCAGATGCTTTTTTCCAAAGCGACTTACAGGGGAAAACCAATGAAATCAATCAATCAAATTTTATTTATATAGCGCCAAATCACAACGAAAAAGTTATCTCATGACACTTTATATATAGAGTTGGTCAGAACCAGACTCTAAGCCAATTTACAGAAACCCAACAGAATCCTCCAGGAGCAAACACTTATGACTGGTGACAGTGGTGAGGAAAAACTTCCCTTTAACAGGATTAGGATTTTCATATACAGATATGGATCAAGTATCTTTCCAAATACGTGTGAAGTGTTCGCTTTACAAAGTTAATAGCCGTATTTAAATTTACTCAATAGCAAGCAACATAAATGAACATGAAAAATAATCTTGACATAACTAAAATTCCAAAAACAGAATATCAATCTATATAAACTTTTGAATGTAACCACTTTATCATCAACAGTTTACAGTTATGGTTTTTGGGGATTTTTACTATTGATGTCCTGATCTGGATTTTTTTGCCTCTGATCCGATTTTTTTTAGGATTAGTTTTGCCGATACTGATATGGACTTTTTACAATGAAATTTTGATTTAAATTTGGAGTCATTATTTATAGATTATTATGCTATTATTTTACTTGAGATCACAACTGGGCTGAATGTGGAACCTGAACTAAAACAACTATGACACTCTTGACTCTTAATAACTTTAGTATAATTTTTGCATTTTCCAAATTCGTAATGTGGGACAAATTAGAACCTTATATTTTCCACTGCTGTAGTGTGTCTATGGACAGGTCCATCCAGGTATTATATGGGGGTGCATTCGGTGCCGTGCATTAGTGATGTGAAGCGGGTTAGTCACGGGTCAGGTTGGGGCGGGTCAAAAGAATGTCAGTTTATTTGCAGGGCGGGTTGGGTCGGGTCAAATAATTCCACAAAAGCCCCACAGGTTGAAAAAAAACAGACTTGCGCATCACAACCGGACGTCATAATGAATACAAGCACAGAGTGACAGTGAAACTTATAGACGCTTTACTAGTTCCTCTAAGTCACAGGTGTCAAACATTTGGCCCGGGGGCCAAATCCGGCTCGCCACAGGGTCCAGTCCGGCCCTCGGGATGAATTTGTGAAATGCAAAAATTACACCAAGATATTAACAATCCTTTTAGTTCAGGTTCCACATTCAGAACAGTTCAATCTCAAGTGGGCAGGACCAGTAAAATACTATCATAATAATCTATAAATACTCACAAATCCAAATTTCTCTCTTTGTAAATGTAAATATTTTCATGTATTTACACTAAAACAAAATATAATTTCACAAAAAATGTGAATAACCTGAACAAATATGAACAACCTGAAATGTTTTAAGAAAAGTCAGTACAATTTTAACAATATTCTGCCTGATATTAAATGTTTTGTGTATTTGTAGTGATTTGAAAGTTATAATGAACATGTGTAAATGATAAACTGAGGCTTAATATTGTTAAAATCACACTTATTCTTTCAGTTTGTTCATGTTATTCACATTGTTTGAAAGGATAGTTTGTAGATGTAAACATTTTCATTGTTGAATTTGACTTTTTTCACTCTAAAATGCAAAGAAAATTTTGGAGTTGACATTATTTAAGTATTATTATGTTGTTATTTTGCTGGTTTGGCCCATTTCAGACCAAATTTAGCTGAATGTGGCAACTCAACTAAAATGAGTTTGACACCCCTGCTCTAAGTCTCCTGTTGTTGCGCAGCTTTTCCTTATGTCTGGAAACTTTTATTTGAGGGGGCAGGATGTTTGTCCCCCCCCTTCCCAACCCGGGCCCGGATTGGCCCGATCTCATGACTTAAATCTGATCCGATCTTCTAAAAAATGCCAGATCGGCAGCCGATACGATCTGTAGATTGGATCGGGACATCCCTAATTTTTACATGTAATTAGCAACTGCTTAACACTGCTTTCCTCATACATGTGAATGATGCAGAGTTTCAGGTCATTTTGAGGGAGGTGTGTGTACCTTTCTGTTTGCCCAAAAGTGTGGTTTCTTATTGTAAATAGTCTGTTTAGGAAAGTTTTTCACCAAATGGTGACAAATGACTTCAAACTTAGTACCCAATTTGATCCCACACACCCAACCCATCTACCCACTAATCGAAAATGTCAATGGGAATATCCTATAGCCAGTGGTTACCCGCTGGCTATAAGGTGTCACCATCCGTCTGCACATACCCATAAAGCTCGGAGTGGTTTGGGGTTTTTCCATTAGCTGCTATGACTGTTCTTACTCCAAACAAACTGCACCACATTTTGCTTGGAAAGGGACACAGGCACGTATTTTCAGGCAAGAGAAGTGTGGTTATTTGTTGCCAAGCCAAATTTGAATACTGCTGTTCTCATTTTTGCTAAATAGAGCGACTGATCACGGGGTTGTTTAAACCACTTCTGACACTCGTGGTGTAAATGTGCACCTAATTACAGTAGCGTGAGAACCAGGAAAAAAGAAACACATTTTTTACAGTAGTAAAATTACAAATCCGAGTGATCAGAATGACCTACTTTCTGCCAAAGATGCCTCCTACATATGAGTTGGAACACACCACACAATACATTTTTTTTCTACCACATACCTCGGAAAGTAATGGTCATCATCACCCTTGTTTGCCCAGCAGTGTGTTGTTTACGTTGGGCCCCCAGACGGTAAGCTGGAGCTGTCTGCCGGAATCATTCTCAAGGCCTCCCCGAGTAATGATAGATGACAAGCTTCTGCAAGGAGGAAAACAGGTCTCCTGGTAGCATGCAGAGCTGCACAGACAAAGGTGCCATCAGCTGGCAGCTTACCTGCTGCACTCGTTGTGGAGGAAGGTTGGGGGTGGCAGTGAATAAAAGACTGGAAAGGACTGTGCCGCAGCTAATGAGAAAGAAAGCCACATCTCCCGTTGAGTAGAGCAGTAAATTACGGTAGGGCTCATGCAGTGACTTTGTCCTCTTAGTAAATACTATTAAAACCAATTGGACATCTTGTCGTAGCCACTCAAGGAGCTCCAATTTGACAATTAAAAACCTTGAATTTACCAATAATTTATTTGACAATTACCTTTTTTAATGTAAGAATAATTTGGCAGGGTCAAAATCTTTTATCTCTCACCTTTTTTTTCACAATTATGGTAACCTGCAGCTTAATGCCTGATTTTTTTTTTTTTTTTTTTTTTTTTGGAGCTGATGGATTTTAGACCATGACTGGTTATCACCTTTATGTATAACAACTTATGAAACAATGATGATGTGAACATATGTCAGTCTATCTAAAAAGTCTGAAACTTGCCAACATGAGGTGCACTGACAGGTTTTTAATATAGAGTAGTGTTATGTATTCACTGGTAAATATTTTTAATGTCTGTTTAATGGTTGATGAATTGGGCCAAATTAACTTTTTAAGCATGATTTTAAAACCTGTGTTTTAGGAATGAAGTATGATGAAACTGCATTTTTAAGAAACAATATGAAATGTATGTAATTGAAATAAATATATAAGTTTTTAACTATTGTAATTATGAGCTAAGGTTAGTTTGCATGTAATTTAAAGGTTCCGCATTGTGTGCACACCTGCCAGGGGACAGCAGATGGACAGTAGCTTGTAGCTAACTCTGGTGCAAAGCATCTCTTTTCTTTGAGATTAATATATTTGTACATTGTCCCTGACAAATAAACAATAAACTAAACTAAACTAAACCTGTGGGGAAAAAATAGACAAGAACTATTAGATGTGTACCTTTTTTATTGAGGTTTTAGTTTGTATGGGGTGGGGTTTATGACCTCATCTGCAGCCAGCCACCCCAGGGAGACTGACATGTTTGGGCTTCACTTTTGAGGAGCTATAACTGTGTCCATCTTTATTTACAGGTTACGGTTTATTAACCTTTATTTAACCCACATAATTTTTTAAAAGAAAAAAAAAAAAGGACTCAGATGAAAAATTTCTTCTGCAGGACTATCCGTGCCAATAGGTTACTGACGATAGAGATGTCATTCATACATCCACACAAAAAATATACATGAACTACACAGTAAAAGTCATATGAAAAACACAAAACTAAAAATATGCATATAAGACACCATCAATAATTTAAAGGATACTAAAAGTATATATATTATGGTATTGGCTGGTGTGTGGTTGTGTTGGGGGTTTCACAAGAATTGTGATAATGTCAAAAGATGATGTTGTTGTAGTAGTAGTAGTATAGTAGTAATGGTGGTAGTAATAATGGTACTGGGACTGAGAGGAAATGTATAATCATATCATTTCCATATTATGATTGCAATGAAAATAAGAGTTGTTGTTTGGAAGTACATACAGTGAATTCGTTGGGTATAATAAATGTTCACAGAAAAAAAATGTCAGTAAATATTAATCAAGTTCCCCTACAGCGTCTAAGAAACATGGTTAACTTTGACCCATGATATCTGTTTGTGGTTAACTATAAGTTTGGGCATTTCACATACTCCAATATTCTAGAGATGCAAAATTTTCTCAGTTCAAATATGTATCATGATGCAGATCTAACTGAATTATGGGGCTTGTAAATATTCACAATATTACACCCTCAAGATGAGCTGCAGAATGATTTATGTTTTCATACTGAGGCACTGGGAAGATGCAGCTACTTAAACTGTGGACTGTTCAAAGCTGGTGTCCAGATTTACCTGACGGCTTGTATTAACTGATGAAAAAGGAACCGTATTAAGTGATATCAAAAATTAAGATGCATAAAGAATCATTGATTGTTGCATCTTATTTAAAATTGTGAAGCCAGTGAAAATCCACACTTCCAGTTGTGTTTATTTTGCTCCAAACAGCCAAAAATAGATAAAATACCTTATGTCTTTATATAATTTCCCCCTTCTAACATAGTGTGTTGGCATACCTGGTTAGTCTGGTTATATAGTATTTCATTTTGCATACTTACTCTGTTTGGAAAATGTTTCCAGCAGCCGCAGTCACAACCTGAGATTTTAATTGCATCATAAATAATGTTGGTTTTTTTTGCATTTTAGAGATACAGTTTCCATCATGGAAAAAAAGCTCCAGAAGTTAGGTTACAATGACATCTCTTCTAAACTTTTAGCAGTGGCTCATGGCATTCTATGTGTTTTTGTTTTTTTATAAATGTAGTTAAAATACTGCACAAGCAGTTTAATGGAGTGTTAATCTAGTGTAGTGTCTGCTTGGAGCCAGCATCAGGATGAGCCTCCACCTACCACCATTATTCAGACAAGAAGGAGTCTTCACCTGCTGCTGACAAAGGGAAAAAAGCCTTGAGAGGGGCATTTATCTGGATGCAGCACAGTGAAGTATTTAGCTGTACAGAAATTGATGGGGGGGTAATCCAGAGTAAAGGTATGTTCTAAGCAGAAAAGTAATGTCACTAATGACATGACCCCTGACCCGGCCGCCACGAGATGCATGTTTGATATGGTCTCTACTGTGGAGAGCAATCAGGTGTGCAGGATGGAGGGAGAAGAGAAAGCAAGGGAGCAAGGTCATGCTTTTCACCAGCCTCCCCGCGCTGCCACTCATGAGGCGACCTCTGGCCCTGACAGCGCACAGCCACTGCCTTAATGATAAAAATGGCTTCCTCCTCTCGCAGCCTCACACGATCCCATTCACATCCCGTTAGCGGACCATAACGGAGGCGGAACATAAACACGCACGCATAAACAACAAGCACGGCCCACGCTGTCACACGTACCCAGTTATATTCTTGTCACATAAACAGTGAAGCATTGTCTCTTGCACACCCCTGGAGTGATTAAGACGTAAGGCCCGGCAGGGGGTCGACCCATGGTTAAAGGAGCATGGAATCCTAAGAGGCTGACACACACACACACATACACACACATATACACACAGCAGGGGTTTAACATGCCATCTTATCCAGGCCATTGAGGCTAATATCAGTGAATGGGCTATGCTGGCGTTTTTAGCAGTGCAGTCGGTGTTGTCTTGGTTTCTTAAAGAGCCCTAAGGGACCGAGATGTACAAATGCATCATAGGGACAGGAAAAGTGTTTAACTACTTTTTCTTTAGTGCAAACTCACAGGAGAAGAGAAAGGACAACACTCTGATGTTTAAAGTCATTTAAAGTTCAGCTGTCACATCATCTTTTACTCAGCAGTTAAAACTCGTCTGTTTCGCCTTGATGCCTCTCTGTCGTCCTTATAATGTCTGAATGTAGTCAGTTTTTTGCAGTTGTTCAAAGAGCGTATTGTAAATTAAATAGACTCTTGAAACCCCATTGCTTTAACAACCCTGTCATTAGTAATTATTTTAATCACTTAATATCACCTGACCTTCCAATGAAAAATAATTTTAAACCCTTTTTTCTTTCAATTAGTTTAAGCTTCATTTAACTTAAAAACCACACTAAATCGAAGTCTTTCTTGCAAAAGCGATATTGAGCCAAAAGCGAGAAATATGTGGCAAATCCAGCTGAAACCCAAAGCATCAAGCATCTTTGTTTTTAACAACTGCAATTTATTGATAGAACCATGAGCTCAGAAAGGCTTTACAGAAGCACACCTGTAATGAAAAATCTTTCAATTCCTCTGTCAAACACTGATAGGGTTGTATTCTTTTATTGGAAGGACCTGTTTTTGGAAAATTGGCAATTCAGTGCAAGAACACAAGAAATTTGAGAGGTGACATAATGCAAAAAGAAAGGCCAAAAATGTTCAGCATCACCAGCTATCTGTCCGTCCATCTACATTCATCCATAAAATCCTGCCAGCCATGGTTTCCCTGAGCCCTTCGCTCCCCAACCTTCACTTCCCCTTTGGTGAAGATATCCTGCAGCATAACAATATCAAGCAGCAGGCTTTGCCATTTGAGGGCATAGAGTGCACGTCATGTCAGCCGTCTTATTTAACAATACCTACCAGTGTGTTGTGTATGCTTGGTTTTGGTCCCTATTGATTTTTATAGCGGCTATCTGTGCCCTGCCTGTGGGAAGGTGTTACTGCATCGTCAAACCTCAGTGTGTGTCATTAGATGTCATGAGATTGTAAGATTGTTATCACAGCAGATAAAGTACTGTATATAGTAGCCCTGCATGATATGAGTAAAATCTGTGATGTGTGATTACATTCAGTGTCGTTAGTCTAAGCAGAGCATACTGCCGGCCTGGGTTTGTCTTTTTGGCCAAAAACACACATGGAGAATGAATACATGTGTAAATAAAGCTGGTCTTCTGCAATATTTGTTGCATATTATTGTTGCATTGACAATATGATTCATCAGTCACCAGTAGACGTTCACTGCAGGCAAATTGGATTCTCTCCTCAAACCACATCTTTATGATACTATTTTATTGTTTATTATTTATTTAATTTTCACATAGTAAAAAACACACACATAATACTTGTTGATTAAAAATTGTGATGGATGGTTACCAAAAACCCTCAAGGGACTTAACAAGTGGCAACCTCCAGATTTCAAAGGTTATTTACAACTGCAATTAAAAATCTAAAAAAAATATTTGCAAGCTGCACAAAAGTACATTTTCAACAAATAGAATTCCATGACATACCAAACTTGGAAATGTATCCCATGTGGAAAATTACAATCATTCAGGAGCAGAGTTTTCACAGCTTTTTTAAACTGAATTTGAGGAAGCTCCGTCAGAAGAGTTGGCAGATTATTCGATATTTTGGATCCTAATAAGACTGCTACTATGAGTTGAATACTTGTGGATTTCAGTGTTAACCCAAACCTAACTGTGGTCCATGGTTAGCCGTGGTAACAATATACACTCACAGTCAATGAAAACTTTGAGAGCATATTTTTCGACATAATTTTTATTTTGAAACCCTAAACTGGAATTTTTTCATATGAATCATTTGTTTAGGTTATTGGCATACAGAAACAAAAATTTAAAGTTTCAAGAATAATTTCAAAACAAAAAACTTAACAAAAGAAAATGGCACCTGCCAAACACAAAGTCACAACAGTAGCGGTCCTGGTCAGTAGTTGTCACTCTCTCTCTCCCTGGACGCGGTCTATCGTCAACAGAGCCTGTGGTGTTGTGGCGTTCAACCAGGTTTGTGATTGTGGGTTGGGAACAGCCCATACATACGCCTGGCTATATCACTGTAGCTCAAACCGGCCTCCACCATACCCAGTGCCCGGAGACGTTGTTCAGGTGATAGACGTGGCATGATGGCGTTCACTGGACTAACAATGGTGGCCTTTATATAGGCCTTCAAAACCAATCCTCAAATTGTGCAGATACCCACTGAGTATTGTTCAATGTGTATTTGGTCCACTTTTGCAAAGAGACCAACCCATGTGCAATGAACCGTGACAACATGACAACTCATCATTATCTCAACTACCCGAGCACTAAGTCATCACTAAATCCACAATGAATAATTACAACCCCCCTACAAGTAGAAATATGCAGACATTTCTACCTCAAAGTTTCTATTGACTGTCAGTATAGGTCTCAGTAACTACATAGCTTCCACTGGTGACACATCTCCCAGCTTTACCCGTGCAGACGCCTCCAAGCAGCACAGATCAGGTTCAGTGTTTGCGTCATGCTGTATTTGACGTGACCATGGTGTGTTCTGTAGCTAGTGATGCAAAAGACACTTGCATGTGTAGTTCATATTGCCCCAAAATATGTGAAAATTGATGCATGTGTACTTTTTTCACCGTCCAGGCTTGGGGAAAAAAATAATCTGGAAACAATATGAATGTGCCAAAAAAGAATGTTTGGCCGAGAAGACTGAACAACGCTTGAGTTCTAATATAAGACGGTGTGTACCCCAGAAGCCAAGTTTCTGGTAATTTCTTATTTGAGAACATTATGTGCTTCATATTTCATTGCTCTTTCCTTCTCGTACACTACAATATACAGTCAGTTTTTTTTTTAACTGTTATTTTTTACGTCTGGCCAACCGTATATAGTTTTATTTTACTGCTCTGCGATGATGCTGACACACTGCACACATAAAATAATGCCTCCACATTGTGTTATGCTGCATCTGAGATCCAGATAAAAACGGTAACTTATTGCTACCCCTCGCTCTTTGTTGTTCTTTGAACTTGACTGAATATTTGAATTTTTCAGCTGACTCAAGCTGTTTGGCAGGCCAAAATGTGATCTTCTCTCCTGCTGCCTTCTGGGCTGAGCATGTTGCTCGGTGCAGCTGCTTTCTGTCCAGCATCAGTTGAAGACATATTCTGAACGCCTTCCCCAGCCCCCCCATCAGATTCACAAAGATCTGAAAAGAAGCTATTTCCGCGCCTGGTATGAAAACTCCTTTTTAACCTTAATTACATCGCAGCGCTGTAACGACCAAATGTTCTTGTCTGAAATTAATTCCCCAACCAGGACTCTTATCAAAGAATTCAGATGTACCTTCTTATCTATGGTCAATGGGTCTCTGAGAAAATTTACTCAGAATTAATTGTGAGCATCATCTGCCAATTTTTTTTATTTGGATATCTCCCTAATGTTGACATAAGCCTTAATGGCCGTCTGCAGAGTGCAACTCATTACGCCACGTATCTCTTCCCTGCATATGTAGTGTAGGGATGTCTCAGATGTTTTACTGCATTTTCCACTGCTGTTCACAACCATGACTAAGGTGCACAGACTAGCATGTTCTGGTTCTGCTTGAGGCAGAGAAAACTATTTTTTTCCACTTGAAACAAGGACCTGAGCGGCTGCTGTCATATAACTAAATGGTCATAGCTGAAGGCTGTCAGTGGAGATGAGAGGTAATAGCTTAAGTAGTTGTCATTACTGGGATGCTACAGGTCTTTTGCTGCTTTTTCCGCCAGGCTCTTTGTCTCTAAGGTTCTATCTGTCTGAAGTGATGTAGTCTGCATCGCACCCCTTGACCCACAGGTTATGCATTTGGTGTGCATTTAAGGCTAATAAAAGGATCCTCATGCAGCTTTATGGATGAGGCACACATGTAGTGCAGATGTCAGAGTGATTCTATAGGGTCTCAGCAGGGATTACCCCCATGCTTGTAAATGTGCATTCCTGCACCATATGTATTTTCCCTGAAAGCGTCCTCCAGATTCCTAGCATATCACTTTGGCAAAACAAATCAACTTTCAGTTTTAACTCCCGCTGCTTACTAAAATAATCAGAATTCACATCAGCCCAGCCACTCGCACAAACTCAACCATCTTTCCCTCCATGTTGTAAACTGAAAAATGAAAGTGCTGCTTGTAAAAATTGATTTTGAGATTGAAGCAGAAATTCGTGCTGATGTATCAAAAAAAAAGAAGAAAAAATCTTGACATTGTAACATGGAGTGAGCAGGAAAACAGTGCAACGAGCTAGAAATATCTGAAGTATGCCTCATGTATCAGGTGAGCAGGTGTTCTTGGCTTCGGAGAGCGGTCGAAAAAGAAACCACCTTCTTTACATGCTGACCCTTCTGCGACTCGATGGGCGGATGAAAGGAAACGAAGATCTCAGAGAACAGTCCATGGAAACACTGCACCACTTATGTAGTCGTCTCACAGGTGTTACTTTAGAGATGCCACCTACAGATTTATTTAATGTTATTTTAAACTGCTGACAACACACGGTGGGGTTTGAAAAGCACTAGTATGCATTTACTCTAGTCTGTCACGGGTCTTTTTCGGTGCTATTTTATCTCATCATGTCACTTATGTTCCACTGTGCTGTTATTCATCCGAATTTGGTCGTCTGTGTATCTATCTCCTCCGCTTTTGTCAAACTTGCAGCCACCCACTGAGATCAGATTAAAGCAGACATGTTGAACACAACACCAGTGAGTTGCACGCCTGGAGCAGTGCATGCTGGGATGGAGTGACACATACGTTGCTTTGTGACAGCTGAATGGGCCGGTGATTTAAGTGGCGCTGTCTCTTGTAATTGTCGTAAATCTGATTTGGATGTATGGTTTGTGGGGCATTTTAACACAGCTATATTTTAATACGTTTTTATGAGATTTCACATAATCTTGTTTTCTCGGAGGTTATTGCCGCACACATGTTGTTCTCTCGCTCATCTCTGTGTTTAGTTTAACAGCGAGAGGTCCATTCAGTCATATGGACAAAAGATGACTGCTGATATTCCCCGTCCTCCTCTACATCGGCTTTAGGAAACAGCAGGTTTCTAAATTCAAGACTCCAGCATGCTGCGGTATTGAATGTCTGCAGTTGCGCTCAAAGATCCTATTAGAGCCAATCAAGGCATCTAATTTATTTTGATATCATATGAGGTCTAGTCGAATTAGGTCCTTGGTCTAATTCACCCTGATTTTCTCCATCGACACCAGCTGCCATGCATTTTCCATAAATGGATGTGACACAAAACGTGGTATATTTAACCAAGAGTTATCAGCCTCAGATGTTTTCCTTTTACTTCAACGATCAGTGTTTGTTTATTTACGGGATATAATAGCTAATATTTAATAGAATCATTAAATAAAGCTGCCACACATTTCTTAATGCTAGTTAGAGCCAATGAATTATTAAACATATACATTACTTGCCTGGTACTTCATTGTAAGTGAGTTAGTCATAGCCGCACATAAAACAGGCTGGAGAATATGTTGAATATAATCGCTTCTGAAATGCATTATGTTGAAATATGGTGATGTCATATTTGGTTTGGATAAATATTTTAGAGTCAAACCATTCTTTCTTCAACTCTGATGCTGCTGTCTTGCATATTCAAGTCTTCACACTTGGTTAGCACTGTGGTAAATTTATTTAGAGTTGTTTGGTTTGTTCTTGTGATAGTACAATTTGCAAAATAGTGTCAGAAGCAAAGTTTTGGTGGAACGTGCACATGAGGAAACACGTTGTGGTACTAAATTGAGTAAATCTCACCAAAACAAAACAAAAAATAGCTCAAAGAGATGTGTATCTTTGCCAAAACTGGCCGTTTCAAGAGTGTAGTTGGTTGTAGTGTGTGTGTGTGTGTGTGTGTGTGTATGTGTGTGTGTGGGGGGGCTTTCTTAGTGGTAATTAGGGATGGGAATCGAGAACTGGTTCTTTTTTGAGAACCGGTTCCCAGTAGCTCGATTCCTTGGAATCGTTTGCCTGCCTGCTTAATGATTCTGCTTATCGATTCCGCCTTCGTTGTGCATGCGCGATGATGTCACACGTATGCTGCATTGTTTTAGTCAGAACGTAGCTAACATTGCATTGAGTCAGAAACGGTCTAAAAAGACGACACCAGGTCCACTTACTTGGAACACTGTCAAAGCTTCCATGTCTTCAAAAGGGTGGAATCCCTCCAATATCCTCAAACATTTGTCCACAGCATGTGAATCATTTACAAGAATGTCACGTATTTGATACACAGCGGCGCTTGTGAATGTAGCGGCAAAGGGAACGCCGGGCCGGTTCCGGTGTGGGCAACAAACGTTGTAACTCCTCAAATACAAGTTTCCGAAGGTAGGGGGAAGGAAATGAGGTGCACAACAACGGGAGACAAGCCGAGCCGAGTCGAACCAGTTCCACGTTGTAGAAATGCGGCAACAGAGGAATTAGTAAAGCGTCTTTAGTTTCACTTTCACTGTACCCCCCCCCCCCCCCCCGCGTTGTCTGTTATTATTATTATTTGTACATACTGTATAGGTTATATTTTCTGTGCAGGGATGGAAATATAAAAGACAGTTAATGCAAACACACCCGTTTATACTCTTTTATTCCCTCACCCCATGAGAATCGATAAGAGAATCGATAAGGAATCAGATCGATAAGCAATATCGATAATGGAATCGGAATCGTTCAATTCTTAATGTTTCCCATCCCTAGTGGTAATGCATAGATATAGTCAGATACAGTCAGTTTCAACACACCAAACACAAAATGACGAATACTGTACTCTGAATTTGTAGATAGAACAATGCATTGACGATGTCCAAATGATATATTGTGATTCAACGAAGTATAGATGGATGCATAGTTGATACATAGATCAGTGTTTCCCCTTGGTTTACAGCTCTGGTGGTGTTGGGGGGGGCACATTCTGATCAAATTCTGTTATACTGACATTCCAATTAACAAAATTCAAGGGGGGTTGGCTTGTTAAATGTCTTAGTCTAAATATGTTTGAGAATAAATCCATATTAATGCCCACCCTCTATCACAGTTACACATGGAAAAAAAAGTTGTAGCTTAGGATTTACTGTCCCCAAATATTATGATTTATATTTCCCCATGGCAAAAACATGGAACAAGTTTTTAAGGTACAAGTTCCACTTCCCTATCATCTCTGGGGAATGAAGTTTTTGACGTGCCTGGAGTGATTTCAGTACATCCAAGCAAAGAGTTGACGGTGTGTGCAACCCATGAGCCTCGGTGCTTTCCCTTTGCACCCCACCCATGCCATGTGCACTTTCTTCATTCTTCTACCCTCCCCTCTCCTTAAACTTTTTTTTTTTCTCTTTATCTCTTTACCAACTCAGCCACTTCAGGGCTGAGAAGGGGCCCCCTTGTTTTGGTTGTGAAAAATCAATAGCCATTACTGCAAAGGGGGGAGGAGAGAGAGAGAGGGAGAACAGAAAGGGAGACAGACTGCTATCCCTGTCAGTCCGACCCTGCCTGACGGCTGTCATCTCCCTTAATTGCTTTGCTAATATCATCCCCACTCAGCCTGGATCTAGGTCAGCAAGGCCCCTCTGCTGGAGCTGACTCGAGGCTGTCCGTCTCCGTGATCTTTCCCTTTTTTCAACCCAAAAAAAAAAAAAAAAAAAAAAAAAGCAGCTCTCCCTTTAGGCCTATCTCAATTAAAATAAAAACATACAGTATAAATTTGAGAAATACATTATCTCTTGTTCTCAAATGACCCTAAGTTGCATTAAGCTAAACTGAAACTTTTTTTTTTTTTTTCCCTGACAGTAGATAATCTGCACCCTGCTCTATTCTGGGCCAGGGAAATAGGCTTGCCAGAATTAACCTTTTATATTTCCCTCAGGTGATGCACACTTTTTCTTTGTCTACCATCTTTCAGCTGTGCGCACCTTCAGGTCAGACTACAAAGCGTCTCGGTAACAGATGATTAACGCTGATATCTTTAGCAAACCGCCTTTTTTTTCCTCTTGTCTTCTTAATGTTTGTCTAAATAATTAAAATGGTACAATTTATTCCTGTTACATTGTCTACTGAGACTGAGACTTCATCCACTGACGTATATCATGACAGAATGGACACTAAATTTACCGCATTTGGCAGAGTTGAAATTAACTATTACTGCTGTTATTTAGCAGGGCAGAATTGTATTTGGGAAATTTAAAGCTGTAGCCTGTAACGTTTATGCATAACCATTTATTTAGAAGCAATAAAATAAATTGCCTGTTTGCCAGTTAAGGATGGGCAGGAGGATGTGTCAGAAATGTAGAATCAGCAGCAACCCTATTCCAATGCCGTCCTTATTTTAACGTAAAATATGTGGAGGCTGTTTGACCAGTGTCAGGTACCCTTAAATAAAACCACAGGGTGTAAAGATGCCTGCAGAACTACAAGGTCTGTTATTTGTTTAGGGGCAGATTCACAAAGATTGAACTGGTACAGAGTAGCTAATGAAGTCTGGAAAGCTAAATGCATCCTATTTTTTGTTGCCAGAACACTGCTGTGTTCTCTGTGAAATTAGTCAATGGCTGGGTTATTTTTACTAGTAAGTAAGCGTGCATCACAAAATATTTCCTGAGATGAAACTCGATTTCCTTTCCCAGCTTTCCTTGGCAAACCATCCACCGGCTGAAAAAATAGTTAAGTTGGTGTTTGTGGGGGAGAAGGAGGCATATTAAATGAGAGCTGGGGATGAAGCCCAGACCAGATGTTTGTTTATATTGAGTAAAACAGCCATATTTTGTGCCCATTTGCCTAGTGAATCTTGTATGTACTCATATCAATTTCATCTTTTTTTTCAGATCACTATAACAAAACTAGACATTCACAAAATGCAGTTTTATTGTAATCTACACTCCACAGCAGTATTGTATAGGAAAACAGATTGGAGACCCCCCCCCCCCCCCTTAAACTGCAGGCCACCGAAAATCCAACCTCACGCTGTTACACTTGAAAACAACAAACACCTGAATTAATAATGGCGAGATCCAAAGGAAGAGCTACATTTCTTGTCACCGCACAGCTTGAGAGCCCTGTCCTCTTGGCAGCAGCTCGTCTGTTGTTTACATCCATAGTCAAGGCTAGAGGCGGCCATTTTACACAAGGTAGCAAAGCTCGGACGAGGGACAAGGGGCTAGTAATTGTGTCAGCGGCGAGGCTCTGAGCCAGGAACTGTCAGGACCTCATACTTTCCCCCCGTTCCCGGTTTAATGGAGCATGCGAGGTCCAAGGTGTGCTGCCCTGGCCCCGGTCTAGGCTCTGCTCAAATGGCCTCCCTTCTATTTGTGATGGGCACTGTGGAACAATAAGCCTAAGGTGGAGCAGCTGGAGAAAGCATTAGTGTAAGACCCTTCCTGCAGCTTGCTATTTTCATCCTCACCGCCCTCCGTTTGCTTCAACAATAAGACACCCCTTTCATGACCCATAACAACAGCAATAACCCCATTCTCTGCCTCAAGACGCAGTTTAGCCCTAAAAGATAGAAATGCACACTGATGTCTAGACGGAGCATTCACATCTTCAGGTGTAAATGAACATTTGGAGGGTATAGGTAACAATCTGCTAGTGAGACCAGGCAAAACCTCTTTTTTTTTTCTTTTTTTCTTTCTTTTTTTTTTTTTTTTCTAAACCACCCCCTGGTGCGTTGTAATCTTGTGTCTATTGGCCCACAGTTGCAGATTCCAAACGTAGCTCCCCTTCATGGTAAAGAGTGAAAGTCCAGCTGTCGCCCAAACTGTTTGGTTTGGAGGATCCTGGGAGCTGAATAGAAGCAGACCCTCTGGGTAGTACAAGGTCTGTTGTTTTGGAGCTACTGTCGGTGGGAATAATGCCCAGATTTCACAGATCTGTGGAATCACTGTTCGAACCACAACCAGGACTGGTACTAATGAGCTTTTGACTCAGAGACATTTCTTATTCTGGCTGCATTTTCTCCAAACCAGTTTCCTTTTCACAAAATATTATTGTTGTGCAGTGCATGCTCCACCGTCCTCATGGTGTTTAATTTCTGACTTCATTACAAATACCAACTTCATTATACATTGTACTATGATACCACTTGAAGCAAGAAGTAGCATGACTTATTAAAGAGCTCTCTTATTATTTTTTTAAGAGATAATTTTTGGGGTTTTATTTGACAGTCACAGTGGAGAGACAGAAAATTTGTGGGAGGAGAAAATGAGAATGACGTGCACTTTCCACATGGGAATCGAATCAGACACTCACTGCTCGGTGCACGTGCATCCATATGGTTTGCATCGTAATAGTGACGACCAATAAATCACATCTCTGTAGTTGTAACATGGACACACTGCATAAAACAGCTGGAAATATGATGAAAAGATGAGGAAAAATCATGTTATTTACACATGCTATGCTTGCTGGCAAACATACTGTTTATTGAGTGTCCCTCTGTTTTTCCGTTATTTGTTGATTTCATAGCCTCGCAGTAATGCAAAGATAAAGAATACCATTGTTAAAATGTACTCTATGATCAGCAGGGTGAACTATATTTATCTATTTGTGAAGTAATACATCATTCTAAATGGTTGATTCCCTCTGCAATTTGACCTTTCAATACTATGAAGTTATTTTTTGTCATCTCGTTGCAATTTATTTTTTTTTCAAACTGATTGCCTAACATGCAGAGTGCAAACATTTCATCAATGAGCGAGGCTTGTTTATTTATTTGTATGTTGTATTTTGCCTGTACGAAGCCCTTCCAAACAAATTACCCCAAGCCTTGTGAATATACTTCTTTGTATTAGATTGTATATTGCAGATTTTCCTCGTATCATCCAGGCCTACGCCCGAAAACCAGTCAGCTAGTATCAGGTCGCCCCACTTTCTGCTTGTTCTAGCCCAGGGATTTTGCTTTCGGTTACATGCCAGTTCTATAAGAAAGTGTCCTGAGGCATATATGTTTTGGGCAAAACAATAAATTGGAATGCATTCAGTCTGAGTAATGAACGGCGCTGTTTTTAAGTTGGGTTTTGTGTCAAGTGTCAGGTCCGTCACTTCAAAGATATGTTTATAGTCCGTTTAATTGCCCAATGTGGTCTGATGTATGAGATACAGAAATAAAGAGATCTGTCTTCATGTTTTGTGTGGAAAGTAATCTTTTACTGGATAAATAAAACCATAATGAAACTTGTCTTCCTGTGATAGCGTTGCACCCAGAAGACTGCACAGAGCAGGACTCCAGGAAATTGTGCAGGTGCTTCCAACACATTGTTTTATCACTGTCTACTTCCAAGCTCAGCCGGTACATAGGCTCGACTCTGCAGCGGTCTCATGTTGATTTGCCACAGCGTGTCTGATGGCAGTGCTTTCGCCACTTGCTTTCTCACAGGAGCACCATCTGCAGCTCGCGGCCTCAGTGTTTCGCCTCACACTCCCTATCCTATTCAGATGTGAATGCCAAAACAATCAGATAGGAAGACGTTGACATGAACACTCTGAGGTTGAATTTGTGAGTCAAATTTCCCCCTTTGCCACCCCGCATCCTGGTAAACAGATTTTGAAGATGGGCTTGTTGAGTGGCGTCTTCTTCGCTATGCAAGGCCACAGCCTCACAGGGGGAAATAAACAGCGTTGTCTGGGAGTGAAGATGATGACAGGGCTATATTAGATGATCTTTCTATTGCTTTTCAAATGGCTTCATTTATTTTTTTAAGCCCATATTCTTCTGTGGGTAGTAAATTTAGTATGTATCTGCAGCAAACTGCCAGTTATCACATTTGACATCACCAATTGACTCCCATCAGTCTGTAGATAGGAGTCGCTTTAGCTGCAAAGCTGCAGGAATCAAACAGTCGCATTTGTCACAAAAAAAAAGAAGGGGGGGGTGCCTACCCAAAAACACTTTTTTTTTTTTTTTTTTTTACAATTTTGTGCTTATTCAGGCAATTCTTTGTTCCCTGGATCACGTCTAAACTCAGGGCCATGATGTGCTCGAAAATACTGAGACGAGAGGCAAAATGAAATTGCTTCAATCAATCCTTGATCTTTTTTTACATGGAGAGCTGTGGGGAAACAGTAGATAAAATGGAATAGTTCACCCAAAATCGGTCTTGACACACGGAGTGACATCAGCATTACCTTCCTCATCTCCAGGTCTTTATTGTAACAGGGAAATAAATTCAGAGTCAGTTTCATTGCTGCTAGGGCTGCCTGTGCGGCGTAAACCCTCTTGAACTAGTGTAATAATCCACAAAACATTGCACAGCCGGAGGTGGGAAGTTATCTAGTTCATGCTGGATAATGGACGCAAATGGTTTTACTTTGGACATCAAACTGTTCAGTCATTTTGAAGGATGATGGCTATTTGAGAAGCCTGAATAAAAAAAAAAAAGTCCACTTCTTGTGTTGCACGTCACAGGAATCTGTTTTTCTGTTTCTTCTATCTGATGTTTTATACTTGTAATGTCGACGTGATGGTCAGTAGGATTCTGAACTGAATCTTTCCCGTCAGGAATAATTTAATTATTCCTTGTAATGTGCGTTAATGATTGATGTGTTATTTTAATTCTTTTCAGCATTAGAAGCTGAAACATTGAAGCCTTTCGTGTGAAAATAAAAATGCAAATGATTAATGCTGCTTAAGCGCCAGCATTAATAGGAAATGTTTTACCACAAAGTACATTATGTTTAACAAATCATACAAAGTAGTCGCTGAATTGATAGAGTTTAGTTAATATGTATTTTTAAGCTGTTTAATTTTGGATAAATCTGTCTAGTCTCACCTTGCATGCCTTGGATTAGATTCACTGTGATTGTTAAATATTATACGAAAAGCACCTCCATGTAATGACCCCACATTTTTACATTTTCAATGTCGCTGGCGACCCAGACAACGAACCTCCAGTAACTGTGATATTTAATAAATGAACAACAGGACACTTCTTTCCCAAAGTCTCCAGGTCATGTTAGATAGATGTGCCTCAAATTAGATTTTATGATTGGACTAATTGAAGTGGCCAGTCATTTTTTATGTCGGTGGCAGGCGGCTTTACTGCCTCCTTTGAGGCGAGCGGAGAAAGAGTCATATCGTGGAAGGACAAGCAGATTCCTTCATTACTCAAGCCCTCGCTATAATCTCATTTTTTTTTACCTGCGACAAGTCAAACAACCTTTAGATTCAGTTTAAGTTTCGAGCCAATGCCAGTTTTCAATAAGAAATGGGTGGAGAATAAGGATATTACATTTCTGTGTATGATTAACCTGAAGGTTGAATCAGAAAGCCGTGGATTTTATTGCTTTTCAAGTTCTCAGCTATATGCGACCTTTTTGAATGCATAGATTTTCCACAGTATGAAAATAAAAGTCGGGGAGATTTGCTGTTAACTACTGATTCTGTTTAGATGTGTTTGTCCATTTATGCAATTAATTACCACCATCGCATTATAACTTGTCATGACAAGAACAGACAAGTCTATGGATGTGTGTGCTGTTGCTCTGAGCAACTGTGTTGTTTTATTTTCCCCACGGTTGTGATTTGATATGAGATTCACTAGACAATTTCCAGTTTATTACTGCTGTGTCCAGGCAGTCCCTGATAAGATTAACCAACGTCTATGAATCATTGCCGCGGAGTGTTGGAGTTACTGGTCAGTGGCTCAATGTGAACATCCAGGAGTGTTCACCGTAGCAGCACAGCTCCGTTGTGATATGAACACTTTACAGAAACCGCCCCAATATCTGATCTAAGGCAGTGGTGACGTAGCGTTCCCGTTCTAGTATTGGCTGGAGTTGGGATTGAGCGGCGGGTGCGGTGATCTCTGATCTGTGGAGAAGGCCACAATGTGTCTGCTGGGAAACGCATCCCGGCCTTAAACCCAATTTCCACTGAAAGATTGAAGAGGCTAACGTGCTCGGGGCAAGGCGCTGAACTCTTTTTTTTCATCTTGTCTTCTAATCGCATCAGGCTTTTAATTCTTTCATGAACTAGTCGTAGACCTTTTTTAACCTTTTATGAAGAGCAGGGAGATAAGAGAGCTGTGATTGCTGCCTTGGTGCCCAGAATCACAGCTGCATACTGTATTATAGAGGAGACTTTTTGTTTTCCTATAATTGTTCAAAGGCAGGAGTTGACTTTGATTGATGCTTTACCCTTCAACTGTGCACGTACACACATATATACATGTGCCCCGACATGTACACAAACAGTTGATGAATTATGTATTGGTACACTGGAAACAAACTAATCAATACAAATGTTGAGGTTTGGTATTGACCAGAAATGCGGTCCAGTCGGAGCTAAATATACTGTTAATTTATACGTGGCCTGTTAGTTTCTGAAGAAAATACATGTTTATGATAATGTGCATGTATTCATCTTTCTGTATCTTACATTAAAGCACCACGTAGCTGCTTTAAACCCAACAGGACAGATAGATATCACGTTTGTGCACCCATGACTCTTCTCCTTGTCTCTGATGACTGGGCTTTATAGATCTAATCCAGACAAGTTGAAGCTGTTGTTCATGCAGTCTGTGTGCACTGTTGCCCATGATAAACTGTCTGGAATCGATGATCTCGTGCGCCGCTCTGCTCGTGCATTCTTCCCCCTACCTTTTACCTTCGAAAGGTCAGAGGCAGCCTCATCTTTTAACACCTCGTTGTTCAGCGCGCGTCATGCCCGGCTTTAATGATCTAGTTCTGCTTCGGGAACACCTCACCACTACCACCAGCACTTCTCCGTTTTGATTAGCTCTGAGATTTCTGGGAAGATGGATGGCTCTAATGTCCTTGACTGGCTTTGGTGTATGCGCTGCTGTTGCCTCCCTCCATCCTGCATTTCGAATCACTGTTCTCTGTTTCTGATGGCAGGCAATTACTTGAGATAGTTTCGCTTTTGTTGTACACGCTGGTCGGCACAGTGCCCCTCTTTTATTCATAGAAAGTAGAGTCCTGTTTTTCTACTTGACAGACGCACAAAGCTTGAAAACCAGCACGATTTGACGCAGCAACGTAGCGAGATTGATAGGTGGGGTATGGGTAAATGCAGTCAAAAGTGTTGGCAGTTGCCTGAAATTGAGTTGTTGTTGCTGTGTATAATCTTGTGATGTCCTGAAAGAATAATTATTGTTTATATTGATGTTTGGGTTGAACACTGGTACACATCATAGTTTGCTCCTGATTTTCCACTTCTAGTCGCCGACGTTTCATTAGACACATATTTTTACAGAGTGAAAAACAGCTTCTGGTGCCGTTTATTTGCTTTAAGACTGTATTCATAGCGCAATATTAACACTTACTCGGAATAGTTCAGCTAACAATACAGGTTATTCCCATTGACAATGAAATTAATGTAAAATGTAGATGTTTTTGCAAGAAAAATAATTACATATCTTGCAGTTGATCAAATAATATCGAATCTGACCTGTGGCTTGATCCTTTTGACAGGTTAAAGACATTTCCTAATAAATGATAGAATTTTGCATTAGAATGAAACTGCGGTTTTAATTTTGAGTTTCCAATCTCCTTCTGGTGGCTGCAAATTAGTTTTGTCTAATTAAATCAAGGAATACAAAGAGCCGGAAATGTCAAGGAAACGATGTATGGTAATAATGAGCGACGGCTGAATAAGAGGTATGGATAGCTGGAGGAGAATGACCTTGGCGTCAAATATTCATATCGGTAGATGTGGGAAATAATCAGCATCTGCTCGCAGTGCTCAGTAGCAGCATGCCCCTGATGACTGCACTGTAAACAATGAGCTTCACTGACGCGGGGGAGTGTGTTAGAGAGATGTGCTTCAGTTTCTTGCATTTCTTTCTTCTTTTTTTCTTTCTTTTCTTTTGGGTATTATTCTCCTACTGAGTGAATTCTTGAGACTGCAATGCTTTTAGAGCTGGAGGGGTCGATTGTTAAAGATTGCCACCTTTTCAACACTCAATTACAGTTCCCTTAATGATTGTTTGCTGTAGTATGGACCAAAAAAAAAAAAATCTAGATATAATTTGGTTGAATGTTTTTTTTTATTTATTTTTATTAGAACACTTTTTCAGTATACATATCCTCTCAGCACAGGTATAAGCATGTCCAATTTTCCAGTTTTCCAAAAACCAACTAACAACAAATAAAAACTTAAACTAAAAAAAAAAAAATAAAAAAATCTAGATATAATTTGGTTGAATGTTTTTTATTTTTTTATTTTTATTAGGACACTTTTTCAGTATACATATCCTCTCAGCACAGGTATAAGCATGTCCAATTTTCCAGTTTTCCAAAAACCAACTAACAACAAATAAAAACTTAAACAAAAAAAAATAATAAAAAAACAGAGAAAAGTATTACCCCCCCACCCTCCACTCACATTGGTCCGCATTCACTTAATTACAAGTGTTATAACTGTTCTATTCTGTTATGTTTTCTATAGATGTTTTATCAATGTAAGAGAGGAAAGGCTTCCATTTAGAGCTGCACAATATATTATTTGAGCATCGTCATCGCGATGTACAGGGTGGGGAAGCAAAATTTACAATGAACATTTAGTTGTTTTTTCTCAGCAGGCACTACGTCAATTGTTTTGAAACCAAACATATATTGATGTCATAATCATACCTAACACTATTATCCATACCTTTTCAGAAACTGTTGCCCATATGAGTAATCAGGAAAGCAAACGTCAAAGTGTGTGTGATTTGCTGAATGCACTCGTCACACCAAAGGAGATTTCAAAAACAGTTGGAGTGTCCATAAAGACTGTTTATAATGTAAAGAAGAGAATGACTATGAGCAAAACTATTACGAGAAAGTCTGGAAGTGGAGGAAGCAACAAAAAACGTACCAAAGCTTTTATTAAAGCTCTCAAATCCAAAATCCTAAAGGATCCAACCAAATCTGTGAGAAAAATGGCAATTGAACTTGAGGTAGACAACAAGACCGTTAGAAATGCAGTAAAATATGATTTGAAGTTAAAATCTTACACAAGAACACCAAAACACTTGTTGACAACAGCAACAAATCCAACTTTAGCAATTTTGGGGAATCATGTTTATGGCCGCCTTCTAGCCCAGATCTAAACCCTCTGGATTCTGCTATTTGGGGCGTTTTAGAACATGCTACCAATAGAACATCACACAGCAATGTCAACTTTCTTAAAGATACTATTAAAGAAGAATGGGAGACGTTGTCACCCGAATATTTGAGGAACACTTGCACAAGTTTCAGGAAGCGTATGAAGGCAGTTATTGAGAAAGAAGGAGGACACATAGAATAAAAACATTTTCTATTATGTACATTTTCTTGTGGCAAATAAATTCTCATGACTTTCAATAAACTAATTGGTCATACACTGTCTTTCAATCCCTCCCTCAAAATATTGTAAATTTTGCTTCCCCACCTTGTAGGTGTGTGCAATAGTCACATCACAGGTCCTGCAATGTAGGAGGCAAATGAACTCAACATGTTCTCATGTAATTTCAAGGGTATGAGACACACACTGCACGCAGCGATCCACCAATCACAATCGTTCTCAATCAGTTTGGAGTGAGTCACTGGTAACAACATTGAAAAATAAGCAATGAACAAGAGAAAATCACCGTAAATGAAGACTTGGTGCAAAAAAGAAAAGCAACGTCAGTTATCTGGAATTATTTCAGCTACAAGATGGATGATATTGAAACCCGTGTTCTGTGTTGATAGTGCCTTGCAATTGCTGCCACAATGAGACGTAACACAACTAATTTGTATGACCATTTACGTCAGCATCACACAGCTATTATATCCTCCTGAGTATTTTTTCATATAGCAATATATACTGAACAACAAAAGAAACGCAAGTATGTTTCGATATTGGTTTATATGGGAGTTTTATTATGAATATTGGTTTCATATGAGGTATTTATATCCAGTTGTGAAATTTACAGTGGCAGTACATTGAATTGTGTCCATGAGCACTGAGTTGACGGTCACGGAGATGGGCCAAGCGAATATGGCGATCCTGATTACAGGTGGTCACACGTGGTCTTCCGGATCTTGGTCTGTCCTGAGTGGTCCCTGTGTCACGGAATCGTGTCCTCAGCCTACTGATGGTGGACTCGTGCACTTGCAGACGTCTGGCAACGTTGCGAGCCATTAAACCAGCATCAAGCATACCAATGGCGCATTCTCTCAGATTATCGTTAAGGCGAGGCATCGTGGTAATGCAGTAACTTTGGAATCTTACCATTTCTTTTTATAGCTCCCGGATAAACAAAGGGAATTGCCACTCTCATTTGTTGCTCCCACTACCATATCACTCAAAACGTACCGCACCTCCGATACTTTGTACACGTGCTCAACACCACTCGTGGTCGTGTTTGCCTGCAAACACACGCTCCAATGGTTACAACTCACTTATTTTAATGTGTATCTCAGTTGACAACTCAACAGGACAGCTGAACTCTTGCCTAAATTAACGACCAAAACTTGTGTTTCTTTTGTTGTTCAGTATATATCACAGGGTTTTAAAAAAAATCGCAATGTCAGTTTTTTCCAATATCGTGCAGCCCTACTTCCATGTTATATAAAATTTGTCAGTTGATCCTCGGAGAGAAAATCTGATCTTTTCCAGTTTCAAGAAAGACATTACATCCGTTATCCTGGTGTGTTCTGCTGGAGGTTTAGGCGACTTCCAAAGAAGGAGGATACATCTACGGGCAATCAAAGAAGCAAATGCTAACACATTTAGTTTCTGTGTGGTGAACTTAGGATCATTCAGGGGGACTTCAAATTTGGTTGAATGTTGCCCTATTCCATATGCATCTCTGTGCCAAAGCCATATAAGATGTTGCAAAAACACTTATTAGAAAAAAATGTTGATGCACATAATGGATGTACAGCCATAAGAACAAACTTTCCAACTTGTTAGAAAGGCATCTAATGTAAGTGGCTGTATTATACGAAGTCTTTCACTGAAGTATACAAAGAAATGACCTTGAGCACCTTCGGATAAATGGGGCATGTGGAGATGGTATCATTTAAAGAAAATAATGTGTAAATAATAATGGAAAAATGACTCATTACTTTTATTCACGTTTTTATATATAGTACTGTGCAAAAGTTTTAGACCACAAGTTGGTTTGTTGTTATAGAATGGTTATAATGACGTAATACTATAATGTGCATATGTGTATCTCAGTCTCTGTTACAAGATGCAACTAAATATCAGCGTTAAAAACAAGAATTTCAGGAAAAAAAACACAGTATCCATTATTTACTGCGACCTCTTTTGCACAGATTTACTGAACTAATCCTCTAGTGTTTTACACTAGGATTCAAGTCCAATGTTTTGTGTTGTTTGAGCTACTTTTTTTTTTTTTATCACAGGAACAGACAGAAACCACACTAAATACAGATTGTTTCCTGTAGAAGCAATGTACTGTGTTAATATTTTTGGGTTTTTAGTGCTGTGCTTAATATTTACCTCTATTTCCTTGATGTATTTTAATAAAGAGACTCAGAAATAGATATTATGCTCGTTATAACTGTGTAAAAACAACATAGATTAGGGTGGCCTAAGACTTCCGCGCAGAACTGTAGGTGATTTTTATATTATCATGACAATGTAAAATAACAGTGGTTTGATCCAATAACTTTAAGTGGGTGATTATGGAGTACTTGTGACAGGCTTAACTACAGGTTCAGACATAAGGCCAATGGAAATGGAAAATTTCAACAAAAAAAATGACAGGTCAAGAGCTGCAATGAGCACTTGAGTAATTAGAGTACAAAAAATCCTTGAATACTTTTTTTTTTGCCTCGAGTATTCCTTTAATTATTAATTCTGTTTAAGTAGTCGTTTGCATTCCACCACAGGGATTGTGTTCTACACAGACTGTAAACAGTGACGCATGTGACCCAGAGTCAAAAAGTTGGTGCTGTAGAAGCGAGCAAGGAGACCGTCCGCAAAAGGCAAAAGATGTCCAAAGTTTGGGATCACTTCAAACTTAAAAAATTGAATCTCGTGCAGTCCGTGTTAGGGATGCAAATTATCAGTTAATCCGTTAATCATTAGTTGGTTGACCCTATCAATCAATTAATGATTAATTGATAAGTGACAATTTTCCTGAGAACCTGAATTTCTCTTTCAGTAGGGTCTATAAGAATAAAAGCTAAATATTGTTTATATACTTCATGAAAAAAGCATGTCATACTCCGTAATAACTGATTTATTGTACCATTGGATACAGTACAGGCAATGACATTTATGGAGTAGAACAAAATAAATTCTGCAGAGAAATAAAAAAAAGATCTAAAGAGGGGTAGTTTAGAAGAAATGAGCATTTCTGACTTTGCAATACTGACATGATGGATTTCAGTGGAGATGTCACCGCTGCCCCCCCGCCCCCCCCATCCAAATGCCTGTCTTCTACTCACAACACACTGCAAAAATCAAAATCTTACTGAGTGTATTTTTCTCATTTCTAGTCAAAATGTGTCATCACACTTAAAATAAGACATAATCACCTAAAGAGTAACTTTTCAGTGAGATACAATAACTTATTTTTAAGCAATAGATCTTCAAAATCTTATTTCAAGAAATCTTACCAAGATAATTTTCACTTGTTTCATTGGCAGATTTTTTTTTGCCTAATTCAAGATTTTTTTGCTTAATTCCAGCAAAAAACAATCTGCCAGAGGAACAAGTGAAAACTATCTTGGTAAGATTTCTTGAAATAACATTTTCAAGATCTATTGTCTAAAAATAAGTATCTCACTTACAAGTTACTCTTTAGATGTTTATGTCTTATTTTAAGTGTGATGAGTTTTTTGACTAGAAATGAGAAAAATACACTTGATAAGATTTAGATTTTTGCAATGCATTAACTGATTTAACACGATTGCTACCTGAGAAACACAGTAGCACTAGTTAGAACATAGGCTATGCATTTGTTGTGGTCTGTAATAATGAATCTCGATGACGGCTTGATGATGAAATCTGATTAATTGCTGAAATATTCGGTAGAATACTCGACTTTAAAAAGAATCGATAGCTGCAGCCCTACACAGGTCTAACTGTTCTGAAAATGGATGTGAAAAGATATGAGCATGCAGCCCGCACCACAAATGTTCTAAAATCATAAAAGATCAGAAAAGAAAAAAATAAATAATGATCTGCGATTTTTTTTTTTTTTTTTTTTTTTATAACTATGACCTGTAGCAAGTACGTTCAGGTCTTTGTTAACAAAATATTCCGTCTAACTGTGCTGGCCCAGTTACAGTAAATGAGTGGATCCCTATCAGAACAATTTTCTCTGACAGGCTGAAATTTTCACACTGTCTCTGTGATCTCTGTTCATTTCTGCAGCGAATACATCAGGAGACACTCGTTCACTTTGAGACATCTTGACTTTCGGTAAAAAAAGCAAGTGACACACACTCCTGCAGGTCAGCGTGAACTAACTTTTAAAAGTGGCAGACTCTCAAGAAGAACTAGAAATGGACATGCTAGCCTAGCAACCAACAAAGGACCCATGATGCAACACTCGGTGTAAAACATTGTATTTACACTGGTGCTCAGCCCATCTCAAATAAATGTGTCTGGAGAGCCAAGTGTGTGTGTGTGGGGGGGCACTGAAGTGAGTCTCACGCCGTCGGCCTCAAACAAATTAAGGTGACAATTTCTACCTGATGACACTCATTTACCGCCTCTCAAACAGAACATGTTATGTTGTTTGGAGTTTAGTAAATACGTTGGCCACCTGTATTTTGCAGTAATCAAACATTAGAATCCTACACTATGTTATATGTGCTCCATAAAACCCAAAGTTGTTTACAACACTAATCAACAGCCACACACACACACAGACCGGTTGTCTTCTATCTTTTGTGCTCACTGTTATTTATTCGGCTCATAGCTACTGTGATTTTGTTTGATATTCAAAGAGGCGCCATGCAGGATGTTAACAGCAGGAATTTAGACGTCACAGAGCTCCACCAAGTTAGCAGTCTTCCCAACAGTCTCCGTGACATTCAGCGGTTGGAAATGGCATTTGTGACATTCAGTGAGTGAGAGTAATATATTCACCTCCGTTTGCTCATCTAGCCCTCACCAGAGCAGACAGCTGCTGTAAAGACTATGTGCACCCAGTATTCACACACTGTCAACAACCTGGTGTAGCTAGGGTGCATGATTTTATCACCTCAGAATAGAGTGAAAAGTCAGAAATAAAGACTCATGTTCTATTTAGAGCCGTTGCCATTTGCTGTTTTTGGTTTTTATCGTGTACATACTGTACAATACACTTAGACTACCTTCAGACAGCAGGTCTTAATGCACAATTTGGATTTTTTTTGTGAAATCCGATTTTTTTGTGTGCTTGTTCATTAGGGGTGTGTATTGGCAAGAATCTGGCAATACCATACAAATCACAACACTAGGATCACGATACGATATATCACGATATATCATGATACTGTTAAAAAGGCAATTTTTTGTTTGTTTCTTTTTTTTAAATGATTATATCCTTGAAGAATTGATTTACACCAGAAATATACACAAATACTAAACACAGTTTTATTTGATCAGAACAGGATCTGATGCTATATCACAAAACTTTTCTGTGTTAAAACTTAAATTATTTTTTACAGACATTACAGTTTAAGATCCTGTTCAAATGTTCATATTCTATTAGTTCACAACTAACATCAAAACATTATTTTTGTGCAATCCCAACTAAGGAACTAACATTATTTAATAAAAGAGTGTTAAATCATAATAAATACAATATAAAGAAAAAACAAAACACAAAAATGAACCTCCACAATATCTGCATTTGAATAAATACCTAAAAATATCAATACAGTACTTTTTAATATCAGTACAGTATTGTGAGATGAAATGTCGCGATATATTGTAGAACAGATATTTTCTTTGCTTTTTTTAACAGTATCATGAAATATCGTGACATATCGTATCGTGATCCTAGTATTGTGATTTGTATTGTATCGCCAGATTCTTGCCAATACACACCCCTAGTCTTTAACAGGTCAGATACAGGTCAAATAGTGGCAAAAAAATCAGATTTGGGCCACATTTGGCTGCAGTCTGAACGTAGCCTTGAAGTATTTTCACGCTTCCATAATTGCAAATTTTTTTTGTTCCATCCCGCTCCACTGTAGACCTGTTTTAACCCACACCAGAATACTGCAAAGATGTGACACAAGGCTATTACTCTCTGACATATTGCAATGCATATGTCATTTACCGTTTCACTCAGCTGATGGACAGGGACACGTCGCTACATTCAGCTTGTCACAAAGAGCATCCCCTAATATTTTCTGTTCTGCATGCTGTATTAGGTGACAAAATGGCAACTGCTGCCATTCTCGCAGTGCTGATGTGGAAGCCCGATGCCAGAATTTTTATTTACTGTCACCGTGGAGCGTGAAGAGCGCCACACAGCCGCTGCCTACAACTGTGGGGAAGAGGGAAAACAACAATTTCACCTTCAGCCTCAGAGACTGCTGCAGCATAAGCTTCACACCTTGGGGAACACAGATGATCATACACCGGTGGTTTGCATGGTTTTTTTTTTTTTTTTTTAGACCTTAAGATCACATGTATTCAACACATACTGCGGGTTTTGGATCGGGTTTTTCCTCCCTCCCAATCTAAGCAGCCATTGTTCTTCAGCCGTTTCGGATTTCAAAAGCAACTCGCAGAAACTTAAAGTGAAATAAGTAATCCATCATCGCGGACATTTCATCGGCTATAGTTTTCGTCAAAGTTACAACTTCACTCTCCCAGCACTAGTCCTTCATTTATTACTCCCTTTCAGCTATGCCTCAGGACTCTTTCCATTCATGGATTTGCCTGTTTCATTCTATTATCCCATCAGTCTAAAATCTGAGCTCCAACTTTTTCCAGGTTCACTTTATCCAATAATGTACATGTTAAGCTGCCACTTCTCTTACTTATCTACATTGGAGCTGATTCTCTTTGTGAACCCAATTAGCTGCATGTTTAGTGCTCGATGCTGTTATCGCACATGCTGATGTACAACGGTATCAGTCAACGACGGCAGCGGGGCCGGCCTGTTTCCAAGAGGCTTAACCCATAAAGACCCAAACATCCACTGGAGACCAAAATCATTTACTGATCTAAACTGTTTAATACCTGCTGATCCATTAATCCAATCAATACATGTAAATAATTGGTGTAAAATGCAGTTTGTCATCTTTTTATGGCCATTTGGATGTTCGGAGGCTCCGTAGTTACCGTGGAAACACGTCATCTTCTGCAACATTGATTCACCAGTAAAACTATGGAATTTGATCAATGACAGTGATGGAGATACTTGGTTTATGGTCAGTTAATGATAGATTTTGGTAAAAAAGCCACTTTTTCTTCCATTTTCTCTGTTTTTGATAGAAAAACCCTTAACTTCAATCTGAGCTTTCATGAACATCTACATAATCAGTGAATTGAATATAGGAAAATACTTGATTTTTACTTAAGAATATAAAATACACAGGATAATCTTAGGAAAAAAATGTTGATAAATCACTTAAGAAAGGTTAAAAGTTTCTACCATCAGAAAATGTCTCCTCTAATGACAAATATGTATTTCAGATTTTAAATGTTGCTTGTAAGAAAGCCCTAACAAGAAAATGGCTAAAACTAGAAAAGTGTGGATTGACATCATTTATGACATTTTTAAGATGGAAAGAATTATTTTTGCAATAAGACTGTAACATGGTTTGTGTTTGAAAAGATGGGAAAGATGGATTAGGTATGTCACACCAGTTCGACCATTGTTTATCTAAGGTTATGTCTTATGTCTATTTCATCCATTTTTTTTCCTTTTAAACCCTTTTGTATTGATGTTTTCTATTTTATTTTATTTTATTTTTTTTATATCACAAATGTGCACCCCAGCATTCCTGTTCTAAGGAGTTTAGTTCTTAATTTTGTATTGTAAAAATTTACATCTTTGATATTGCAGAGAGAGGACCAATCATCCTTATTTGTATTGTTAGTGGAGTCACGGAAGTATCGATGTGAGATTAAATTGTAATTTTCAGATAAATGGATCAGAATGGTGAAACGCTATGTGAACCATGAAAATACCAATAAAAAGAGAATTGAAAAAAAAAAGAAAGGTTAAAAATAGTATGAACAGTCATGGACCTTTGTTCTGGTTTTTAATAATTCTACTAACACCAGCTGATCTACTTTTGACAGTTCTAGTTCAGTTATTTGTGCGTCAGTTGCATCCATTTGTCTCCCCCTACTTCCACCCTTCTCCTCCTGTCTCTCTCTATCTCTCTTTTTCTCCTCCTTATCCCTCTCTCTTTTACCCCAACTGGTCAAAGCAGACGTCCATCCTCCAGGAGTCAGGATCTGCTCCAGGTTTCTTCCTGTTAAAAGGGAGTTTTTCCTTCCACTGTCACTGCTCACAAGTGTTTGCTCCTGGAGGATTCTGTTGGGTTTCTGTAAATTGGTTTGAGAGTCTGGTTTAGACCGACTCTATATGTAAAGTGTCATGAAATAACGTTTGTTATGATTTGGCGCTATATAAATGAAATTTGATTGATTAAAAACAGAGAAAAAAATCATTTGTGAACTGCCACGAAAGTAGCACTGGGTCTTTGTGGGTTAAAAAACAAGGAAATGTCCTGTATGCTTTCCACCGAGCCACTTGTATCACATGAAGGCCGTGTGTTATTTTTCTTCTACAGTCAAGTCTTAAATGTCAGATATCTTGTGTCCTTGACCACATACCAACAAGAACAGTTTTCAGAATAGTCCCATCTTCAATAGCAATAGCACACAACAATTACACAGTTGTCGGAGAAATGGAAAAATAATATTCAGTGTGACCTATGACTTGTTCACAAAGGTTCCGACCTTCGCAAGTGCACATTTGTAGGAGTTTAATTTACTTTAGTAGCTTCAGTAATTGTTAGCTAACTGACGGAAGTTTAAACACAAATTTCAATGAAGTTTGAAGAAAGTGGGTTGTTATTTTTGGTTCTCAACTCTACTGTTTGGTCTCAACACTTACCAAGATGTGAGAGATCTTGAGTCGGGTTATTTGTAGCAATTTTTGGGGTGTTATTTTAGCTTTAGTGAGTGACATTTTGCTTTTTTAAATGGAATTAAGCATTTTAAACATTTCCCTGTGGTCTACATAAACTGTAAATGCTATGCTTGGGTCTGAATTCTTCATTAACCCTTTCATGCACGAATTATAAGAACCTTAATCAAAATTTTTTCCTGAGTGTTTTTTTTCTTCTTCAGGCATGAAAAAAACAATGCGATTGAAAATTTTCTTCTGAAAAATAAATTTAAAAAAATAAAATAAAGTAAAAATAATTTTAGAAATTTAAAAAATACATTAAAAAAAAAAAAATAATAAAAAAATTCTTATGGACCTATTTTTCATGAAGTTGCAAAAATGTCCACTCAGCTGGACACCACATTTTTAATTTTTGACGTACAGAAACATGTATTTACTGATAAATTGTGTGAAAACTATGGGGAGGGCTTTGTGATTCTGGGGGTTTATGCTCAGAAGAGATCTACATAATGTTACCAATTCATGTCAGAAAAGATATGTAGTGTCTTAAAACTTTAATAAAGATATGTGTGAAAAAACAAAACAAAACAAAGAAAACAGCAAAAACCATGAATATAGAAGAGAAAAGCTGTAGAATAGCTGTCCACTGTAGTGACCAGTATGCATGAAAGGGTTAATTCAACTCCACAGGTCCATCTTTAACCCTATTTCTGAGTAATGACACCAGAAAAGTCGTTTTGAGCGCTGGCCCTTTAAATGCACATGAGCCACTTCATGCCCCGCCCCCTCCAGGTTGTTTACTCCCGTTCATTCACTTGTGTTGGTTAATACAACCAACAACTGAACATTTTAGGTAATCGGATCGAAGTTTGGACATATTTTCAGTATGAATTACAACCGCAGCTGCAGACAAACAGTTATGTTGTACTCTGAGAAATGTTCGTCTGAAGTCTCGACCTTATATGTGCAAATGTTGTGATGTAACTAGTTATAGACGTAACAAATTAAACAGGAATTAAAACGGGTTGTAGAAATCCACTCGATTTTTGCCAAAATGAATATAAAGATAGCTTTGCAGCACCTGGAGGGTTCAAATTTAAACTTTTTGAACTATTAGGGTCCTAATACACAAATAAATGTACCAAAGACTAATAAAAGTGGGTTTAGCAAAATATGACCCTTTTAATTGTAGAGAATTAGTGATGGGAGAGACAAGGCAGGGGGATGGCGGGTGAGGGGTGTGTCCCCCCGAGCCTATATGGTACCAGGAGAGCAACTGGAGCACCATATTCAGAACAATTATAACGAACCTATTAATATGCTTAGGTGAAATGAAGCAAAACAATAAACAATGAATGTTTTCAAGTGTTTTAGCCGACAGTGTCAAGGCAGATGGCCGCCTACCTGAGTTCGGTTGGAGCTTTTTCTAATGTAAAGGAAGTTTCCCCTCCCTGCTGTCACCCTGGGCTTGCTCTTGGAGGTATTGTTGGCTTCCTTATCTGTTTAGTATTTTTAGGCTGGATTTGTCAAGTGCCTTTAGATCAGGGGTGTCCAACTCATTTTAGTTCAGGGGCTACATTCAGCTCAACATGATCTAGTTACATAGATAGAAATGGAGAAATAACTTTATTTATCCCACAGTGATCAATTCCATTTAACAGTGTCCATATGGTTTTAGTGAATCATAGAACAGTATAGAATAAAAAAAAACCCCAAAAACCCACAGACATCAACATTTCAGACATTATCATCATACACACATGTAGCTAAATGTGGTCAATCTGATCTGAAGTGGGCCAGGCCAGTAAAATATCAATGAAAAAATACAATTACATTATGAAAATGTTTACATCTACAAAGTTTCTTTAAAAATGTGAAGAACATGAACAACCTGACACGTCTTAAGAAAAATAATTGCAATTTTAGCAGTATATGCCACAGTTTATCATCTACACATCTTACAGATCACCGTGGATCTACAAATACACAAAAAAATCTGTAATAGGCAGAATATTGGTAAAATAGGAGTTACTTCTCTTTGTACAGGTTATTCACATTTTTTTTGTGAAAGGATAGTTTGTACATGTAAACATATAATTTAATTTTTTACAGTAAAAAAAAGACAAATATTTGGAGTTATCGTTATGATAGTATTTTATTGGTCTGATCCACTTGAGATCATATTGATCTGTATGCGTAACCTGAACTAAAATGATTGTTAATATCTTCGGGATAATTTTTGCTTTTCACAAATTCATCCTCCAAATTCATCATCATTCATTATGTTTGACACCTGTGCTTTAGATAATCATGCCTTTATGATTGGTGCCGAATTGAACAAAAGAATCCTCAACTTAAAACCCAAAACCATATTGCTTTAAGCGTAATTTTATCACCTGGCCCTAATAATGCTTATGATTTAAACAGTAAAGGTAAGACGAGCATGAATGTACATGCAACTCCTGGATATTTTAGCGGAAGATAGGAACCATGCACGCTCACAGATCCAATTCCACGGTTTAAAATAAGAAAATGTGTAATTGAATTGAAGTAACTGAATGAGAGCTGCTGTGAACAGGAAATAGATGTGACCTGTAGGTGATGTTGAGAGATGATTCAGCCCTTCAGGACCTCTACTGAGAGATAATATAGTCTTCTCTCCAATGCCAGCAATTGCTGCTGCTGCAGATTCCCTGGTGTTTGTGAAGGACGTTGGAGCACCTTGCAGTGTCCACCCTCTTCTCCTCACCGATCATCCTGCCTGATCATCCTATAATTAGCGGACTCCTACGTTTAATCAACTCGGTGATAGCGGCTGAAAGTGAAAAAATAAAAAAAGAGTAGAGAAAATGTACAGGTAGGAGTTTCTGAATTCCGCTGATTCTTCTAGTGTGTGCAACTATAGAGCTGTGATTGACTTGGCTAAAGTAAAATCAGGGCTTTCCAGGCTATTGTATTGAAATAGATTGACATAGAGCAAGTATGAGTAAAAAACAAAAAAAAAAAACACAACAGACCAATAAGCTCGATTGCAGTTGCAGCTCAACAGAAGAGCAGCCTATTATATTTACAAGCCAAGCATGTATGCGTGCACTTTCCTCTCCCCTCCATCCGGCTCCTCCACGAGAGGATTGAGAAGGCGTGTAGCGGGATGTCCACAGAGGGTTCTCAACAGCGCCATGCATTTTACCGCTTGTAAAGCAATCATTTCCATCCCCACTTCCCTCTTTTTCCCTTCGGCTGCTGGCACTGCTGACTCAGCTCACCTTCATATGGAGAGTGGCTCCCTCAACCGAGACGTTATTGATTTGCCCCTGTTTGTAAGGGGGAAATGTTCCCAAACCTCTCAGGCCAATTTTGCTGTGCTGCACACCTAGGAACACCACTGGGTATTGGATTGAAAGCAAAAAACCCCCATCAACATTATGACTAATCACATACGTGTCCACACACACTAACATTAAATGCATCTAAGAGCATCGTTAAATACTAGATTGAATGAAATAGGGAAAGTATTTCTATTGACACTGCACTACTGAAATAGTAACATTGCTTTATTTTTCTTTAATAGGTTATGTATTGCATTTAAAAAAAAAACAAAAAAAACATGAATATTGACTAGAGGATGTGAACAGCTCTGTTTGGAGTGAAGTGATGATCCTAGAATGATGAGGCCAATTTTGCTGTGGAGTGCATCTGTAAAGAAGATAAAAGTGTAACTGTGAACCATCTCTCTTTTTTTTTTAATATATTTAATGCTTTGCAATTTGTTTCAAAGCACCAAACACATAAGTAGGTTAGCTGTGTGAACACTCTTCTGAAGTGACTTTAGAGGGAGAAATGTTTTTGTACCTTAATATACTGTTGACTCATAAAGGCGCTATTGATAAAGAATGTGTTTTTGGACAGGATCATATCATACAACTTACATTATTATTATTATTATTATTATTATTGTTATTATTATTATTATTATTTATTTATTTTTTTTTAGCAATAAAACCATCCTTTCTGAAGTTGCTGCCATGGTTTTTTTCTGATTTCTAGGTTGTTATTGATGACTAGCAGGGCCAGGGCTTCCTTTTTATGTTTGAGTAAATAATGAAGAATGATTGTGATTGGTAGCTCACTGAGTATATAGAACCTGCAAGTCATACAATAGCAACAAACTGTGTCTAAGAATATTATTTTGTGCAGATTTTGTGTAGACCTGTCATGAACAATGCGAATTGTGCATGTTTTTCTTTTGTATCAAGTAGCAAAAACTTTAACGCTGCACTGCTCGACAGGGGTGTAAGAAAATATCGGTATTGCAATATATCGCGATATTTCACTTCACGATACTGTATCGATATAAAAAAGTACTGTATTGATCTTTTTAGTTATTTATTCAAATGCAGACATGGTGGAGCTTTATTTGTTTTGTTTGTTTTCCAAGCTCTTTTATTTCTATATTCACATGGGTATTTTCTTTGGTTGTTTGTATACTACAAAAGTAGTATTGTGATATTACAGGTCATACATGTAGTTTTTTAAAATTGATAACGCTGTTTTGTTAAATAATGGATAATTCAAGCATCCTAAAAGCACTTTTTACTGTCTGAAAGAGGCAAAGGTTTGTTTTTTTAATTGGGAATGCACAAAAATAATGTTCTGATGTTGGATGATTCAGGGACTGAACACTATGTATTCTTTTCGCAATAGAATACGATTATTTAAGCAGGATCTTAAACCGTAATTTCTGTAAAACATTATTTATTTATTTATTTGTGTGGGGTTTTTTTTGTACTGGTAAAGCCACATGTTAAAACTTTATCCAAATGCTGCACTATACATTTTTCCAGGAAATAATCTTTTAAAAAAAGAAACAAAATAAAAAATATCACCTTGTTTACAGTATCATGATATATCGCGATATATCATCTTGTGATCCTAGTATTGTGATTTGTATCGTATCTCCAGATTCTTGCCAATACACACGCCTACTGCTCGATAGCTTTTTGGTGACATTGGGGAACGGATTCCATAATTAGCACCTGGCATATTTTAGCTGAAGGAATCTGAAAGGAAACAAAAAATTCATTAGTGTTTAGATTTGGACCTATATGAGACAGCTGCATAAGGAGCTGCGTATATTTCTTTCCTTGTTTGACTTATTTTTCATGACTTCCCTCCATACATCCTATAATGTGACAGCTGTGGATACATACATTGTGATGATTGACAGCTCAGACAGTATATCATCAACATTACAATATGCATGCATAAAGAAGCATATTCTGTATATAAAAAAACACATGCACATATCATTAGTTTCTGGGTTCTCTGGCAGCTGCTGTGTGAAGCAGATTTCATACTTTGGGTTAAATAGAATAAATCGGCTATGTGGATTACAACATTTGGAACTGTACCCTGTTTTTTGGGACACATTTTCTCAAATTTACAAGAAAAATGACTCCATTAGGATCAGCCTTTTGTATTGTGCTCTGTATTTTGTCTTGTGATATAAGGTCATTAGTTGTTTTTTTTTTTTTGCATCCAGTTGCAGGCTGTCACGCTGCTGTGAAGTAAAGCGTTAAAGATGTGGTCATTACAACACACAAGCTTCACACCGAGGGTACACATCGATGGCTTTTTTTTCCTCCCCCTCTGCTCTCTTATTTGCTCTTTCTCGCAGCACTGCCACACTGGTGGGAGAAAACGAATGTACACACACATCTACACACACGCACAATGTGACTCACCAAGAGCACATTTTACTAGCACACACTTTACTTCAATGTAGGGCCGGGCCAGTGAGCTACATCATTGCTTCATTTGGATCAAACTCCAGGGCTCAGGAGTCATTTATCTACATAGTGTGTGTGTCTAACCTTCAGGCATCCCAGACTTCGCCACTGGGAGAAATCAATGCCAGGGTGTAGAACAAAGAGAAAACCCCCTCTGACTTCACCAAGGTAGAGATTTGAATAATTTATTTGTTATTCTTCTGCTGTAGACAATTTATCAATGTGCAGACATTACAGGGTCGCATAATGTTTTTGGTCTGTTTTGATCAAATTCTTTGTGTTTTGTCTTTTGTGTTGCATGTTTGTTCTCATCCTGCAGCTAAGACCTGTGATGTGATACTTTGAAAACCTTCAAAACTTGTTGTATAGTGTAGCACACACAAATCTGTCACGGCTTTTATGAAAACTTCTTAGAAAGACGTGTAAAAAGTGAAGAGAGTCGCCTGAAAGGAAAGACCGTTTAAGACATCCATTAATCGGTAAATAGTTGCCTGCCACGGTATTGAACCTATCATTCAAGATTTTGAGTAGTTTTCTATATGAAACCTAGCTTCCATTAGTTTCGCCCACTTCACACTGTTCATTATCTGTCTTGTCTTTAAAAGAAGCACGGTAGCGATTGCCAAAGGAGGAACACGCTTGTATAAAAATGTCAAGGAGATTTAGACAGCTGCAAAATTCATGAGGTGGCAGTTTGCTATTATCAGCATGTCTGTGTGTGTCTCAGTCTGGAGTTTCCCAAAACCTTCTTCAGTATCAAGAATGTGTTTTTCGTGTGTCCTCTGCATGTGTGTTTCCCAAGAGTGACTGATGATATCTCACTAGACCAGCGACTGTCTGCACTAGCTGCTTCTGCATTTCCTGCCTTGTATTCTGTAATACGCACACACCGAGGTATAAGCACGCACACACGCCCGGGTGTCTTGCTATCCTGTTTTCCCATCTCCTGTGACTCCGTCTAGCTGGTACCGCTTGACTGACAGCTCTTGGTTTGTCTGGGTATCCGTGGTTACAGCCCAGAGGCCTGTGCCGGGGGACCCAGACCTGTCAGCACTCTCTGAATCCTGAAACCAGAGATGGATGGCCGGGAGCCACCTCTGCCCCCAGCTCTGTGCTCTGTTCATCTCTTCTGCTCCTCTCCACTCTTTATCCCCGACCCTCCTCTTAAACAGACCCATTGTTGGCAGCTTGGTACTGCAGAAAATGGAGCCAAATATGTCTTGTTACCTCTAGACCATATCTCTTTAGGAAGGGAGAGTAGCGGTAGAATCCGACCACATACATCGACTGAAATACTGCAGTTAAACAGCAACTACAGAGAGAGATTCAGATCAACTTATTTATCCCCAGGGGCAGAGCAAAATTTGGCAAGAAAATAAAGAAAAGCAAATACATAAAATTTAACAAATGTATCAAATTTGGACTTAAATACAGTTTTTAGCTAAAGTCATCCTCCTACTTCCTTATAGTTGAGAAATATTGGACTTTTTTTGACTCTGACTAACTTTTCCTTGTCATATAAATATGATTTGAAGCTGTACTTTACTACCAATCACATACTTTGGTCCTATATCTTCTGAAATTGGCGCCACATTAAAGAACTACTACACAATAATTCCATTTTTGCTGTTCATAATACTACAATATTTTGTTTTTTTCATTTAACACATTGACACAAGTAGGGGTGTGTATTGGCAAGAATCTGGCGATACGATACAAACCACAATACTAGGATCATGATACGATATATATCGTGATATGTCATGATACTGTTAACAAGACTATATTTTGTTTGTTTGTTTGTTTTTTTAAAATATTTTTTCCTGTAAAAATGGAATTATACCAGAAATATGCATGAATACTAAACAAATTTTATTGGCAAGAAAATAAAGAAAAACAAATGTATGAAATTTGGACTTGAATCAAATTTTTAGGCAAAGTTATCCTCCTACTGCCTTTTAGTTGAGAAATATTGCGCTTTTTTTTTTTTACTCTGACAGTAACTTTTGCCTGTTATATGAATATGATTTGAAGCTGTACTTTACCTCCAATCACATACTTTGGTCCTATAGCATCTGAAATTGATGCCACATTAAAGAACTACTACACAATAATTCCATTTTTGCTGATGATAATACTAGATTATTTTCTTTTTTTCCATTTTGAGTGTGTATTGGCAAGAAACTGGTGATGCGATACAAACCACAATACTAGGATGATGATACAATATATTGTGACATCACGATACCGTTAACAAGACTATATATATATATATATATATATATATATATATATATATATATATTTTTTTTTTTTTAAAGATTATGTCCTGTTAAAATGGAATTACACCAGCAATATGCATGAATACTAAACACATTTTATTGGCAAGAAAATAAAGAAAAACAAATAAATAAAATTAAACAAATGTATAAAATTTGGACTGAAATACAATTTTTAGACAAAGTTATCCTCCTACTCCCTTATAGTTGAGAAATATTGCTCTTTTTTTTGACTGTGACAGTAACTTTTCCTTGTTATATAAATATGATTTGAAGCTGTACTTTACTACCAAACACATACTTTGGTCCTATATCTTCTGGCGATATGATACAAACCACAATACTAGAATTATGATACGATATATTGTGATGTATCACAATACTGTTAACAAGACTACATTTTTTTTTTTTTTTAAAGATTATGTCCTGTAAAAATGGAATTACACCAGAAATATGCATAAATACTAAACAGATTTTATTTGATTAGAACAGGATCTATTGCTGTATCACAAAACATTCCTTTGTAAAAACTTAAATTATGTTTCTTAGACATTACAGTTTAAGATCCTGCTCAAATGTTCATATTGTAGTTGTAGTAATAGTAACTTATTCATCCATTTAACTAATATTGTATTAGTTGTGAAAAGAATGCATAGTGGACAGTCCCTGAATCATCCAACATCATAACATTATTTTTGTGCAACAAAAGAACTAACATCTCCCTCTTTCAGACAATAAAAAGTGCATTAGAATGCTCGAAATAACCATTAATTAACAAAAACAGTGTTAAATTATTATTAAATATTAAAATATAAGTAAAAAAGGAAAACAAAAATGAATGCTCATCATGTCTGCATTTGAATAAATACCTAAAAATATCAATAAAGTACTGTTTAATTTTGATGCAGTATCGTGAAATGAAATATCATATATTGCAGAACGATATTTTCTTCCACCCATGGACACAACCTAATCTGCAACTTTAGTTTTACTTTTCACATTTTATTTTGCTGATGATACTTCAACTTAAGTGACATTTACAAGTGAAATATTTTGACTGATATTTTTGCTTTTACTTCAAGCTACATGAGCTGACATCAGGTGAAAACAAAAACCTAACAGATATTGAAAATACACACCTTCCTTTTCAGCACTTTCCTCGTGATCCAAGTCAAAAGACTAAATACACAGATATAGACGATGTAGTGTTTCATGCTCCTGTTGAAAAACATTAAAAAACTACTACACACTAATTCCATTTTTGCTGTTAGTAAAACTAAAATGTTTTCTTTTTTTCTATTTAACACTTTGACACAAGCCATTTTGCAAGATTAGTTTTACTTTTCACATTTTTTTTGTTGATGAAGACTAAATACACATATTGACGATGTTGTGTTTCATTCTCCTGTTGAAAAGCAAAAACACTTTTCCAAGCCTGTGTCGAGCCGGTAACTCGAGAAGGAGAGTTTGCATCTTAGGAAATCTGACACCACGTCAGTAATTACAGCCGTCAATCATGTATTTAACCCTCTACCTCTCTGAAAGCGCCAGTCATTAGCTAGAATCTCCATCAAGGGCTAAATTTTCTTTAGCCATAAAAAGCATCAGCAGGTTTGAATAGAATATGTTTTCTCTCAGACCAGCTGAATTATAATTTTCTCAAGGTAAGAGTGGATTTTTTTATTGGTAGTTAACCCATCATATACTCATATGACCATGTACTGTGAATACAAAGATGAAATAACAATTCACTGCAATGGAGACATATTGAGTTATAAGTCAAAGTAGGATGATTTTTCTTTTATTTAAAGCTTCAGTGTGTGAGCTTTTCTTGTTTGATCGTTCCATTCTGGTCTTTTTTATTAAGGTGAGAATAATAGCTCTGGTTCATATCCAAACACAGTAGGCAACATCTATGAAACAGAAAATGGGAGAAAATGAATCCAGTTCTGAGCTCCATGGTGGAGGTGACCTGCTCACTCTGTAGATATGATCAACTCTTTTTAAAGTAATGAAGACAGAATTCTTATCTGCCTGTTAAGTCTGTCGTCGGGGTACTGTGACACCCGTTTCTGAATCCGAATAGTTGACAAAGATAGAGCCTCTGTGCTTGTTTTACTATAACTGAGGCACCAGTTCAGCTTCAGAAGGGGCTAAATTTATTTCTTGAACACTAATACAGTGATTACAGTATTTTTTCACATTCAGTGTGTTACCTGCAGTACATCTTGATTTAAAGCAGTGTTTTTCAACCTTGGGGTCACCTGAAATTTCTAGTAATTAATAAAAAAAAATACAGTAAAATATATGGTGAGCTGAAAGAGACAATCCCAATCCATAAAAGACATGACAAACTCTGAAGCTGAAACTGAAGCACTGTGGTTCTGTTTATTTGTCAAATGTTCATTGTGGTCAGTTTCAGATGCTGCAGCTCTTTCATAATTCATAGTTTGAGTTATTGTTTGTTCAGTTTTATTGTCAGCCTTGTAAATCCAAGTTGGACTGACTACATATCCTGACCAAGGAAAATCAAATTCTCACTTTGTGCAGTAATCTACACCTGGCTTTTCTGCCTCCATCCATAATAATATACATTATATAGACTAAATGTTATCTAAAATTTACATTTATTTGCAACATAGTATAGCAAACTATTACATGATCAAAAACAAATTAATTTTAGTAAAAAGAAAAAAAAAACAAATACAAAAAACCCCCCCAAAAAACATAAAATCTCTGTTTTGAATGTCGAGGGTCGCCAGATATTTGTGATGTTAAAATGGGATCACGAGCCACAAAAGGTTGGGAACCACTGATTTAAAGTGTCTTAAATACTGTCTTAGCTCCTGGTGCGTCGGTTCACATGCTCATGTGTCCATCCCATACATGTAGCTGTGTTGACATCAGTGTTGTGCAAGCTACTTCCAAACTGTTATACATTACAGATTACTTGTTACTGTTAGTTAAAAGTAGATCCTTACCTTATAATATTATTGTCTCATAATTGTAATGCATCACACGACTCCTGTATTACTTTTGAGTTACATACAGACTCTTGTCATAAATGGTGCATGCGCAGTAGACACCACCACCCCACCCCACCCCCCAAATACAAAATTTGCAACCCCAAGTACATGTGGACAGATATCTCAGTGAGTAACACTACGGTCTACCATGTTTGAATCCCAGCAGGAACGCTTGCATTTTAAAAAACATTTTATGTGTTCAAACAGGGCGCGTAGCGTTGAGGACACCAGTAGATAAATCCGCAGTTGATAAAGAATTTTTTTTTTTTTTCACTTTTTGCAAATAAAAATTCTAAAAAAAAAAAAAAAAAAATTATAAAGGCGTCTAAGTCGTCATAGAAACGTTAGCTAACCTTGTCATTGCTGATCACATGAATCATGCTAACTAGCTTCTTGAAAGCAGGGTTAGGGTTAGTTGTCAAGGGACGATTTGAGTCTCGGGACCATGTGAGTCACATATGCGTAGAAGCATTTCTCTCTGTCGGCCATCTTTTACAACTCGCTACGGCAACCTTACTAGGACAAATCACTGTTGTATGAGTCAAATTATGTTCAAGTACAGAGACTTTAGCTTCAAGGAGTATCTTATTAGCGATCAGAACTGATTTCGAGAGTCAATTTATATGCCTACTTTCAGGTTTCTTTCACAGCTGAGAGCCTATCCAGCTGACGAACGTTGTGATCTAAATCTGGTGGAAACTGAGCAGTGGAGGGTATGGTTTGTCCCAGCGAGATTGCCGCCATAAGTCGTAAAAGATGGCACACAAAGTGAAATGCTTCTGCGCACGCTTGACTCAAATCATCCTGAGACCGAAATCGCCCCTTGACAGTTAGTAATGAGCATACGTCCATGTTGCTAATGTACTGTCGTCTACCATCTTCACCCATTGGCTGAACACAAACAGGAAATAGAACTTTCCTGCCACGCCAAGGTCTCACGGTCTTGCTGTTTTTTTTTTTGTTTTTTTTTTCCTCATTTGAGCAATTACATTATGGGCTAAAAGTGTGTTGTAACGCAAGCACTATTAAACATGTACCGAGTAAAATATTACTGAAAATTGATTAGTAATCCCTCACTGTAATGCATTGCTTTTGTAATGCATTACTGCCAACACTGGTTGACATAAAAAGATAGTGTGAAGACGTGAAACACCTCATAAAAGCCTCATCTGTATGCAGGGAGTCCACAAAGATCCAGTTTGACAGATGCAGCGTGAAACTAACAGGAGTCAGATGATGCGCTAATATTAGCCAGCATTAAAATGTGTTTGTTTCATTTAAGAATTAGAACTTTACTCATCTCCTCTTTATCATCACATGTAAAGTAACAGAATGATAACTGGATGTGTTGATGACAGGAACACAGTATGGCAGAAGGATGAACAGAAATGGACCTGGAAACAGTAAATGTTAGTAGTTTTCATTGTATATGGAGTCCTTAAATGCATCACACTTAAAGGGATAACATCATGCTGCTATAGTTAAGGATAAGAACCCAGTCTTTTAGTTTAAAAATAAACATAAATTAAAAATAATTTATTTAGGTAACTTCAGGTCACAAGCTATTTTAATAATGAAACCAAACAAACAATGAACCTAATTTGGTTAACATATTTGCAGACACCTACAAGGGTAAAGCTAATTAACAACTTGTTTCACGACTATACAATAAAAATTATCCATAATTCATCTCAAACAGAAACTGTAGAAGGAGTCGGGCCTGAAGATTATCAGAGGATGATTGGGATAATATTTGGGAAGGCCAGATGAAAACTACAGTACTACTTCTGCTGGACCAGTATAATAAGACCCTTTGTGACTCAAGACTGAAATTCATGCAGCGGAGTTTCAGGGACACGATCAATGCTGGAGGAAGTGTGGTAAATCTATGGCTGACCATTTTTATATATTCTGGGCTTGCTCTTTAATTGAATCATTCTGGCCAGACATTGCTAAGGAAATAAGGAACATTTTTAGAATCGGCATTGATTGCTCTTTTGTCATGTTATTCTGGAGAAAAAAAAAGAAAAAAAAAACCTCTGCAAACTTACGGCTCAGGACAAATATCTCTACAAACTGCTCCTGGCTGAAGCGAAGAAAGCCATCACTAGGAGATGGCCACAGACAATTCACCCCATCAAAGACGGACTGGACTTCAATAGTCGATGAAATACACAGTATGAAGAAACTGACATTTTCATTATGGTGTGACTCGACCAAGAGACAAAATACTGGATGAAATGGACCAGATCCAATAATATGACCTAAACTTCATGAATGCTAATGAGCTGTGACCTATTGTGTGCCTGGAAAACTTTGTACAATGCTATTATGTGGCTCAAACCAGCCGTCTGTTATCTTAAATAGAAAGAAAAATCCAATAGAATGCACTGAAACTCATGATTTTGACTTGTATTGTTCGTCATCTCTCCACTCCATTTCTACTTTTCCTAAAGTGAGGGATCTGAGTACTACCCCTGAGTGAAAGTGAAGAAACTTTAACCCATAAAGGCCCAAATATCCACTGGTGACCTAAACCATCTACTGATCTAAAATGGTTAATAACTTTAGAACCACTAATCCTATCAATATGTTAAAACAATTCAGGTAAAATGAAGTTTGTCGTCTTTTCATGATCATCAGATATGACCCATTTGGATGTTCAGAGGCTTCGTAGTGAACATGGAAACACAGTCATCTTCTACAACATTGATTCACCAGTAAAATTGATGGAATTTGATAAATGATAGTGGTTGGAGACACTTGTTTTCACATTCAGTTAACAATATATTTTACTGAAAAAGTCACTTTTTCTTAAGTTTTCTCTGCTTTTCATATAATAACCCTCAAATATAATCTCACCACAATGATTTAAGTACATGATCAGTAAATTAAATATACATGGTGCTTGTCCAGGTCATGTAAGTCTTAAAAAGTATGGAATTTTGAAATGCTGTTTTCCAGATGTTGAAACATCTGGAATTTAGTTAGTGTAGTTTTATTTTGAGCACATAGAATTAGATAACAAAGAACCATACAACATGGTCAAATAAAATTTTTTGGCGCTCGAAAAGGAGTGGGAAGAAGTGTAACTTACAGACTCCCACCCCTTTTTTACAAACTGATACTTAAATTAATTCTGCTTCCTTTACTTTAACACACTTCTTTTTTAATGAATAAATCTATCTATCTATCTATCTATCTATCTATCTATCTATCTATCTATCTATCTATCTATCTATCTATCTATCTATCTATCTATCTATCTATCTATCTATCTATCTATCTATCTATCTATCTATCTATCTATCTCTCTCTCTCTCTTTCTCTCTCTCTTTCTCTCTCTTTCTCTCTCTTTCTCTCTCTTTCTCTCTCTCTCTATCTCTCTCTCTCTCTCATTCATTCATTCATTCATTCATTCCAAACAGGCAATACAGAATAATATCTTATTTTATGCATTCTTCTATAACTAGATCTTCACTTATTCGGATAATATTCTATATTTTGTTATTATACATCCTTTTAAATGCACAAATTGAAGAAGACATTTTAAAGTTCTGGTCCAGATTTTTCCACAATTGTACCCCTCTAACAGAGACACACTGACTTTTTTTATGTTTGTTCTATACTTAATCTTCTTGAAGATTTCAGTTCCTTTTAAACTGTCGTGACTTTGCCTGGGCTCAAACGTCTCCTATAGACTGTAGGGGAGCATATGGTTATGGGCTTTATCCATTATGATTAAAGTATTCAGGTCAATGAGATTGTGTAGTTTTAGGGCATTTAATTTTATAAAAAGGGAATTTAGTGTTAACATCTTATTAAAGTATGGAAAAAAAGTTTCTCTCATAATGGAATTTTAGTGTATGCTCAAAGGCACATAATCTTGTATAAGCTAAGAAATACATAAGGAAAGCATATATAAAACACTTAACCAATCGATACTGGCATGATACTAGTGAACGTTGTTTGTGTGGTATCCTTGCACTTATGTGATTTTCATATGTTTTGGAAACGTTTCTGTCAGCAAAACAATCTACTATGAATAATGCATTCATTCATTCATACATTTATTAAAATGAAATTTTCTACTACACACAACAGGTACAATCTCAACCAAAACAGTCTTAAAGTACATAAAGTCAAGGTCTTGGAGGAAAAAAATGGCAGTTTTGAAGAAGTCTGGAATGTTATTTGGATAAAGAATAAGCACCTTGAACATGGGAAAATACCAGATTTTAATTGAAAAAATGCAAAATACAGAGGATGATATTATGATAAATGGTGATAAATCATTTAAGAAAGATTAGAGTGAAAAATTAGTTTGGGAACTGCCACAAAAGTCGCACTAGGTCTTTATGGATTAAAATAAAAACATAGATAAGGATAATTCATTCTAGCGCTGCCATCACCACTGAGACTGTCTGAATAGTGTATTTTCCACTTTCCATTTTTAGTGATAGCAGATACAGCAGAAGTCAAGAGAAGCGCAGAAGTCAAGTCGCATCATTTTGTAAAGACAGCTGGTTCGGCTAATCTTGACTCTTGGGCACGTGCTAACAGCGCTGATCAGTCACCCCCAAAGGGGAGCAGCACTTTGAGCAGATCGGGTGTCTGTCCATCTCAGGAGCCCCCGCTGCTTCTGCTTTGACAGAGACATGTATGACAGCTCTGACACCAGTCGCACCGATCACTCCAGCGCCCCAAGCCTCGCAAAGCAACGGATCAAGACGGGGGGAAAAAAGAGGAAGGTGATGAAGGCGGGTTAAGGTGGTGGTGGGGGGGGTGGGGGGAGGAAGAGTATCAGTGCGGCGGGGGGCTGTTTTGGGCCGCCGCGGGCTCAGACGGTTACGGCCGTTAGCAGCACTGCCAGAGAGAGTATGTGTGATCTCTCAACCAGCTAATGAGAATATTTAACATTTGCTGAGTCCACAGTGTGTTGGAAGTCATTCATCACTTCACTGATTTCACTTCTCTCCAGTTATATGTTGAGTGTGCAAAGATGCCCGCCGAGGGGCCTGAGGAAAGGTGCGAGTAATGCGAAGAAACACACCAGGGTAATGGACGGGACTTAATTGATAGCAGAGAATATCCCAGCGCAGGGCTTTTTGCATGGGCGCGGTCAACATTCGAAGCCTTAATAGAAAGCGTAGAAAAGATTAGTTCACGAATCAATTACACGACTGTCAGAAAATAAATCGTCAGCTAATTGATTAATTCATTTAGTTCATTTATCAAATTTAAAAAAAAAAAAAAAAAACGCAAACATTATCTGCTTTTAGCTTCCAGTACGCAAGGATTTTCCACCGTCTTTGCAAATTGCGTTAGGCGTGTCATGCTTATTCAACTTCAGGGGCATATGAAAAATGGATAAATAGTCAACAGAGTAATTAATGCTGAATATAATCATAAATTTAAGCTAATTTAATAATTTACAATCCCCCCCCAAGCCTATAAATATCTATTATTAGATCTTCAGGTAGGAGGAAATGGAAACAGAAACTCACTAAGACAAATGTTTTTCTGTTCTGTGATAGAAATAGTTGGATTAATCCCACTCTGTTGCATTGTGCAAGAGGAATGTTGGGTTTCACGACTTGCTGTAAAATATGTGCTTTCCATTGTAAAGTTTGGCAGGAAAAAGAAAAACCAAATGAGTGTTGGAGGGAACATCCAGAACAGATCTGTTGAACCATGACACTTGACAAACGCATCCCATCGGCTTCCACAGCTCCACTGTCGTCTTCTTTTTGTCATTCCCTGTTTTCCCTTCGAAAGATTAGACACATACAGAAAACCCAGGCGAAGACGGTTTAAGCAAAGCAAAGTAGGCCCATATGTTGTATTATATAGTTAAAGAAATCATTGTGATTACTTTGACAGCTCTGAGACGTGTTTAGTGGGGATGGCAACCTTTGCATTTCATTTTTATTTGGAAAAAAGTATCAAATATGACAACCCACAATCTGAATCACCATTTTCTCACCTTTAAAAAACACCAAACTGTAAGTTTTCCTCAGGTTTTTTTCTGGTTTCTCGAGTCTTAGACTATTTTTTGATGCCTTTTTGTTGACTCTTAGTATTTTTGCATTATTTTGAACTAAAATTATTATAATATTTTGACAATATCCAGATGAAGTAAACACACATCCACATTTTCTTGTACTTAAAGTTGCAGTGTTTCATTAATTACCTTGACTGTGAGGGAATAAATTGCCCGATGTTAGATTTTTTAGAAAGAATGAGTAACGTTTTCACACATCAGACTTCATATTTTAGACCCTCGGCTGACAGGAGTATGGTAATTCTTCACCATCATGTCTTCAACAGCAGCAAAACAACACGTTAGTCAATCTGTGCAAGTTAATGCAGACTGAAACCAAACACTTTAGTGCAGATTGACTCCAGAGTGTGGCTGTAAATGGATTCAAATAAAGTCACTAGGTCAGTGAGCTGTGGTAATGACAGTAATTCTACCACCACGTAAGGTTCTTTGCTGTAGGTTAATGCAGCCTATTTTTCTGTAAAATACTGTAATTACATTGATCAGCTGACCACTTGACTGTAAATGCAGTAGGAAAGTTTCATGAGGCTGTTATTTCTTATTTAATGCCATTATCGGAATCAGAATACTTTATAAATCCCACAGGAAATTATGTGTCACAGTTCTGTGTAAGAAAAAGTAGCAGGAAAGAAATTATCAGTATTACAAAAAAAAAAAAAAAAAAAAAAAAAAAAAAAAATATATATATATATATATATATATATATATATATATATATATAATAATGAAAAATGGGAGTCCAATAGTAATAGTAACTGATGGTAGCTTATGATTTGTACTCTTTTTCATTAATTTAATAACTGAACTATTCTTTTTTTATGGATTGTATACAATAGATTAGCCAAATCGTATAAAATTGGGGTAGAACAAAATCTCAGCTTCTTCGTACTCTATTCTAGACGGAAAGTGTTGTTGAAGAGCCACAGTGAAATAGTTTTAGATTGTGTGACTTTTTTTTTCTCTTCTTTTTTGTGGTTAACATATTGCCTTCAATATTCTGGAATGTTCCGATTAAATGTGTAATTCCTCTATGACTTATGTTCACCTTTATACAGGTTGGGGAAGCAAAATTTACAATATTTTGAGGCCGGGATTGAAAGACAGTGTATGACCAATTAGTTTATTGAAAGTCATGAGAATTTATTTTCCACAAGAAAATGTACATAATAGAAAATGTTTTTATTCTATGTGTCCTCCTTTCTCAATAACTGCCTTCACACGCTTCCTGAAACTTGCGCAAGTGTTCCTCAAATATTCAGGTGACAACTTCTCCCATTCTTCTTTAATAGTATCTCCAGACTTTCTGGTAATAGTTTTGCTCATAGTCATTCTCTTCTTTCCATTATAAACAGTTTTTATGGACACTCCAACTATTTTTGAAATCTCCTTTGGTGTGACCAGTGCATTCAGCAAATCACACACTCTTTGACGTTTGCTTTCCTGATTACTCATATGGGCAAAAGTTTCTGAAAAGGTATGGATAATAGTGTTAGGTATGATTATGACATCAATATATGTTTGGTTTCAAAACAATTGACGTAGTGCCTGCTGAGAAAAAACAACTAAATGCTCATTGTAAATTTTGCTTCCCCACCCTGTATATATTTTATTCCTACTTATGTTTGAAAGGAAGTTTATCATTATCATTACATAAAGCTCACACGCTAAAACACTCAGCAATTTGTATAATATGGACTAAACAAACAGTGTCAATATAAGTTAAATAAATAAGTACATAAGACCTAAATAATTGTGCAAAATATTGTTGTGTATTATTTGTACAATTGTGAGATCTCTCAGCTCAGATGTTTTAATTCATCAAAAAAATGTATCCCTTAGTAATCCAGTTTTACACTTGGCCATATTAGGATTTTGATAACTGACGTAGGGGTAACATCTAGAGTAGGGTGATATAACAGTGGAAATTTGTGAGTACTGTTTCTGTCTCTAAATCTTGCATGATTTTGCTTAAATCCAGCCAAGAAAGTCTCGCAGCACACTGGCAGTGACGTCAGACCATGCCATGATACGCCCTCAGCGTGGTTAGGTTTACACATGCTAAGGGTTAGGAGCAGAGGTCAGGTCAGGGCTGTGTTGGACTGAAGCCAGCCGGTATGTCACGTACAGTCGCGTGGTCTGCGAGTCTGCGTCTAGACTCTTGTCAATCCAGCTGCTTTTTTACGGTGAGGTGAGGTGAGCTATAAAACTAGACCAGGTCAAAGCACAAGAACCTGGAAATACTGTTGTGTTTTGTATCGAAGCTGCGGTTTATACGATGACCAGACATGTGCACGTTGGGTTTTAATTTGATAGCTTTATTCTGTTCATGTGGAACTGAAACGCTAGATTTACTGCTTTTAAGTCCTTTGTGGTTTTTAAGCCTTAGGGGTCTGATCCTATTTTAGCCGTTTTTGAGTACTTTTGATTTTGCCTTTATATACTATATAAAGAAATGTTTACTGTACCCATGTTTGGTATCTTTTTTTTTCCGCACAACTTCATCCCTATATATATATATATATATGTGTACAGGGTGTCCCATAAGTCTCCATACATAGGAGACATAATACATATGGTTCTAACATGTATTTCTTTATATTTCTCCTTTATAGTTCTTCAGCAGTGGAGGACACGCATTGAAATGTGTTCCCGACAAAATGGCAGTCATATAGAGCATATTATATAAATAAAAATGGTTTATGTCAAGAAACGTTTATTTTTCCTACAGATGGAGACTTATGGGAGAACCTGTATATATATTTAACCTACTATATCAACATAAAAGACCAAAAAACACACAAAAATATTTTTTATTTCTTTTTTATTTTACCTTTATTTGACCAGGAAGTCGCATTGAGTTTAGGAATCTCTTTTGCAAGGGAGACCTGGCCAAGGTAGCAGCCATACAAAGTCCAAACAACATAAAACACATACATGATACACAATTAACAATAAAATACAATAACAACTATTCAACCGTAATGGCATCAAGAAAAACAGTGACATTCTTCCTTCACTGCATTCTCCATGATACATTTAAAATCATTAATTGAAATGAATGTATGTAGTTTTACAGTTTTTTGAAGATTATTTCATGACCATGGCGCATGGTAGGAATATAAAATCCGATTAGAAAAATTTGTAGAATTTATTGCATGAATATGACAAAGATGCTTAACGAACCTTTACATAGATTTTAAAAGTGAATATTGGTTCCAGATATTAGGTATATAAAATTAAAATTGTAATAAATGAAAACTATACTCAAATTGACATGAAAATATAAAAAAACATAAAAATATTTGACATAAAAGCGTATCTTTACATAGGCGTTTTCCCCGGTTTTCTCACCCCCTGGTCCTCCCAGTTTCTGCATCCGGTTCAGGTAGGGGGTCATCCTCACCCTTACCTGTAATGCTAATGCAGTCTGTGGATTAGAATTTAAAGATTCCGCCAGTTTTTTCCATTTTGAAAAAGGACAAAAAAATGACAAAGATATGGTAAGAAACCTAACCCCACACACACACACACACACACACACACACACACACACACACACACCTCATTTTCATATTTTAATTCATGTTTGTTTGCTCCGTTTTCAAAATGTCATATCTCCGGTTGTATGTGCTCTATCAACATCAAATAAAAAGTGGGAGAGTGTTTCAAGTTCACACTTTCAAATGCAATTGTCCCCAGTGGTCTACGTGACTGACTTCACACGCTATGACATGTTCAATATGTCATGTGATTCAGTCATGTGGACCTCTAAGGGTTAAGAAGAATGCTGCTGATTCTATTTGTATGTATTTTCTTTATAGGAGTTCAGTGTTATTTTCCACCATTTGATTGTTGAATTTTACAGAATAATGGCGTAACTATGATATATACTCTGACCATGTTGTAAAACTATAGAATATTTTTGCTATATCATTCATCCCAGTCACTACTGTTTTTGCAGGTGTTGGACATATTTCCTATTGCATGAAGAGTTCAGGGGCTGCTTCTCTTTCCGTACTATTTGCCTGGTGACCTTCATACCCAGACAGAAACATATTCCAACATGCATGCTCATAAAAAAAAAAAAAGCTAGCCAGCCACCCCCCCCCCCTAAATAAAGGAGTGTGTTTCTGTGAGTTGTCAAACCGCTCAGTGACCGTGATGTGACCTCACCGCGTGCAGTCGAGCCACGACGGGGTTAACGTGAGGTAACCGTGCGCGTGGGTTCGCGTTTATGTGGTGATGCGAGTTGGATCTCACATGTAGTGACGATAAACTGGTCCCGTTACCGAGGAGAAGCCTTGCACTTTACCTGACCCCTACGGTGATGAGCATAACATGAGCACTAAGCCTGAAGCAGCCCGACAGCCGGGCACAGCACAGCTCAGCACCGGGTCCCATCACTATTTAATGATCGTTTCCAGGGCACAGGCCTGGAAACATGCCTTCTACTCGCTTGTGTGTTTTCTTTTTTTTTTTTTTTCACCCATGGATGGAAGTTGACTTGACAGAGGTAACATATGCAGTTCAGCACTTTACTGCAATAGTATGATATGTGATTCTACTCTCCTTAATGGAGGGAAATGGGAGGTCACATGACACTCAGGTTTCTTTATTGCCCCATGTAGATTTAACCTATTTTTGTTTTCCAGCTGATACTGAATGGTACTCTGAACCAACACCAACTCTCCGTGACCCTCTCCCTTGTCCATTTTTAATGCAGCGTAACAGCAGAAGATTCATTTTTAAAAGGGCTCCTTTTCTTTCTATTTATGAAGCTGAACATTCATCAGGCTGGGTTTTCCTTTGTCACCAGTTTGGACAATAATAGAGGCACAACAGTTATTTTGACACATTGATATTTGTTATTAGGGCTGGGCGATATGGAAAAAAAATCATATCACAATATTTTTTTCATATCAGACTATGTCAATATGTATCATGATATAAATCAAATCACTGTTTTTGTCAAGCTTAAATTTTCCATTACTCACAAGTTAGATGCAAAGACATGAGAATGTTATTTTTGATTTAAATATGATGTATTTTCTGTCTAGGGATGTAAAGATATGAAAATTTCACATCACAGTTATTGTGACTAAAATGATCACAGTTATCATTATTATCACGGTATTGTTGAAATTGTGCTAAAATGTTCCAGAAGTACTTATACACACACTGAAATAATTTAACCAAGTAGTATTTTGAAAAAAAAAAAACAAAAAAACAAAATAATCGGCACAATGTACTTTCTGTTGGCAGAAACATTCAAATATTAACCCTTAGTGGTCTGAGCCTATTTTTTTCTGTTTTTCAGTACTTTTGATTTTGCTTTTATATACTATATAAACAATGTTTACTATACCCATGTTTGGTATCTTTTTTTTCAGCACAACTTCATTTATATCATCTGTCTATTATTTTTTCACATTAGCCGACTATAAAAACATAAAAGGCCAGAAAACACAAAAAAATATATAAAATCCAATTTGAAAAATGTATATAATTTATTGCATAAATAACACAAAGATGCTTAACGAACATTTTCAAAGACTTTAAAAGTGAATATTGGTTCCAAATATTAGGTATATAAAATTAAAATTGTAATAAATTAAAACTATACTCAAATATTTGACATAAAAGCAGATCTTTACGTTGGTGTTTTCTCCGGAAAAGTGCGGTAATCAAACATGGTTATCATGATAATTAGAATTTAAACAGTCATACTAACCGTCTGCAATTTTACCGCTGTTTATCGTTATACCGGTAATCGTTGCATCCCTTTTTCTGTCAGAGGTTGAACATGACAGATGTGCTGAAGAACATTACACAACTGTTTCAGATGAATAAAACAGGTCCACATATTTAAAACTAAACTAAAAGTCTGATCAGCAGGCAAAAGCTTTCAAGTTATCATCCTTAGGGGTCCATGGTCACAGCCCCAGTGGCTCAATCACATGACATTTTCAACACGTCGTACTGTTGGACTTTTTATTTGATGTTGATAGAGCAAATACACCCGGAGATATGATGATTTGAACTCAGAGCAAACAAACGTGAATAAAAGGATGAAAATGAGGTGGAGCGGGCGTTATATTCCTTGCCATATCTTTGTCATTTTTTGTCCTTTTTCAAAACGGAGAATGACCCCCACTTGAGCTGGATGGGGAAACTGGGAGGACCGTGGGGGGGGGGTGAGAAAACCGGAGAAAACGCCTATGTAAAGATATGCTTTTATGTCAAATATTTGGGTATAGGTTTAATTTATTACAGTTTTAATTTTATATACCTAATATTTAGAACCAATATTCCCTTTTAAAGTCTTTGAAAAGGTTCGTTAAGCATTTTTATGTAATTTATGCAATAAATTAAATACATTTTTCAAACCTGATTTTATATTTTTTGAGTGTTTTTTGGCCTTTTATGCTGATATAGTAGGTTAAAGGGAAAAAATAATAGACAGATGGTATAGATGAAGTTGTGCTGAAAAAAAAAAGATATCAAACATGGGTATAGTAAACATTTCTTTATATAGTATATAAAGGCAAAATCAAAAGTACTCAAAAATGGCCAAAATAGGATCAGAACCCTAAGGTTTAAGAGAGAACACAAACAAAACAGAGCATTAAATTTGTTGGTCAACTCCAAATAAGTAAGATCTTCATTCCAAGAAGGTTTGTGTGGAAAGGTGACTGTTTGCGCTCTTCACATAGTCTACATGTATTCGTTCGGAACACCTATGTATTGTATTGAAGGCCCCGAACTGAAACGGTTTGGTACAAACGAGTGCACCGTTACACTCCTACTTTTCAGTAACCCGGTCACCGGAGTTGTCGGTCAAAGGGAACACTCATTACCTCCTGCTGTAGAACAAACATTAGTGTGTGTGCAGCTGCTGTTCTTACGCCTGTGCTGTGTGCGTCAACCTAACTTGACATGGCTCTGGTTCAATGCGGTGCTACTTAATTATGATTGGCTGTTTTTATGTCTGTCAAAACATGGATGAATGAATTCTATCGAAATTGTATGGAGCGTGTCTCATATTTCTATCAGCGAAAAGTTATATCGCAATACATATATTTCTATATTTATTTAGCTTTTTTATTGATTTCCAATAGGCAAACATACATAACACATCAACACATACCACACTAATTGAACAATAAAATGCAAATTCACCTCACTGCACACATAAACACACACACAAAAAAACTGTGTAAGAGAAAAATAAAATAAAAATAATTATTAAAAAAAAAAAAAAAAAAAAAAAAAAAAAAAATAATAATAATAATAATAATAATAGCACACACAAAGAAAAAAAATAAAGGGAAGCTGTCACACTCAGTAGCTTTACAGATGAGTGTAATCTGTTTTTGCTGGAGAGAGTCCATTAAGGATGTCCACACCTCGTCAAATTCTTGCGCTTTACCCCTAATTATAAAGTTTAACTTTTCTAATGTGACATACATTGCCATCTGTCTAATCCAGGACTGTGTAGAGCAGGGGTGTCAAACTCATTTTATTTCAGGGGCCACTTTCAGCCCAATTTGATCTGCAGTGGGCCGGACCAGTAAAATAATAACAGGGGAAAAGTTAAATTATATTATGATCAGGTTTACATCTACAAGGTTTCCTTAAAAATCTGAATAACATGAACAACTTGAATTGTCTTTTAAAAAAAAAGTGCAATTTTAACAATATTATGCCTCGGTTTATCGGTTTATCATTTACACATGTGCATTACAATCGCACAAAACATTTAGTAACAGGCAGAATATTGGTAAAATTGCATTTACTTTTCTGAAGACATTTCTGTTTGTTCATATTTGTTCAGATTATTCACATTTTTTGTAAAAGCATAGTTTGTAAATGTGATTTTCATGCAATTTTACTTTTTTTTAATACACAAAAATAAAGAAACAATGTGCAGTTTTCATTATTTCTAGGATATTATGATAGTATTTTACTGGTCTGACCCACTTTTAGATGATATTGTTCTGAATGTGGAATCTGAACTACAATGATTAACATCTTCAATATAATTTGTGCATTTCACAATTTCATACCGCGGGCCGGATTGGACCCTTTGGTGGGCCGGATTTGGCCCCTGGGCCGCAGGTTTGACACCTGTGGTGTAGAGGATGCTGCGGTGTCTCTCCAGTTTAAAGCAACCATCCTTCTGGTCTGCAGGAGGCCAAAGTTGATCAGAGTCTTACACTTATTAGAGTTGAAAAGTTATCTGGATATATCCCTAAAATACAAAGTCTTGCTAACCGGGGTACCTGGGTACTTGTGATTTTTTTCAAACATTTTCCAAAAAGCTACTAGCTCAGGACATTCCCATACAAAATGAATTAAAGTACCTTTCTCAGTCAAACATTTCACACATGTATCTGGAATGTCGGGGGACCATTTATTGAGTTTCTCAGGGTTTATGTATGTCCTCATTAGCCACTTATATTGTAGTAGTTTCATTCCAGTATTAATAGTTTGTGATTGAGCTTTTAAACAAGCAACACGCGACATATATTGTTATCATTTTATCGCCCAGCCCTATTTCTTATATATGTGGATCACGAGGCCAAAAAGTTTAACTGATTTAAACTAATGCACTGTTGGAAGTAGGGCAGATGTATTTTGGCTTTTTGTCATTTTCCCTGCTGTACACGCTCACATCAGCACAGAGAGATAAAATAATTTCTGTAATCTCCTTTTTTTTTCCTTTTTTTTTTTTTTATCCGGAAGAAAATTGATAAAGGTGACAGATTTTGGTACACCTGCTATCTTCCACAATTTGAAGGAGCTATTTCCTAGTGTCAAAGTGTTTTCAGTTTTCAAAGCATCTTTTTAGTATGCTCAGCATCGCCTGTAAAAGTCCATGAGCAATATTGACAATGCATTAGTAAACAGAAAACAGTAATTGCAGTTGACGCAGCTGTGGGACAAGTGTTTCATGCTTTAGGCTGAGTCAACCACCGACTCTGTGACAGTCAATGCACCATATTTTCACGCTGCCCCCTTTTGTTACTCTTGTCTTGGAGCTGCATTTTATGTGGGCGACTGCACACTTTCAATTACCTTCGCCTGCAGCAACCTTCAGAGAGTAAAGACGAAACGAGAGATGAGACTGGGACATAGGATCGGTAAATAAAAATGGATTGCAGAAGGATGAGGCCGGTGGATAAGGAAGCGATGAATACGACGGGTGTTTGGTCAGTGAATGTCTTTGCAGCTGGAATCGAAGTTTTTGTCAGTAAACAAAGAGCGCTGATTGAGCCGTTATCCTACTTGTACTTCACACATTGCACTTCATGTAGTAATTTCTCTATTCAATAATTCATAATGTGGTTCATTGTAAAAGACGTGCACATATTTCTTTAACTGTCCAGATTTTATATAAAGCCTAATGTCAGTGCTTTTATATGATTAAGGTCGCCCCGTGCTGGTAGCGGAGGAAAGGTATTATTAAAGCCTTTTCACATGGATTGATCAATTCATGCTGTGATCTTGTGTAATTTTGAAAAAAAAAGAAAAAAAAAAATGAAGTGTTTAGTGATTTGTGTTATAATGGAGTTTAAATGTGAAATACAGTCGTGAATGACAGATGGATTTGTGTTGTGATGTGTGTTTTGCAAGCAACATAATCTGGACACAATTTTTTAAGATTTATTGTGTCCAAACTGCTGTAAAATATTACAATAGATAAAATACAACTGTAAAGGCTGCCTCTAATGGAATTCTATTGTAGTTCTTTGACCTAGAAGTACCTGCTGGTCTGTTTTTAGCCTGTGTTTCCCAGGGTTATTTTAAGACCTTACAAATACTGAGGAAGGAAAGCGCAGAAAGGGATTGGATTTTTCTTTTTTTTTTAAACACATAAACTGTCATTTAAAATCATTATAATGTATATAACCTTTACAATTGAGTCCTTGATTACATCCACTCACATTGAAATCTTTTGTAGTGGATGATTTTAACAGTTACATGTGTTTATTCATGATTGTTCAAGTACTGTTCGATTTCTTATTGTTCTTTCAATGTTCTCTTTCACTCCTTGTAGCACGATAAACACCTGAGTTGAGTTACGTAGCTCCAGCTCAGTGAAGAAAATGAGAGATTTTTTTCATTCATTCATTTTCTGAAATGTTTAACATGTACCTGTTTTGGTCATGCTTACGACATTTATTGTGTTTTGTATATTTCTTAGGCCATTAGATGTATAAATAATGCAGGATATGAATGAACTTTGTCTAAGATTGAAATTTCCAGATTTCATTTGGTTTAAAACAGCGCAAATAATACTTGAAGCGAGGCATAACTTACTCCAAATAAAATACAGAATTTGTTCTCAGACAGAGAAGGGGGATGTAATCTAAGAAGGAAACTGAATTTAGAAATATACTGTGTCTGAACAACCGTAAAAAGGATGTGTGTTTCAATCACAGGAGTTAAATAATGGAGCAGTCCAACAGATGAAATAAAGCTAAGTAAAAACATAAATCAGTGCAAAGGAATGTATAAAATACAATTTCTAAAGAAACAGAAGGATGAGGAACAGCAGTTTAACCCAGGATGGTAAGGGAAGTGTTTAAAGAAAGAACTACAGCTTTTTTTTTTTTTATTGTTTTATGCGCTTGTATTTCTATGGTATATTATTACTTGAGCTGTTTTCCAGTGACTTAGCACTGACCTGTTCTTTTTTTAATGGACCATATATATTAGTTATGTAAATTTGGGATTGGACAATATAAGCTCGGCTTCTTCCTACTCTATTTCAGACATAAAGCATTGTTGAGGAGCCAGAATGAGGTAGTTAAACATTGTGTTCTTTTTTGTTTTTTTGGTTGGCTTATTGCCCTCGATACTCGGGAATGTTCTGTTTAAATTTGTGGTTTCTCTTTGCCTTTTGTTCACCTTTGTATTTTGTTTCTACTTACGATCAAAATAAACTTCAAACTTATAAGCAACAGGGGAGCAAATTCAGTTAAAAATCGCCACATGGGACCTTTTTATTACGTGAATTACGCTGGGACAGGTCCTAAAAACAGGACATGAGGACTAAAAATTCAAACCAGATGGAGACTAATGTTATGAAACAAGTTTGGAAGCACTTTCGGTCTATTTTAAGAATAAATACTTGCTGAGATAAAAGAGAAACTATTTTTCAGATAAAACACATTTTTATATTATATTACGTTATATTTAATACAAAAATCTGCATGTAACACGGTCAAAAGGACACGAAAATTACACACTACTATTTTTTAAAATATCTCTGTATTCTCTCACAGGTACATTTTGGGAATTGAACTAATTATGCAAAGCAGAGTGTTTCACAAAAATGACTGCTGTTGCAAAATCGTTCGCGATTTATATGTGTTTAACTGGGCAGGTTCTGTATGTAACATAAGTGGACACGATGGGTTACTTTCAAAACCTGGAATGAGACTGAGATTCATGAAAACTCACATATCTGGGTTTGAAAAACCACTAGGATCATCAAATTTAACACAATGTTTTTATTTATAGCGGCATATAAGACCATTTACAGCCATGTTTTTAAGATAAAATGCACTGACACAGAGATAGTTTTCATGTCCCAATTTTGGTTATATTTTTGGCCCAAATATTTGACAAAAAATTCATTAATTATGGGATGGCTCAGTGAAAGAGTATAATTTTTTTGCATTTATCTGAGGTCATCATTAGGTACATCCTGGGGGGAAATAGGTCTAAATTTCACTTTTTATTATTGGGTCTAAAAAGCTGGTACACTAAAATGAACCCAGTTTCATAGAAGCACCCATTTATAAACATATATGACATAAAACTGACATAACTACTATATCCGGTCAGTATTCTAAGGGGTTATCCTTGCATGGCAAACTTTGAACTTTCAACATTCCCAAAAGTGGATCAGTCCAGGTTTGGCGGATGCAGGCTGTTGTGACTTACTTTTGTCCCTCGGTGTGGGCCACTCGGTAAAAAACTGACATGTCATTGTCTTTTCTTAAGCCACAGTAATTCATCAGCACTTGAGGCGGCTTTGGCTGATTGCATTTTCGACAGAGCAATCTCCACTATGTCATAGAGAATTTGGCTTTTATGGCGGGGCGGAACTTTGATGCCAAATACAAGGGACAGTGGAGGCGAGCACGAAGAGTTCACCACGCTAGGTCTTATTGCAAATTGAAAATCCTGTGTGTATTTGTGCCTGTGCCCGCCTTGTGTACTTCTGTGTGTGTGTGTGTATGTGTGTGTGTATATGTAAGAGTGTGCCAGAGTCAGTGTTCATACCTCTTGAGATATGATGGAGTTTTTCCATCTGCTACTCCCTCAAGCCTTATTTCTTTCATCTCCTGAGATATTCATAAACTGTAACAAAAATAATGGACACTGTGAGCCACCTTTCATCAGACTGCTTTTTTTTTTTTAATTTTATTTATTTTTTTTACGGTACACATAAACTGCCCTTTTCTTTATTTGCCATAGCTTTCCCCAAGAAACAGCTACAATACTTGTCCAGCGTCCAGCCATAGAGCAGCCACTGTAACAGCTTTAATTAACACAAGAAACCCTTTGAGGCAGAACAGACGACGGAGAAAAATAGTATCATTTTCTTGTATTTTAACATTTTTTGCTTACGCGTGTAAATAAAGCAGGGAAATAATGAGCGTGCAAAGCAATGCTAAGATGTGCAGATTTAAAATGTCAGTATGTTGCAGGAGTTCAACTTATCTGGGGGAAAATGAGTGTTTTTTTTTTTTTTTTTCTCAAATACACGGGGGAGCCAAGCTATAACTGCAAAAAGCTGATAGGGTTCAGTATTCAGAGGTAACGTCAATCCCAGAGCCCATGATAATATTTCACTGTCATTTAGAGAAATGACCATGAGAAGCTAGAGTAGGGAGAAAAAAAAAAAAAAAAAAAGAAAGTTGGATGGCTTGAGGGTATCCAACCTGCAAATGGGAGCTAAGACTCACATTTTTCCTATCTGGCCTGCAGCACGGTGCAATTATATCTTTTAATTATAAGTTCTGGGTTTCCAAAACAATGGGAAATTAACATGAGAATGTGAGTAAATCTATTCTAACTCCAGCTTGCGAGATCTTAAACTTGCATTCTCTGTGTTAGATTCAGAAGCGGAATTGTCAGTGTTTCACCCACATCTCTGCTCTATGGTTGATTAAATCCAAAATGCCCTGCTAACTGCTCATCATTTGAACATGAAGCTCTTTTACCTGAATATTTCCAGACTAATAACCCCATGTAAGTATATTAGCAGGTATTACTTTGCCTATTGTAAATCTCTCCCACTTATTGCGTCCGTGAGGTGAGTAATAATAGACCACCGTGTGTGTTTTTTATTTGACTGCTCTGATTTTGAGTTTTAGAAAAGCCCAAGACACTTTTTTTATTTATTTTCTGCTCCTCTATTATCAGTGTGAGCCTCAGTTTCAATCAAAAACCATATTCAGCTCTCTGAGCAATAACAGAGAAACCACAGCAATGACCAGTTGGCCTGGAGCTCTGTGCAATGCAGTGTGGCAATCAATACTGTTAGATTCATATTTACTGTAGTTTGGAGCTCTGTTTTGATTCTTTCTGCAGGCTGGACGGTGATTACTAAATTCTGCAGTTTCATTTGTAGTAATAAACGGGAAAGCAGGAGCACTAAAAGGCTCCCCTCCAACGTCAGATGAGTAACAGTCATGTAGTCCAGACACTGCCAGCACTGCTGATTGAATTTCTTCATTATTGCATTATTGCCCCGAAGATGGCTCTCGGCGATGGGATTTGCTGTGTGAATATTCACTTTATTATATGAACTAAACCCCCAACCCCCTTCAACCCCCACCACCCTCAACCTTCGTCCCCACGGCTCCACCCCACACTGTGTTTTAACCTGTCTCAGCACTTTGGACATAATTGGTTGAATAAACAGTAGTGCTTTTTGTAGCTGACGGTGCTGACACAGCCTACTTAGTCTATGGTCTCTGTTTTATAATATCACAGACAAGTTGAGTTAAAAAAAATAAAAAAATAAAAATAAAGCATCAGTTGAATGTCAGTTTGATTTATCTCTTGATCAGCGTTGATTTTCTCAGACTGATGTTTAATCTAAAATAACTGAAATTCCATCAGTCTGAATAGCTTTCATCAGACTTTTTGTGTTTACTTGTAATGCAGGTATTTGGAAGGGTTGGGCGCTGCAGCATAACTGAAGTCAAGGAATCCATTACAATTTAGTGACAAGTTAGCGGAGCTATTATGAGGATGTTCATTATTTTGACTGACACCATAAATTCACACAGTGATGACTCAGACAGAGTGGGAAACTATTTTACATTTTGACATGCCTTCCCCACTCTAGAGGATGAGATTCAGACTGGCCCTCCAACCCCAGAGCAGGATTTTCAAAATGAAGTCAAGTAGAACTTATCTGTGATGGATTTATCAAGGGAGTAAGAAAATAATATCGAAGGGGCTACTGCCGCAGTACTGTGGCACGAAATATCGGTTTGTCTATTACCACAGAGTCAATCAGCGTTTAGAGACTGGTAATCTACAACCCTGCTACCACAGTAATAGGTCGAACCTGAAGACAGTGGAGATTTAGCTCAGTAGGTAACACTTTGGACTGAAATACAGAAGACTGGGGTTTGATACCCAGTCAAAGCAGCAGTTTTTTCTGCAGATTGTCAAATGGCAGGGGGGGGCGCAGCGCCAGTAGGTAAATCCGACATTGATATAAATCCGCCACTGGGAGAACGTTCAGAGTGCAGAATTTAGAGCACAGCACTCAATGTACTGAACTGACACAGAACTGAGAAGTCACAACATGTAGCTCCGCCCACCTTCTCCAGCCTCAATCTCACTGACTGCACAGAGCAAAGAACACCATAAAAACAACATATAGAGCATTTACAACAATAATTCCTGTTCTATACTATATATAATCACGTTTGTCATTTTTCCCATCAGTTGCCGCAGTACTGTGGTAGCAAAATACACAAAAGAATGCACTGAAGTATACTCCATATATCACCACAGTACTGTGGCAACAAGAGGATAATGAGTTCATGGAACAGTATCCATGATTGGCTCTAGTACAAATGCTAACATTTGGTTGGCTCTGTGATGATAGACAAACCAGTATTTCATGCCACAGTAGTAGTGGCAGTAGCCATTGCCAAATATTATATTGATAGACTTGAGTACTGTTTTTATGCTTTGACAATCAATTCTTATAACACTTTCCAGATCACATATGAAAAAACCAAGCCAGACAGTGCATGAATTTGGGTTGTGTTTATAGGTCCAGTGTGGAATATTTAGGAGGATTTATGAGGATCTAATTGCATAAATGGAATGTAACATTCATAATTATTTTTCATTAGTCTACAATTGCCTGAAAATGAGATTTGCTGCTTTTTGTTTCCTTAGAATGAGCTATTAATGTCTCCAGAGAGAATGGGTTGCCTTGTGCCCCTTTTTTGTGTCCCATATTGCATTGCCATATTTCTACTGTGGTTTAAAATGGATTTTCCTGTTTTTTTGTTTGTTTTTTTATTTTACTGGGGGAAAGCATTCATTGCTGAGGTGCATTACAGTCACCTACTGTGTCTGAAGTGGAGCACAGTTAATACCTCCTTAAAGCTGCAGTGCTTGGTAGTTTTTTAGTATCACTCAGCAAAATTCTTTAATTGCCTTTCAGTATGTTGTAATTCAAGTGATCTGAGAGGACATGAGACTTCTGCATCTTAGTCCTTGTAGATCTACCTCATGATGCAGGTTTGTGACCAGTCACAGGAGTTTTCAGACAGGTAGGGGGTGTGAATATGTCACTGACAGCTGTGATTATTGATGGTGGATCAGATTTTGCCAGATGTGGCCTGGACGTGACTCTTAGGTTTTCCATAATGGCATAAAATAACATCAGATCATCTGTACTTTTATTCAATCTTTTGATTTGAGCAGAGAGGAAAGAGCAGCACAAGGAAGTTGTGTGAATTCTCGTGTTGTTTCCTTTCAAAATAAAATAAAGACTGGCTGTAACAAAGGTTTTCAAAAGTTTTTTTATGACCACTATCGGAACAAGCTACGAACTGATCTGAAATCAGCCCCAAATCCAGGTTAAAAACCTTCATCTTTTCATGTGCTCATGAGTAAACTCTTTTCAATCTTGTCTTTTAAATGCACTGTTTTAAATTTTTATTTTAATGTCTTGCTTTACTCTATTTTCATTTTAATGTATGATTTTAATATAATTGTCTTTCTTTTATTCTGTGAATGCATTTTAAAATCATGTTTTATCGCTGATGATTTTAAAGTCTTTTTTTCCCCCTTTTTAGATTTTAATGTAATTTCATTGTCTTGCTTTTGCTTTTGTTGTGATTTTTTTTTTTATGTCTTTGTAAAGCACTTTGAGTCACTCCGTGCATGAATAGTGCTATATGAATAAACTTGCCTTCCCTGTTGTGAAGAGAGTGACAGGTATTCAACTGGCTGCAATCTGCAACTTCACTGCTAAATGAACATTTAACCCATAAATGTGGCAGTTCCCACATACATGTTTCTTTAGATTTCACCTCTCTTAACCAATTTACTACCATTTATTTTAATACTATTCTCTGTATTTTGTGTTTTTTCAATGAAAATCATGTATTTACTGATCGTGTAGATGTTCCTGGAAGCTTAGATTAAGGTGGAGGGAGTTATTTTTATCAGAAACAGAGAAAACTGAAGAAAAAGGGACTCTTTTAGCAATGTAACTAAATAACTGAACATAAAAACAAGCATCTCCATCCACTGTCTTTTGTCAGACTCCATGGGTTTTACTGGTGAATTAATGTTGTAGAAGATGACAGTGCTTCCACATTCACTACGGAGCCTCTGAACATCCACAAACTTCATTTTCCACCAATTGTTTACATGTATTGCTATGATTATTGGTTCAGAAGTTATTACATATTTTATTTAAATCAGTAGATGGTTTTGGTCTTCAGTTGCTGTTTGGGTCTTTATGGGTTAAATCCACATACTTAATAGCAGTGTTGTAGCTATTTGACTTTTCTGCTCCACTGCAGCAAAGTACATTGAATCAGAATGTAGCATAAGGTTGTACAGATGCATGTACTGCCTTCATATTACTGTATTCTGCTTGAAGTATTATATGTAGATCGTCTGAGATAAGGTTTTTGATCATAAGTCGTCGTAGGTTTTGATGCAGCTTTGACTCTGTACCAGATCCTTTAGTCCTAAAAACCTCACAGAGCTTGTAAAACAAAAACTCCAGTGTTTGCTGTAGCGCACGCATGCATTATGAACCAATAAAATATCCAATTCACAGAGCTCCTGCATCACAATGTAGCACATCTGCATTGTAAAGAAGGCAGCGTGCAAAAGGAGGTCTCTCATGAAGTTATTGTGAAAAACTTCCACTGGAGAACCACACATCCAACCAAGTGTGATCTTTGTCCAAAAAAAAAAAAAGTCTGCTGAGCGAAGAAATGGCAGGGGGAGAACAGAAGTGGATGCAAATGAAGAGGGGTCGGGCTTTTTAATCCATGGTAATTAGACTCCTCTGTGGCACTGAGGGTGACCTTTTCAGCTGTGGTCATGGGCTCTATCTGGACAAAATGGAACTCTCTCTGGATAAAGGAAAAGGTATTAAGTGGAGTCCAGTGAAGAGCCAGTCAGTTGATACCATAACACAGAAGGGGAAATTATTCATCCTGTCAAACTTACACTCTTTTGACTTCCTTATTTATTTATTTTGTCATACACAGCTTAGTAATTGCATTTTGCTCTCAGGGAAAATGTTGCCAATTCAATCTCTCCCTTGTTTTTGATGCCGGAGTTTGTTTGCTGCATATATTAATAAATTTAACACGTATTTGTGATTGTACAGGCCCTCTCATCCAAAAGCACATTAGTAATTTTGGAGATAAAACCAATTTCAAAGCTGCTGATGCTGATGGATTTGTTTAACAGATAACTTTGTCTATTTGTATCATTTCCTCACCCTGTTCAAAGTGCTGAATCTTCTTTTATTATTATGGTGATTATTATGTTTAGTGTGATTGCCAGACAGAGCCTGGCAGAGTTTATACATTAAAATGACTTCCCCAGCATTTGTAAAACATAATAGCCCCCCAACCTGCAGATGACCCTTATAAATGCATGAATAAAACTGTTGGCCTCACTTATAGGGCTTAATATACTTTCCAATGTACAGAATTGCTAAAGTCTTTTGTACATTATTAAACATTTATGATCCTTTTGTATGTAGGCTTTAGGGGAACTATAAGCAAAAAAAAAAAAAAAAAGGTGCAAAAAAAGGATGCATTTTTCGTATCTAGCACTAGCATTAAGCCCTTTCAGTATTCTGTGTCCCAAATGTAGAACAGATTGTTTTCACACATTAGGTGGACCGCACTACATATTGCATGAACCAAATGTCGAAATCTTGTTATCATCCCGGTCCGCTTTTCAAGGCCTTAGCCAAGTTCAAAGTCAGTGTCAGTTTCTAAACTCTTTCAGGTCCATTCTATAGACACGAGAAAACAAGTCTCTGAAAGTGTTTTGGAATTTAAAAAATCTACTCCTACAGCTCTGTGCATATCTCATGAGGATATCAAGCCAAGACGAAGCAAAATAAAATCCAGAGATTTATTTTCCGATGCTGACTACAGTGACCTTCCTTGACCCCGGTACAAAATTATTGCTGATGCATATGTTCACTTTCTGCTTTATTGATAAATAGGAAAAAAATAAGAGGTAAAGCTGAGAAATGAGAGGGAGAAGGTGGAGGGTAAGAGGATGGAGACTCGTTCCAGATGGAGCTCCATACTGGGTAGCACTGGTTTTATATCACACTGGGATGAAGGATGAGCAACGACAAACTCTATGGAAGACAACACACGACTACAAGTTTTATTTTGGCGTACAATCAAGGCAGAACACACTCACACAAGAACAGGAACCACAGCTGCAGCCATTTATTATGGTTTGTAGAACACCGACAATAGCTGTGAATCCAGTAGATACCCCACACTGCAAATTATTTGGTTCTTACCACGACGAAAAAAACTTAGATTTAGAAGTGCTAGATAATTTATCTTGTTTTAAGAATTAATTTCTTATTTTAAGTGTTCATATTTCGTAGACATGCTTATTACCTCCACCAAGGAGGTTATGTTTTCATCAGGGTTTGTCTGTTTCTTTGTTTGTCTGTTAGCAAAATAACTCAAAATGTTTTAGATGGATTTTGACGAAATTTTCAGGAAATGTTGATACTGGCATAAGGAACAAATGATTAAATTTTGGTGGTGATCGGAGGTGGGGGGGGGGTTTGGTGCTGATCTGCCTTGGCACAGGTCTGTGCTCTGTTAGTGCTTTTCTAGTTTGCCTGTTTGTTTTTTTTCTCTTGGCAAGATAACTCAAAAAGTATGGAAGGATTTTGATGAAATTTTCAGGAAATGTTGATAGTGGTGCAAGGAACAAATAATGAAATTTTGTTGGTGATTGTGGGGGGGCAGGTGGATTTTATGTTTGTTTGTCTGTTTGTTAGCAAGAGAATTCAAAAAGTTATGGAAGGATTTTAATGAAATTTTCAGGAATTTTTGATACAGGTACAAGGAACAAATGATACAATTTTGGTGGTGATGGGGGTGCTGATCTGCCTTGGCAGAGGTCTGCACTTTCTATTGCTTTTCTAGTTTCAAGATTTAACAATCTTAAGTCAAGAAATCTTGTCACGTAAAATCATCTTGCTGCACGGACAGATATTTCACTTGTTCTGAGTACCTTTTTCCTCAAATTTAGTGTTTCTTTCTTGTTTTTTGCAGTGCAGTAGATATACATAAACCTGTAAGTGCCCTGCGTTACAACATTGTGGGCTCACATGTATGTGGTAATGCATAGAGTGTGTGCTTGCATATATTTGCAATGCATGTGTGTAAGCGTTAATGCATACATTTATGTTAGTGCTTATATTGTGGTATTTTTCTGGTGATAGTCCTCTGGTGGTTTTACAATATAGCGCATAATATTTAATGAATTAATATAATATAAAAACATTTTTATTTACATCATAATGAAAGCTGTGATTAATATTTGCTTGGCCCCACAAAATGATGCAATAAATAAAGTCAAAAGTGTGTGTGGAACAGATGCAGAAGGTAAACAGTTTTTATTGTGCAAACAGCAACGTCATCAACATAAAAATAGATACTGTAAAGCACAGATGGATGATTATGTAATGTGGCAAAGAGAGCACCTTGTGCACACTTTGTTTTGTGTTTTTAAGTTATAGCGCTACACACACAGTTGATAGGGATCCCCTTTCGATACATCCGGTCAATGCACAGTGCTCTGTTGCTTCTAGCAGTGAACAACCTTATATAATTTGCTGCCTATCGAAGCGTTACAGCTGTTGTTTCAGCTATGTTACAATGTGGGTTTGTATGAAATATTCATGCAACATGGGATATTAAAGCCAACACAGCGCTTCATCCTGTATATTGCCCATCGCCAGGATATGTGCGTTTAAACTAAAGGCTTTGTCGGAACATTTGAGGATGTGTGTTTTCCTGTGTGTGTAGTGTGAGGTCAGTCAGAGTGCAGTGAGAAAAGTGTGTCATCGGGGAGGACGTATTCTGGTCCCTCATGACTGGTCTTTTCAGCCAAGTGAAACACCAGTACTGCTGACAAATAACTGAAGCAGAAGCACTCTCTCTCTCTCTCTCTCTCTCTCACTCTCACTCATTCTCTCTCATTGACAAACTTCTCTTTGCACACACAGTCACTTTGTCACACTATATCCCAGTGCTTCACACATACTGTACACACTCTAGCAGAAACAAGCAAACCGGCGAGCGCATGCACACTGACTCGTAGCCTCATTTCGGCAGTATTTTGTACATACACACACACACACACACACACACACACACACACACACACACACAGTCATACACAGCCAAGCACAGAATCGCATTGTCACATAAAGTCACACATTCGCAGACTGTCTCTCACCCTCTTTCTTCCCTTTGTCTCCCTCAGCCAGACGTCAAAGCACACATGTAGATAAACCCATCCATATTCAATGACTATATACACTTCAAGGCACGGAAACGTAAATGTCCAGAGGGGAGACTAATGTAAGCGCATCACGGTTGGAGTGTTTGTTAATCACATGTGCTAACACTCACATGCAGCACAGCGTTTGTCAACAGTAACAAATCGGTCTTATGCACATTTTAAAAGCAACCGTGTTTCCATCCTGCTGCATTATTCTACATGTCAACATGAGCCGTCGAGAAAATCTTTACAAAAATGCCAAATACTCCATTAGTGCAGAAATATTGATTGAATTTTACATTAAAAAAATTGACGTTTATAGACTGAGATGAGTTAAACATGCACTGATATTTTTTTTCTAGTGTATGACTATAAAATGTAATATGAAAAGAGCAAATGCAGTATAAAGAAATAAACAGCTTTGGGTTGACTGGAATTGATTGTAGAGATGAACCCAAAAAGATAAGAAACAGGACAATTACAGCAGGATGCTTAGCTGCATATAATCATGCATCCAAATATTAACATAGTTTGTTTCCGTGGTGATCATGTTTGGTCCTCCTTTGTGAGCACATTCACCCCCCCCCCCCCCCCCCCCCCCCCTTACGTAGCTACACTTGACAAGACTTGACACATGCACAGAAGGATGCACACCACCACACCCCAGAGGGAGGGGGGGTTTAGTTGGGTGGGGGTGGGGGGGTGTACACTATTGAATTTACACAAAGCTCACAATACAGTAGCTGCATGACTGCTGTAGTTTTTGTTTGGTTGTGCTGAATGAGGCAGCCAGTGCAGCGTAGTGGTACAAATACAGTGAACATATTTCCAACCAGGCAGGAAAGTTGTTTGAGTCGGAGAGGACGTCCCCAGCTGAGCCGGCTGACTGAGAGTTTTGGGCCATGGTTCTGACAGGAACAGACCCTGGGAGAGGGAAACATGGTGGGGATGTGCATTTTAAGGAGGATGTTGCAGTATTTATTCCTGTCTGTATACAAGTGAGAGCAGGAAGACGAGAGAGAATATGATATTTTATTATCTGTGTGTTTGTGGTTTTTTTTTTTTTTTTTTTTTTTTTGTTAGTATACTGTATGTGTAGAAGTTAATATATGCAACTTGTAGCAGTGTATATTTGTGTGTATGTGTATATAATGGCTTCTGGCAGCTCTGTGTAATGGTGTGTGTTCATTAGGCTCTGCCTTGGAACAGAATATATAATATACTATAATGGTATGTCTTGAGTAAGTGCTTTAACTCTCCTTGGCGCCTTTTAATGGGTTGCTTAAAAAGAGAGAATTGATTTCCTGGTTTCTGCCTCAGAGATGCTTCCGTGTAGCACCGAGGGCTACTTACAAGTTTTTCAGTTCCTGTGTGTGTGTGTGTGTGTGTGTGTATGTGTGTTTGTGTGTGTGTGTGTGTGTGTGTGTATGTGTGTTTGTGTAGCAGAGGGAGACAGAAGTTGAGAGAAAAAGCATATGAGAGAGGAAGACTTTGCAGAAAGGGAGAGTTTAGTTTCTCCCCAGCTCTTTAGAGTTTCCCTGGTGAGTTGGCTGGCAGCTTGTTTGCTGGCGTAGCAGCAGGAGGAGCAGCAGCAGCCGTCGGAGGTAGAGAGATGGTGATAAGCCCCTTCACAGGCAGACAATAGACGCTATAATGCTGTTGGAATTAACGACTGGCATTCCACCGTTTCTCATCTGATTAAGACCCAGTGACAATCTTCTACTGCTACAGTCTCTAGTTGTCACCAGCTATGACTAATGAACTGTGATATCCTGCTTCTGCCTCTCTCTCTATCTCCCCATGTCTCGCTCTCTCTCTTCACTTCACGCTCTATCGATTATTGAAATACTCTCCGATCCCTCCCATTCTTAACACGCCCTCGCAACCCCCCCCCCCCCCTCCTCCTCCCCCTCTCCTTTCATTTGCCCGTCCGCTGTGCTCACTCTCCTCCCCATGCTGTCCTTTATCTTGTTCCATTCATTTGGCTAATTTGATATTTGGAGTTGATAGGACTCTGAATAGAGGCCCGTGTTTTCACATACATTTGTCTCCATCTCCCAATCTCTCATTTCTCTCCCGTTCCCTTTCTCCCTTTTCTCTTTCCCCTTCCTCTCTTTTTCAGAGTAGCGATAATGAAATCAGGCTCCAGCCCTTCATCTGTATTAGCGGCATTTGCGGGTCTAAGAGAGACTAACAGCCTGCTAATTCTCTGCCTCTGATTCGTTAAACTGACAGACATTTGCATAATTTAGCTGCCCGCTTTCTCCTCCTCAAAGGTTGCCTGCAGACGCTTCTCTCATTTGAAAGGAATTGAAAGCTGTCAAAATAATCGGCTGTTTGATCAGTTTTGAATATGTGTTTAGCGATCAGGCCAGGGATTATAGAAATATGCCAGCTGAACGCCATTGATTTCAAATAAACTATATTGATCAGTCGAACTGTAATTTAAGAGCTTTATTCTTTCTTCTGACAAGTTAACCTAATTCTTTTCACAGTTTTTGTACCTCTGATATATCACACCTTCAGGGTTTTCCTACTATATTCACAGACTCCCCTCTTTTTTTTTTCCCCTTCTGAAAATATAGCCATGCTAGAAGGAGGAAGAGCTTCTTCTTCTTCTTCTTCTTCTACTCGTTTTTTTTCTCCTGTGATGCTGACAGATATTTGCAGTGGCAGCGCTCACTGGCATCTCTTTTACAGTCTCCTTTTGAGCTTTAGTGTCTCAAGTCTCGCAGTTTTTTCAGTGAATAATGTACACATGAACGTTCACATGCGACAATGCACACTCACACACGCGCCGACTTTAAGGGACTCACGCAGATCACGCCTGTTTCTTTTCGCAGCGTGCGTTACAGGTGTTCTATTAACCTTGCAGGCTTGACAGCATCTCTAGGTAGCTTCATTACCTTCAGCATGATTAGCGCCAAACTAGACTGTTGCTTTGAGGTCTCACCCCCCTCAGATCCCCTCCCCCTGACCTCCATTGTCAAAGGGCACCAGCAATGTAGTCATGCTTTTCACTATTGATAAGTGGCTGTAAAGGAATGAGAAGTTCTGTGTGTGTGTGGGTGTTAGACCCTTCCTCGCTCCCTCCCTCCCTCTCGCCTCCTCCATGCATTAATGAAGAGATGCGGTGCTAAGTTCCCTCTGAGAAAGTGAGACAGCAATGGGGAACCCAATAGAGGAAGAGGAGCAGGAGATTTGGTAATAGGGTTTGGCATTTTAGCAGCCTCCTTTTCCTAATGGCACATCGGTCTCGCTGGGATTATCCAGCCAGCACGCTGTGTCACGGTCGGTAAACTGCACTGCGCCTCGGGGAAAGGGCGTGCTGAGAGGGGACAGGGGTTGCAAGGTGGAAGTGTCAGGAGAGAGCGGGAAACATTCTCCAATATGCCTGGAGGTATGCAACCTTTATCAAAGTGAAGGGGCCTGAGGGAGCGCATGAAATAGCGGCCCCTAACCCAAATCTCTCTGTGTTTGGGCTTCAGAGGGAGCCAGGACCCCGTAGAGTGTAAAAGCTGTGAAGGGACGGGACCGCTACATCAGTGGAAGGACATAAAAAAGGACAGATGCTAAATGCTAGCAGCCGTGTACAATTATGGGATCCCTTTTTAGTTTTTATTAATGGAGCAATCTTATGGGCGAAATGTCGAAGCATTTATAATAATCCATCTGCAGGATTACACGTCTTTATAATTCAGATATTTCCATCATCACCTCTTGTTATATTTTGAATTGAACTTTACAGGGCAATTAAAAAATGGCACCAAAGAAAGCACTTTGCCCTACTTGAAGGTTCTGTAGGGACTACTTGAGAAAGTGTTCCACTCTCCTCTGATGAAAAATGTCTGTACGAATGTATAAAACCGCACTCCCTCCAGAGAGCGGTTTGGCATTTTTGTTTTACTGACGTCCCCGCCAGCCCTGCTTTTACAATACCTATAAATTATTGCTCTGCTCTCTGAAACCCTCCGTTCACCACTTTTTCCTCCTCTATCTCATCTTTCCTTTTTTTTTTATTTTTTTATTTTTTTTTTTTGCCTTTAACTTCCTATGGACCTCCCACACACTAATTATATACATGTCCTGTAGCAGCCTTTACCCTCATGGTAACAGTATACAACAGAGGAGAACGGTGTCTTTGTGGTGTTAATGTTGTTCCATGTTGCAGCCGCCATAGCTCAGGTCTCAGTCCGTCCATACATAGTGTATGAATACATAGTAGGTTTTGATGTTTTCTCTTTTTTGCCCGCTTTACACAAACATACTCCATTCGCCTCAATTTCTGGCTCATCTGCTTTTCTGCGTTCTTGGAGAACTTGGGGCTGACCCTTACAGCATATCAAATTCTACATTTCACAGCTTTTTTTTTTATTTTATTTTTTTTTACCCCGACTCTGCTGAGTGTGGGGAATATTATCCACATATTTATTCCTCTCCAGATGCAGGCTTCTTTCCGAATTTGCTCTCAACATGCAAAGCCGTGTTTGTTGCCACCTGAGGTCAAAAGGCCAAAAGGACTGTCCCTATTTGCTTTGCATGTGTTCCATTAGCATTGATTTCCTTCTCGTACGTGAAAAGCGAAGTTAATACCGGGCGAGTAGCTCGGCTTGTTTTATTTATGAACATGTGCCTGTGGAGACATCCATTATCTTCAGTGGTTACAAAGCCCCTGTGTAGGAACTGGTAGGGGAGTGTTATACAGAATCCCAAACTGTTTCTACTGTGAGCCCATCTGATTTAAGCACATTTTATTCAGGACCCAGGGGCATTGTGGATTACACCAGAACTACTGTATACCATAGCTCATATTTCATGAACTATGAAATGCATGGTCCACGCAGTTCCTATCTCGCATTGGAAATGAGAAGAGGCTGGTTAAAAGCCTGCTTGCAAGTGAACACCGACTGATCCCGTGCTGTCCATGGCAATCCCTTTGATGCCAATCAGAAGATAAGCTGTCTCTCATGTGATGTCAATGAAACGGAAACACGGTGGTTAGTCTTGGCTGCGTGTCAAGGGTTTTTCACAGGCAAGGACTTTACAAAGATCATTAGACTCACATGTCATTAAAATGTGGAGGGTGAAATTTCTGCAACATAAAAAATGCCTTTAAAGAGAGGACGAGATGGAAGGGAGAGCGAGGCGACTCGTCTCCATCAGCAGTAATCTGTAGCTCTGTGTGGTCAGCTAATTAAGATTAAATTGAGAGAATTGATTGTAACCGGGCTTGTGCTGCGTGCGGTTTTTGCTGTCAACAGCGGCCAGTGAAGAAGTATGAGCGTAGGAACAAAAAGACAAGATGGTGTGGGGTTGGAGGAGGAGGTGGGGGTAGTCTTGGTTTGCTGGCGAGAGAACATCTCCTTCAAGTTCAGTCGTATGCAAATCTCAGCTTCCTGCATTTACATTAATGATATACACTAATATACACCATGCTGCGTGGAAGGAAATCCCTTAACTAGTGTTTGTCACAACGGAGGAAATCACGCCAAGTATAGGTGCAAATATGAAATAAATCATTTGCAAACAGAAACATAAGGTGTATAAGTCACAGGAGTCAGCTGTGTAGGAAATGCATGGATGATTAAAAATTATATGTTAATGTCTCAGGCTGCAGATATGTCATGCAGAATTAAAAGAAACAGCAGAGCCACACAGGAAATGAAGATGAGAATGTGACGGTGGGTAAATAGGCACTAAATTATGCTCAGTGACCATCTGAAAGGTAACACGGCAACATGAAAACAAGGTCTGACAGAAGCGACGTAGGTAGATTAGAAAAGGTATCGACAAATGAAATGAAATGAAATTCCCAGTTTATGGCTTTTTAAAAAAAAAAAAGAGAGAAGACAAAAAAGCACAGTCAAGATTAGAATGAAAGCTCTGGAGGTTCCAAAAGATGTAGCAGTCTACACACTTTCTGCTCCAAATAAATAATTGAAAACTTTCATATGGTAACATCTCAATCCAAACGAATCTACTTTAAGCAGTGAAGAAATAAATCTAGACACAAGACGACTAAATTTAGCAGACCTGTGTGTTGGAGCCATTATGGTAACGTGTGTGAGTATTTTTTCTTCATCTGTCATTGTTCAGCTGTACTTAGAGCCACATTAGAGTGGGTCACCTCGCATGCTGCGTTGAATCCCTGCTGAATTGCTAACTCTCTTTACCTGAGTGATGATAATAATATTACAGCACCAAGAGAGACAGAAAATGACAATAATGTTAATATTTTGATTATCTGAAGGGAAAAAAGTGTTAAGATTAAGTCATATATCTGCCCATATCTGCTCTGTTATGTGAAGCCAGTTATTGCAAAACATTATTACTATGATAATTAAAAGTAGTAACACACGCTTCCCCTTCCAGTTACAATGCGGTCATGTGTTAATTGAGTTAATCTTGCACGTTTGTAACAAATGCAACCTTTCCGCTCAGTTTGTGTTGACCTTGAAACTAATTCTTGGGTGTTAAATCTCAGCTTCTAGTCCAGGGCTATTCTACTATGTTTTACCACAGGCCAAACTGTCAAAATGCTATGAACTGTGGGCTAGTATTATTCTAATATTGGGTCCAACTTCCAACTTTATTTGTAAAGCACTTTAAAACAACCACAGTGGACCAGAGTGCTGTACAGAAAAATAAATAAAAACCAAAATAACAGAGTTCAATACAAGAATAGATTAAAAGACATAGAACGGTAAAAAAAAAAAAATAAATAAAATAAAATAAAAAAATGCAGAAGAATAAATAAAACCTAAATATAAAATAAAATACAAGCATAGATTAAAAACATAAAAAGCTGGAAAATGGATCTACAATTGACACATATCACCATCACATTTTCAACATTTTTATTTAACTGTTAACCTGTTGTGTTAAATTTTAACACAACACATAACATCACAGTCACAGTAACTGCTGGATTTTAATGCAAGAAATGTAAACATAACATTTAATGAAATTTATGACCATCGATATTGCTCTGTTCTCTGACCAACACAAATCAAATTTTGTTAAATTTTCTAGTTTTTTTTGTAATTTTGCATCTCTTCTCCATTGAATGTGTCATGTTTTCATATTGAAGCTGCTCTCTCTGGCTGTAAACGGCGGCAGTGCTGCAAAGTGTCGCAAAATGACGTCAAGTGTTGCAAATAGCTGTATGTACACTTTAGCGGCTGTTAAACGATTTATTTATTATTAGTGGGTAGGGGTGTGCATTGGCAAGAATCTGGCGATGCAATACAAATCACAATACACTAGGATCACGATACGATATACCACGATATATCATGATACTGTTAAAAAAGCAATTTTTTGTTTGTTGATTATTTCCTTGAAGAACTGAATTACACCAGAAATAGCTATGCACAAATACGAAGCACATTTTTATTTGATCAGAGCAGGATCTAATGCGGTATCACAATGTTTTCCTGTGTTAAAACTTAAATTATGTTTTACAGACATTACAGTTTAAGATCCTGTTCAAATATTCATATTCTATTAGTTCATAACTAACGTCGTTACATTATTTTTGTGCAGTCCCAACAAAGGAACTACCATTATTTAATAAAAGAGTTTTAAATAATAAGAAATAAAATGTGACAAAAAGAAAAACAAAAATGAACCTCCACAATATCTGCATTTGAATAAATACCTAAAAATACCGATACAGTACTTTTTAATATCGATACAGTATTGTGAAATGAAATATCGCGATATATTGCGGAACCAATATTTTCTTACACCCCTATTAGTGGGTAGAAGTGCCATGGGCCGGTCCAATTTGACTGATGGGCTGGTTCTGACCCGTGGGCCACTTAGTCAGATAACCTGATACTAGTCACCTCTATAAGATAGGTTTCGTCTTAGGCCTAGCTTAAACTGGGCCATCTTTGAAGCGTCTTTATATTGAAGTAAACAGATGATTGGCTGCGTATTATACCTGGCGGGGACATAAACTTTGACAGCTGTCCAGCGCATCCATTCTATATGTCACCACGTCTCATCGTGGGCCAGCTGGGCGCTTCCATTTAGCTCATACATTTATCTCCATTTGCTCGTCCATTAATATCCCTTTACTGTAACCCATCCAGCTACTGGCTAGCCAAAGCAGATGAGACGCCCCATTACTTATTTAGCACCACTTTAAAGGGGACCCAAGTCAATTGAGAAGCCGCTCTCGTTTACGGTAACAACATTTGCCCGAGCGGTATCAAACACAAGCGGGCCGCGAGATGAGATTGAGCGAGATGGAATCAAGTCAATAAAAGACATGGTGGATGATGTGCCCTGCGGTCAGATAGTTAAGTGAAGGTCAACCTGCCGGGGCATTGTGTAATCTGGTGGCTCTCTGGACGATGACAGGCAGACAGATTCGTAAGGCTAAGGTGGAAAAGTTGCCCGGCCTTCAATATCCTCTAAATCGATGTGACCAGAAGAGGAGAATGATAGTTTTTACCCCTGTAATGAAATTTTTTCTCCCCCTCTCATATTATAGTGGATCCTTGTTGGGAGGAGGGCAGGTTTTGATGCATTGAGAGCTCATGAGAAAGGACACACGATAAGGGGTTTGTGGGGGGGAGAGGACAGGCGCTCCAACCAGCCACTGAGTTTTTTTTTTTTTTTTGTTCCTTTCTTTCTTTGTGTGTGTGTAAGTGTGTGGGTTTCAGCAGATAGGCCAGCATGGGCACTTTACCCAACCTAATCATGATTCCCCTCTTTTATCTGAGTGCAGACCGACTGTCCAGGCCTATACATCACTCCCCCACTAATACACACACACACACACATACATACACACAACTTCCCCACTTTCTGTCCTCGCTCTCTTTTCTTCCACACTATATATTGTCGTGTATCACTCCTGACACTCTGGCAACATATTAAAAAGAGGGACAGTGGCTGCTCGCTGTTATTGCCAGGAAAGTGATTTACCATGGGGCCACATTCGCACCATATTGATTAAACAACGTACGTGCGTGCGCGTGGATGAGTGTGCGTATTTGTGTGCGTGATTCACCTTTTCTCCATCTCGTCGGGCTTTCTCATTTTCCCTCTTGTGTCACCGCTCTTCCCCCCCTCCCTCCCTCCACTGCTACTCCCCCCTCCTCCTGTTTCTCTGCTCGTTTTATCTGTCTCTTCACTTCCGTTACTTCTGATGTCGTCCAAAAAACCAACGCCACTCCCCTGTTTTTCCGTGTTTGCCCCAGACTCGTGCACCTCGTGACTGTGTGTGAACACACAGCAAAGGCCGATTAAATAAGAAAGACAAAGAGAGGGCAAAAAAACCATACAAACCCTCCCTGCTGTATTTCCGTCTACTGTTACTGCAGCGATATATTCATTCACACAGTCACATATGCAGGCACTTCAGGTTTGTGGCACATTTCAGATTCCTAAGGAGTCTACTAGGCATTCCTGTGGATGCTCAAAGATAATTCATAAATGAGACTAAACACATATTCTTCCACACGCCTGTCAAACAGAAGAGCAACGGATATTGAACTGATTTTTTTAGGCCAAAAGAATATTTCCATCATCAGTTAATGTTATTTTACAGGCACAGACTAAATATTTGAACCCTTCAACCCCGTAATTTAAATAACTACACAGCTCCAACAGCCCACTCTACGTCTGTTCCATAATATTATCGAACCACAAATTATGACTTATGTTTTCCTGCTTTTTTAGTTTGCTGGTGCCAAGGCTCAGTGTAGCTGACTGTTACCACAGTAACAAGGGTCTTGGCTCTAATTGGTCATTTGGCTCCAGTGGCAGTTCTAATGCCCCGTCCACACTTATACAGATATTTTGCAAAACAAACCTTTTTGTCTACATTTGGGAAAAGCTATGAAAATGGAGACCCCATACCCAAAATTACACTTCAGTATTTGTTTTGTGCAGAGGAGCATGCACCTGTAGTCTATATACATGCAACAGCAACAATGCCAGATATATAGGTTTCTGTGTAGGTCTGGTAACCACAAAACATGATAGAGTATATTATCCTCAGTAGATCATGACAGCATGGACATTTTGGAGATGGACAGATATGCACTAGTGTTGTAGTGAAATCTATATAATACAAAATAGGGCTGCACGATATTGGAAAAAACTGACACTGCGTTTTTTTTAATCCGGTGATATGAAAAACTACTCAGAAGGATATAACAGCTCTGTGGTGCTTACGTAAATGGTCAAACAAATTAGTTGTTTCCTCTCGTTGTGGCAACAAGTGCAAGACATTATCGACACAGAACATATGTTTCAATATCATCCTTCTTTTAGCTGAAATAATTCCAAATAATTGACATTGCTTTTCTTTTTTGCACTAAGTCTTTGTTTATGGTGATTTTCTCTTGTTCGTTGCTCATTTTTCAATGTTGTTACCAGCGACTCACTCCAAACTGATTAAGAACGTTTGTGATTGGTGGATCGCTGCACACAGTGTGTGTCAGGTACCTAGGTTAAAATTAAATGAGAACACACTGAGTTCATTTTTCTTCTACATTGCAGGACCTGCGATGTGACTATTATGCACACATACATCGCGATGACGATGCTCAAACGATATATTGTGCAGCTCTAATACAAAATGTACTCTTGCAAAAAAAGTCCAACCAACACTTTTAAGTTAATTACATTTAGACTAAACCCACTGCTTTTGCCTCCAATATTACCTGATATGCAGTGTCTACAATTTAAAGTTCAACATAAACAATGTTTTTTTTTTTTTTTGTAAAAACAAAGATCATATGGAAAGGTGGGGGGGGGGGGACTATCCATTAATATCAGTATTATTATTGGGGCTGTCCAGTTTTAAAGAAAGTAAAACACACCTCTAAGTCATGGATCTACTTCAAATTTAAGGGGTTTGTCCTTAACTCTCCCACTAAGACTATATTCAGACAGCAGGTCTTAATGCACAATTACGATTTTTTGGTGAAATACGATTTTTTTTTGTGTGTGTTCTCGTTCATATTACACATTAAATGCAACTTGTATCAGTTTTGAGTATGAACTGAATGCGACCCTGAAGTGACCTGCAAAAGAGGTCCTGACATAATACGTGACCACGCAGGCACACACTGTGTTTATGGAAGTAAATATATTTTTCCTGCCGCTCCTCCTTCTGGGATGCAAAATTGTGACGTTTGTCGCATTTCAATGACATAAAGGTCAGATAAACATGACCTGGTCGTTCAGACTGAAGTCACATTGCAAAATATCGGATACCTATCAGATTTAGGACCACATATGAACGTGGCCTGGGTCGGATTTGAAAAAATTGGAATAGTGCAGTTCAAACTGTCTTTAACAGAGTGGATACAGGTCACATATGGGCAAAAAATCGGATTGGGCCACATTTGTCTGCAGTCTGAACGTAGCCTAAGATTTACAGATATCTGTGCCGTAGTTGTTAGTACGTCATTACTGATGAGGAATGATCACAAAAACTCCTTCCATTAGGTTTAAACTCCATACACAACACTGTTAATTAATATAATGACACATGAGTACATATGTAATTACATACATGTTAAATTGCATGCTTGAGTACATATAAGCTTTAAATCTGTGTTGGTGCCAAATGCACTAAAGTTTCTCTCTCAAACACACCAAGCTGAGATCAGTGCCACACTTTACTTTCTTCTTTTTTTAAGTTTCCAAAGTGTGCTCTGCATCACATTAGAGTGCTGTGATGATTTTAACGTTGTGTCCTCAAATATACACAAATAGAAGTCCTCATGTTAAAAAACCCATTTAAATGCACATTTATGCCACAGCCAAGGCTGGTGTCGGAAGCTCACAGTTACCGGTTGTCATAGTAATGCAACGCGCTTTCAGGCACATATATTTTCCACGTGTCAAAAAGACGACGTTGGAGCAGTAGTGGGAAGATGTGTCATTGCCCACATTTCCCAAAGAAATGGTGATACATCTCAGCACTCAGCACATCTGAGCTGACCAACAGCAGTAAAATTAGACCATACAGTGTAAATAACAGTTTCAGTTTCTGGTTTACACCTGTAACCTGCATAATTTAACTGGTTAAAAAAAAGGCAGAAATGGTGCTAAATAAGAGACATCTGGACACAAAATGCCCATTTTTGTTCGCTAAAGCTATTAAATAAATGATCAAACGGGTTAATGAAAGACAGAATGAGAGCTTGATGCTTAGTGCTTTAAAAAGGAAAGCGTTTTAACCAACATGTGCAAATCAAATAATCCTAATAGGTGTTAACGTTACATAACACAGGGGTTGTCAACCTTTTGTAACATCAGGACTGCTTCTGATTATTAAAATGACAACCTTTCCAAATACATTACTGGGGCAAAAAAGGAAAAAAAAAAGAACATACACAAAAAGGCAGAGTGTACATATATAATTAGGCAGTAAATGTGTGATATCTGCTGTAATCACCAAAGTAAATATTGTGCTCATCACTGCCTGCCATTATGAATGAAGATTTAATGTATTCAGGGTCATTTTTCCTCTTACTGGCCCAGGGTTTTCTCCTATGACATTTTTTCTTTCCAAAAATTGATCCATTTACTCTCAGCATATCTGAGGAAGCACTATCTAACATTAGTATAATGTTTGTCTGTACCTGATGATATGCTGTAATTAGCTCGGTCGACCTAGGAACTGAAGTAAGTTTTTTTTTTTCTTTTTTTTTTTTATTTATGTGAATTCTTCAGCACATTTGAATATTACAAAAACAACTTGCTATGTAAATTAACGCAAAATGTCATTTTAATTCAACCATTTGACAGTACCACGGGTTCAGAACTTACTACTTATTAGCATTAAATTAAAGTTCCATGTCTTTTCACTCAGGCTACATCCACATTAATGCATTCTCACAATGTTTTAACAAAGTTTCACATGCAACACATCATATGACCTGATAATGCATGGACACGGACACGGGTACTATGACAAATGGCTTGAATAACAATGGAGTAGTCAGTATCATGATGAAATACTCAGTTTAACTGCACAGCTGTAATGTAATTCATGCTAAATTAACCCTTAAAGACCCAAACAGCCACTAGCAATCTAAATCATCTACTGATCTAAAATGTTGAATAACTTCTGAACCACTAAACCTGTTGATACGTTGAAGTAATTGGTGTAAAATGCAGTTTATCGTCTTTTCATGGTCATCAGATATGACCCATTTGGATGTTCAGAGACTACGTAAGGAACATGGAAACACCGTCATCTTCTACAACATCGATTCACAAGTAAAACCCTTGGAGTTGGATCAATAACAGTGGATGGACACACTTGTTTTTACAGCATGTTATTGATATCTTTGCTGAAAAAGTCCATTTTTCTTCAGTTTTCTCTGTTTTGATATAATAACCCATCTTTAAACTGAGCTTTTATGAACATCTACAAGATAAGTAAATTAAAAATAGGAAAATACCTGATTTTTACTGAAAAAACGCAAAATACAGACGATGATAATATAATAAATGGTGATAAATCACTTAAAACAGTGGTTCCCAACCTTTTTTGACTTGAGACCCCATTTTAACATCATATTTCTGGCGATCCCAGACATTCAAAACGGAGACTTTTTTTTTGCTAAAATTAATTTGTTTTTGATCATGTAATAGTTTGCTCTACTATGTTGCAAATAAATATGAATTTTAGACAACATTTAGTCTATATAATGTATATTATTATGGATGGAGGCAGAAAAACCAGGTGTAGATTACTGCACAAAGTGAGAATTTGATTTTCCTTGGTCAGGATATGTACAGTCAGTCCAGCTTGTATTTACAAGGCTGACAATTAATACTGAACAAACAAGAACTGAAACTATGAATTATGAAAGAGCTGCAGCATCTGAAACTGACCACAATGAACATTTGACAGATAAACAGTACCACAGTGCTTCAGTTTCAGCTTCACAGTTTGTCATGTCTTTTATGTATTGTGATTGTCTCTCTCAACTCACCACATATTTTTTATTAGTAAGTTTTTTTTTGTTTTTTTTTTTTAAATTTTTATCAATTACTAGAAATTTCAGATGACCCCAATTTGAATTCCAGGCGACCCCACGTGGGGTCCCGACCCTAAGGTTGAAAAACACAGACTTAAAGGTTAAATGTAGAGAAAAATTAGTTTGAAAAGTGCCACAAAAGTAGCACCGGACCTTTATGGGTTAAAGTCATGGATGGTGATGAATTGGGGGGATGATACCAGGTGACACTTAAGAGCCAATCAGGTCGATGTCTACATGATTGTGTCCGGAAGGCAGAAAAAGTTTGCATTTTAAAACAAAACTCTACCGGTGAGGATATTAAATCTTGTTAATGTCTGACCTTCATCCTGCTCTGGGTGGTGAGTTACAAATCTTCATTGGGTATTGAACATTGAACTCGCTGTCAGGTGTATGAAACTACTGTGAAAGAACACTTTGTCCCAGTTGTTACCTCAGCTACAACTTGATGTACGCCTCATTCTCTTTATCATTACTCTTTATCATTATTCCCCTTCCTTTTTTTTTTCTCATTTTAGTGGCTTCTCTATTTGTTCATTCCACTTGCCTAGGCCGTCTCCTGGGCCATTAATCTATACCGCTCCAACGGCTCCTCTGGGCCAGACCGGGCTGTGGCGCCACTCATTCTGCACTCTGAAAGGCCACTGTGTTCATACAGATATGAAACGACAGACAGAGACAGACAATGGCTTTTAGAGAAAGCACCCAGAGACATGAGATAAGTGGAAAGAAAGAGAAGGATATGAGGAGAAAAGAAAATACACTCGACCCTCCTTCACTTCTCATGTCTTTTAAGGCAGAAGTGACAGAATCGTGTATTTGAAGGAGTGAAGAGAGAGAAATGATGTTACCCCAGAACAACTGCACTGAGGTTACGGTAGCGTCTGCCCTTTTGAAAAGGTTGAGATTTGAAGAGATTAATATGCCGTTGGATCGCACTGGGGGATTTCTGGCTCACCCAGAGCTGGCCTGGACAGGCAGCAGCAGCAGCCAGTGTGGTGACGGGGGACTCGAGCAGATGGCCTGGCTTAATCAGGAAAAGAGCGTTGTCCTAGCTTCCTGGGTCTGGAAAAGAGTCATGTGATTTAGAGGAAGAAAATGTTTCAGCTTGACTGGACAAATGCATGTGTGTGAGCGTCGATACTACAGTGCCTTGTCTTCATATATACTCTAAAATACACTGAAATACTCTGAAAATCTAAATTTCAACCGTAGTGTGTTATTGGAGGACATAACAAGACTTTATGACTTATGTGAAATTAAAAAAAAGAAGTATTATAAGGCAAATGTGCTTCCGAATCTGTAAGTGCCAAAAAAATACAAGGAGTATTTGTAAAAAAAACAAACAAGAAAAACACATGTAAGGTTAAAAGAACATGCATTTTCGAACACTGGAACAACATAAGTGCTGATGCAGACCCCTGTCCACATCCACATTCTCCCTTTGAACATCATTCCTTACATCAGTACCATTACTGCATGGTACCTAACAAAGCAGGTACACCCACTGTTCATACAGAGGTGGACCTTACAGACCCTGGAGACCACATTGGACCTGAGATTGTTGACTCACTGTCCTCACTGGAACTGTTGCTGTCACTGTCTTGTCATGTATGCAGAAATGACCAAAAATAGTCACTTGCATGATATAGGGTTAAACTGTAGAGACTGCAGATCAGGTAATGTAGGAGGCAAAAGTATAGAATTTAGTCTGATTAAGTTATAAATTTAAGTTAACTTCAGCTGTCACTGTTATAATGTGTGCAGAAATGACCAAAAATAGACACTTGCCTGATATAGGGTTAAACTGTAGACACTGCAGATCAGGTAATAAAGGAGGCAACACCAGAGGGTTTAGTCTGGTTAAGTTATTAATTCAAGTTAACCTGTCACTGTCATAATGTATGTAGAAATGACCAAAAATAGTCATTTGCCTGATAATGGGTTAAACTGTAGTCTCTGTAGATCAGGTAATGTAGGAGGCAAAAGCAGAGGGTTTAGTCTGGTTAAGTTATTAATTCAAGTTAACTTGTACTGTCACTGTTGAAATGTGTGCAGAAATGACCAAAAATAGACACTTGCTCATTAAAGGGTTAAACTGTAGACATTGCAGATCAGGTAATGTAGGAGGCAAAAGCAGAGGGGTTAGTCTGATTAAGTTATAAATTTAAGTAACTATGACTGTCACTTTTATAATGTGTACAGAAATGACCAAAAATAGTCACTTGCTCATTAAAGGGTTAAACTGTAGACATTGCAGATCAGGTAACGTAGGTGGCAAAAGTGTAGAGTTTAGTCTGATTAAGTTATAAATTTAAGTTAACTTAAACTGTCACTGTCGTAATGTGTGCAGAAATGACCAAAAATAGTCACTTGCCTGATAATGGATTAAACTGTAGACACTGTAGATCAGGTAATGTAGGAGGCAAAACCAGAGGGTTTAGTCTGATTAAGTTATAAATTCAAGTTAACTTGGACTGTCACTGTTGAAATGTATGCAGAAATGACCAAAAATAGTCACTTGCTCATTGAAGGGTTAAACTGTAGACACTGCAGATCAGGTGATAAAGGAGGCAAAAGCAGAGGGTTTAGTCTGATTAAGTTATAAATTTAAGTAACTATGACTGTCACTTTTATAATGTGTACAGAAATGACCAAAAATAGTCACTTGCTCATTAAAGGGTTAAACTGTAGACATCGCAGATCAGGTAATGTAGGTGGCAAAAGTGTAGAGTTTAGTCTGATTAAGTTATAAATTTAAGTTAACTTAAACTGTCACTGTCGTAATGTGTGCAGAAATGACCAAAAATAGTCACTTGCATGATAAAGGGTTAAACTGTAGACACTGCAGATCAGGTAATATAACAGGCAAAAGTATAGAGTTTAGTCTGATTAAATTACTCATTTAAGTTAACTTCAGCTGTCACTGTCGTAATGTGTGCAGAAATGACCAAAAATAGTCACTTGCCTGATAATGAATTAAACTGTAGACACTGTAGATCAGGTAATGTAGGAGGCAAAACCAGAGGGTTTAGTCTGATTAAGTTATAAATTCAAGTTAACTTGTACTGTCACTGTTGAAATGTGTGCAGAAATGACCAAAAATAGACACTTGCTCATTGAAGGGTTAAACTGTAGACATTGCAGATCAGGTAATATAGGAGGCAAAAGCAGAGGGTTTAGTCTGATTAAGTTATACATTTAAGTAACTACGACTGTCACTTTTATAATGTGTACAGAAATGACCAAAAATAGTCACTTGCTCATTAAAGGGTTAAACTGTAGACATCGCAGATCAGGTAATGTAGGTGGCAAAAGTGTAGAGTTTAGTCTGATTAAGTTATAAATTTAAGTTAACTTAAACTGTCACTGTCGTAATGTGTGCAGAAATGACCAAAAATAGTCACTTGCCTGATAAAGGGTTAAAAAAAGGGGGGAAAAAAAGAAGCAATAAATAGATCCAGCCACCTTGGCAGTACAGACCAGATGACTGGAGGCTCTGTCATTACCCGTGATAGAAGGTATTGAAGCTGACTGAGTTGGGAATTTGGTGCGCAGCTCATCTGAACTCTGTTTTGCTTAGGCTTTAATGTAATCGAGTCTAAGAAACGGCGTCAATCTTTGATTTATTAGATATTTCCTTGTGCATTTTCATTTTGACTTAAATCTATGAAAGGTCCATTTATACATAAAACAACACGTCAATTTAACGTGTCTCTTTGCAGTGTTCCTCTGCCTGTTCACAGATGTAGTATTTTATTGTTTTTTCTTCTTTTTAATAGTAGAGTGAGTAATACATCTTCTGATGCCATCACTCAGGGGGAAAACATAAAACGCTAACAGTCCATAACTCGAAAATCAAGCGAATTTATTTGTAATTATATGCATGATAAAGCAGCATTATTGCTATTCAAATGACATTCTACAAGTGTCTGTTTATTCATCTGCTGCCAGCTCGTCTTGGTGTTGTATAGTGATTTTCAGGTAGGAAAGTAACTTGATGTTTATTTTTCTTCCCCCTGTAGAATTCACTTTGCTCCAATCAGGACGACAAAAAGTACATCAGTATTATTAAAAGGCTACCTTGTCTCTCAGAAATTATAGAAATTCGTTTTATTAAAAATACAATCACACTCACTCACATTTTTTCCCATGGTGCTAAAAGTGTTGCTGCTTTATATAACGTTGCAGAGAGTCAGGGTGTGAACTCTGCTTTCTGGTGACAAAACCTTAGATTTTGTAAATTCACCGTTCACCCTAGCCACCTTCTTCCCATTGAGCAAAGCCAGAAGAAGTCGCACATCCTTCAGTGAGAAATTACATTTCCTTGCAATATAATCAAGACACAGTTTTCCTTAGTAGCAAAACACAAAGTGGGCGGCTTTAGGTTCATTATAAAACATAATTGGATTTGCAGTTTTGTTGCATGTGAGCATAATTTCTGTGACACAGCGTTGGACTCGGTTCTTACTTGGGAGGTAAAAGCAAGGCAGTGTTTGGGCAGACTATACATCACCCAGAGGACCAGAGAGGATGACATTCATAGGTGCCATTGAGGAAATCACTAAATCTTTAACTACCCTTGAAAACAGGAGCGAGGAGGGATTTTTGGGGCTGACATGACTGAGTGTGACTGCGGGTCATAGTAGTACATTAATAAGTGGTGCTACATTTCCAGAAGTTGTTGACAGGCGGCAGAGAATGCTATTTGTTCACTTTGTTTTATTTGAAGACAGTCTTTGGATTCAAACCAGTGAACTTTCCAGTAGTGGCTCAGTTTCTTTTCTTGTCTGTCCCTGCTGTCACGAAGTAGAGCTTTAAATTCTAACAAGGCAAGTGTTTGCTGTATAAGCTGTCACTTCCTACTTATTTCCTGTAAAATGTGGATGTAAAAAGCACATTTAATTAAGAAACAGTCACGGAAAAAAATATTAAACCATCAAAAGTCGTCAAAAACAATGGTTATGCAATCAAGTACTAACTCCTGTGTGTATCATGTGACTAAAACAGACAAAAGAAAACATGGAATGCCTTGAACAGTGGTTCTCAACCTTTTCTGGCTCGTGAACCCATTTTAACGTCACAAATTTCTGGCAACCCCAGACATTCAAAACAGACTTTTGTTTTTGCTAAAATTAATTTGTGTTTGATTATGTAATAGTTTGCTATACTATGTTGCAAATAAACATTAATTTTAGATGACATTTAGACTAGACCAGGTGGAGATTACTGCACAGAGTGAGAGTTTTATTTTCCTTGGTCAGGATATGTACAGTCAGTCCGGCTTGTATTTACAAGGCTGACAATTAATACTGAACAAACAAGATCTCAAACTATGAATTATGAAAGAGCTGCAGCATCTGAAACTGATCACAATGAACATTTGACAGATAAACAGAACCACAGTGCTTCAGTTTCAGCTTCACAGTTTTTCATGTCTTTTATGGATTAGGATTGTCTGTCAACTCAATGTATATTTTTTGTTTGTAAGTTTTTATTTTTATTAATTACTATACATTTCAGGCGACTCCATTTGAATTCCAGGCGACCCTGCGTGGGGTCCTGACCCCAAGGTTGAGAAACACTGGCCTAAAAGCACTGTTTTTGTCAGTACAATGTCATAGCTATTGATGTAAGAACTGAAGTGATTTTGGTTATTATCAAGAAAACCATGGAAGATAGATAGATAGACGGACGGACAGACAGACACTTCATTCATCCCATAGGGAAATGTACAGGTTCTAGCAGTATCCACAAACTTCAAAAACAACAGTAGTAAAACACAATATTAAGAACACAATCGTAAAAAGAAAAAACCTTAACTTTCCACAAGGAGTCAGTGCAAAAGGACACTGTTGTGCTTAGAGTCAGTGCAATGAATGAGTCTGTGCAAAGGATAAGGATAAAAAATGACTAGATATCAGCTCTTAAACAAGAAAAGCACTCGGAGAGCGCAGACCTCCGCCAAGACAGATCTGTGCCCCCCCCCCCCCCCCCCCCCCAATCACCACCAAAATTTAATCATTTCTTCCTTGTGCCAGTATCAACATTTCCTGAAAATTTCATGAAAATCGATCTGTAACTTTTTGAGTTATCTTGCTAACAAACAAACACACTAACACACAAAGCAAAGCGATCGCAATACTTCCTGGCGGAGGTAATTAACCACTTATGAGCTGTTTTTGTTGTTATCATTATATTTATCCAAACAAATGTACCTTTAGTTGTACCAGGCATTAAAATGAACAAGAAATTGAAGAAACAAGGGTGGTCTGATCATTGTTTCAACGACTGTATTTACTCACTTCTGCTAAGGAAAGGGAACTCTGAAGTGGTTGTGATAGAATTTCATTTTTATTATGATAATATTGAAGAGTGCTTCATTCTCCCAGTAGAAATCTTGTTTTTTTTGTTGTTTTTAAAACAGCATTTGTATTTCAGCCTCTAAATGGAAATTTTCTATCTACCCTCCCGTTGAGGTGCAAGGTCATCCAGCAGGACTGAGGCCTCTGGAGCAGGTAGGGGTTAAATATCTTGCTCAAGGCCTGGTCTAACACTGTTCACGCGAGGGGGGATCAAACCTGAGGCCTTGCAGTGGAAGGATGACCTCTGTAGCTGCTTGGCCATGCAAAAGTCAATAATGCACGCTCATGTAAGGGAAGCGAAGACCTGAAAGTAGACCCTTTTTGTTGCTTTGCGGGGGGTCAAGATACAATCCAGCCCCGGAGCATCGCTATAGTAATGACCGGAAAAGAAAAAATCGAACGAGCGCGGGGCATCGCTATGGCAACAGGGGTGATGTCATGATCCCTGCTGCCGGGCAAACTCCGTATCGCTGAAGATGCAGCCTCCTGCCACGGCTGTGTTTTGTAGCGAAGGCCGGTCAGGCTGGCAAACTTCTCCACTGTAGATCATTGTCACTGTATCTACTCCTCCTCTTGCTCTCTTTCACATCGTCTCCTGTGTCTTGCTCTCGTTTAATTCTCTTGCTCTCTTTTTCGCTCTCTCTCATTGCTGCTCTGTCTCGCTTATTGATGTGTATATCTCTTGATCTCTCCTCCAGCCATACACTCTAAGCTGGTGGTGTTGAAAGAGATGGATGATCACTGCCCTCAGTAATCTCCGCTGCAGCCATTTAGATAATTAAGTCACTATTCTTGCACTTTGCCTCGTGTCCCTCTACCAAAGCTGGACCGTGCACATACACAAGACTACATGCATGTGATTAAAGGTATAATACATAAATTTCTGCATTAAAATATCTAAATTAAGCATTTTGTTGGCTTGTGCACATGGTTCTGACAATGTTCAGATCATGTAATTGCTCATTCCATAACGTGTAACAGAAGTCGCTTTTCCATTGACCCTCAAATTGCGCAAATATAACTTGCACATAAAAATTTACCTAATTGAAAAACGACAATTTCGCCAAAAGTCTCATTTTTCAATTAAAAGTTTTTGCGCTGGCAAGAAGTGGTTTTTCAGGTGTAGTGCAAATGGTATATCACACAAAAATGCAATGGAAAGACCTTTTTTCACAACTACAGTCAGGGGAATTAAAAAACCAGAAGAAGAAGAAACATGTCGCAGTATGTGTGGACACACCAGGAAACCCAATCATTTTTTAATTTAGAACGAGATAGAGGGGTAATATATAATAATAATGAATATATCTGTAAATCAACACCATATTTACGTTCGTCGCGATGTTTATGGAATGACTTTTCGTGTCATCTTGCGATAATAAATAAATTATCGCATTTGTGATTTCATGGAAAAAACGACATTATGCACTTCGTTTTTTCCATCATTTAGTAAATATCGGTAAAGTTTTGCGCAGATGTCCAATGGAAAAGCGACAAGTATTATATCTAGGGGTGTAAGAAAATATCGGTTCTGCAACATATCGCGATATTTCATTTCACGATACTGTATCGATATTAAAAAGTACTGTATCAATATTTATAGGTATTTATTCAAATGCAGATATTGCAGGAGTTCTTTTTTTTTTTTTTTTTTTTTTAATATTTTATTCATTATTGTTTAACACTGTTGTTATCTTATATTAAAGTTTTTTGCAAGTTGATTGGAAAGTGTGCGGGATACCTTTTGTCTTCTTCACTCGTACCTCATGGTCCTGCACATCTGTCCCCTGAAGACTTTTTAGGTGTGCATCAGCCTCCACACCTTGTTTTCATTGATTAACACTGTTTTATTAAAAGCACTTTTTACTGTCTGAGAAGCAGATGTTAGTTCCTTTGTTGGGATTGCACAAAAATAATGTTACGATGTTACTCATGAACTAATAGAATATGAACATTTGAACAGGATCTTGAACTGTAATGTCTGTAAAATATAATTAAAGTTTTAACCGAGGAAAGTTTTGTGATATAGCATTAGATCCTGTTCTGATCAAATAAAAATGTGTTTAGTATTTATGCATATTTCTGGTGTAATTCAATTCTTCCAGGAGAAAATTTTTTAAAAAAAGAAACAAAAAAATTGCCTTTTTAAAAGTATCATGATATATCGCGATATATCATATTGTGATCCTAGTATTGTGATTTGTATCGTATCGCCACATTCTTGCCAATACACAGCCCTAGTTGTATCCCACTTTTTTTGAAATGTGGTAAATCCTGCATCTGGATACGTATACAGGGTGGGGAAGCAAAATTTACAATATTTTGTGGCAGGGATTGAAAGACAGTGTATGACCAATTAGTTTATTGAAAGTCATGAGAATGTATTTGCCACAAGAAAATTGACATAATAGAAAATGTTTTTATTCTATGTGTCCTCCTTCTTTCTCAATAACTGCCTTCACACGCTTCCTGAAACTTGCGCAAGTGTTCCTCAAATATTGGGGTGACAACTTCTCCCATTCTTCTTTAATAGTATCTTCCAGACTTTCTGGTAATAGTTTTGCTCATAGTCATTCTCTTCTTTCCATTATAAACAGTCTTTATGGACACTCCAACTATTTTTGAAATCTCCTTTGGTGTGACGAGTGCATTCAGCAAATCACACACTCTTTGACGTTTGCTTTCCTGATTACTCATATGGGCAAAAGTTTCTGAAAAGGTATGGATAATAGTGTTAGGTATGATTATGACATCAATATATGTTTGGTTTCAAAACAATTGACGTAGTGCCTGCTGAGAAAAAACAACTAAATGTTCATTGTAAATTTTGCTTCCCCACCCTGTAGTTATGCAACAGTGTTTCTGCTATAATGAATTTTTAGCAAGTTTTTTACACACTGTTTCACTATGCAATGAAGCTTTAAAGATGATTGATGTGTCTTACCATAGAGTGTAAGCAGTTGCTCATGTTATCTGTAAAGCTAATGTGTACATGTGCAGGTGTTATCATTAGCTATGTCACCTCATCTTGTTGTGTAAAATTTAGGGCCATAGGTGGGAGACATCTTTGGTCCCTTTGACGCTCTTCCACACTGTACTCTGGAATGTTGAATTTATGTCGTTGTACTCCCTAAACTGTGTAGTGGAGCTTCGTCAAGTAAATGCACGCAGAGTCAAGTCAAAGTTGGAGATCGAGCAGAATTTAAGCCACATAAAGTGTTTATTCATACACAAAATGAACACTGAGTTGATATCTGCAGAAACAACTGATTTTTTCACCTTGGGAGACCATTTTTATTTGACTAAAAATAGGTTAGGTTTTAGCTATTGACCGTTCCTTTTTACCATATTTAGAACATTATTCTAGTGACTTCAGAGCCCGCCTTTGGCTTCGTCTCCGATAGGGTAAGTTTTTACTGGCGTCTGTCTGGATTGGGCAGCATATATTAGGGCTGCGATTGTTTTTAACCCTGCAAAATATATTGCGATATGAAAAAATACTCAGGAGGATATAATAGCTGTGTGGTACTGATGTAAATGGTCAAACAAATTAGTTGTGTTTCCTCTCCTTCTGGCAACAATTGCAAGGCACTATCGACACAAACCACATGTTTCAGTATCATCCTTCTCGAAGCCGAAATAATTCTAGATAACTGACGTTGCTTTTCTTTTTGGCACCGAGTCTTCGTATTTGGTGATTTTCTCTTGTTGGTTGCTCATTTTTCAATGTTGTTACCAGCGACTCACTCCATGTGCAGGGGTGTGGTCTGCTTCAGCAAACTGATTAAGAATGATTGTGATTAGTGGATCGCTGCACGCAGTATGTGTCAGGTACCCAGGGTGAAATTAGATGAGAGCACGTCAAATTCATTTGCCTCCTACATTGCAGGACCTGCGATGTGACTATTGTGCACATGTACATTGCGATGTCAATGCTCAAACGATGTATTATTCAGCTCTAGCATGTATACATATCAGCTAAAATTTACTTAGGGGGTCAAATGAGTGGCCATTGTTGTTTTAAAAAAAAAAAAAAAAAAGTTGTAAGAAATGCATAGAACTGTGTTGAAATAATGCTAATACATTTGTGCACAGACTACTGATATTATTTGACAGTGGAAGCTCTATTTTCAGAAATATTGGATTTTGAATAGCATGTGTTTGTGAAAACTTTTGCTGGTGGACGGACGTGACATTACCCATGATGCTCTGGTCAGTACCAGTACTTTATTAGTAATAAACTTATATACTTACTATTGCTAACTATCCTCTTATTCATAAATGTTAGTATTGTGGATCTAAAACAATAACAGCTGACACAAAAACACAAAATGTGGCAGTGGACGGATGTGACATGGTTGTTACAGATCCCATCATACTGATGCTCGGCAGCCATGTCACCGTTTCCACAAATGATCCCTGTGCAAAAACTAGGATCAGAATTATTTATTGTACAGTTTATCATCATACTAAAGAGGAAATAACAATATAGAATTGTTATTTCTTTATAAAAATACTTATTATTAGAAAACTGTTGATTTAAAAAGTGACGTGTGACATTCTTAATGTATGTATTGGCGTAACATAAGCAGGATGGATCAGCACCATACTCCATATTGAACCTGTAAAAATAAAACATGTGATATGTTGTATATAATCTTGTAAGAAAAATTGGGGAATCTAAAAGAATAGAATATTTGTTTTTCAGGTAAATTCAGTTCAAATATAACTTGGCCATTTGTGACATGAAAATATAGCATTAATTGTGATGAAACTGGATATTTTTGGCCTGAAAACATAGTTCATATGACCATCAGCATGTTGCTACAGAACTGAAATCCTGTAAATTTGCATAAGTTGCATTTACCAACATAGAGTTCCTTTGGGGATTCACTTATATTTATTTCTTATGCACAAAGACATAAATAAGACCTCTAAGCAAATTCTAGCTGTTATGCAACTATTTCCCAGTATTAATTTATCATATATAAATATGTAACTTTTTTCTAGAATATGTAAATTATTTCCCAGAATGTCCAAAATTTCCACTCGTGTACTTTTGTTCATCACGTTCTGAAAACTTTCCATGGGTGCACGTGTTTTTCCATAGGCACACGTGTCTTTTTGTAGCGGTTCTCTCAGGAAAAACGCCAACCACTCTGGTACAATCTTCACATTACACTAAGAAGAACTTCTGGCATGCAAATGAATACAGGTTAAATACTTTTGAATGCAAATTGAATGCTTTTTTGAAATACTGGTTTCTGACACCACAATCTGAAGTGCCGTATTATTGTCCTTCAGCATCAGTAGGTAAAAATCCTTCCTTCCTTTTCAGCATATTTTAATTCAAGTGGCCTTAGAGGACATGACACTTCTGCATTGACGCCGTGTAGATCTGCCTCATGATGCAGGTTTTTCTCCCTTGTGTTTTCAGGATGGAGAAAATCTAATCCACGATGCAGATTTTTGAGTGATTACAGGTGTTTTCAGACAGATAGGGAGGTTAAATGTGTGACTGACAGCTGTAGTTACCGACTGAGGATCAGATTCTGTCAGATGTGACCTGGACATGACTCTGGCTACCCGATCTGTGCAACTACCTGATTTGCTTCGTGCATGCGCAATACGGTCAACCATCATGACCATAAAACTAAGGAAACTGTGATTGGACAAAACCTATTAGCGGACCTTACCTGATTTGCATCTTTTAAAAAAAACACAAAAACTTAATTAACAAAATTTAAATTTACTAATACAGATCTCTGATCCTCAAATCGGGTAGCCACCGTCTGACTGTCACACACTTATTCAGTCAAAATGAAGGATTTCACCTCTTACAAGGAACTGAAATACTACATTTGTAACGGTGTATTCCAACCGAGTGTCACTTTGAGGGTGTAACGTGACTGAACATCTTTCTCCGTCAATTTATACATTTGTACATTGTACGCACAGGACAGCACATTCCATATTCTATAGTTTGTACATACTCCCCTATATCCTACATTATATTATATCCTCTTATTATCCCCTTATTTCTATTATTCTGTCCTTTTAGTATCCCTAGCTCTATGTAAGACTTCTTTCTAAGTGTTGATGTGTGTATGTCATGTTATTACGAAAGAATTTCCCAAGTTTGGGATCAATAATGTATGTCTAAGTAAATTTAAATGTTGTTAATAATGTTTTGGGTTTTTTTTAGAAGATGCAAATCGGGTAAGGTCCGCAAATCAGGTAGCCACAGACTCTACTGTTCTATTCTTTATCTCCACAAGGAGGCTTGGAAAACAAAATTTTTCTACAAACAGGATGGAATAATGTGAGGTTCATCTGTTTTTATATTTAGTCTTTTGATTTGGACTGAGAGGTGAGAGCTGCAGAGGGAAGCTGTTCCTGCTCATTCAGTGCACAGTGCATTAGCTAGCATAACTGTGGATTTTGCACTAAATCAGCATAACATGAGTATGAATGTAATGTGAATGAAATTCTAATACATGGTGTTGTCTAACTCTGCCATGACCCTGTTCTACTGTATGACATAACAAACCACATCATTTGTCATTGTTTTGAATGAGAGACCTCCAGTGGCATAAACGATACACTGTGCATTTAAATAATGTGTTAAATGCTCCGTGCACCAGCTACACCGTCTCAGTACTTACTATGATGCAGCAGCTGCACTTTTTTTGTTTTTTTTTTTTTTGTTTCCAACGACCCTGTGTGTTTATGTATGTACGTGTATGTGTGTAAGTCTGAGCTGCCTGTGTGTGTGGCATCAGCAGTAAGAGCTGTTTGTTTTGATGCCGTTGTTGGTTTTTGTTTAGAGAACAGAGAATTTCGCAAAAGGATGCAGCGGGGAGAGAAAAGGCGACAGCTGCCATGGGCCACCGAGAATTCACACTCACACACAGCCATACACACAAACACACGGCCACAAACACACCGCGTGATTGGCGTCTGGAAATCTGTCGCTTCCACACCCTGTAGAAAAAGCATGCAGAAAAGCTGGATAGGAAAGTGTGCACACTAGCCCCAGGGTTTTTTTCCCAGCTTCATGTCTTGCCATTGTGATAATGTGGCGTTTTGTTGAAAGTCGGTGTTTTAATTAACTGAGCAGCAGCGTGCGGTATGCGGTGGTGGAGGTAGCAGTGCCTTTTTATTCCTCAGGCTAATCACATGCTGGGGATAGTGACAACCAAGAACTGTAAGGATGTTACTAACTTGGCCATAAGAATATTTTACACCACCATGGTCATCCCTGTCTGCATGGGTACCAGCAAGAACTGACATTTTTGGACTCAAAAATGACCGTCGGCCTATACTGTTTTCATCATGCAAAAGTGAAACCACAGCCCCCATGTTCAGACTAAAGTAAACAAGTGGCTTGGAAACCCTTGCATCATAGTATCACCACAAAACACACATGCAGTACACGCAGTGCACACACAGCCACATATTTCCAGATTGGAAGAAAGTTTTACTTATTAATGCTCTGCTAAAAGAATTGTGCTGATGCACACTGAGGGGGAAATTTGCTGTCAGCGGTGCAGGTATATGCAATATTTCTTAATCTTTAAAAAAATAACCCTCAGCCCTAGTTCCCTTTTATTTCTCTTTGCTCTGTCTACCTAATACACAGCATTCCTTTTTTATCTGCTTTGAATGATCTGGCCTTTGCTTGCATGCTTTATCAAAGGGAAGATGATCAGGAAGTGTCTGTCTCTGGCAAAATGAGGCTGTGTGTGCATGTCACCCACCAGTGTTTCATCCATCAAGGTGTCAGATTAATGTACAAAGTGCCATCTCTCACTATCATCTCCTCTGAAACCTTTGTGGAAATCCTAATAGGCAGATAAGGGAATGTGAGGTGCTGGATCCAGATTAAGGGTAGATCTGCCCAGAGTGACTGGTGATTACCCTCCGGTTCAGGTTTATTTGTGTGTCAAATGCTTTCCAATTGTCCTCTAGCAGTAGCTGTTAAAGTACAAATCAGCCCATAGTATAACTCAGATAATGCGTTTGGATGGAAGTTATTTTTGGTGGGAATTGTACTTGAGGTATTGAGTTTTGTTTTGAGAGGTCCTCTGTATTTTTTTTTTTTTTTATGATCCACCGCTGACTGTACGCCGTCTCTGGATTCCTCTCACACTGCTAATGAGGTGTACGCATCGTAGCAAAGAACTAATTCCCCTCAAACTGCTGGGATTAATTGGACCTACTAATGCTAAGAATCAATCCCAATGATAGGCTTGTTGGTTTCCATGCCAGCAGGTAGCTACATTCATCTCTGCGTCTTATCCCTCATGATGGCCCTTTCTCCACCTCTTGGCAGCCCCCATATGTGCCTCCACACTCTAACTGTTTGAATTCAACATAGACACACAACTCCAGTTTTGCTTTCCTGTGAATGCCTTTCCTCTCAGCTTCCGCTCCCTTTCTTTGTTTTTCTTCTTCTGGAACATCAATTAGGTTCCTCCTGTATCATGTCCTTAAGAGGAAAAGCTAAAAATACTCAGGAAGCCCTGGTTCTTTTCTGGAAGATCAGTTTGCTCCATCAATCAATATTTCACAAAAGCTGGGGAAAAATCCTTGAGATGCTGCAATGAAAAATCTCAATATGTTTACAACAAATGGTCCAAATTCTAAGTGTCTCTGTTGCTTTTATAAAGTAGTTCAGCACAGGGTTGGACATGCCATTTCACTGATACTACACATGTATTTGCTCATGTTTTTATGTATTTAGGCTGCATCCAAAGCCATCTGAATGTTACTCAATCAGAAGATTCGAGTAGTTCTATGATAAAGCAAAAAAACTCCAATATTCAACATCTGTCCAAGAGTCAATAGCATGATCATCATTTACATGGCTTGTCATTAACCCTATAACGCCAAATGTATCATATTTGATACATGAGTTTTGAAGCCCTCTACTTCATCAGTGTGAATTCTTTTTTTTCTTGAAAAACCTGATGTATACAATTAGATACATGCAATACACAGATAATCCACCAGGGGCCTTTCCAGTGACACTCCAAGATTGTTATTAGTGAGGAAGGAGGCAGAACTTTGCCAATTTTGAAAAGGAATTACCAATTTGTTAGACATGCTTGTGTTTTATTATGTTTTTGTTTGTGCAAAAATAATATTTGAGCTTTGAGACCCGATGTATCAAATATGATACAAAATTGAAAGTCATACATGGAAATTGATATTAAAAAAAAAAAAAAAAAAGGGGGTTGTTCAGATGGACTAATGAAGGCTTCAGTTTCAAAGAACTGGAATTTTCCGTCAATGATTTAATGGTTCAGGCTTTTCAGGGTTAATTTATCTGTTGTGTCCTTGGGCAAGACACTTCACCCCCCTTGCCTCCAGCGCTACTCACACTGGTGTATGAATGCATATGAATGTTTGGTGGTGGTCAGAGGGGCCGTAGGTGCGAATTGGTAGCCACACTTCTGTCAGCATGCCCCAGGGCAGCTGTGGGTACAGGTGTAGTTTACCACCATCAGAGGGGGAGGGGGAGAGTGAATAATGGGTCACTAATGTAAAGGGCTTTGAGTGCCCAAAAAGCGCTATTGAAATCTATTATTATTATTATTATTATTATTATTATTATTATTATTATTATTATTATTATGCATTAAACAGGAAATCCAAATTGTTGCATTATTTCAAGAGGGCAAAGGACGACTTGAAGTATATGATTTATAAACATTGGAAGCGAGCATTTGAGAACCAGTCATTAAACACAAACATGGTTTATCATCAGAAACATGAAAATGGCCACTTAGCATTAGATAGTTCAGATAAATATACTCCATTAGTCTTATCCAAATATTCATATGGACTGGGGAAGTTAAGTTACTAGTTGCTTAACTTACTGCATCTGCACATGTGCACATCCACCATACTGCAGATGTTCTACTATATTGAAATTAATTGCCAGTTGTTGTGAGACATTCAAAATCATTACCACTTTTCCCTTTGTCATTAACAAGCAGCTCCCACACTGATAAAATGCATTACTATTTTAAAGGCATATTATTCCGGTTTTGTATTTCTCTGCAATGTTGCACAGTTTTAATTATGTTACTCAGGTCCTGAACTCGAACCATTTCCTCACCAAAAGACCAATATAAGCAAATAAACTGATGTAACCATGTGAGGACAAGTTGACTAAACACCTGAACTTGCTCAAATGTGCGGTCGGCTCCAGCCTCGGTGTGTATGCTGGACCGCAGCATCCAAATTGAGATTGTGTGTTCATTGTCTGCTGCGTCGGGCGGTATGGACTCGGGCTGAGGAGGAGAATTTAAAAAGCCTGAGACTGTGGCTCGTGTTGCTCCAGGCTATTCCTGTACCAACAGTCTCTCCCATTATTTAAATATCAGGATGAATACCTCTGTTGTCCTGGAGGAACTGTCAGCACATTTACTGGTGTGCTCTTCCACTGTTGTATATGTGAAGTGTGCGTGTGCAAGCGTGTACCCCTATGACAGTCATGTGTGCGTCTGTGTGAGTGTGTGTGTGTTGTTAGCTGTCTCCCACAGGGCCGCTCATTTACAGCGATATCTTGTCCTCGTAAAGTTACAGCATACCTACTTTCCCCAGCCCTCATTTGTACCATCCTGACTTGTTGATGGATGAATTGATCATTAGTGCAGACCTGTATATGTAACAGGTGGCTGTTTATGTGTGTGTGTGTGCATGTGTGTGTGTGTGTGAGCATGGTGAAAGCTGTCCTGTCACTGGGTCAATAGAAGTAAACACTACTACAGGTTGGAAATGGAGCCCATCCTCTTGGGGAGTATCTGATGCAGCGTTGGAATCACTGGGGGTATTAAACGCGGGGCAGAATGTGCCAACAAAGCAAACATCACACCCTAGAACAGAAGTCTGACACAAAACCCGCCTCACCCTGCACTGATCCTTCCTTAACACCATTCCTTCTATTTCAAGCTGCACACACACACACACACTTAACTGCTGTTATATCTCATTTGCTTGCTCGCTCACACTGCCTCGCCGTCTCACCGTCGCTGAAACGTTCTGTCCATCTGTTCCACTCCCTCTTTCTTCACGTCTATCCGCGGCTCCCTGCGTATTCCCACATGGCTTTGTTAACGCAGTTCTGTCACACACACCAGACATGCTGCGTGCTGTCTCAGAGTGACAGATGCTGTTCTTTGGGGTGTGTGTGTGTGTGAGAGACATTCACACCTGCCAAACAACTTTTATTTTGGTTAATCACTCCGCTGTTGCTCTGGAACTCCAGTTGTTGAAGTCTCCCAATGTGCGACGTGCGACGTTTTACCTCACGACTCTCGCGTCAACAACGGGGACATGTATGACGGTGCAGAGCATCTCCATGGTAATTCCTGTTCCTGTTGGCCAACATATGTAGATATTGACAAACACCCCCACACATGCACACACTCAGCCTTTACTCCTTTGCAGCACGGCACACACCCACACCATCTCAGCTCATTTTTAGTCTCATTTGCACATGCATCACAAAAATCTCTAGCTGGGTGCAGTTTAATATCTGACGCACCAGCAATGGCAATTTTGAAAAAGGGTGTCAAAAGCGCCCTGCGACCAGCGCATTCTGCCTTCACTGCTGCAGACTGCTTTTAACTCATGACGTGACTGACAACACAATGGAGATGCCAGTCACTCAGCTCATTAACTGTGATTGCTGACATGGTATTTCTGTCTTTTTTTTTTTGGACTCCTCATTTCTTGCTAGAAAACATAACTTTTTGCTACTTATTGTTGCTATCTATGCTTCTGGAGGATTAGTGATTTTAATCATTTGTTTAGATTTTCATCTCCCTGCAAAGGATTCTCAGTCATCAGCTGTTATTTTAAGCAGGAGCCGGAGTTAGGAATTTCCCACGCTAAATGCTACGTTCTAATACCTCCAGGTAAGATTATTAACATGCTGACTGGATTGCAGGAGCTGAAGAGCCTCATTAATTGCTTTAGGGTATGACTGAAATGCCATCATTAGTTTCTTATGAAATTGAAAAGGCTCTTAAAAAGGTTGGCTTAGCATGCAAGCCCTGAAGCTGAGGTTATCATCTCTCCTGTGAAAGACCGTTGTCTTGTCCGGGTCTGATGGTGAGTTCATTGGACGTGACGGAAAAATGGGCAAATCTTTATTGGCACTTTCTCCCCAGAGCGAAGCGGCGCGGACTAAAGTGTCATTGGAGATGTGATGTATTTGACTGTTTATCTGGTCTGGCAGAGTCCACAGGTGCACTAGGTGTTGGTTTGCACTACCACCTTTTAGAGAGTGAGATTCCTTTTATCACCTTTTTATAGTTACCCCAACAAACAGCTCCTCAAGGTGACACCAACTCATACGCCAACACACATCCTTTCATGCACACAAACGTTTAAAACCAGTTGCAGAAACTCAGTTGTGGAGAGAATTTAAGACTCTTTAATTAGTAGCTTAAATCCTTCTGTTCACCGAGGACCATAATCATTGTGGGATTTGTCTCCGTGACACTCGTTCTGCAGGGATCAGTTGCCAGCCTCCTATTACAAAGTACATACTGACATGCATAGTGCAAAGATGACAGGAATTCACTTAGAGGATTGTGCACACACTGAAATCCAGCGCGAAGATTCTGAAAAAAAATGGCACTTTGATAAGTATGTGATATAATTTGAAGCATGCTAATGGGATATTGTTGTTTTAAAAAAGAGTCAGAAATGAAAAGTTACATTCATTATATCAATTTCAAACCAAGATTGAGGACAAACTATAAAGTGAGCATAGCTTTTGACACTGGGTTTTACATTCCTTCTAGAAATAGCCAGCAGGGATTTGTTAAAGTCATTTTTTATTTTATAAACTGAACAATGTCTTAAACAGAAGGCTTGATGAGAAACCATGTCTAGGTCTCAGTTAGAGGTGGAAGAAAATATTGGTTGCTGCTATCATTTCATGATACTGTGTCGATATTAAAAAGTCCTGTATCGATATTTTTTAGTATTTACTATATTATTTCATCTTTATTTTATTGTTTTTCAAGCTCTTTTTATTCATATATTTACATGGGAATTTTGCTCTTTTGTTTGTATACTACAAAAGTAGTATTGTGATATTGCAGGTCATACATGCAGGCCTAGTTCTTTTTACAACTGATAATGCTGTTTTATTAAATAATGGTTATTTCAAGCATCCTAAAAGCACTTTTTACTGTCATGAAAGAGGCAGATGTTAGTTCCTTTGTTGGGATTGCACTAAAATAATGTAATGATGTCGGATGATTCAGGGACTGTACACTATTATTTTCACAATTAATCTGTCTGTAAAACATAATTTTGTGTGTGTTTTTTGTATTGGTAAAGCTGCATGTTATAACTTCATCTAAAATCCTGCACTTTAAGTTTTTAAAAGGGAAGTTTTCTGATAAAGCATTATTCTGATCAAATAAAAAAAAAAATTAAGTATTTGTGGTTTAATTAAATTTTTCCAGGAAATAATCTTAAAAAAACAAGGAACCAAATGAATACAAAATATTACCTTATTAACAATAGCATGATATATTGCGATGTATTGTATCGTGATCCTAGTATTGTGATTTGTATTGTATCGACTGATTCCTGCCATTACACACCCCTAGTCTCAGTTCATTTCTATGATGAACACTATACCAAAGCGTTTTTAGACTCATGCAACAAAGCCTCATCCTAATCACCCACTTATTGAACTCCTTTTTCTGACAGTTTCAGCTTTATCACATTGTTGTAAAGTGACATCCACAGATGAAGACACTTCATTGTCAGTCACCATTTCTGTCTGACAGGAAGTTGTCAGAAAAAAAAAAAAAGAGGGTCATGATAGGATAAGTGTTTTGAGCGGGATTGAAAACCAGAGCTCACGGCATGTATAGGTATAAAAGTGGATAATACGTTTATTTAAGTACCTTTATGCACTGAAAAATGTGCAGATTTTGGTACGAAATTTGATATGATGAACAGTATTTCGAAGAAAATGCAAAGAGAAACCACAAATTTAAACAGAACATTCCAGAGTATTGAAGCCAAAAAGCCAAACAAAAATAATATTGGGACCTAAGGAGTAAATTTCAGCTTGTACAGATATTGATTGTTATATAATGCTTCCCTATAACAGTCTCATAATGAACTAAATGATATTTTTACACCTCTCACATTAAAGGTGGGGTAGGAGATCCTGGAAAAACAGGTTGAGTAGCTACATTTTGAAAATACAAAATTCAAAAGTCCTAACCCCTTTCTTCAGACTTGCCCCTGAAGCCTCATCTCCAGAGTCCCAGAATGCGCAATGCTTGTTCCCGAGGGTTCACGAACGCTGCGCAGCATCAATTTGCCCGCCTGCCCATTTCCATGGGCCGGATAAAATGATTGGATGGTGTTTTTTCAGCCCTGTCCATTCCACAGGTGGCTAAAATTTTTTATTTTTGTGTTAGAACATTTAACCTGTTTAACCCTGACCATATTTTCAGGGGAAAAACACCTAAAAAGACATACCCAAAGTAAATGAAGAATTACTTCACAATAATAAGGTTCATATGGATGTTCTTGGTGTCTATGGACATTTAGAGACCTCACAGAATCTGTTCCCATTGTCTAAAATATTGTAGCTATTACTATGCCTGAGTGAACTGTAACAAACTAAAAGAGAAATTTGAATTTTTTATCCTCGCCAGTTTTTTTTCGGCTGGATTGACGATGATATGCATAAATTAATTGTTCGTGTTGGAGATTTTTAATAGCGTATATTTCACCCCACAAAGATTAAAAATCATGTTTGAACATTAAAGTTTGCACTAAAATACACTTTTGATGCACTTTTATTAACATTAGGGTCTAAACTTTGAGCAAAAGTTGAAAAAAACATCCATTGTCCTGATTTATTTTTATAGTAGATGAATATTGATATAATTTTTTTGGCCCGCGGGTGAGCCGATAGGGCTAAAGGGGTTAATTAATTGGTTGCAATTGGGCTGTGAAGGGGATTTAAAGCAATATAATAAAAAATGCTCCAGGAAAACATCTCCTACCCCACCTTTAATCAGTCATAATAGATCCCCAACCTAAGATCAACCTCTAATACTTTGGTAAAAACATTTGTGTAAAATCTTTTTCTTTTGTTTCAGTCAAATACTTAGAGGCTACAAAACAAATTCCTGCAGGTTAAAGTGAACTAACCAAGCAGTTTTTAGTGCTGACAGATTAAAGAATCACTGTAAATGGATGTAAATGTATGGACTAGTCTAGAAACATTAATGCTAAAAAGGAACCCTGATGCCAAATACTGTTTTTTTTTAAATTTTATTTTACATGACATGACCCAAACAGCCACCAGCAACCGAAAGCGTCACCTGATATAAAATGTTAAATAACTTCTGCTCAAATACTGTTTTTAACTAACAAGTAATACTGATTGAACAGACCCCTGGAAATCATGTGTTATTTACAACATGAAGGAATCAATATTTACACACATTTATTCATATATTATGTTAAGAGACATCTTCAAGCTGTGGGTGACCTAAACAAAATTGTAATTTCAACATTTTTATATTGTTGTGATTTCCTATACAAAAAAAAAATGCTGCGTGATAATATCCATCAACATGATTAATTTCTTCCTGAACTAAGAATTTCATTTATTTTCATTTTCATCCACTATATTCGAGGGATGTTGCTGATCTTACTTTTGAACATAATTATTTAATATTTACACTCATTATTCAGTCATTTTTTTGTGTTCCACCTTCTTAATCTGATTAAAGAAATGACCATATTGACAGTGAGTATGTATAGTGTATTTAATTCAGTGTATTCACAATATCATGGAGTTATTCAGTTATGGATCTAAAGAGACAAGTGTCTAAAATCTGTAATTGTCTTATTAAAAGGTATCGCTAACCATTATCAAAGCTGATTGTTGCGTGATATCCAGCCGTATGCACTGTCTACTGTCAGTTCAGCCACCATTCTGTCCCTTATTAATAACATTATTGAAGTGTGATACAGTATATTTTAATTACATCTCCTTTGCTTGCCCTATGCTGTGTATTGCAGCTTTACTGAAGGTTATTCTACAAAGCTCTTTTGTGTAGGCACTTGCAACTTTTACCCTTCTCCACAATCGAAAGGATTGGATTTTCAATGAGCTCTTGTTCTTGGAGTTTTACAGACAAAAAGCTACTTGCATTAAATCTCAAAACTGTCTAGACTGCACAGTCCAGGATGCACAGTAGCATGTACCCACTTAACTTGTAAAAAGGAATGATAAAAATAAATTGTGCAGAATTGTCAAATGCAAATGCACATTGCCTGCAATTCTGACTCTCCTAGAGATAATGTCCATTTCTTTTTCTCTGTTCCTATTTTTTTTTTTATATGGAGGAATTTTCTCGCCTCTTATTTCCCAGCAGAGGTGTGGTGCACGGCAGATAAGAGAATATTACCTGGCACTAACCCTGCCATTGTTCCACTGGACTAGCACTTTGTTACTCTCTCTGTCTCACATATTTTTAGAGATAATACAAGCTTATTCTGTTGGAAAATTCAAGGTTATTAAAAGGGGTTACTGCTGAGAGGGGGAGAGGTTATTGCAGAGAGAGCGAGAAAGAGAGCGTGAGAGTGTTGTCCCACAGCTTTTAGATGTTCTGTCTGGCTCCATCGCCTCGTATCAGCTTGCAGTGTTTGGACAGACCAGACCTTATATGAGAGAGAAGTAAATGAAGGGGGTATTGAGAGTGGGAATAAAATGCATGAAAAGAGTAGATGGTGGGGGAAAACACCAAAAGCAAAGACAAGAGACAAAATGTAGCAGGTAAAAGAAAAAAAAAAGGATGGGCAGAGCTGAAAAAGATAGAGTAGAGTCAGTGCTCCACCACAGGCTGCATGTTGTATCACTTTCATCGCTGCTTTGTAGAGGACCTTTCATTTCCACCAGCCTACTCAGATACTTCAGTGCAGTTTGGGACTTATGTATACTCTTTACATCTTGCCAAACCATTACATACTGAACATATGCTTTATTTTTTTTTTTTGCTAGCAGTAGGGTAAATTCTATTTTTGTACACTCACACAGATCCACACACAGAAGGCGGCATTTCAAGGCGTTTGCTCCTCTGTGAGGGAAGAAGCAGCGTGACAGACCCCAGCGTGCAGAATAAAGACTTATCATCCGCTGTCATTCTCTCCTTACAGACCAGGGGATTTTGCATGGGGCTTGCTGAACCTGGTTTGAGGTTGTTATTTATTTATTTCATCTGTTATCAAGGGCTCGGGAAGCCTAACATGCCTTTGGTGAGGAGGGATACAATGCACTACAAACCCCTCAGTGATGGATTTCACTACTCAGATCCTGTACTGCTTTGATTTATGATATAATATAGAGTGATACGCCGCTCATGCTACACAATAGTGCCATACCCCATACTGATGTAATTCCAAGCTCACTGTCACATCTTAGCCTATCATAGCCTGCTGTGCTTGAAATGGGGAGAACCCTCAAATGCACTTCAAGGGCAATCTGATTGAATTAACCAGCCATTAGATGTATGAGATGAGCTGTAATTGCAGGGGTATTTATCTATTCAGAAGAATGAGTTTTGACCGCAAGGTCACGATTCTGTTCCGCTGTCCTCGGGACAACCTGACTCAGTGCGTACCTGTTTGCTTCTGGCTCGGCCGTATTGTTTTAACCTCTCCTCCTCAAGCCTAGATGCTTCATGCAACAAATTTAGCTCCTCACGGTGTTGGCACTGATGGTGTTTTTTATAGACCTGCAGCAGCGCTCATTTCTCTCCCTCTTGTCGCAGCCCTCGTTAATGACTGGGAGAATAGGAATTAGAGGCAACAAATGAGCCGCAGTGTGTTCATGTCAGTCAGGTGCAATGGGAGCAGATGCTGCGAGCATTTACACCTTCATCTCAACAAAATCTCTCCTTAATTCACTCCTGTGTCTTCCGTTTTGTCTGTCTCCTGGTCTGTGGTACCTTGAAATTCTACCTGTTTGTATCGTTTTACCGACATGAAATAACAGAAACAACCTAATAACCTGCCTATGTTCCTGTTTTCTTCAGGCCTGCCCCTGTTGTTCCCTCTGAGAGGAAGAGGAAGTGATGTCACGCCACCACCACCGCTTTGAGAGGGACTATCGGGGACCTTGGGAGCGGAGAGACATCCGCCCTTCTGGCCTACACAATGGAGGAGCCAATCATAGCTGTGCCTCTGCCGTCGTCAATGGCAACAACCGTCCGGGACTGCTTCCCCTCCCTGTTATCCCCTCCCTCCTCCCCACTCCGGTTACAGTTGCCGTGACAACATCGAGCAGCGACATAGCGGTCAAGCGAGGCATCACGGCAGCAGGATCAGTTGCTCCGGCATCGGCCAAGGTAAGAGCCCGGTCCAAATGGATGCTGGGACACCTGGTCCCTCTAAAATGTCTTGGAAACCCCTCAGTCTTTCTCTCGCCCTCTTAAGTTTCTTTATTTTCTCTCTTCATGTGTCAACTTGGTAATCTCTGATGACTTCCCAACTGGACATAATCTCCAACTTTCTGCGCTTCCTCATCTCTCACTGTCTTTCTGCAAATGTTTCTGCTCTGTCCAACTCGCTGGCATGTCTTGTCTTCATGCCTCAACTGTCTCAGCTTTCCATGCCTCTCTCCTCACTCCATGTCTCTCTCTCTTTCTCAGCTCGCTCTGCACACTCTTTGCCCAATGCCTCAGTGTTGCCAAACCATTTTCCTTCCATCTTCATTTTCTCGATCTGCCAAATGGCAGGCTTCTCCTGCCTTTTCCTCCTTGGTAATTTTCTTCTTTCATTATGCAAACGACCTCTGACGGTAGCTCACATGGGCACTGCTGACAGAAGAGGTGGTCAGAAGTGGCTCTTCTCTGACTGTGGAAAACATTTAAACATCAATGTTATTCACTTTAAAAAGCTATTAAATGCTATTGATTATAAAAAGCATGTTTCACCTTTATTCCTCTGTTTGTTTGAGGTGTAGCCACATTTATAGACACTGAATTGTAGTTGAGTTTTGGGAACTTTACCAGCTGGTGTCCATACATTTCACTGTATTTTTATTTTGTGCAGAAAACTTCAGCACAGAAATATCTGCTAGAGTCCAAAACTGTACACTTTGTGTGTTCCTCCCCCCCATCTAGGGATTTGCTAGCTCGCTGGCTGTCAGCAGTGTGAGAAGAGAGCGGCCTTTACCAGAAAAAGACTTAGACATCTCAGCCTCTCCCCTGCCTCTGCCTCCATGGATACCATTCATGCTCTTTCATCACTCCTCTTCGCTATCAGATCATTTAGTTTAATTTGAACTCCAGCAGATCTAACCCAGGCTTTCTTTTTTTCTTCGGGCACCTTCTTCCCGCCCCTCTCAGTGGGGCCTATACTCTTAGGAGCAGAGGTAAACAATGCTCTGGTAATTTAGCCCCTAAGTGCACATCATTAGATACCTCTCTGAATGCACTGACCACAGACACAGTAAATCTACTCTGGCACTGTGACGGCCCCTCCTTTTGTGTGGCTGAATAATTACATACATCCCGACAAAGTCCCGCCAACTCCCACCGTGGCCATTGTCATCATTCAATGGCTGCCACAGCAATTAAGTGCCTTGCCTTGCATGTGAGTACACATTTGTTTAAAGGTACAGTATATGTGGGAGTGTGTGTGTGGGTGGGGGGTGTACATATATACATACAGATATATATACGCAGTCGATATTATGCAGATCCTTCCCTAGATGCAAGTCTGTTAGCTTTATTCAGGGATTTACCTTTCTACTTTGTCTTCCCTTTGACAGTTCCTTCTAAAGCAGGCAATAGAGACTAGGAACGTTTAGAAAGGGAAATACCCAAAGTCTGGGCTCTGCTTTAATTACAGTCTAGCAAAGATACAGGGGCCTCAAGAGTCGGCCCACACCAAAGGAGCTTCTCTTTCTGTCTTCTTCCTAACTGTCTGCTGTCCTCACACGCTCCCTCTCTTCCTGTCATCTTCGACCAAAGCTGTTGGGGGTCACAAAGTGTCTGATTGAGGGATACAGCTCTGGCTCGCCGGTCCCTGCGCCTCTGCTCTGTCCGTGGCTACACTAAAAAGCTGACAGGCCTGTATTGATCTCCGCTGTTTGGAGGCACTCTCCTCATAAACACTGCAGGCCGAGCGGGGACTCTGTAGAACAACTAAGAGCACGCACAGGAGGGTGTGTGGAAGTGATGCACGCATTAATCTATGGAAGAAAGCCTTTAAGCGTGTCGGGAGAGAGTAACAGTCTCCCATAGAACAGGTGTTTTGTTAGTGTTTGGTGTGACCTGCCATAAGCATCCTTCGTCTGCGCGGTGCTCTGCAGTTTAATGATCAAGTGAAGAGTTCCATGATGGTGCTGTGTGCATGTGTGGAGGACAAACGCTGAGGGTTGAAAAGTAGCATCTGGCCACTTTGTTCACACTAATGTAAAGCTAACCAAACGGAACAGTAGACTACAGTTAATTTAGAGCTACACTTTGTTATCCCCTGCCCTGCCATTAATTAAAATTTATGTATTTCTATGTCTTGTCACGGATTGTCACTCGCGCACACACTCTTAATCTGTGTTCTTAATAACCACAATTCTTTGCTGACATTTTTCCTGGACTGTAAAATCTATGAGCTTACACCACCTAACTACGGTGTTTTCCTCCCGTGCATGCAAACACATTACATTTTTCGCTTTGTTTAAGCCGCATTAATGATGACTACGCTTCTATACTTTCATACTGCATCATCTGTGACACAGACACACACACACCAATATATAATAATGAATATATAATCAGTATCTGTTTTTGTCTTGTCTTACTTGTCATGTCTTTCATAGGGGTGTAAGAAAATATCGATTCTGCAATATATTATGATATTTCATTTCACAATACTGTATCGATATTAAAAAGTACTGTATCGATATTTTTAGGTATTTATTCAAATGCAGATATTGTGGAGGTTCATTTTTGTTTTTTTGTTTTTATTTATTATTATTTAACACTCTTTTATTAAATAATGTTAGTTCCTTTGTTGGAATTGCACAAAAATAATGTTATGATGTTCATTATGAACTAATAAAATATGAACATTTGAACAAGATCTTAAACTGTAATGTCTGTTAAACATAATTTAAGTTTTAACACAGGAAAATTTTGTGATATAGCATTAGATCCTGTTCTGATCAAATAAAAATGTGTTTAGTATTTGTGCATATTTCTGGTGTAATTCAATTCTTCTAAGAAAGAATCATTTAAAAAATGAAACAAACAAAAAATTGCCTTTTTAATAGTATCATGATATATCGTTATATATCTTATCATGATCCTAGTATTGTGATTTGTATCATATTGCCAGATTGTTGCCAATATGCACCCCTACTCTTTTTGTTTTTTTCACTTAAGTTTTTATTGACATTTTTTACATATATATTTGACAAAACAACAAAAGATGAACAAACCAACATTGCTTGAGTACATTACACATATTTCAATACATTTCCTTTATCCAGTCTTTCCACCATTCCTAGCTCTGTAAACAGTCCATTTATTCCACTTTTTGTCCATTTGTGCTTCCTGTAGTCGCAGTCTGTGAGTCACCCTTTTCATTATATATATTCCATCAATAATTGCGATCCACTGGTCCTATGTTGGTGTTTCTGTCCTTGCCCGGTTCCTTGTAATAGCTTTTTGCAAGCCACTAAACGTACCTTAACCAAGTATATGTCGTTTCCTGCTACATTTCCATCAGATAAGTTCCAAAAATACAGAACATCACAACACACTGGAATCTCATACCCCATTATTTGTTTTAGTACTCTACACACCATTTCCCAAAACCCAATTATTTTATCACATTTCCAAAAAAACGTGTATGATCTACATCAAATTCTCCACATTCCCTCCAACATTTCTGCTGTCTGTTTAACAGCTTACTTTTCTTCTTAGGTGTAATAAAGAAACGCACCAGATTTTTCCTGGAAAACTCCCTCCAGATCCTTGAACTAGTGGATGTTTGGTGTATCTTCCACATACTAAACCAGTCAGCATACACCCCCAGTCTTTCACATGTTTGGTTTATGTTTTCAACAGCAACCACTTAGCTGGTTTTTCCCACTGTCTTGTCTTGTCCTGTCCCTGTGCACTTTCATCTATACGAGCCTCCCTCTATGTATATGTATACAGGCAAGGAATGGATGAACATGTGACTATAAAGTTTGAGATTGTTACTTAAACACAAGCTGTAATTAAAAATAAAGTTGTTGTCTCAAGAAGGGTGGTGGTGGCGGGTTAAAAAAAAAAAAAAAAGACTTGACATGCGATAATTGGAACCTGTCACGGCATTGAATTGTACAAAAATGGCACACCTATCAGGAATATTTAGGATCGCAGAACGAAATTCAACATAAATCCTCACAAGGCTTCACTTTGAGCAAATATCTAAACTTCCCAGGAAAATGTGTTTTGTGAGAGATCGGACAGTTGTAGAGATTTATGCTTCAATGTTTGTACATAAATGTTACAGCCTGAGTTAAGTAAGTCTGTGAGGTTTAAACGTCGACCTAAGCTGACATTTCTATCTGCTATCCAGAATATTCCCCAGACGGTACAGTATCTGCCCATAGAAAACAAACTGCAATGCAGATATTTTCCTACATGGTTTAATTGTCCATTAAATCCATTCTCCTTGTATGTTTATGAGCATCACTGCTTTTATTGTTTCTTTACTAATCCATTCTGAATACAAATGCAGGAGCAATATCTGGCATTAAGGACAAAGTGGCAACTGTTCTTACGATAATGATTTTGTTCGTATTCGTTCAGTGTTTTGATTCACCATGTCTACATCTAATACGCTTTTGTGGAAACTGTTTGATTAAGTTTTTGTTCAATACAGCAATCACAAGCCAGCAAAAAAAAAAAGCTATTTCTTTAGCCCAAAGCTATCCTGTTCGCTCCATGATTTGTGCCTGTGTTATTCTGGCCACGTAGCTGCAGTCCTGCGTAAATGTACGAACGGCATGCTGTTTGTGTCCACCTGATTGCAAATAAAATCAGTTCGTGAGCCAGTGGCTTAGCAAACAATCGAGAGGGGTAAACTTGATATCTACCTTAGGTTCTGTTCATTAAAAGTCATGCTTAACAAAGAGTATTACCAGCACTTTGGCTACAGTACCTACTGCTGTTTGATGTCCAGCTGATAGGCATTCAGTTTAATACCTGCTTCTGGCAAACCATTAAAGCAGATTTTCCCCAGGAAAACCAAATGAAAGCGTCTGTTTTTCTCAACATGTCTCATCATAAACCCTCATGCTTCAGTTTCTTTTGATTGTTTTATTTATGTGTAGCTTTTTGATTAAAAAAAAAAGATGGCATTACCTCTGAACAGTTCTCAACACCTATAAGAGATTTTTTTTAAAGAAGTAAGTTTAAACTTAAAGGTGGGGTGCGAGATGTTTTTCTGGAGCATTTTTTTTTACTATTTTGCTTAAAATCCCCTTCACACCACAATTACAACCAATTAATTAAATACTCTAATACAAAAATTTAAAAACATTGCATCACCTGTGGAGCGGACAGGACTGAAAAAACACCATCCAATCATTTTGAGCACCCAATTGAAATGATTGAATGGTGATACGTCTATCAAACTCAACTGCCATTTGCCCATCCCCCCTCTGTGCATATCCCTTTGTTCGTTCTCAGAGGCTTGGAGTACTTGTACAGGAAACGAAGCCAGAGCCAGAGTTTGGCTATATTAGTTATATTAGGATGGAAAGTTCACCGGCAAACTGTTTTGTCACTAAGATAAATCACTGAGAAATATAATGTTAACCAGGTAGGTATGAACTGGGGCTGTTCTGTAAGAGCGGGGGTGTTGGAGGAGACTGAATGAGGTATGCATGGATCGGAGCTGGAACCACAAATTTTTGCCATGCAGCGCTAGTGAACCCTCGAGAACAAGCATTGCACTTTTCAGTACTCTTGAGGCGTGGCTTCGGGGGAATGTCTGAAGAAAGGGGTTTGGACTTTTGAATTGAGTGCCGTATTTTCCGGTCTATAGAGCGCATCTGAATATAAGCCGCACCCGCCAAATTTTAAAAGAAAAAAACAGTAGTACATATATAGGCTGCACCTGACTGTACGCCGCAGGTGTCCACATTGTAACATGGGATATTTACACAGAAAGATGGTAAACTGAAAGATTATTTAACCTCCTAAGACCCAGCTATGGGTTTTCTGTCCACATTTGTGGACAAGAGTTTCACAACTGTATACAAAAAAAAAGAAAAGAAAACTGTCCATCACAAAGGACATTCCATGAAAATTTAAAAAAACTGCATCTGAAAAAACTGTTGCATCATGATGTTTCCAATATAGACACTTATTTAATAAAAAACAAAAAAGCTTGTACGTTGCTGACATTTCCTGGATCTTAGGAGGTTGAATATTTATTTCCATACCTTAACTGCTTTTTTCCAAACAGTGCCTGTAACATGGCAGTAAAATGGCAGTAACACGGCTGGTTAAAAAATCCAGAAAATTCATTGATCGCTATCCTCATCTTCCTTCTGCGCATTGAAACCACTGAAGTCGTCTTCTTCAGTGTCAGAGTTGAACAGCCTCAGATCGGCTCCGTCACACACCTTCTCAGTCTCTTTTCTGTTGTCACTCTCAATGGCACTTATGTGCAGCAGCTCTATTTCCTTCTTGAACAGCTAGATTGATTGCTTTTAACTTGAAAGCTGTATCATACGCATTTCTTCATGTGTTTTCCATGATGAGTTTGTGCATGACACGCAAAATGATTGTTAAAAGTTGAGCGTAAAACTTCTTCTCTTTGCATCACCTCTTCCACCTGTTTGTCTTGCTTTTGCGCTTCCTGCTAGAGCACCCCCTGGAGGCCGTTAGCCCGTAAAAATCTATACTTGAGCCGCATCGTTGTTTAAGCTGCAGGGTTCAAAGCATGAGAAAAAAGTAGCGTCTTATAATCCGGAAAGTGCGGTATTTTCAAAATGTAGCTTGCTCGAACCGTTTGTCTAAGATCTCCTACCCCACCTTTAATTCTTGTTTTTTTCAGTACTAATGCATCTGGCTGTTTTGAGAGATAATTAATGATATTTGTGAAAAGTTCTCCCTCTAGCTCAGGTAGAAGAAAAAAATAAAAAATCCCAATTTCCAAGCATCGACAGAAGCGATCAGTGGAGCGCGTCTTGAAACAAAATCACACATCGTGTCTTGTCGGCCATTGATTTCAGCCAGGTCAGCTCGCCAATGGATTGAAGCAGACCCCATACTGTGGGTAACACAACATGGTATCCAGAGAACAGCAGGTGTCATGGCCTCACTCTGACACAATCAAATAAAGAAAAGAAAGAAAGAAAACTCACAAAGCATCATGCATCTTCAGATACTCACTTTTTTGATGATATCATGGCATCCACCTTTGTCTAATGGTTACCTATGCCACGGTGCCATATAATTCCCCCTTCTGGTTCTGTATAGCACCTTTGAATGGTGCTGCAGCAGTTCTAATAGTTCTGCATGGGGAAAGATTGTGATAACAGCGTAATAGATACACACTGATTGAATCACTTCTTATTTCTGCAACAGTTTCAAGGATTTTATGTGGGGTTTTTTCTCACACGGAAGCACCAAAGTGAACACAATTACAGCGATAAAGCACTTTCTGGTCATCTTTGAAACAGACACAAGTTTTGAAGGCAAGTGCAAAAACAGTTCATGAACTCACAGCTCACAATATGCCTGTGGAACACCTTTGTAGTGCATTGTGAAAGTTAAGCTTTCATTTTTTTCTTATTTAGCTTTTTATTTTTCTGGGCCTAAAAAATGGGAGAACCTCATGTGAACATCAGTCTTGTGTCAGGGGAGCCCGGTAATGAATAGACTGAGATTCAGAAATGATCGAATCTTTATCGAGGTTGAGGTTAAAAGGGGAAAAAGTCTTTTGAAACCTGGGATAACCTTGTGACGCATTGCTGTGAAATGTATCGAATATGAGATGATTAAAGTTTAAGAAGGTGCACACCAGGGAGGCTGGATGAGAAAGACAGGAGGAAGGAGGGGGTTGAGGTGGTATGGCAGGTGAGAGCTGCTTTTGAATTAGCTTCAGACAGAAAGAAAGTACAATTGTTCTATCAAGTAGTGGAAGTCTGTCATCCAGATAAGATAAAACTTTACATTTGCAAAGCAGACAGGCTCACTATGGGGTCTTAAAGAAATCCCTTCTCTTTTATAAGGAAAGCCAAGAACACTAAACATAACTGGAACAGAAATTATTGCTTCACAGCATGAAATAATGTGATCCACTTTGCCTTTTGTTACTTTATGCTGATGGACATAAATTGATGGTGGAGCCAATGTGATTATAAAACAAATTGGCTGTATGATTAGAGCCGAAATCTTGATGTCAGATTAGTATTATAACTGTCAACAGTGAAAGATGTTGTTTCTTTTATTCCCTACATTTTATTTCAATTAAATTTAAGAAACACACAGAGCCAAAGTCCTGAAGGAACATCCGGACCAGCCTCTGTGCAGCTATAGCTCCCACTGCAACGCAATCTAACCGACGAGCAGACTATTTTTTTTTTTTTCCAGAGAAAATGAAAATAATATTTTTTTTCAGAGTTTACTGCAATTTCACATCCACTACAACACTTGTTAATGGAAGTTGAAACCTCAGTGACTTCAAGAGTTCAATGACTGTGTATTCCTTTCAGAAAACTTTCCAAAAAAAAAGCAAAATCTCACATGACAGTTTGAAGCCTGACAAACCACACATTGCAGCATTTCTATTACATTCAGAATTGTCATAGAGCTTTGTGTAAGCCTCCTCTGTTGTAAAATGTCACAGTTGAAAACATAAATGGTTTTAATGGTAATTCCAGAGATTGATTCTCACAATTGTCCACTGGGTTCAGTCTTTTAAACTTGTGGCATTTTGTATATGACACAAACATTGCGCTAATGGCAATATTTCAAGAGTGTATTTGCCCTGTATTAATAGATAGTCCATTCCTCTGAGGTACGAATAGTGTATGTCATGTTGCTCAGTGATGTAGTGGTAATACTCCAAATTGTTGCATCATGATATGAAGGGATGGACAAAAAAACAATAACTTTTCTAGTGGAGTGTTGCATGTATCATTAGGGTTTATTTTGTTCACAATGCCAAGTAAGACACAAAATAATTCAGTGTTTTCTTGTTATACTTTATTCAAATATTGGTAAACAAAATATTTTATCATTAACTGTCGTTTATATCTGAAATATTCTACTGTTCTGTAACTTTTTGTCATGCTCTGACCTTTAAGAAGAGTTTAAAACCAAAACTAACTCCAAATATTAGCATCGAACCTTCAAAGAAATCATTATTTCAAATGTATCGTAATAGTGATAATTCTTATTGTTGAGTGATAAGAACATTTTTATTGTAAAACATTTTTAGCCATGTCACAAACAATATTTCAAGACTGTATTTGCCCTATGGTAAATGTAAATGGATAGTCCATTCCTCAGAGGTACAGATAGTAGTGTATGTCATATTGCTCAGTGACGTAGTACTCATATTCCAAATTGTTGCATCATGATGTGAAGGGATGGACAAAAAAACAATAACTTTTCTAGTCAAGTGTTGCATGTATCATTAGGGTTTATTTTGTTCACAATGCCAAGTAAGACACAAAATAATTCAGTGTTTTCTTGTTATGCTTTATTCAAATGTTGAGGAACAAAATATTTTATCTTAAACTGTCGTTTATATCTGAAATGTTCTACTGTTCTGTAACTTTTTGTCATGCTCTGAACTTAAAGAAGATTTTAAAACCAAAACTAACTCCAAATATTAGCATCTAACCTTCAAAGAAATCATTATTTCACATGTATAGTAATAGTGATAATTCTTATTGTTGAATGATAAGAACATTTTTATCATAAAACATTTTTAGCCATGTCACCCACACATAAGTGTAAATGACAAGGAGAAGCTTGTGGACTTTGACACAGGAGATTATTGTCTTTTTTTTCAAACCAAAAGTTAACATTGATTATTTTAACTTTTAACAATTTGTTTCTTTTTAGAATAATTTCAATGTAATACAGAACAATGGATTAGCTGATAGGATTCACATAAAACCAAATTATGATCAGAAAACAGCAAAGGTTCGACAATATTCATATCCATCACATCATAATGCAACCTTTATTTTTGCATGTCTTGTTCAGTGAGATTTAACAGTAAACAAATAATACTGATAGATTTGCGTAGTGTCAGCTTAGCGGTGCAAAGTTTGTCACATTGGTCTGTTTTGTGAAATTATTCATGACATACGCTGGTCTCGGAGTGTTAGCTTGTTTTACGTATTTAAGGGCTTTTTGTGTGAGTTGTGTTCCGTTTGACAATTGATTTTGTTGAGCTTTTAGCTGATGTTCTTCTGGTTACGTGGATGTGTAGCATGTGCTTCAAGTGTGTTGTAGTATTACCATGGCAACACAGAGGACTGGGTGTAGGAGGTTACGACATGTCCATGTTTCGCTCGTAACCCTAACCATATTACTTTTGCTTCAAACTTAGATTCTAAACTTAATCCTGAACTTTTCCTAACCCCAAACAAGCCTTAATATGACCTTGTCTCAGCCTAAAGCAGCACTTAAAAAAAAAGAAAAAGGAAAACATTTTAACATTCTCTTAGTTTGTCTCTTATGTCCTGCAGTCATTCAGAGTAGTAAGATGTGTTGTAAATTTTTAATGCATTTTTCTTACTTTTTGAACAGAACTCAGAAGTTCCAGCATCTCATCAGTTCTTCTTTATACTCAAAATTCATCCTAAATCCTGAGCAGCACAAGCTTTCTGACGTACCTTTATCTTTCTCTGAGGAGCAGGAAGGTAAACAATCTTCACGCTTTGCTGCCTGGATTTGATTTATTAGCCTCTACTGTATGTGTTGTCATCCTGCCACTGAATTGCTGTGTCATTTGCATTCACTGAGAAAATGTCAAGAAATCCAGTTCTCAGAAGACGAATACTCAAAAATAGACCCTACTGATTGATGAGAAATGTCTTATTTCACCAGTACAAGTCTAATTTATTATCCATACGCCATCATGTAAAACCTGGAGGTTTTTCATAGGTGAGTCAAGTGTCCTCTTATCTGACAGACGGTGTTTGAACAGTTATGCAGTTTTAAATATGTAGAGCCAGAGGTCTGTTGCAAAGTCTGTTTTGTTGGAAGCGGTTAAGTGGTGTGCATCTATGAGTATATTTTAACGTTAAAAGCCATCTTGTCTGACACTGAGTTAAGGCGAACCTGTCAGATCCTCTTGACTTGTCCCTCCGGTCCAAATGTCAGTTTAGATAAAAAGAGATACACACAAACCTGTCCTCAAAAATTAGACATGCCACTATTAAAAATGCCCTGTTCCTTTTTGGTTGTTCTGATTGGACTGGATTTTGCCTCAGTGGGAAAACAGGCTTTTAATTCCTGGCATCGTACATCAGCATGCCCACTGTTTCCAAGGACCGTACTCACCGCTCGGCTTGTCTAGCTAGATCTGAGAGCACCTGATTTAAGTTGGTCTGACAGTTTATGAACCAAGCATCGTAATTTTCCTACTCCGGTGTTTTACTTTCCATTAGTCATGCATTAATTCTTTAAAATCTACATTTCCATAAACAGAGTCATCATTATAAGTTTGTGGACAAACAAATTAGCCATCAGGCGTCTGCAACAGAGCCATTAAAAAGTGTGGCCCTCAAGGGAGTAAGTAGGGATTAGACGGTGATTTTCCTTAAGACGATACATGGAAACTTTTGAGTGTTAACGAGAAGCGGTGATTGTGTGTTTACCAGCAGCAATTGCACCAGGGTCTGGATGTCTCGGCACCATGTGGGGAGAATTAAAGCTTTCCACTCGGAATCAGACTAGGCTACGCTACAGTGATTGCTAATCAAGGACAGAGATACACAGTCAGACAGACAGAAAGCCAAACAGACAGACAGACAGACACTCAGTCATGAGGACTGCGTACTGTCAAACTGTCGGAGGAAAGGCACGTTAAAAAGGGAACTGTCAGGCTTCATTTTTCTGTTATCAGTCGAACGGATGGAAAATGGGAGTCATGAAACTAATGACAGATTTATCCAAAATCTCACACCCTCATCACACAGTCAGGGCATCATCATCTTTTATTGTCAACAGCAAATATTGACAGCAGCCTTTTATATATATAAAAAAAAAAAAAAAAAAAAAAAAAACCCTCTACATACAAATGAAAATGTTGGCAGATGTGGGATGATAACAATGCACAGGGTCAAAGAATAGGTGGAGGCAGTTGTTATCTTCGTCTGTCTCGTCAATCTCGTTTTGACAGGATGTTCCACAGGTTTCATCCAATCCCTACCGTCTCATGGGTCCTCTTGCACCTGTCTTCCCGTCTACAGGGGTTGGATCCCAGCTGACCTTTTGTTCCAACAACAGAGCGCCACATTTATTCTGTTAAATGTCTGTCTTGCCAATCACAATTTTTTTGCAACCTACTACTGTTGTCACTGTCTTTTCTACTTTGGATGCATCTGTTTCATCAGATCCAGGAAAAAAAAAAAAAAAAACACTAGTAGAGTCAGATTATTCTTTGGATATTTATTGTACATACTAAAGGAAGAGGTCTTTTAGGATGCTGGTCCTGTGGTTTGGTTGGGGTTGTTTGGGTTGCATCACGTTTTATAAAAGACTGCTTGCAGAACTATGGCAAAAAAAAAACCAACAAAAAGACAGTGTATGGTCCAGTGGGGGCTTGCTCTTGTGTTCTCTTGTCTTTTCTGTTCTTTTGTTTTTGTGTGTGTGGGTAAGAGTGGAAAGCAGCCCCCTCAACACACCGTCTCATATGAGTCTGGCTCCAAACTGGCGGTCTGATGGCTCAATCTAATAAGCAGTCATTGGATATCAGATTCAAATCTCTCTGCTTGGTGAAAGACGAGATGCAAGCCCCTTCTCTATTTATGTCACAATGACTATGCAATATGAGTGTGTTGTCATCCAATACTGTACATCTGCTCTGCCGGCAGTACACAGAGATCATTGTCTGGCTGGGCTTTGCCTGAGCTGAAACTAGCGTGAGGAGCAGCACTACACAAACAAAGGTGTGTTTACAAAGCGCAGGTTCGTCTCAGGGGCTTGTTCTTTCTGTGTGCTTCTCTGCGCTTCCTATTACTTTGTCTGTTTTGCTCAGAGATGTGTTGGAAAATTAAGAGCCTATCTTCCTATACTCCTATCTGCAACAGCTTGATTGATAAAAGTAACGCATTCATAGAAACCCGCTCCCCACTTTATCACCCTCGCGTTTGTATCTCCTTCCATCACACTTCCATTACTGTTTTTATCAAATTCTTTGGCCCATCTCTCTCCTTCCCCACGACTGCCGCCCTTCTAGCCACTTCAAACAACTTGTCTTTGTTGAAGCATAGATCCTCATTCCTGCGTCAGCGTTGCCTCCCTCTGAGCGCGCTTGTGTGAAATTGGATTGCTGATCCGTTGGCGCTGAGTGGCAGAGATGTAATATGGGATAGCGGCAACCACATGCTCTGAAGCTGGAGACAGCTGTTACAGGACACCAAGGGATCACAGATGACGCTTGACTCCAAGTCCTCGTCTCTTCAAGACTGGAAAGGCTCTCTGCAAATCCCGTGACAACATAAAGGAGAACACCGACGAGCAACAAACAAAAAACACACAGATGCGGGCAGGTGGAGGGCGGCACACAGCATGTGGACGGTTGTCAGATTTGCTTGGTTCGCTGAAGTGTCAAGAGGTCATTGTTGATCTTTGGGCAATTTGAAGTGCCTGTCATCTTAGATTTGCCTTTCACGGCTGCGGCTGCATCCCATAGCTTCTTCATCACAAGGGTGAGAGGTCAGTCTCAAAGGTAGAAGTCATTTTTCACCTAAACGTCTCTTTTGATTATCGAATCATCAGCTTTTATAGGTTTCAAAAGTGGATGTTTTCTTTAGTAGAAGATGCATTTCGCGGAGACGGCAGCCAATGTAAGTGTAAAAGAGGACTCCGCTGTTGCAGTGTTGCCATACTCACTTCAACATTCAACATGCAATGGTAAGTTAGGCAAATTGTCTCTGCAACATCGTGAAGATAAAGGGACAGCTTACGCACTTGTCATTTTCCATCTGCAGACGTCTGATATAATTTACTCGGCTTTAAGCCTTTTTGGACACATGGGATTTGTTGATGGTGAGCGACATGCACGGTGAACTACATATCACAGTCAGTCTCGATCAGCTTAACAAACAACCAAAGCAGGCTCCGCCCCCACTAGTTGTCAAATTTAACCCCAAAATAAACAAGGAAACGAATAAGCGAGGAAATTAAGAAAATGCCAAAAATGCCATCTTTATTTACTGGTAAGCAAGGAAAATGGAGGAAATGCCAATAAGTGAAATATGCTTGCAGAACTAAAAGCAATATCAGTTGTGTAGAATTATTTTGGCGACTGAAAAAGATGATGATGATGACCAAAAACAGCTACTTTGTCCACAGTGCCTTGTCATTGCTGCCAATGCTTGAAAGCAACATGGCTAATTTGTTTAATCATCAAAATCTGGATAAAGCTCTACGTGGTGAGTTGAATGGCAACCAAAGTAAAAAAAAAAAAATTAGTTACTATTACTAGTGTAAATGTGAATCTGAAAATGAAGATATTCAAATCATCTGGCGACAATTCCTCTACTTTTAATATTGCAATATAGACAGTAAGGTGCAAAAACCTTGTTGGTTTTGCAGGGTTGAAATGAGCATAAATATTTATTTCTCGCTCTCTTTTCTTCGGATACAACAAGAAAATACAAGAAATGTCGGCACAGTTAAGAAAAAAACAAAGAACACTCAACTAAATGGGTGATAAAGGTTAAAGTGACATGACAAGAAGCAGCACAAACAGAAACATGTGCCATGTGTTCAATGATACCTGGTATAAAACATCAGAAAATTAATGCGATAAATCTCATATTTTCTGAACAAAAATTAAAGACATGTAAAGTACAAAGGGAGATCACAGTAAATATGACTACTTTGGTTTATAGAAGCTGTTTTTTTTTTTTTTTCCCCTGAAACATTTGTTACATACTTCACATATATCCAGATTATATCTTAATATAAGTGTGGTCATTAGAACTCTGCCAAACAAACAAACCTAATGGTGGCCTTAGATTTTTGCACAGTATTTATTTATTTATTTATTTCGAACATGCAAATAAACCAAATAAAACAAAACGAAGCAAATTAAGACAAAAACAAAATAACATTTAAATGAACAGAATCTTTCTTCAAGCACATACAAGTCTGAATTTTACATGGTCGAAAAGGAGTAGGAAGAAGTATAAACTTATTTAATCCTACCCCTCAGTGCTTTTACACCTTTATCACAAACTTAATACAATAATCAAACAATACAATTTTCTTAATTTTATCATAGAACCACAACCAATACTTAATTACTGCAGTAATTGAATTATACACAACAAAATGTAGTATGTAGTGTACGTATATTACAAAATATACATATATATACAGGGTGGGGAAGCAAAATTTACAATGAACATTTAGTTGTTTTTTCTCAGCAGGCACTACGTCAATTGTTTTGAAACCAAACATATATTGATGTCATAATCATACCTAACACTATTATCCATACCTTTTCAGAAACTTTTGCCCATATGAGTAATCAGGAAAGCAAACGTCAAAGAGTGTGTGATTTGCTGAATGCACTCGTCACACCAAAGGAGATTTCAAAAATAGCTTGGAGTGTCCATAAAGACTGTTTATAATGTAAAGAAGAGAATGACTATGAGCAAAATTATTACGAGAAAGTCTGGAGGATACTATTAAAGAAGAATGGGAGAAGTTGTCAGCTGAATATTTGAGGAACACTTGCGCAAGTTTCAGGAAGCGTGTGAAGGCAGTTATTGAGAAAGAAGGAGGACACAGAATAAAAACATTTTATATGATGTAAATTTTCTTGTGGCAAATAAATTCTCATGACTTTCAATAAACACTGTCTTTCAATCCCTGCCTCAAAATATTGTAAATTTTGCTTCCCCACCCTGTATATATATTGCAATGACAGTTTTTAAATGTACAGCCCTTGTGCAGAATATCCACAGATGTGCAGTAGGAAAGCTCAGTAAATCTTTCACCCTAAGCTGAAAAAAACTTAATTTGACAGAACTCCAAATGTTTAAAGTTACCGATTGATTTAACTTGAAGGTCTGCTGCCTTTTAATCACAGTTAAACCCAGTTTGCTTGTAATTCAAGTTATGCATGTGAAATCTTTGCGGCTCACTGTGGAAAAATGTCGAAACATCAAGTTTAGGTGGATCTATAATAGTAGTTGCTGCACATTTTAGAGGCAGGTTTTTTGGAATGCTGCAGACAGAAATTCAGTGTTCCCAAAGGAGGACAGTGCTCTCGTGTTCAAGGCTACCATTCATCCATCTATGTAATTGAGCACATCATCAACTGAGCAGATCAGCTCTCAAGCCCTTCAAAGACCCACACTTAGTACCCATATTCCCCTTCATGTGTTAAATGAACCCCCTGCTGAGCCTGGCTGATTGTGTGTCATTTGTATTTTGTCTGCTGGGACAAAAAAAAGCCAAACCCTCATCTGCCGGTCTGTTTCCCCTTCCTCTCTGACCACCCCCATCTCTTTGTCTGTGCTCTTCCACAATTGCAGAATAAAGAGCAGTGGCATTTAAAAAGGTCCACATGTGGAGGGGCTGACATTCAAAGTACTGCCACCTTAAGGTTAACTCCATATGAAAGGTGATGGCGAATGCGGGCTTTTAAACCATCACTCATGTCCTACAATATCAGATATCAGCGAAGAAGCAGGCGGAGCAGCATTTTGTTTATGAGATGCAGAGGTAAACAAAACATCTCTCTTCTGCCTGTCGAGCAGTTCGCTTCACTTTATGTCACAAATGTGGTATTAATGTCTCCGGATGCTCTCAGCATCACTTATGTGCAGCAAAAAGCCTGTTTTTTTTTCCTGTATGTGGCCCAGGTTATATTTGTGGAAATGAATATGGCTACAAAAGGAGTAGTTACGAACAATCGACCCTGGATTCTGCCTGAGGCTGAATTACTTCTCGAAAAACCGAGACATTTACTGTTTTATTCCTACGTGAAAAGGTGGTAAAAGTGTTTGCACTTCCTTTGACTTTAAATAGATATTGGCAAGTTTTGCTTTGAAATGTCTTCGGTCGACTTGGTAGGGTTTTCAGTTGGCTGCACAAAAGAGATAATAGGCAACATTAAGAGTTGCCTGTAGAAAATACCTGGAAACAAAATCATTAGCCTATTGTCTCTGTGCTCCTTCTTTATCCCCCTGTCCTCTCATCCCTCTCCAGACTGCACTGTGTTGATCCTTGGCTTCTTTTCTTGTTGGCTTTCAGTGACTCCAGTAAAGAACACCAGTTGGACAATGGAGATCACAGAATAGGGATTTTCATTTATTTGCTTTTAGACAACGCAAAACCACTGAAGTTACATTTAGAGAGTAAGTGTGGCACTTACAAAGCTGAAGAATGGTGAATGATCTACTTCATAATCATTAGTGGAAAAAAAAAACCCAAACACGCAAGCAAACGTTCTGGGAATTATTTGATCATTAATTTTCGCGGAGCTGTTAATGTTAAGCGATCCGTTTTTATTCTTTACTGTATCATATTTAGAATACAAAATACCACTGCTTTAATTACAGTTAATATTCAAATATGTGGTAATCATTCTTAAAATAAACTGATTATGTAAAATCTGTATTATTGGCTGTGAAAGGCATCGCTAAGAGGTAAAATCAGCCCATTTTTGTATTTCAAGAGGATTAGGTGAAAGGCGACAAAATACGCTTTAGAAATTAACCAGATGCTCCATCACAGAGCAGTGGATTCACATATTTTTATTTTCATTATTTATTTATTTACGAATTTTCGCTGAAACAGAAAAAAAAACACATAATGCTGCTTTTGTATTTACACATAGCTTACATCTCATGAATGTAAATTCAGGTTTTTACCGGGTTCAGTCAATAATGCATGACCGCCACCATTATTCATACTGTTACTTACTGTGTAAATAGAGTTGCACAATATATCATTTGAGCATCGTCATCGCAATGTACGTGTGTGAAATAGTCACATTGCAGATCCTGCAGTGTAGGAGGCCAGGATATAGTAGTTGTGGATTTTTCATTATAGTTTAGTTTTATTTAGTTTTAACTTTTTTTTTCTCTAATTCAGTGAGTTTTAATTTGTTTTTAGAGCAGGTTTTCTAGTTTTTATTAGTTTTCTTTTTTTTCCCCTCAGTTTTAGTTTAGTTTTAGTATTAATTTTAGTTTTGTTGTATCTTTTATCTTCTTCGTTGTCATATTCAAATAAATCCCAAACAGGACTCGGCTGCTTTCTCCCAATTTTAGTCTCCATGTTTCCAGGTAGAGTGGGGACGAGAAGACAACTCTAAACAAGTGACGAGAAGAGACGGACTGTGAAGTGTCGTATGGCGTTTCTAGCTAAAATTGCTAGAGCGGAATAAATCAATTTCGTATCAATCCGACATTGACAAAGACGAAAACGAAGGGAATTTTATCCATAATTTTTATACGTTTTAGTTAGTTTTGCAAGCACACAATACAGTTTCAGTTAGTTTTCATTTTTTCTTTTAATTATAGTTTTTATGTATTTCAGTTAACGAAAATGTTTTTTCAGTTCGAGTTTTCGTCATTTCGATAGTTTTCCTTAACGATAATAACCTTGGTAGGAGGCAAATGAACTCAATGTGTTCTCATCTAATTTCAGCCTGGGTACCTGACACACACTGCGCACAGCCATCCACCAATCACAATTGTTCTTAATCGGTTTGCCAAAACAGACCACGCCTCTACACACAGAGTGAGTCACTGGTAACAACATTGAAAAATGAGCAACGAGCAAGAGAAAATCACCAAAAATGAAGAGTTGGTGCCACAAAGAAAAGCAACGTTAGTATCTGGAAATATTATTTTATTTTATTTTATTTTATTTATTTTATTAAAAAAAAAAAAGTATCTGGAATTATTTCGGCTACAAGAACAATGATATTGAAACACGTGTTCTGTGCCGATAGTGCCTTGCAATTGTTGCCACAACGAAAGGAAACACAACTAATGTATTTGACCATTTATCTCAGCACCACACAGCTATTTCATATCGCAACATATATCGCAGGGTTTATAAAAATCGCAATGTCAGTTTTTTCCAGTATTGTGCAGCCCTATCTGTATTGTATACCATAATAATGTGATATAGTGTTGAGGTTTTAAAAACACTGGTTTGCTATTTACTGAATAATCAAACTGAACACAAATTACATTTAAGGCCGTGTATTCTAAAGTGGTCCCAGATTAATTATATGTTCATCTTTCATTTAACAAATAACTTCTGTTAAGCCTGTCAGAAAGCAAATGTAGAAAACTTGCATATAGTCTGAAGTCATATTAGTACTTGAAACTGAACAGGACCTTCATTATGATAAATGCTCCTTTGAATTTTTTTTTTTCCAACTGTGTTTAATTATTCTTCCATTTCTTTGTCCACTCTCCTGGTCGTCATCCTCCAGTGTTGTGGTCTACTTTCTGCAGGCCTTCCCTATTGACTGTGCTCTAGGGATCTACAGCCAGCCATCTTAATACACACATAAATAATAGATATATTTTAAATGCAAATTCTAATAGGGACTTTGGGGGTGACTCAATCATGCAGCATTTGTGGTTTGACCTTAACTCAGGCTAACAAATTACTGGGAGCTTGGTGTTTCTCATTAGGAACTCCACGCATCATCACACTGCCAAGTATTCCGCTGCCATAACCACAACCACTATATACCCCCTCCAAGTGTTTTCCCTTTATTTTTACATGGATTAGTACTCACAACTTTGTACATGTGCTTTTCTTTCTTTTTTCTTCAGTGTCGTTAAGTATTAAAAACAGCAACTCATAAAACCAAATGGTATCATATTCATCATGTTATATTATATAGTTAATATTGTTGATTTTTTTTTTTTTTTTTTTTGATAGGCAGGTAAATGCATAAGTTCTGCTGCGTCTCCACCTCCTCCACCTACTCTGCTGACCTTGTTTTTAATTTAGGTTTGTGATATAATGCGAATGATAAAAGCGATGACGCACAAAGACGCCCACATTATCAGTCAGTGCATATCATACATATATAAGCATTACTGATTTATCTGGCACCATGAGAAAATATTGCCCTTAACTACCCCAAAAATTGTGAAAATGCAATTATTAAATGGAAGAATATTAAAACATTTGTGATTTAATTTAAAGATTAAAGATAATAATCCTTAAAATAACCCTCTGAGCTTCTATTTATGGAAAATTGTTTCTGAACATTGTTATGTCCCTGGTCTAGGGGAACATGAATATAACATATTTAACCTTTTATAGTTTAGTCATTAAAATACTCTGAAATTCAAAATGTTAACCTTAGTGTGTTATAGGGGGACATAACAGGACTTAATTACTTTTGTAAAATCTTTGAAAATTTTTTATTATGTACAAAAACACAGTTAATGAAGTCACCATATTTGGTTCCTTACCCATAAGTGCAAAAAAAAAAAAATTAAGAAAAAAAAAAAAAGAAAATCCAAGAAGTAAACACAAAAAAACACATGTAAGGTGAAAGGAACATGGATTTTTGAACATCACTTTTAAAACATTTGACCAACATAAGTGCTGACATGCCTTACATCAGTACACAGGTGTCAAACATGCGGCCCGGGGGCCAAATCTGGTCCGCCAAAGGGTCCAGTCTGGCCCTTTGGATGAATTTGTGAAATGCAAAAATTACACTCAAGATATTAACAATCCTTTTAGTTCAGGTTCGACATTCAGACCAATTCAATCTCAAGTGGGCGGGACTTGTAAAATACTATTATAACAACATAAAAATAATGACAACTCCACATTTTTCACTGTGTAAATATAAATATTTTCATTTATTTACACTAAAACAAAGTATAATTTCGCAAAAAAAAATGTGAATAACCTGAACAAATATGAGCAACCTGAAATGTCTTAAGAGAAGTAAGTGCAATTTTAACAATATTCTGCCTGATATTAAATGTTTTGTGTATTTGTAGATCCACTCTGTAAGTTATATATAATGTACATGTGTAAATGATAAACTGAGGCATAATATTGTTAAAATTACACTTATTTTTCAGTTTGTTCATGTTATGTACATCTTTTGAGAGGATAGTGTGTAGATGTAAACCTTTTCATAATGTAAATGTACTTTTTTCACTCGAAAACATAAAGAAAAGTTTGGAGTTGACATTATTTATATATCATTATGTTATTATTTTACTGGTTCGGCCCACTTCAGATCAAATTTAGCTGAATGTGGCCCCTGAACTAAAATGAGTTTGACACCCCTGCATTAGTACCATTACTTCATGGTACCTAACAAAGCAGGTCCACTCACTGTTCATGCAGAGATGGACCTTACAGACCCTGTAGACCACGTTGGACCTGAGATTGTTGACTCACTGTCTTCACTGTAACTGTTGCTGTCACTGTCTTGTCATGCTTGCAAAAATGACCAAAAATAGTCACTTGCCCGATAAAGGGTTAAAAGTGCCCCTCTTATCCTATCCCCAAGAATGTGAGGCCCAGACAAAAGTTACCTTTAACAACAAGGTGGCAATTTATTCATCACTCAGAAGAGAGAAATAATGCCCAAAATTAAAAAAAAAAACAAACCCAAATTATGTCACAATCCCTATCCTTTCCTAATTATCAGAAACAAAATAAGAAACAAAAGACAATCAGTGTGACCTAACTCCTAATCAAAACAGGAGAAAAAGTCCACTTTATTAGGTACACATTGTACTAGCAAAGTGTACCTAATAAAGTGGCCGGCGAGTGTATGTGTAAGCTCTGTAGTCCATCTTCTTCAAGGTTTGATGTACTGTGCATTCAGGGTTGCTCCTCTTCATGCTTCGGTTGGAACCAGTGGTTATTTGAGTTACTGTTGCTTTTTATCAGCTCAAACCAGTCTGCCCATTCTCCTCTGACCTCTGGCATCAACAAGGCTTTTCCACCCAGAGAACTGCCGCTCACTGGATATTCTCTCTGTTTTCCATTCTCTGTAAGCCCTAGAGATGGTTGTTTGTGAAAATCCCAGTAGATCCACAGTTTCTGAAATACCCAGACCAGCCCATCTGGCATCAATAACCATGTTATGTTCAAAGTCAATCGAATCACTTTTTCTTCCTCATTGTGATGCTCGATTTCTTCAGCAGATCATCTTGACCTTATATACATGTATAAATGCATTGAATAGCTGTGATGTGATTGGCCTGTTAGACATTTGTGTTCACATACAGTTAAACAGATGTACCTAATGAAGTGGCCAATGAGTGCATATATATCACCTGTTATAGACAAAATATGTTTTGTCATTAATTCAAATACAACCTATTTCTTATGTATCAAATGCTATATTTATGCCTCACATTTGCACACAAAAGAGTTGGCTTTAAGTCACATTTTAAGATAAGATAAGATGGTTTGTAACAGCAGCTGAATAATACAGATGCTAGCATCGAAAAGCGTAACACAACAAATGGCAAAAATTAAAGTAAAAATGTATGATAGATAGATAGATAGATAGATAGATAGATAGATAGATAGATAGATAGATAGATAGATAGATAGATAGATAGATAGATAGATAGATAGATAGATAGATAGATAGTAGGGATGTAACGATATGAAAATTTCATATCACGGTTATTGTGACCAAAATTATCACGGTTATCATTATTATCACGGTATTGTTGAAATTGTGCTCAAAATGTTCAAAAAGTACTAATACACACACTGAAATAATTTAACCAAGTTGTATTTTGAAAAAACAACAACATCAAAAAACCAAATAAAATAATAGGTACAATGTACCTTCTGAGCCTGTTTTGTCCGTTTTTCAGTACTTTTGATTTTGCCTTTTAATACAATATAAACAAATGTTTACTATACCCATGTTTGGTATCTTTTTTTCAGCACAACTTCATTTATATCAACTGCTTATTATTTTTTTCACTTTAACCTACTATATCAACACAGAAGGACAAAAAACACACAAAAAATATAAAATCCAATTTGAAAAATGTATATAATTTATTGCATAAATAACACAAATATGCTAAATGAACCTTTTCAGAGACTTTAAAAATGAATATTGGTTCCAAATATGGGGTATATACAATTAAAATTGTAATAAATTGAAGCTATACTCAAATATTTGACATAAAAGCAGATCTTTACATAGGCGTTTTCTCCGGAAAAGTGCGGTAATCAAACACGGTTATCATGATAATTGGAATTTAAACGGTAATACTAACCGTCTGCAATTTTACTGCGGTTTATCGTTATACTGTTAATCGTTACATCCCTAATAAATAGATAGATAGATAGATAGATAGATAGATAGATAGATAGATAGATAGATAGATAGATAGATAGATAGATAGATAGATAGATAGATAGATAGATAGATAGATAGATAGATAGATAGATAGATAGATATGAACACAATAAAAACTGTAAAAATATACATACAATCTACGGTATTATAGTATTAGAAAAAAAAAAAAAAAAAAACAGGAAAAAACCACATACTACACAGGTGCAAACGTGGGCATGATGATCCAAAGTGGTGAAAATAATGCAAATGAATGTTAAATGATAGTAATGATGTTACTGTATTGCTCAATATAACATTTCTTCCATTCATTGTCATAGATGGGATGGTTGTAGGGATTTAACGATTACCGGTATAACGATAAACCGTGGTAAAATTCCTGATGGTAAGTGTTACTGTTTAAATTCTAATTATCATGATAACCATGTTTGATTACCGCACTTTGAAAACTCACGGTACTACTCATTTAACTAAAACAACTCCCAACTTGATATGGAAAATGGTCAAACAATGGCCATAAGGTGCTATCTTTAATGCACATTTGTATGTTTGATGTTTACTTGTTAATATTTGAATGTTTCTGCCTCATAAAGTACATTTTGTCTGTTATTTTATTAGTTAGTAGTTGGTTAAATTATTTCAATGTGTGTATAAGTACTTTTTGAACATTTCGAGCACATTTCAACAATACCACAATAATAATAACTGTGAGAATTTTGGTCACACTAACTGTGATATGAAATTTTTATATTGTTACATCCCTAGATGGTTGGTAATAATATTTAGTTTTACATCTAAAAATACAGTCAAGTCATGAAGTTTAACACATTTACTTTTTTTCTGCACTGGAATTAAAGATAGGGAGCTACAAAAGTGCAGTTTTACAGATAGTATTTTACCAAACAAAACACCAACTATATAAGTGTTAAGCCCTATCAGCCCGCCTGCGGGCCAAAAAAATTATATTGATATTCATCTGCTATAAAATATAATAAATCAAGACAATGGATGTTTTTTTCAACTTTTGCTCAAAGTTTAGACCCTAATGTTAATAAAAGTACATCAAAAGTGTATTTTAGTGCAAACTAGAATGTTCAAACATAATTTTTAATCTTTGTGAGGTGAAATATATGCTATTAAAAATCTCCGACACAAACAATTAATTTATGCATATCATCGTCAATTCAGCCGAAAAAAAACAGGCGAGGATAAATAATTCTAATTTCTCTTTTAGTTTGTTACAGTTTACTCAGGCATAGTAATAGATAAGATATTTTAGACTATGGGAATAGATTCTGTGAGGTCTCTAAATGTCCATAGACACCAAGAACATCCATATGAACCTTATTATTGTGAAGTAATTCTTCATTTACTTTGGGTATGTCTTTTTAGGCGTTTTTTCCCCTGAAAATATCGTCAGGGTTAAACAGGTTAAAGCTAAAACAACTTAATATATATCAACTAATCTCTGCGTTCCCACCATCCAGTACATGTGTGTCCTGTTTAAAAGTACAAGTAGTTAGCACCGACTCCAACATTCAACAGTAAAGAATGAAAACGAGTAGAGTCTGGAGCCAAAGCTTCATGTTTTTGGCCTCGTATAGACACTCTCAAACCCAGTATATGTTGTACGGCGACAGCGCCAACCGCTGAGCTTCTGTCTTGCCAATATCTTGAGTTACTGCAGCATGTTTGGAAACTATTGAAACAATGAATCCTGACTGTGTACCTCAGCGAGAACATTTATTGCATCTTGTACACACATCCTTCGTTGTATTTATATGAAAGACAGCAAAACATTCCACCGCTCCGACAAATAGATGCACGCAATATCTTCAAAGTAGTTATTGTTCCGGAAAGGCAGATTTATTTACATTATGCTGCGAATAAGGTCGTGCTTGTCTGATTGGATGTAAGATTGTGTCACATAAACTTTAAATGCTTAGTTTCACTTCTCTAATCCTACCACTGTGCATTGAGACGAACTTCCAAATTCCTCGTTGCTATAATCAACAGCTGGCCATGAGAGTTACCTACAGTTTTAAATCCATCATAATCCCTGACACGTGTTGTGAAAGGATCCGCATTCACAAAATCGACCGAAAAAAAAAAAAAAAAGAAGCAAAACGTGGCTCATCGGAGAAACAACAAAGGCCACACAGTTTGCATTCTTCTGTAATTCTGCTCTAATAACAACACTGGCAACTATATTGCAAGCGTAATCAGATTAGATACTTCTGGGAAATAACAGTTGATAATGTTTGAAGAGGAGGATAATATCCCTATTCAAATTAGTCTGCAAATTGGAATGGAATAAATTGTCTGTTCAACATCATATTTTACTGAGTCTAGAGGCAAAGCAATCCAGAAGTAATTGAAAGCAATTAGATTATGATTAGTAAATTTGATTAATCTGGCAGATTATAGTATTGGTAAGAAATTTCAATAGATACTCTTTTACTCTGTGAAAATAATAGTTTTTGATGTCTTTCCCACCCGTTCTATGGTCCTGTTGTCAGTGTATGGCACAGGTGTCAAACACGCGGCCTGGGGGCCAAATCCGGCCCGCCAAAGGGTCCAATCCGGCCGGCGGGATGAATTTATGAAATGCAAAAATTACACTATAGATACCAACAATCAATGGTGTCAAAATCATTTTAATTCAGGTTCCACATACAGACACATACAGTCCAATTAGATGTCCAGTGGGTCAGACCAGTAAAATATTATCATAATAACCTATAAATAATGACAACCCCAAATTTTCTCTTTGTTTTTTTGGTGTAAAAAAGTAAAATTACATGAAAATGTTTACAATACCAAACTATACAGGGTGGGGAAGCAAAATTTACAATGAACATTTAGTTGTTTTTTCTCAGCAGGCACTACGTCAATTGTTTTGAAACCAAACATATATTGATGTCATAATCATACCTAACACTATTATCCATACCTTTTCAGAAACTTTTGCCCATATGAGTAATCAGGAAAGCAAACGTCAAAGAGTGTGTGATTTGCTGAATGCACTCGTCACACCAAAGGAGATTTCAAAAATAGTCGGAGTGTCCATAAAGACTGTTTATAATGGAAAGAAGAGAATGACTATGAGCAAAACTATTAGGAGAAAGTCTGGAAGATACTATTAAAGAAGAATGGGAGAAGTTGTCACCCCAATATTTGAGGAACACTTGCGCACGTTTCAGGAAGCGTGTGAAGGCAGTTATTGAGAAAGAAGGAGGACACATAGAATAAAAACATTTTCTATTATGTACATTTTCTTGTGGCAAATAAATTCTCATGACTTTCAATAAACTAATTGGTCATACACTGTCTTTCAATCCCTGCCTCAAAATATTGTAAATTTTGCTTCCCCACCCTGTACATTTACAAAAAATGTGAATAACCTGAACAGATATGAACAAACGGAAATGTCTTCAGAAAAGTGTCTGCCTGTTACTAAATGTTTTGTGCGATTGTAACGCACATGTGTAAGTGATAAACTGATAAAAACGAGGCGTAATATTGTTAAAATTGCATTTGTTTTTCTTAAGACAATTCAAATTGTTCATATTACTCAGATTTTTAAGGAAACTTTGAAGATGTAAACCTGATCATAATTTAATTTTACTTTTTTCGCTGTTATTATTTTAATGGTCCGGCCCACTGCAGATCAGATTGGGCTGAATGTGGCCCCTGAACTAAAATGAGTTTGACACCCCTAGTGTAGGGGATGGTCTTTTTTCTGGTGACAAAGTTCTTTTCTCTAGGGTAAAAGCCGCTTTGAAAAGTTGCATTAATTATATTTAGTCTTTGGCCTTTTGATTAAACTAGGTTAGAACTGACATCAGCTCTGAAGTTATTTTCAACAAACTAGAGAAGTAAACTAATTGCACTATAATCAATCATTGTCAGTGTAACCGCTTTATTAAATGAAGTAATTACTTTATAATTGCTTGGTACCGAAGTGGAGCGCTTCTTTACATACCGGGGTGATTATGTCTTAAATTGCCTGTACAGGTGTGTGAGTTGTGTGTCCAGACCGACAGCGCCGCCGTCACAGTGATGGAATAAGATGATAGGACACTCGCTCTGTGATTTGTTTAAGATGTAGTGATTGCTGTCAGTGTAGCGCTGTTGTGTCGGTGCCAGTGGACTGATTCAGTAGTGTTCTCCGCCAGCCATGCCAGGAGGTACTGTCTGTCATAGCTTGTCATTTACAGGGAGGGAAGGAGTGTGTGTACGTGTGTCGTGATTTGACACAAATGAAAATGTAAGGTATGTTTATTGTATCTCTCTGTGCCCATTACCGTTATGACATCTCCTGTTCATTTGATCCATTACTGGCGCTATAACTGCGCCGTTGCCTAAATGTCAGCCCAGTTGCAGTCATATTTCCATTTCACTCAAAAATAAATAAATAAATAAATAAATAAAAAATGAAAAAAAGGGATGTCTGTCCCAGATCGCAGCCTCTACAGAGATTGTTTTTGTTGTCGTTGGAAATTCTCCAGCTGCCATCTCAATTAAGAAGCTGATTTCGAGGGACCGTCTGCACAGTCCTGCCACGTTTCCAGTGTCTCGTGATGATTCGCCGTACGTCAGAATGTAACGGGAACTCTTTCAAGGTCGGATTGAAATTGGAACCATTTCATCATGAGGCATTATGGGAAGTGCCGTGCATCTGAAAGGGGCCATAAATATTGTCAAAGGCGAGCCTAGCGCAGTCAGTATACGGCTCTTGCTTGTGTGTTATTTTTAGGGCCAGGATTTATTGTGGACTTGTTTCATCTTGCGGCGCTATTTAAATGTTTAAATGTTAAAAATGGCCAGGATTTGAGTTTTCCCTTTTCTACTATTGATGCCAGCGTACTCTACATCCTTTAAAAAAAAAGAACTTGGTAAAAAAGGTGAAAACTACAAGAAGAATATGAGGAAAACTTCATTAGCATAATATTTTGCTTTGGTTGAAGAGGCTTTTCACAGGATGTGCCAGCTATTGAAATGCAAATAATATATGTTGTTCAAATGAAGGCTGGGGCTCCGTGCAGGTGTGTTAATGTGCTCCTGCTGGAAACGGCACGCCACCGGCCAGCACTTCAGATGACTTTCCTCTGATACTGCCAACCGCTGAGCTGTGAGGGGAATATTGAATGAAGCCTGTAGTTGACAAGAACATGTCCTTCATTAACACACACACTCACACTCAAACTATTAAACATAGCATGCCGTGATTCAGTTTGGCTCTCAGATTTGTCAAGAAATGGGTGTTAATATCTCTGCTCCAAAGGGCATATTCATAGTTTGACACAATCAAGGACTTGTATTGTTCACTCCTAGGGCAAGTCTTATTATATTTCTACAAGCAAGTTATGTCAGAAAGCACTTGAACACAGAATTTGGTCTGACTTTTAACAAGGGCACAAAGAGCTCAGCATATATTGCACTTCGGAGCAGACTATTTGTTGATTTGCAGTCAGCCATAAAAAGTCTTTGCAAGTATTTCCTAAGTCTTTTCTTGAAGGGCAGTCGAGTCTGTATCACATTAAATCGCAGAAACTCCGTAACAATCCAATTTAAAACTGACTAAATTATCATCTTGGTCTTCGTGATCTCACAATAGAGATTACTGAAAATGAGGGCGATTGTCTTTGTTATTGTGTTTTGTGTGATGACAAAGAAATGAAATGTTGTGAGTTTGTCTGTTTTTTTTGTTTTTTTTTGTTTTTTTTTTTACTTTTGACTGAAACTGAATTGAAGAACATGTAGGTGTGGCTGTGTTTTTACCAGAATGATTACCTTGACAAGGTTAAAAATGAATACGTGCGGTTGAATAAACCATCTGCCATTCATAGGATGACAGCTGCTGATTTGAACTGTGATGCCCATACAATGTAAGCTTGACGCAAATAGAAAAGCAGAACATGTTGGATCAACAAGGTTACCATCGCTTTTGTGAATTTCTCTCCATTCAAGATTGCAGGAAGTATTTCAAGCTATATTGTTTCAAAGAAAAAAAAAAGTTGAGAGCTAAATCCTTGCTGTGCACTGAGACTGAAAATACAAATACTGCAGAATAAATAAAATATGAAGTCGTATCATTTTAGTAGAGGTGAGATGACTAGGGGTGTAAGAAAATATCGGTTCTGCAATATATCGCGACATTTCACAATACTGTATCGATATTAAATAGTACTTTATTGATATTTTTTGTTATTCAAATGCACATATTGTGAAGGTTCATTTTTGTTTTTTTGTTTTTCTTTTTTGTTTATATTTTATTTATTATTATTTAACACTCTTTTATTAAATAATTTTAGTTCCTTTGTTGGGATTGCACTAAAATAATGTTATGATGTTAGTTATGAACAAATAGAATATTAACATTTGAACAGGATCTTAATCTGTAATGTCTGTAAAACATAATTTAAGTTTCAACACAGGAATATTTTGTGATACAGCATTAGATCCTGTTCTGATCGAATAAAAATGTGTTTAGTATTTGTGCATATTTCTGGTGTAATTCAATTTTTCAAGGAAATAATCATTTCAAAAAAGAAACAAACAAAAAAATTGCCTTTTTAACAGTATCATGATAAATCGTGATATATCGTATTGTGATCCTAGTATTGTGATTTGTATCGTATCGCCAGATTTTTGCCAATACACAACCCTGGAGATGACCCTGTTAAATGACATTTGTGCACCTTTCCTCTCCAAGGGCATATTTTTATGTTGTTATGTTATGTGTATATTCCCTTTTGGACATGCATCTGTCATCGACATTTAAGTACTGCATATTTTTTCGGGAAATTTGGCGGAAGGATAAGGCATATGGCAAGAATGAACCCTTTCTTAGTAAATACATTACCTAGATCCATCAAAAGAGTCAGCCTTGAATTTTTTTTCACTTTGGACAGACCTAGACTAACACAGATGAATTAGAAGTAAAATCTTTGTTACGGTCTTTTAGTTTAACCAGTGGCACCAGCTGACAGAAGGCATGAAAACAGGTCATAATATGTGGTTGAATTATATTTTAGAGCAAGAAGAAGAGTAGACTGTTGACCTTGGCGTTCATCTCTAGCTAAAACGTAAAGTATTTAGACACGTTGAATTCTGGTGTTTCTTTTCTAACAGGGGTCTGGGATCTGGGGCGTAAAGGGGGGGTAAAAGTAACAAATTCATGGGGCCCAGCATTTCTGGGGGGCCCATAGAGCAGTGGAGGGGTCCGGTGGATACAGGTTAGAAGTTGTGAAATGTTGTGTAATTTCTGCTGTATAATAAAGGCACAGAAGCTGGGAGTCGGACTTTGAATGTATGTTGAGTTTCACTTTTGTTTCACACCAGTGTTAGTTATGTTATGCACCCCTTTGTATGTAACTGCTGCCCCTACCAAGGTTATAATAGTTTTGGATTTTTCATTATAGTTTAGTTTTATTTAGTTTGGACTGTTTTAATAATTTAGTTGGTTTTAATTAGTTTTTAGAGCAGGTTTGCTAGTTTTTATTAGTTTTCGTTGTCTTGTAAATGCTTAGTTTTAGTTTAGTTTTATTTTTTTCATATCTTCGCCGTTGTATTCACATAAATCCCAAACAGGACTTGGCTGCTCTCTCCCAATTTTAGTCTCCATGTTGCAGGTAGAGTGGGGATGAGAAGACAACTCTAAACAAGTGACAAGAAGTGACGGACCTTGAAGTGCCGTATGGTGCCATCAGCTAAAATTGCTCAAGCGAAATAAATTGATTTCATATCAATCCGACAAAGACGAAAACTACAGGAATTTTATCCATAATTTTTCTGTGTTTTAGTTAGTTTTGTAAGCACACAATACAGTTTCAGTTACCTGTAGTTTTTTTCTGTTAGTTATAGCTTTTATTTATTTCAGTTAACGAAAATGCTTTTTCAATTCTAGCTTTTGTCATTTCGTTAGTTTTCGTTAACGATAATAACCTTGGCCCCTACCCCATGCACATACCTAAACACATACATAAATTTATTTTATTTATTTATTTTATTTATTTAATAGGGACAGTGCATATTAATGAACATCTACAACAACAAATTGACAAGATACTGAATTTTGTAAAGGGCCCACAAGGTTTAGCTTTCATGGGGCTCCAGTCTGGGCTACAAAACAATAATGACTAATCTCATAATATAGTTTTATATTGTAATAAATATCATTGCATTGGTTAATTTAAAAAAAAAAAAAAATGTTTTCTTTGCTTCCAAAATGCCTCAGAGATATTTTTTTCTTTATTTCTCTCAACACTGATTTTGTTTTTTATCCGTGACTATGATTTCAAATATTCGACCTCTAAATTTCTAAAATATTTTTTGTGCTCTGACTGAATCATAATTTTCTACCACAACTAACCATCTACTTTCTTCACATCTCACTTAGGAGGAAAAATCTCTCATTACACTTTAAGGAAATATTGATTTTTATAAACTATACGGACAAAAATATCTGTCTAAAGGAAGATTTTTCTTGCTAAGTGTATAATTCTTTCTGTAATTACACAAACTTTGAATCATATAATCAACGTTATAAGTGCGATCTGGCCAAAAGATCATTTGACAGTTGTTTAGGTGTTTCTAAATCACAGTTGTCTCACTTTTAGTAAACATAAGTGAGGTACACTGGAAGTTTTCCTCTGGTTTTCTCAGCTTTCTGGAGACTTATATTATGTGTGATGGCTTTTGCTGTTGTTTTCTGAATAGAAACTCTGCATTTTGGATAAACACCATTATGTTTGATCAAAGCTGGATGAAATTTTCCTAAGTCTAACTGTAAAGTAAGTAAAAAGTTTCATTCTAACATACAGTAACAGAGGTGTCAAACTCATTTTACTTCAGGGGTCACATACAGACTGATTTGAAATGGGCCAGACCAGTCAAATAATAACATAAAAACCTATAAATGTCAACTTTTGTCTGTGCTTTAGTGCAAAAAAGTTAAATAAATTAGGAAAATATTTACAAGTACAAACTATCACCTGAAAAACCTAACATTTCTTCAGAAAAATAAATGCAATTTTGACCAGATTATGCCTCAACTTACCACTTATACATGTGCATTACAACTTACAGATCACAGTGGATCTACAAATACACGAAACATTTTGTAACAGGCAGAATATTGACATCCAAAATTTCAGAGTTTGGAACTAAAATGAGTTTGACAGTGCCAAGTCATACAAACACCCACTCTCACATTCACAGTGTTAAATACATAGTTCTACAACGGCATCAAAACAACTTGTTACACAAACTCTGCTGAGCCGAAGTTTATTAAAACTGTACCCAGACACTGAGGATCTAATATTAACAAACTGAAATGAAATTCACTGCCAGTGTAACATTAATGCTGCAAACCAATACTTCAGTGTTCTCTGTAAAACACTGTAATTATGTAATAATTACATAAGCAGGCCATTTTAACTGTACTAACAGTTTTTAATGACACGATCTGCACAGTCCCTTTGAAAAGTAGATCAAATGTCAAATTAAGACTCATTAGTGTAAAATGGTGAGAACATCTGTCCTTGAATGCAACATTGTACATAAATACAAAAGAAGGCTCCGGAAAGCATCTACAGTAGTTATTGTTGTAAAGCCTAAAATTTAAAGAGAAATAACACGCTGCATATGATTTCTAGCTGTTGTCGCCCTTGACTCCAAAACAGTCTTTTATGCTTTAAATGTAGCTTTTGTCATTTAATATCAGCTTTGTGTGGAGCAATAATGGACTTTAGTTTGCTTTTTTTTTTTTTTTTTTCCCTCAATGAAAGGTGACATTTCCAAATATCCTTAGTTTGTGACGCTGTCTAAACCAAAGGTGTTCCAGAAAGGTTCATGTAAATATATTGCACTATTGTTTATGTAATTTTCCATCTAAATCTGTAATTTAACCTTTCAAAGATAGCGTGAACCCCACCTCTTTGCTCAACTCAATATTTGTTCGCTCGCCAGCATAATGTGTCTTCTAGCGTGTCCGGTGTTCCTTATTTTATATTAAGGTGGCCCCCGAAGATCTAGGTTGAGCTATCATTACCAAGTAAAAGACTATTTTTTCTTTTTTTTCCTTTCTGCTAAAGGCACCTACTTAAAATTTATTGTGGTCAAAGAAAAAGAAAACATTAATATTTATCAGGCAGAAACACGAGGAGAAGAAGAAATGTAATAGTTGTTCTAATTCAGATCCTTTAAATTTGTATTGAGCGAGGTAAGGATGTGACCAGAAATCTCTTGGTGTGTGACCTGCATATTTTCCTGGTAAATGAGACTTGTTAAATGATGTGCCAGAGGGAAAATGGGTCTTTTCAAGCAGCACACACTGTTCCGATCATCACAGATAACCAAGCTGGAAGGCCAGGGACCTAATTTAAGGGCTATTTACCATACGCCAGATTTTCAATGGTGCAGCACCCAGCTGCAGAAATAGGCAAAAATGGAGAAAACCTGCAAGAGGAGAAAAAAAAAAAAGAAAAAAAAACTTAAACCTGGCAGGGCTCACAAACATGATCATTTTATATTTTCCCCCACTTTGCAAAGACACTGGTAATTAATAATTCATCCGTCTCATCTCAAGATCCTCGGCTTTGAATGTTTCGTGAGCTCCTCGTCAGTGTTGGTACTCGGCACCGAAAATGAGGCAATACAGCAAAAGAGGACCACTTTTGTCAAAAACAAAGAGGTGGGATGTGATTAATTCTAGGGCACGTCCTCTGGCTCTATCACCCTTGACTGATTCATCAGACTGGAGCAACAAAAGGAACAGCGTTTTTTAATCAGAGCCTTAATCCTAGATCAGCGCTAAAGCGGGATTTGTCTCTAAACGAGTGATTGTTGTCATTTCTCAACATGTTTGGGAAGCTCGGCAGACGTATAATCATAAATGTTGAACAATGAGCTCTCCCTCCCTGGCCTTTTCACTGTCATCTGTTTCTCTTATTGTATTGTACACACCTCCTCTTCTTCTTTTTTTCCCCCTCCTAATACTCCTCAAATTTATATTCCTCCATGACCATCCAGGCATCTCGCCTCCTCTGAGGAAGGAAAAGATTCTGAATAGGTTGAAATTTATATACGTTTGAGTGCTCACAGATCGTATCACCACAAGAGCATATATCATGGAGTGGAACCAATAAAATAAATGACAATGTCTGAAATATCATATTAAAATTTAAGCCGTATTGACTGAATCATGCCATCAACTAATGCATTAAATGGCATTCAAGAAAGCATTTGACCCAGAAGTTGCAAAAATCTGATTGTATCACCCAGCTTATATCCATCTGTGGGCACTTTTTTTCTTGTCTGCAGTAAACGATCAATATGCCAATACTTGTAATTCATCAGGTAAGTGGTAATAATACAGACATGTTTTTGTAAAATGTCTGGTAAACTATGAATCATAACTGTGGCTAAAGAGTTCTTGGCAGTTTTTCACATATAAAATTTACATCATGATATGAAATACGACAAATATTATTTCTGATATTCATATACATACATATATATATATATATATATATATATATATATATATATATATATATATATATATATATATATATATATAAGGGATGCATTGATCTATTGGCCAGACATCAGTATCAGCCGATATTTGCTGATATTGGCCAATATCAGTATTGTCATAAAAGGTTTCTTGTCACATATATTTATTTGTCGTGTTATATTAACCCATAAAGACCCAGTACTACTTTTGTGGCAGTTCCAAAATATTATTTTCTCTATAATTAACTTTTCTTAAAGGAGTGATATTTTCCTTTTTTTAAATGGAATTATGCATTTTAAAACATTTCCCTGTGGTCTACATAAACTGTAAATGCTATGCTTGGGTCTGAATTCTTCATTAATTCAACTCCACAGGTCCATCTTCAACCCTATTTCTCAGTAATGACACCAGAAAGGTCGTTATGAGTGCTGGCCCTTTAAATGCAAATGAGCCACTCAAGACCCCACCCCCTCCAGGTTGTTGGCTGTACTGCTCTGTCCCGTTCAGTTTCAGGTAATCGGCTCAAAGTTTGGACATATTTTCAGTATGGACTACAACCGCTGCTGCCGACAAACAGTTACAGTGTATTCAGAGAAATGTTTGTCCGAAGTCTTGACCTTATATGTGCAAATGTCGTGATGTAACTAGTTATAGATGCAACAAATTAAGCAGGAATTAAAACATATTGTAGAAATCCACTCAATTTTTTTGTACCAAAGACTAATAAAAGTTAGACTAGCAAAATATGACCCCTTTAAGTAATTTATCACCATTTATGATAATATTATCCTCTGTATTTTGCAGTTTTTCACTGAAAATGAGGTATTTTCCTAGATTTAATTCAGTGATCATATAGGTGTTTGTAAAAGTTCAGATTAAAGTTGAGAGTTATTATATCAGAAACAGAAAAACTGAAGAAACAATGACTTTTTCAGTGAAGATTACAACTGAACATAAACCAAGTGCCTTCATTCACTGTCACTGATCCAACTCCATGGGTTTTACTGGTGAATCAGTGTTGTAGAAGATGACAGTGTTTCCACGGTAACTACAGAGCCTCTGCACGTCCAAATGGGTCATATCTGATGACCATGAAAAGATGACAAACTGTATTTTACACCAGTTATTTACATGGATTGATAGGATTAGTGGATTAACAGGTATTAAACATTCTAGATCAGCAGATGCTTTTGGTCGCCAGTGGCTGTTTGGGTGTTTATGGGTTAAAAGCTTTTTTTTTTTTTTTTTTCCAACAATGTGTATGTTTGAAACTGAGTTCATTCAAAGATAATGTAATGAAGGAATACAATACTTAAAATTAGTGACTATTACTATGATTTATAATGATTTTTTTTATTCTGAGTCATTAAAAACAAAAACAAAATAAAGGAAAATATCAAATAAATATCAGTATGCTCATACTGATTTTTAAATTTCGTCATCGGTGCATCTCTAATGTGTTTAATGTCAGATATTGTTTTTTCTTCATGTAGAGATGAGACATTAATGGATTGCAGGTTAGTTGTGAGATATCTATGGAAATCTTGTTATCATAAGACTGTTATTATACCTGCTGTCTTCCCCAAATTAAACCTTGTCCAGTCCTTTTTATCAGGTTAAATATCCTTGACAGGGTCTGCAGTCCGTCTTTGGTGGATCATCATTTTTAGGCACGACACAAGCAACAGAGCTGAATACTAGTCAAGGCGTTACAGGTCCCAAATGTAGCTGACTGCCAGGTCATATAGTCTCAACATGATAAAACTATTCATAAAATAAGTCTTAGATTTACTCCTGTTGGCGGTGATTGAAATGCATAACCCTGCCACAGTGGTTATCCTACTATATAATAGGGCTGTGCAATTAATCGAAATTCAATTACAATTTCGATTATTACACACAACGATTACAAAAATTATATAATCGAGAAAAAACGATTATTAATTTTGAGTCATTTTAATTCACGCGCACGCAAGCTACCATGAGCTGCTCTGCCCCGCCCCCCTCTAAGCTACTGCTGCCTGCTAGCTGGCAGGTTCACCCCAAGAGGAAAGTTGTACCTAGCGGTCTGGAAAAACGGCAGGAGAATCACAGCTGAAGTGCTTGGTAAACAAAAAAGGCAAGTCAAATTCAATTGTATGGAATCACTTTGGGTTTGATGAAGAAGACAGAGAGCAAAAACACATCACGTGCCAAAAGTGTTTCGTAGTTGTGTCCGCACCGACCGCTAACACAACAAACCTTTTTAACCATCTAAAGTTTAACCACCGCCGCCTTTATCATAATCTTATGAAAAACTAAAACACGTAAAAACAACTCCGTCTACAACTTCGTCCGCAATGCAATCTTCAGTCTCCGAATCTCTTTACGCTGCAACTCCCGTATTAACCTAACCCTAACCTGTATAACCCTAACGTGCGTTTTCTAGATGGCTGATGTATACAGAAGGCCTTAACTGAAACCTCACGGCACGCCACTGAATTTACTGTTTCATACTACATTGAACATACTTGAATTTATAATTTGCACTTTACGTGAGTTTTTTTTTTTTTTATTGCTACAGTTCTATGGGAAGTGTATAGCAGTTTAATTACAGTGCACTATTTGTTTACAAAAGGAAACAGACTTGAATTTACAGTACACTTATTTGCATTCAAAGATTTTTTTGTTTCGTACAAAAGTGAACATACTTTGTTTTAGTGGTTAAAAGCTTCATTTATGTTTAAGGAGTATATTTTACATTGTTTTGCAAGAAAAAAATAAACAACTTTAAGGTTAACAAATAATCGTTTTTAATAATCGTGATTTCAATTATTGCTAAAATAATCGTGATTTTTTTTTTTTTTCAATAATCGAGCAGCCCTACTATATAATGCATTTCCTGTGTCCGATCGATCGATGTTGTAGCACAGGAGGGCATTTGTACGGATTTTCCTCAGCCTTCACAGGCCCGATCGCTGCCAAACTTGCCAAATGAATAGAGACATTACCTGACTATCTACTAGGCACAATTTTATATTCAAATGTTGTGAGGTATGCTGGGCGATTTTAGCCTCTCATGCTATCGTATGGCACCACGGATACAATGCCGCTAGTACACTTAAATGCACATAGATCAATACCAGTGCATGAAGGGGCTCTTTGTAGTATTGATACTCCAAATTCTCAACAGTATATGGAAGCTATAAGAATACACAACTACCAAAACCACCAACAAATCAATGCTTTATATCCACAGACTGTATCACTCACAGAAAAATGATAAAGCTCATTGTTTACACACATCTGTATTATGGTATCATCAAGTTTTTTTCCTTCAAACTAAAATTCATAGCCGCTTATTTTGACAGTCGGTAAAAATAAAACTGTTTTGTAATCTTCATGTGTTGCATCAGCTGATAGTTTACATTATAGCTCTGTTTATAGACAGAAAACAGCCGCAGTAAAACCACAAATCACCTGTTTTCTATACGGTTCGTTTCGTCAATAGCTGAACTAAAATGCTATCTGGTCGCAGTTTAGTCAGAACCATGAACTTAGCAAAGATAAAAACATCATATTATAACTTTATATCTTCACAAGCCTCATAAACAACCTCACCTGTGTAGAGAAACTGCTGCCATTTCAGCATCAAACTCCACACTTTTCATTTAGAGCTGTGTCCAGTGGTGAAAACAACAATAGAGCTTCTAGTTATGATCACGTTGTCATTTTCTTTGAGTCTAAAAGTTGTTGCTTAGTGGTTCTCATCCCACCTGGTCTGTTTCTGATGCTTTGGTCAAATACCCTGTGGTGTTAGTTTTCCTCCTCACCATGGGAGGCCAGCAGAGTGATTCACTACTCCCTCTAGTACTCCCAGAAATTTGACGGTCGGTCTGTCAGTGTAAATGGATGCGTTTCTTATATCTACCATTCCGTACCTTGGCATTTGTGGCACAACTTCAGAGGTCTTTATTCTAAACCAGCGGTGTCAAATTAATTTCTTTCAGGGCCCATATTCAACCTAATTTGACCTCAAGTGGGCCGGACCAGTAAAGTACTAGAATAATAACCTATAAATAATGACAAGATTTTCTCTTTGTTTTAGTGCGATAAACATTAAATTGTGAAAATATTTACATTTACAAACTATACTTTCGCAAAAAACATGTGAATAACCTGAAAAACTGAAATTTTGTAAGAAAAATAAGTGCAGTTTTAACAATATTATGCCTAAACTTAGCATTTGTACAAGTGCGTTGAACACAATGTTACTCAAACATTTGGTAACCAGAATAGTATTGTTACAAATTAGGAGTTTGGAACTAAAATAAGAACAATTTCTCATTCAGTTTCTCATTTGCGCAGGTCATTGTTCTTCTTGGTTTTTCTTTGAGGTTAAACTGAACTAGTTTTGCTTCAAAAGAGCAAAACTAGTCCAGTTGAGCCTAGAACTACAAAGAAAAACGGAGTTGTCATTATTTACATGTTATGTTCTTATTTTACTTTAGATCATATTGATCTGAATGTGGCTCCTGAACTAAAATGAATTTGAAACCCTTGGTTGTTAATATCTTCAGTGTAATTTTTGCACTTGGAAAATTCATCCCGCAGGCTGGATTGGCCCCGGGGCCGCATGTTTGACACCCCTGTTCTAAACATTGTAACATAATTTTAGGTCATTTATTAATATTTGAAATAATTACTACATATAGCCACACCGTATTACACAGTTGCTTTCAAATATGAATCATTAACCCTTTAACCCCTGACATGTCTGTGGTGACTGTTCCGAATGTATGATTTATTTTAAATATTCATAAAAATTCAACCATTTGCTCAATAGGAACAATTTCAAAATGTGCTGATAGAATAGACCTAGTCCTTTCCATAGACATCTGAGCATGCTCAGTACACCCCCTGCCACCTGTGGAACGGGGGGCAAATCACAAAGCAGTGAGTGAGACTTTTTTTTTTTTACACAGTTTTCTTTGTCGTTTGTTTTTAGTGTTTACAGTGTTGTTGTGACTTTCCTTTATTTTTTTTTTTACTATGTTTTTACCGAGTTCTGATCACGTAGCTACTTTTTGGAGTTCAACCAGGTGCCAAAAAGCAACTGGACTGACTTAGAAAAAAAGAGCCATAAAACAAAAACTGCTGGGCCCAAATTCAAATAATTGTTGTTGTACAGTGTGTTCATTATCTTAAATCTCTTATTGATGTACAATCTGAGTGTCTTATTTAGTAAAAACCTATCAAACTCTAATTCCTCTCTGTCTTTTTTCTGTTATTCCACCCTGGTTTGACCCCAAAACCAGGGGCGCTGCTGCCAATTGTGGGCCCCATGAAAGGTAAACGTGGAGCCATCATAAAATTCAGTATCTTGTTGATATGTCGTAGTGTGGGTATGAGGGGGTGCTTAAACTTCACATACTTTCAACGTCCGACTCCTGACTCTTCAATGCCTCTCTTATACAGCGGATTGTATACAAAATTTTCACAACTTCTAGCCTGTATCCACTGGACCCCACCCCACCCCCCCACTGCTCTATAGGCCCCCCACAAAAGCTGGGCCCCATGAATTTGTCATGTTTACCCCCCCCCCCCCCCCCCCCCCCCCCCCAATTGGTGCCCCAGCCTTAAACACACAGTAAACACTGAAGAAAAGGAACAAACATACTCACAGCAGCTTTTATGACACTGCAACAGACACAGATTCACAGCAGAACGTTTACCTGGAATAATGTTTCAGGGATTAAAGGGTTAACTTGTTAATATCTTCTTTTACAAAATGGTGTGTTAGCTTTTTAAATGTGTGAGCCCTTCATTAAGTAATAGGAATTATCAGTCCTGTGCACTTGTAACTGTAAAAATCCATAAAGGTGAAAAGGAACTCAGTACTTTCTACAGTTCTTTCTCTAACAAAGTTGTTTTGTTACTGACTCAGATGAAGTCTTTATTTACGCTGTGTTGATTCGGGGTGATCTTGGAAGGCACAGAGAGATGATTTTCTCTCGAAAGCACCATCAGCACCATTCTGGGCAGCAGTTTAAAGAAGCATTTTTGATGTTTAGTTTGGCATTTTTGCCCATTTGCTTTTATTTGTTTTGGTGCTACAGGGGGTGATTGCTGTTGACGTCAAACTTGATGCAAAAAATACTTTTAAAAACCGGCACAGAGTGGACAGCTGTTAGTGCTTTGCAGAAAATGGCTTGGTGTGCACTGCATTTGTTCGGAGATGCTGTATTTTCCAGAGTGCTTTAGGTAAGCAAAGACCTTTACTAACACTCATGAGTCACCCCCCGGTTGAATACCATCAGCTTCAGGGAAAACTGTAAAAGACCTAATTAAAGCATTCTAATGGATGCATTATCCACTTCTGCATACAACACTTAGTGCATGCTGGAGTTGTTTTAATAATTATTGTTGGGATTAAAGTTTATTTCATGGCGATTGATGGCTTTGGGAACTGTCTTGATCAGGTGACTTTCCACCCCTCAGATTTTCTCACCCTGGCCCATCTCTCTGGTAAGAGTTGTAGCGTACTTGACTTAGAAGAGATTGCACACCACTGAGAAATAAGCGGCTCCTTTCTTTTGTTTCCACGCTCAAATATACGGCCTCAATTCATCGGCTTAATGACCTCATTTAAATGAGCCTAATGACTCTCACTAATGTCCGGGCATGGTCGAGAGATTGTGACTGTTCTCACTAGCAATGTCCTCTGCATGCACATTGTATATCTCCATTATGAGGCCTAGTCTCTATGGAAAACACAACCTATTTATTGTCTTCTCTCATTGCTTAAGATTAATATTAATATAATACAGTGCCTCCCCTGTTATATGGTTTAAAGGGTACAATTTCTGGGGCATTTTAAAATAATAATGTGTAATACTTAGGACTGATTTAGTGAATAGATGTGCAGAAGGTGCTGTGTTAGTTTGTCATATGACTGATGTTGTGTGTGTGGTGATTGTCATAAAAAGTTTATACAGCTGTTGCATCAGTTGTTTGAAGTGTGTCCCATCGCTTTTGATTCACCGTTTCCCGACAGTATAGTTTCTGACAGCACAATAGAGTGTTGGAAAGGTCACTTAAATGCTAATACCAAAATATAATTTCAAGTCGCGCTATTCAAAATTCACTAAGAATACACTTCAAAAGGGAAATTTTAAATCTCCACGTAGACTCTGAGCTGTCTCAGTGTCACACCCGTGTCAGTCCTTGTGATGACTCGACTGTGTTCTCTCAGTCTGATAGTTTCCATTAAACATCAGAGTGTGAAACCAGCACTTGGCAATTCTGTTATGGATCAATTTAAATAAAGGACTATGCTTGGCGTCAACACAGATCAATATGTAGACGGGCTCCCTGATGTGGTCATAACCACCAAAGCCTGCCTATTATGCGAAGCGCTCTTGTCAAAGATGAGTGTAAAAGCACATACAGCCAAATATGACAGGAAATCAATGCGCTCTGATAGGGACTGAAACCTGACAGCTCAATAAGCTTCGGACGGAAGGTGTTCCTACTTATTCCTCCTCTTCTTCCACTTCCCACCATAACTGTATCCCATTCCTACAAGGGACTTAACAGCTCAACCCTGCAGACTATTTCAGATTACAAGCTCCTGTCAACAAGTGCACAGGGAAGCAGTGTGCAGGTTTGTGTAAAGGAAATAGGAATCTGTGTACAGCACAGGTGCTGCCTCTGCCAACAGAGGCGATTTTAAAGGCTGCCTCCAGTGGCATCATTACCTCATTCAGATACAGAGAAGGAGCTGCACACACCCCCGGTCACGAGCAGAGACCTCGAGATAAACCTTTAAAAAACTGCAGTAAAGCTGTGTCAGCTTCTGCAAAAGATGCAGAAGATTTGTTAGTTTGGGGAGCATTTTTATAGCAGCACATTTTTTTCTAATGCGCTTGTTTTATGAACATAAATGTAGCCTAGAGCAATTGCAGATGTCCAAAATTGTTATCAAAGCAATATTTTAAGCACTAATAGTCTTTATTTTTGCGTTTTATTGATCAATGACTGTGTGATACGACTTGTTACATAAGTGAAACGACAGGGAGGGATAGAAAGAAGACACTTGGGTTATTAGGCTCTACATCTGTGCCAGTGCTGCGCTATGCGAGTTTTATATTTGGCAGCAGAGATGGTTTTTAGCAACATGACTCATCTATGTAAGTGATTAATCATGAAACTCATGAATGTTAATGCTATCTGTCCACATCCAAGAAGCTGAAGTACTCTCACATTAGCGCATAACAAATAAGTTCTATCAAAATGAGGTATTTTCATAAATGACAGAAGGAGTCGGAGGACTTTCTGTTTAGCTGAAGTACAACTTGTCATTTGCTATATTTAAACCTGCTAATGTAATCCTTAGATAAAAGAGATGCTGTGGTTCACACAGGTGTTAAGGTACAAGGAGGAAAGGAGATGGATGCAAACTACAGGAGCCAGAGGGTGTTCTTCCTGAAACATTTACTGGTTGTTTGATTTTCTGCAACACTGTTGTTAGACGACAGTGTAGCTGCAATAGAAGAGTCTTCTGAAAGACAGTTGGACACAATCAAAACAGAAAACAAAGGAAATAGAGAATGTGTGTAAACCACAACACTGACAGGAATGATGCATCATTTTTACACCTTGAAACTTGTACTTAATAGACAATAGAAGTTTTCACTACTTCAAAAACAACATAGACAAACCTTCAAAACTACCGAGTCTCCATTCAGAAGTCAGTGGGATTTTTGCAGGTGGGGTAAATTGGAACTAGTTTAATTATCCAATAGCGTTAATAGTTCTGAATCTATTAATGCAGAGGTGTCGAGCTCATTTTAGTTCAGGGGCCATATTCAGCCCAATATGATCTAAAATGGACCGGACCAGTAAAATAATAACAGTGACAAAAGTAAAATTAAATTATGTCAATGTTTACATCTATAAAGTTTCCTTAAAAATCTGAATAACGTGGACAACTTGAAACGTCGTAAGAAAAACAGGTGCAATTTTAACAATATTGTGCCTCAGTTTATCATTTACACATGTACATTACAACTTACTTTACAATTACAAAAACACAAAATATTTACTAACAGGCAGAATATTGGTAAAATTGCACTTAAATCTCTTTAGACATTTCAGATTGTTCATATTTATTCAGGTTATTCACATTTTTTGAAAAAGGAAAGTTTGTTGATGTAAACATTTTCATGTAATTTTCCTTTTTTTACACTAAAACACTGTGAAAATTTGTGGTTGTCGTTATTTATAGGTTACTACGTTAGCATTTGATTGGATTGACCCACTTGAGATTATATTTGTCTGTATGTGGAACCTGAATTAAAATGATTTGGACACCATTGATTGTTAATATCTTCAGTGTAATTTTTGCATTTCACAAATTCATCCCAAGTGCTAGACTGGAACCTTTGGGGGGCCGGATTTGGCCCCCGGGCCGCATGTATTAATGGGTCAGAACATGGTATTTGAAATCTCTCTGACAGGACATTTTGGAGACAATTGGACAAATTAGTGTTGCTAAATGACCCACATTTTTATGACCTCCACCAAGGAGGTTATGTTTTTGCCAGGGTTTGTTTGTCTGTCCGTTAGTGTGCAACATAACTCAAAAAGTTATGGACAGATTTTGATGAAATTTTCAGGGTTTGTTGGAAATGGGATAAGGAAGAAATGATTAACTTTTGGGGGTGATCGGGGGTGGGGGGGCCCACGGGGGGGGCCACTGATCAGCCTTGGCAGAGGTCTGCGCTCTCCGAGTGCTTCTAGTTACTTTTAAATTCATTGTTGCTTTCGTTGGACCGTACAGGATTATCCAAAACAGCTACTTTTTATTGAAATAAATGTTGGAATGGCAATCAATTAAATTTCACTCTCTGACAGGACATTACTGTGTTTTGACTGTGTTTTTCAGTCACGTTTTATGCAAGGCTCTGTGATACACTTTAAAAAAAAAAAAAAAAAAAAAAAAAAAATCAAATTTTGTGCTTTGAGCCAACAACACAAGCATGGAGATATCAACCAATCTTCAAAAAACATCAAAACATTTTTCATCAATTGTAACTTTTGACACAGGATGCAGACCTTGAAATTACTTTTGCCATCTGTATAGAGCAGCATTAGCATTTGAAAAACCAACAACATTAGACCAAAACAAGAGAGGCTCATTCACAAGCACTTTGAAAGGAGGCACCAGACAGACAGCAAAGCCTTCGCTTAAAAATCCTCCCATAATTCAAGTGAAGGTCTGTTTATCCACCTGCCGCTGTGTAGTTCATGGCTATTTCTCAGTTTCTTTAGCAGTCTTGGGTCTCTAATGATCCCAGCATGTCTCTCCAGTGTATATCTTACCCCAAGCAGTGCGCTATGTGGACTCCCTCCTGTGCTTGCAGGAGCACAGAACTACACTGACCACTTCATCTTGTGGGATAAAACCAGTCTTTCAGTCTCTTCAAAAACCCTAGGGGTGCGGTGTTGGAGCTCCAAGACGGAAACCTCAAAGGCTGAAATGCCACCACAGGTTACGCGTCTAGTTGATTGTGCAAAGCTTTATATGGACTCAGACAGAACACCATACAGCATTGATGTTAAAACTGTCAGCCCCATAAAGTAGTTGTACATTTAGAACACACCCTTCTTATGTGAGGCTCATATATTGGGCAACATATGGATCCGATCAAGCGGTAACACGTGGACATATTTGGTGTTCAACAGTCCCTGTCATGTAAGCAGAGTAACTTATATGCATGTGTTAGACATATTTGAGTAGGTATTTAAAAAGCACTTTAACCCTTTCATGTATACTGGTCACTACAGTGGACAGCTGTTCTACAGCTGTTCTCTTATATATTCATGGATTTTTTTGTTTGTTTGTTTGTTTGTTTGTTTTTGCACATATCTTTATTAAAGTTTTACGACACTACATATCTTTTCTGACATGAATTGGTAACATTGTGTAGATCTACCCTGAGCACACTCCCACCCCCAGAACTACAAACCCCCCCCCCCCCCCCATTTTCCACACAATTTATCTGTAAATACATGTTTCTTCGTTTCAAAAATTAAATGCAAGGTGTCCAGCTGAATTGACATTTTTGCAACTTCATGTAAAATAGGTTCATAAGATCATTTTTATTATTATTATTATTATTAGTAGTAGTAGTAGTAGTAGTATGTCTTTTTTTAACTTTCTGTTTTGTTTTTTATATATTATTTATTTATTTATTTTTCATAAGAAAATTTTCAATTGCATTGTTTTTTTCATGCCTAAAGAGGAATAAAATCACTCAGGAAAAAAATCTTGATTAAGGTTCTCATAATTCGTGCATGAAAGGGTTAACATTATGTATAATAAAATTTGGGGAGATAAATTTTTAGGTCAAAAATGTAACATGTGGACTTGAAACCGACAAATTTTTTTAAAGCTATACTCAAACATTCAAAACATGCGATTCTCGACAAAAATTGATATCAAGTAGGACAAAACCTTTTAGATATTATGTTCAACTATGCTGAAAATGTAATTTTGCAGTAAAATATTGAAAAGTCTCTGTTTTATTGACATGATAACGTGGTAACACATGAACAGGCTGCCATAGTAAGACGTGGACGGACTCTTTACCATTGCGTGCATCAGCCAAAATGTTGACTTATTTTTCAAAACAACAAGCCAAATATAATCACAATACTTTATTTAATGTATTTAATACTAACACAGTGTTATTTACAACTTGTGGTGGTCCATACTGATATAGGTAAATTACAAATAAAGAGTCGTTTCTCCATAACAGTTCACAGATAGTTGTTTTAAATGTGACAGATTGAATACATTTTCACATGTTTTAGATCTAATTTTTAGCGTCAAATTCGAACTATATTTTTATTTCTGAGGCATGGCTATGGTGTAAAAAGTACAATCGATAAAATCAGTTGTAACTTTTTTTCTACAAGGGGTATTTTAAAAAGGATAACAGTTCCATAAAATAGAGATCTTTAGCTAAAAAAATTAAACCACTTGATAAATGATGTGTGCAAATTTACTTTCATGTTGATGTTCACTTTCACTTGATTTCGCTAGATAAAATGTCTGAAAAAGTAGTAACAAAAATTGTGATATAACAATATCTGAGCAATATGCATGTATTATACATATTTGAGTAGGTATTTATAAGCACTTTAACGTTATGTGTAACAAAATTTGGGGAGATACAATTTTTAGGTGAAAAATGTCAAATTACTGCTCGGTAACACATGGACTTCATCAGACATCAATTTTTTAAGCTTTACACAAACATTCAAAACATGTGGTTCTCGGCAGAAATTGATATCAAGACAAAACCTTTTAGATGTTATGTTGAAAATAAACTTTGGAGTAAGATATTGAAAAGTCTCTGTTTTATTGACATGAGAAAGATAGTAACACATGGACAACTTTTTACCATTGTATGCATCACCCCAAAATGTTGACTTATTTTTTAAAACAACAAGCCAGATATAATCACAATACTTTATTTCATGTATTTAATACTAACACAGTGTTATTTACAACTTGTGGTGGTCCATACTGATATAGATAAATTACAAATAAAGAGTCATTTCTCCATAACAGTTCACAAATAGTCGTTTTAAATGGGACAGATTGAATACATTTTCAGATTTTTTAGATATAATTTTTAGCGTCACATTTGAGCTGTATTTTGCCTGCAAATTTGCAGAGATTATATGTTTTAGTATCACATGATGAAAAACATAGAAGGAGGTTTAACTTTAAACAGCAAAGGGTAAGGACTAATGTAAGGCAAATGTGTATTTCTGTTGTGGGTGTCAGGATGTGGAATTCTTTGGCAATGGAAGAGAAGAGCTGTACAAATATTTTTCAGTTGAAGAGGTTATATAAGGAGAGAATAGAGATAGAGATTATATATTTATAAAAGCATGTTATGAAATAATTTTACTTATGCATTTTGGATTTGTTTTATTTTCATTGACTATCATGTATACTGTTTACTGTAATAGCTGTAATGGTAACGTATCTGATGTAAGCAGATGTTTCAAGAAAGGGGCAGGTATTATAAGTTTTCTTCATCCTGCACCTTTCCAATCATTTAGATTGGAATGAATAAATAAAATGAAATGAATTTTTTTTTTTTATGTCCGAGGCATGGCTATGGTGTAAAAAGTATGATCGATAAAATCAGTTGTAACTTTTTTTTTTTCTACAAGAGGCATTTTAAAAAGGATAACACTTCCATAAAATAGAGATATTTAGCTAAAAAAAATGAACCACTTGATAAATAATGTGTGCAAATTTACTTTTTCATGTTAATGTTCACTTTCGCTTGATAAAAAAATCTGCAAAAATAGTAAACAAAAAAATAAAATTGTGGGCTAACCATACCTGAGCAATGAGTTTTGATTTGAAAGCGCTATAATGCAGATTCTGCTACACTTCACTTAATAATACTATTTTTAGGAACCTCATGAAAGGTGATAGGCTCTCTGTAGCCAAGTGCTATATTCATTCCACTGACTAGAGTTCATCTGAGTGGAGCTTATAAATTTGGCCATTGTGCGCTCATAGTGTTGCCATGCAATTAATTAGACACATTTAGACTAAATACTGGCCACTGGCTGTGCCTGTATTTTCACTTTAATTACTCACACTTGTGGTCTGATTAAAGATTTTCCCTTCCAGGTGCTGATGTAACTCTGTAAAAGACTTCACTATGTGCGTTTTGGGTTAATTCCTATGAATGCTAATGGAAAATGAAATACAGTAGAGCATTGGTTATTTAATGTGCTGTGGTTTGTTGGTCAGAAACATGAAACCCTTTTCTGCACCTGTGATCCCCTGAACCAAGGTTACTTCTATATCTGCCAGGGATCACAATGTCCAGATGAAGTCAATAGGAGACCTCATGTCAGAGTAGTATCTGTTCTGACAGTCTATACTTTGAGCTCCATTCTGTCAGTATATGCGCACACACGTACCCTCAAACTCAAGTTCCATGAAGTTATGTCAGCTCAATAACATCAAGACGTAACCTCCATAGCACAATATTGACCGTGACTCGAATAAACGAAATGTGCTTTAAAATCTGAACTTAAGGTTTAGTGCTTGCCTCCTATGATAGCACCATCTGCCACCATAACATTAGGAAGCTAGTATCAGTAATGAAAATAAATGGTTCTTTTAGAAAGCTTCTACTTCCTCTGCTCCCTCAAAACAAAAGAGAGGAACAACATCAACCTATTTTGCATGATTATTATTAGGTTATTCCTCCATACATGTCACCATTTTTCAATTTAGATATTATACTGATGTAACCATTTTATTGTGACTACACTGTTACCTAAATATTACTCTGTAGTTGATCTAAATTCTGTGTACAGAGACAGAAATGATGACAAATCATTCCACTGTCCATGCTCAGATAAAGTGCTGCATGTCAAAGAGCACTAGAAATATGCAAGCACATGGTGATAATGCTATGCTTTTGTGGATATAATGCACTACCTTGGAACCAGATCCAATGCACTGTGTCGCACAAGTGTTGATCTTTGCAGTAAGCCTTTTTTTGTGCGTTTTTTCCCGATAACCAGCCCTGCCATATGGTTTTCCTGGTTTGCGGCCTATCTGCCAAAATATCCTATTTGGCTTGCACACTGCGCATTGTGAAATATATTTAAAAACCCCTCTGCTACACACTCTTGGCAAAGTAGATTGTTTCCCTTTATATTGTAATATCAATATAAATTCAATTTATTCTTAAGCGCTAAATGGCTATTTGCCCAGTTAACGCTCATTTATTGCAGCATGATGCACACACACACAAACACACACACGCACACAAAGACCACACATAGTCATCATTTTCCCTCAATTTCAACCCCAGACATGAGCTACACAGTCATCTCTTGGTCTCGGAGGCTGCTGCTGTGACAGGCAGTGGATGCTTTGCTCCCCAAACACTCACCACATATCAGGCAGGGTCATGGCCTGCTGGAGACCTATGTCTCTCACTGTTCCAGCCAGTGCCAATGGAGGGCAACATGGTCTATGACATGTTCCTGTGGGAGGTGTTACCGTGACATAAGGATGTCTCCACAGCCCACATGTCCAAGCAGCAGTCACCCTTTCTAAGAAGCCACTCACTACCGCTGCTCGGTCCGACAGATAAAACATGTTCACGGTGCAGTAACAACTCAGCCACTTAGACTATCTGCAAGAGAACAGAAAACACAAGAAAGGAGGGGGGGTTGAGGTGGGGTTTGGAGGGCAAGTGCAGCAACCTCAGAGCACTCATGGGATATTAGGCGGGGTTTCCATCCCTGCTTTTCCACTGAAGCTTGTCGGCCTCGCCCCTGCGATCACGCTTCTCTTTTCTGGAACGTGTGCGTCGAGCCAGGAGCTCGCTGAGCTGTCGGAGTGTCTTAGCTGGAGTTTCAGTGGAAGTGAAGTCCGTTCCCCTTCAGTCGTTTGGCCCGGGGCTTGAAATTATAGAGTCTGTATCCGTAGCCCTTGTGCTGTGCATCAATAGCATATATACCCGCCAGGCCCTTGTGTTGTGTGTTTTCATTATGTTTGTCTGTCAGCTGCTGGGGGTCAGTGTTAAGTGTAGTTGTCTGAAAGGAACTGTTTTGTTTAAATTTTCAACTTTTTACACACAAACTGTCACCTATCATCGGTCAGCACCAATGGCTGACATATTTCATATGAAAAGTGACACATAACAAATATGAACGGTTTAAAAACCACTGTATCTTTAAGAAAGCGGCAGGTGCTTTAATGGATGGTAAGCTTTATTTCTGGAGAGTATGGCTATGTGACATGATGACATATGGCGAGACAGTAGAAATATCTGTGTCATTTAATGTTATGTTCTATCCTTTATATCACTCTGACACATATTATATTCTTTATGGCAGTTTAGGTGCTTTGTGTTATTCCACATGGCATGGATGAGGGTAGGAAATTTACATGAAGGCAACACAAATAAACATGGGGGTGACTGATAGTGACACATAATGGGGTAATTCCAAGCAGGATTTGTTTGTATGGATGTTCCAAATTTTAGAAGAAAATCATCAAACATCGTAAAGTATAATAGTTATTTAAAAGCAGGTCTTTGAATGAATGGTATGGTCTAAAATGACATATACTATAGAATGTATTTGTATATCACATGCCTCCACTGTGGAAACAAAGGTAAAATCAGTATAAATACTGAATCAATTCAACACTATTTAAAACTGAGCCACATTTTTGACTGCATCAGAGAGAAAAAAAACAACCAGGTTCCTTTTTTGTCTATTTTTCACTGTGAAAAATAATTTAGCTGCCAATTTTCCCTCCACTCAGCTTGGAATAATCTCTGTGATTATGCAGAATAATGGTGAGAAAACAAACGATACAGAGTTATTATGTAAGGCACATGGTCATCCAAAATAATTTTCAGCTGCACTGACAGAGATTTGATCAGAGCTGAATCTCAGACTCTGTTTCTGTGTTATGTTATCTTCTGTGTTGTCAGTATTAGTTGAGAAGTCACTGATTTACTCTAAGGTCTTTAACACTACACACGATTGGATTTTTAATAATAAAAAATGCCACGTTTTATAATCTAAGTTTGCAAAATATCTGTCTTGAACGTCGTAATAGATATAGTCGCAGCACTTATTCTTTCGTAAAACGTAATGTACCTTTTCGGTTAGGTTAAATGAAATGTTACCTTGATTTGTGATTCTTTTCGCTTCGTCCATCATGCTGAATACGCACCTTCACTGTTGGGCACCACAATGTTCGGCATACTGGAGCACCACTTCACTTTAAGATGGCTGCCAAAAATGGCGCAGTAGTCTCTTTGTTTACTGGTGAGATGCTCTGCTATGTTCCAGTCTAATAGATTGGACACAGCCGCCCCATGGTTCGGCTCCAGCATTCAGCACCATTATGATGGAAACCCAGAACAAATCCACTGCACATTTAGTCGCGTTGTCATGGAAAGGAGATACCTCTGTACAGTAAGTGAATACTGCTCGAAAGATAATGTATTGTACGCTTCGCACACTTCTTAGCGCTCCTGGTCAGTTCTGGACCACACTGGGTTACAGCTTTTGGACTGAGAGGAGGCGGAAAGAGGGGGATTTTTTTTTTCTCTCCATTTTAGAAGCTGAAAATGATCTGTCAAAGGCAATGATACAAGGCGCTGTGATGGATGGGTTTGTCTTACTCTGCTTCTCAATCTTTCACTCCTTTCTTTGCTGCCATTCTCTCTGTTTCTTTTCTCTGAGAAAAGCCATTATTTCCATCACTCCCCACATTTCAGCCAAATTCGCTCTATCTGTCCATGCTTGGCCAAAGGGAAGAAAAAGCCATTCTGTTGGAGTTGAATTTCATTTCCTTCCCGCACATACTGTTTTTTGTGATTTGTTCGTGGTGCGGAATTACAATGTGATATTTTTTTTACGTTGCACACAATATAGCAAGGCATAGCGGTGACGGCTGTTATTGAAATTTCAATTACGATTAAAACTGTGTACATGCATCTGCCTGGAGATAGCTGCCTGATGGTGGTGGTATATTTTCTGAGACTTAGTGCTTAAATTAAACTGTAATTGCAGCTTCAGCACTGGACCACCAGAAGTCCAGGAAACATTCCTAGTTTATACATTTAGAATAGATTAAATGCTAAACATATCAGGGAAACAATCGCGTATTAACAGGCCTGCCTGGTTACCATTCTAGCTGAGTGATATTACACAAGTGCAAGCCTCTCCTTTTACCTTTGGCCTGTTATTTTTCCGCTTTTGTAAAGAGCTGTGCCACCAAAGGAACACTGAACCTTAAAAGGTAGAACATAATCAACCAGTGTAGTGCTGGTCGGCAGCCGGCACATTGCTATCTCATTGTGTCTGGCAGTTGTGCTAATGACATTTCATGAGATTAGCTTTTCACTTCAGTATTGTTACTGACCTGTTCAGTGTGTGTGTGTGTGTGTGTGTGTGTCCATTGAAGGCCAGGCCTTCCCTTTAAACATCCACTCTCTTCTCTCTCCAGCTCTTGAAGCACACTTTACCCGCACCACACCTTTTTTTTTTTGTCCTCCCAAACCTGTTATTAAATCTTATAGCAGTTAGTTGATTTGATCAGTGTGTGCTCTACCATTGTTTACCCCAGTGGGACCTGGGTGTTATAGACATGCCTTTTCTCTCCGAGTCAAGCAATAAAGTAATTTCTCTGGGGAAAGCAAAGCTATCTCTTAACTGGATGGGAGCACTATATGTTCAGGCTTTGGTATTGTGGCCTTATACCACAGGTGCAATAGGCACAGAGAGTTAGAACTCATGCACAGTTTTCATGTTGGTATTTTTCTCTGGAAGCTGATGTCCTACCATGTGTTATAATAGGATTGAACTGGCGCAATAACTCACACAGATGAGGGCTGGCTCGAACAAAATGCAAAGGCAAACACAAAGCCATGAGCAAACTCTTCTTGTTTATTTGGATCTCGATGTTGTGGTTGACTCAAAGCAATCAGAGCCCGGGGCCCTGGATCACCGCTAGGCCCCTCCTATATGTACACACAGCAGATGGCGGCCAGTGGCGAGAGGCTGCGGTAGGCACAATAACTCTGTCTGCTATTGAGAGACGCTAGAGCGCACATAGTGACAGATGTCAGAATTTGACATGTCCAAGAAAATAGCTGACACGCCAGGCAGAAACACAACCATCTCCACTGGCCGTCCACAGGAGGACAAGTATTTATTTAAACCTGATGCTTGTTGTTGTGATTTTCCTCTCCTCAATACACTGGTAGTGACAGGTCTGCCGCATTTACATTTGAATGTTTCAAGGAAGAAATGTCTGTGTAGTTTTGCTGTACATTCATGTGTGCTGATGTGAAACGGGTCTACATTTGTGCTTGTGCAGGATGAGCAGATGGACTGCAGGAAGAGGCCAATGATCAGCCATGATACGCACATGTTTAAGATCATCAGTGTATGATTTATTTTCTGATCATATAAATAGATACCAAATGAATGCACTGCTTTGGCTGTAATACAGATGCCTGTCTTCACTCCCTCCAATCTATGATCTCTTAATGTCCCACCCACAGCACTATCTGATTGGTTACACGTCAGAGAGGCAAGAGCCAATCAGCATTGAGATGAGGGGGAAATGACTAACAATAGCCTACTTGTTATTTGTAATCCTGCTAAATCAGTGTCAAAACTCATTACATACTCCAGAAGTTTACACCCACATTTTAATATTTGAATAGAATAGAATGGAATGTCTTTATTGTCACTATACACATGTACAATGATATTTCAAAAGCAGCTCCTTTCAGTGCAAACGTATCCATAGAATAAAAAAAAATAGATTTCATCAATTAACAAATGTATCCTGAAATAAAATAGTTAAAATAAGTTATATATACAGTACGAAGTATTAAAAATGTGTAATTATTCATCAATGCCTAATGAAAAAGTCTTGAAAATACTTATAGACTTAGCAGGGCAGCATGGATGGATAAAGATGTACTTTGATGTTTATTTTATTGCAATTTACTATTTTAGAATCATATTTTCTAGTGAAGTTACAGGCAATAGCATCTATATTTCCTATGTAAATTTTGTGTTATGTTAATGCCCTTATGTTTTGCACTGTACCTGTAACTATTTGTCTCATAATTTATTGGGTGATTCACAAAAAAAGCTGGTAATAAGCTCTCTGTAAGTGATGAACTATTAATTTTTCATGGAAAAACCATCAGAAATTAGTTCTGCTGTTCTTGAATGTCTGAAATAAACCCTTTAGGTCGCCTTTGGCTCAAGGCGCGCGTGTCAATCATTTTGCCATTTAATGACATATTATAGAGAACAAATCAATTTATGAGTACTGCATTTGACAAGTTAATGAAAATGAAATGTAGGGATTTATTGTAGCTATATTCTGCAAATACATGTTGAACTATGTATTATTTATAATGTCCTCTAGCTGGTGTGGAAGAACACCTTTAATGTAGTTGCAGTTTGTGTCAAAAGCATGCAGGTGTACTCAAGCATGTTATTACATTTGTGTGTGTGTGTGCTAGGAAGATTTAGTGCCATATTCCGGAAATACAGTATACAGTCCATATGTAACAACCATGTGTATGCAGACTTAAAAAAAAAAAAAAAAAATCCCTAGCCAGCTTGACAACAAACACAGAATGGCTTGGCACGACTCAAAATTATTTATCTGGCTCCCCTCCTTCTCTCCAGCATGGTTTTTGTCGAGTCAGAGGAAACCATCTGCTGCCCGGTGATAATGGGTGGCCAGGGAGGAGGGGACTAGAAATGGGAAGAGCAAATAAAATTGAGAGAAAATGGCAGGCGCTGTCCCAGAACCTACAGTACCTTCCTGCCTGCCTGCAGCAGTCTACCATCTTAATAAACATCCCGTCTGATATCTTTTGGCTTCTGTGTATATATATATATATATATATATATATATATATATATATATATATATATATATGTATGTATATGTGTGTGTGTGTGCGCATGTATTTTCACCTGCTGTGTGTACATACACGCTTGTGTTGCCACAGTGTGTATATGTTTTTGTGTGTATTTCCTATCTAACCTTGATCATTTTCAAGTCAGGATTGTTCCCAAGCCTGGCTGATATGCTGTCAATGTGATGGCGCTGACTAAGAACCTTTTTTTTTCTCCTTTTTTTTCCTAGCGCACTAAAACTGTGACAGATGGATTGCTTTTCAGCAGAGATTTTTCCTGTTTTTTTATGTTTTGGGGTAAATGGGTGGGAGTATTAATGAGAGTATATTATGAGGCAGGTGCAAGGCTAAAGGAAAGTAAGAGTCAGGGTTGTGAGTTAATGATGAGTTGGTGCATGTAGGGGAAGGTAAAGCATGGCTGGAGAGGAGTACAATAAAGCACATAGAGTAGTGGGGGAGGACAAACATGCTCATTAAAACAAATAGCGGGCTGTAGAAAGCAACTCTTCATCTTGGAAATGGTCAAGATTTTAGCTCCCAGAGTCTCCAGGGCTCTAAGATGGAATTGATCGCTTTGGGCATTCTCTGAGTAAACCATTTCAGTTTTCTCTTGTCTGAAGTCGACAGGTTGAGCCGGACAAAAAAGACCTGACAGCCTGTCTCCCCCTAAACCCAGCTTCATTCTCTCACTCCATCACTCTGTTTTCTACTTTACCTGGAGATGTTTGCTTTCACTGTTTTTTTTCTTCTTCTTTTGCCCCCAGCATTTACAAACTGTCAGATAACTTTCAGCATGGATTTATCCAGCAAGTGACACACATTGAACTTGTCTGCTATTGTGCAGCTGCACGTCTGCATTACATGGCAGATGTTGTGCAGCGTCAGTGCTGTGTCATGTCTTAAAGCATGGAAGCAAACTCTCCCAAAATGAGATCTGTGTGATATGCAAAACTGCAAATGAATTCCCTGTGATCCTAGTTGCCGGGGTTGCATTTTGGTTGTAGTGCAGTGAAATAGGCTTTGTCGACACAGCTGTTGGAATGCATGATGGCATGCTTGATGAAGTGGACACGGGGTCAGGGGGGGATAATGGAATCGAGGGATGGAAGGAGGAATGGAGGGATCAGCCAAGAGGACACATGAGAGGCCCAGTGACCAGGTCTTTTCTATTAACTTGGGACGCTGGCTGGGGTTAGCAGGGGGGACTGGGGTTTGGCTCTGCCCTCTCACTGCCTGATTGTTAGACCAAGCGTCCAAACTGCAGATAGGGAGAGGCGAATATTGCTCCGGGGTCCAGTGGTGATTGACCCTGTGTTTTCATCAGCCTGGGGTTGCCTGATAACATTTCTTACTCCCATACTAGGGCAAAAATATTAGAGATGTGGGTACAAAGAAAGGCTCAGGCAGCTCTTAGTTTGGTTTGGTGAAAGTTGCATTGGATTTAACCCAACATGTATTGTCACCTAGCTTTTCATTTTCTTTTGCGAAATTACATTCTGCTTTTGTCGTCTCTGAAAAAGGCTGTTACTTCTGTTTACTCTGTCATATTTGTGTTCAGAATTCTGTTATCTCACTTGACTGAACACAATGTTTAATTCATTGCAAAATTAAAATAAACAAAATATCAATGGGGGAGAGTCCACACTAGAAGGCTACTTATATATAACAATGTATGTGAAGTATATAAAAAGGAAACACTGTTTTTTCTTGAAAGACTCTTGAATTTGACTAAACATTATCCCCTTTGGTCCTTTTTCATATAGACTGTAATCAGCACTCATTCATTTTCAAGTACAGCTTCACTTCAAGACCCTAACGTATAGTTCACATCGCTCTGAATTGTTGTTTTTTTTTATTTAAAAATGAAAACATGTTTAAATATTGTATTTAATCCTTAGCTTGGATGTAAAGATCAGAGCACACCGTCGTTCCTGTTTAGTGTATTAGTTGCTAATGAGTGGCTTTGCCTTTGCTGTGTGTTGCAGGTTTCTGGTCTGTCTCCTGGCGACAGTCAGACTCCAGGACTGCTGCTGGCCCCGGGGGTGAGGTGGGGACAGACGCCCATCAACCAGCTCACACCCTGGGATACAGATGAGCCCCCTGCCAAGCAACATCGAGACAGCGAGCCCACTGGTAATAAAGCAGTCACCCACCCACACAGACATTTACTAACATCTGAACCAGTGTGTATATTCTGTCACTAATGTAAGTTTGCAATTATGTTACATCACCGCTAAGTCTTCATACACCAAAATAAATGCATGCCCACGGACTATACAGATGCACACAAGCTTATGTGCTACACCCCACACAGCTCAGGGCAGCTACACTATCCAATGCTAATGAAGCATCTTGGCTGCCTTGCCCCACATAAAATACATGCTTGCCCCTGCAACATGCATAGTTTACATAAGCAATCATGCATAATATACATGACACAAACACCAACTTTACATGAGGCACCCTAATTATGCAGATCATTGAGAAAAGTCAGTAGGATATCAGGAAATTTAATGAATATAAATCCATACAATGTCTCAACAGGGGCTTTCCAGTTTCTACCAATATCATACTGTTCTCATTTTATTGTCCTTGTTAATGTTATTGTGTCACTGACTGATGCCAATTCAGTTTAAAATCTCAAAGTCCTCCAAATGTTCTCCACTAGGTCTAATTTAGATGTCGACCTTATTCTCTTCGTGTAATTTTCCAAATGCGTACAAAGCAATAAGCGGCAGAGCGCCAACCTGACATTAACGAGTTAAGCCGACGCTGAAGTTTTTACTCTTATTGTAATGAACTCACCCAGAATGGCTCTGCCCTAGAGCAGTTAATTTCCTTCCATTGCTCTGCTGGCCTCTGCCTCCTGCTCATCGCAAATGTGTCTCATTTAAGAATAATACTGGCACGGAGCTTGTTCCACTGGAAATTCTGCATCCAGATTGCAGACAGCTGCCACTCAATGGGAACACAGCGTTTTGCTCAGAATGTGATTAGCTGGCACAGATTATACAGTTCCAACCCCTGCTACTGCCTTTACCTACTTATAATTCAAATATCTTCCATATAGATTGATGATGGATTAATAATTAAAACACATCCGTTACCCAAGAGAAACCATTCCTAGTGCTCTCAGGGTGGAAGTATGCAGTTTTGTTTGGAGAGTATGAAGCTCCTGGTTTGCCTCCTGCCGTTTTGAGCCCACCTGCTGAGCGGCCACAGCCCCCTGCTGTGCACTGAGGGACCGGCTGAATTGGCCGTGAAGTTGCAAAGTACTTATTATTGTGTGCAAGTGAACAAGGCTTCAGTCTTTGCCCCATCCACTGGCCACCCAGGCTCCCACACCCACACCAGCTCCTACACTCTACAGCGCAGAGTGAAACGCAAAGAGAGTGAGATGTCACCGACCCAGCGCGTTGTCGCATATGACACTCAAATCCGAGCATAGTGTTGCATATTGATTTGCGTGTGTGCGCTATTCCAAACTGTGACTGGCATTCGCAAAGAAGTCAGCTTCTCTCCACACTTCACTGAACTGTGTTGCCAGAAAGTTCTCTGCCAACTGTGCCAGAATTAATCAACGGTTTCTTTCAACGGAAGCTTCACTGTTGTGTCTGTTAAGGAAAGTTTGTCTTTGAGAAAAAAGTTTTGCTTCCGCTTTTGTTTTATTTTTGTACAAAAGTGATTCTTTAGAAATAGTTTGATGTTGTGCGTTAGACTCGGGGAAATTGTGGAATAAATACAAACTGTGAAAATGCAGCAATTTACTTTACCTACTCTATAGGTAAACATTGGGCCATGATAATGAAATTCCATTTCTTCTTCACCAATAATCATATGTATATTTTTTTTCTTAATACTTAGGACATGTTAAAGACAGAAGCATAAGACTGGTGGACAGTTAAATCCAATTCTAATCAATACTGTCATTGTAGCAAAACCTTGAAACTTGAAAATATGTGGAATGATTATTCCAAACCATTTGATTCCTTTATCTAGATCAACTATAAAGAGGACGAGTACAATACAGCATTTGTGCCATTAGTTCAATGACATGTGAATTATGAACTGAACTGGCCTCTGGAGTCTTTTATTCCCACCCTCTCCCTCATTTTTTCTTGCCATCTATCTTTATCACCCTTTTCCTCTCCATCTCTGCCCAGACTATTATATCAGAAGGTCTAGTACCATGAATAATGTGGCCTTCTTTTTTTCTTTAGCTTTTTGCATGCTGTGATTTAGCCTTTGGCCCTCTGGCAGACTGGTTCGCTATTTTTAGAGTTTGGACCATAGCTGGAGGAGCTATAGATGGGGATGGAGGAGAACATGAGGGAGAGAGGAAGGCAGAATTCAGGTCCAATATGGTTGCGTTTTCCCAGCACACCCTCAGCATCTAACGCCTCAGGCTAGAGAAATGATTGGCTCCCAGTATCTGTGTAAACACAGACTCCTACACAGATAATAGTGCCGACTGTTGCATATATGCCTTCGCATTCAGAATAACAGTTGTTCACGTTGTAGTAAAATAAATCTCATAATCTCATTATGATGTTGATCTTGGGCATGGATCTGTACATCATTTCAAATAGTTTGTGTTTGACATTATGTCTCAAGTCAAAAACAAACTTGGACCAGAGTGGAACGACACACCATGAACAGTTGTAGAATAGAGAGGAACAGACTTAAGCTGAAGTCTGTCTTCTGTCCTCTCATGCTGTTTTCTGTCCCTTTGTTTTCATCTAACTCTGCCCATGGATCTGTTCTTTGTTTACAGCTTATTTAAATACCCCAAACAGGTGTGCAGCAGGGCAGTAATATGAGCAAAAGTCACATCCTGATATGTGTATCTGTATCTCTTATGACGATAACAACAAAACACTTTTATGTAAATTCAGTGTGCGGTTGGTTTGAAATGACCACATCAAAAGCTCTAAGCATCAAAATAAGGCTGACAATATGAATATATAAAATTTAACAAGAAAATAACATTTTACTTTTCATACCTCAACCAGGACAGAGGGAGCCCCTATGTAAGCTATCTAAGCTCCTAGTTGTGTATCCTTTGGTCCAAGTCCTTCTGTTTGTTCTGCGTCACATTCACTCACTCACTTGAACATAAACATTTATTTATGCATGTATTGCATGATAAAACATTGCCTTCATGCAAATTTCCTGCCTGCATCTGCACAGTGTAGAAGAACACAAAGTGTCATCAAAAACAACAAAATATACCTGTGTATAAAATATACTGGCTGATCTGCAACCCAGTGAAATAAATGATGATATGAAACAGTAAACATCCTCTTACTGTCACAAAATATACATATAGTCATCTGGCATAAGTCTACAAGATTTTTTCCTAAATGTTTTTCTTTGGAGACCCAAAACTGAGGAACTATTGCACCCCAATTCCCAATGCATAAATAATCAATCCTGAGCATTTTGCTGTCATTTCCACTTCACATTTTAGTTTCGTCTTGAATAGGTAAACCAGTCTTTTCGATTTCAATTGAACATAAACATTTATTTTAGGCATGTATTATACGTTAACCCCTAAAGACCCAGTGCTACTTTTGCAGCAGTTCCCAAATTATTTTTTCCTATTTTAAGTGATTTATCACCATTTATTATAATATTATCCTCTGTCTTTTGTTTCTTCAATAAAAATCAGGTATTTTACCATGTTTATTTCACTGATCATGTAGATGTTCATACAAGCTCAGATTAAAATTACTTGTCATAATATCAGAAACAGAGAGCAATGAAGAAAACGTGACTTTTTCAACAAAATTTATCAATAACTGAACATAATCCCAGGGTCTCCATGCACTGTCATTGATCCAATTCCATGGGTTTTTCTGGTGAATCAATGTTGTAGAAGATGACGGTGTTGCCACGTTCACTACAGAGCCTCTGAACGTCCATATGGGTCATATCTGATAACCATGAAAAGATGACAAACTGTATTTTACACCAATTATTTAAGTGTATTAATAGGTTTAATGGATCAGAAATTATTAAACATTTTATATTGGTAGATGATTTTGGTTGCCAGTGGTTGTTTGGGTCTGTATGGGTTAAAACATATTATTTTTGACCAAATAAATGTATTTAGGTACATTTAACATGCCCTCATGTTTTGTTGTCCTGCGTCTTGTTGAATTAGTTTTTAGAGGCTTGAAGTCCAGGTTTATTTGGCGAAATAGAACGATAAAACATAGTGTGTGGAGTGATGGGTTTTAGTTTATAAGAATAGAATCCAGAGCAGCCACAGCGACTGCGACTACATAACCTAAGTTTCACTTCTCTAAACTCATGTTAAACTCTTGCAGTACATATTTACAATTGTCTTAACTCTGATATATCATGATGTATTGACTTAATTAAGTGTCCTTTATCTTTTTCTCTCTGCTTGTCTAGGGGGTCCAACATGGGTGGCACCGGTAGCAGCGGTGAGCCAGCCCAGCCTCCTTCCCCACACCTACACCCTCCCCCAGCCACCTTCCTTCAACCACAGTGTGACGGCGCAGTCCCCCATCATAGGAGTAACCCCATCCATCCAGACACCAGTGCCCCCACAGCACCCCCTCATGACCGCCCACTTCCAGCTGACGCCACAGTCCACCCAGCAGCCGCCCTCCATGGTTCTGAGCATGCCCAGTCAACCTCCGTACCCCTCCGCTCAGCCTACGGTCACACCGTCCGCCCTCACTGCCCAGGCCAACCAGGTGGTTCATCCAAACCCTCACAGTGTGATGGGAAACGGCCATTTAACCTCCCACCCTGGCCACGCCCTCATCCAGCCCCCTGCTCTCCCTCTGACCAATGGACAGGCAGCGGCAGCACAGGCCCAGCTCACAGCTGCAGACAATCAGGACGGACCTAATGGGCTACAAATGCTCCGGACGGTCGGAATGGGGAAGTACGAGTTCAGTGACCCGGGACATCCTAAAGGTAAGAAGAAACAGCTGATGCACCCTGCACAGTTTGGAGGAAAGTTTTCAGAATCAGTATGCGATAAGGAACCTGTCATTACTTACTTTTAAAGGCTAAATCAAAGCCTTTCTGTTCAGCTACTAAACCAAATCTCAAAAGTGTATTGAAGCTGGGGTGTTGGAGAGGTGTTAGGTATTAAATCACTGTTCTCTAAGCCCTCTGTTGTGACCACCCTTATGCGGACCAAGCTGGAATGAAACACACAGGCCCTTGCCCTCTGTCTGTATACCAGAGAGGTTTCGGATGCCAACAGTCATAAACAAGGCTGCAAACGCTCAAGCAAGGAGTTGTTAAAATACAACTTGCAACCCGAGCCAATTCACTTGAAAGCTGCTCCAAGGTCACAGAGAACAGAGGTGCACCTGAAACGGCAGCGAGACAGCCTCTTCTAAACCCATGTAACACTGCCTAGTGTGGATTTATAGGAAATAAGAACATGTTGTCCTGATCTCAGACTGTTATTCAATACCAGGATCTGTACGTTGACGCTCTGAAATGGGTCCGTCAGGTTGTCAGGTTTATCATTTGACCACTCTTCGTTGCAGTACTCACAAGACCTAGTGAACGCAAGACAGGAAAAGGCTTTTCAGTCCTTGCCCTCTCGTCTATTTCAAATCTTTTGAAGCCTTGTTGACTTGTACTGTGTTTGTGAAGGTGCTTCACAGCGCTGGCTGATGCCGGAGTCTGCGAGCCATAAATTGGTGTTTGGTTTAACCTTGGAGTTTATGACGCAGGGCGCTAGAAACAGATGTTCGCAATTCCCCAACCAATTTTCACATTTAATGAAGCTTTTAATTTAGGTTCAGATTGTTTTCTTTTTCCTGACTCATTTTGATCAATAAAATGTGTGCAAATGAACTTGTAGATTGCAAAAAGCAATTATTTTGGGGGCTGCCTGCAATACATTGAAATGAGGCTGCAGGTAGAATTGGAAATAGATAATTAGACAGGCTCGTCGGATTGGTCCGGTCTCTATCAAATTAGAGGCTTTTAGCTTCTGCCATGCTGAATAGACGGTCTCAATTCATTAATCACGTTTGTGTCAAAATTTATTGACCCCCTTCTAACAGGCCAAGAAAAATGGGGTTTAAATGGGATTAACAGTGTTTATGAAGCTGTGTTTTTCAAAGACACATCATAATGGCATCTCTGTTATTAATGTTAAAATAATAACAGTTTATTTGCTCAGTTTGTCTCATGCCAGTTTTTCAGCAGCTCTACTTTAAAATGCAGTCGGGAACACATCCTTGTGTCAGTTTCTAGGAAAACATTCAGCATTGAAATCTTGTAAAGGTCTCCAAGAAGGTTAAACTAGAAATAGAGGTACTTGAGTTTCATGTCTCTTCAACCATATTAGCTGTTTTTCATCCCTGCTTGACTTTAAAGAGACATTAGTAAGCATGACATTGGGTAATATCACAAGGACAGTGGAAATGGGTAAAACACCGGTAAATTAGCAGCTCTGACATCTCTCGAGCAGTGAGACAGACCTCGCTGCTGACAAGAGCACTTAGCTTCGTAGCCGTAATCCCAACAATGCCACCACAAATGCCCTCAGATTCGGCCCGCTGCCGTCCTTCACCCAGTGCTTTTCTGTCCTTCCGATTATCTGTCACTTCCTGCCTTCTCTCGTGTTCCCTCCCTCCCTTCCTTCATTCTACTTTCTCGTTCATTCTAAGAACTCACAAATCCCAAGCTCCCACAAGTCTTATGTGCTCTGTTTTAAATCAATTAACGCTGCATAGCAATGTGGCAACCGTACCTACTGTCCTCCTGTAGTGACTTGGTGGTAAAATATGGACAGATGATGGAAGCTTATGCTGTCAGCAATCTGCTCACTTGATTTTGACCTGAATTTCTCTTGCTTAGACACAATAAACATAGAAATATTCCACTGTAATGAAAGTATATCTCCAGTCCTGACTTGCGCGGGTAAGAAAGCTGGCAAATATGATACCAGAGCAGAGACTGAGGGTTAGAGGTATTTGACACAAAATCGAGGAGGTGGCTGCATCCATAAAGATGGAGAGAGATGCCACGTTTGTCTACTTTTTTTTTTTTTTTTCTGGTTTCTCACAAACACACCAGCTTTATTTTGTTTCCAAGCAAGATATATTGGAGAAATGCAATAAAATAACTGTCACACTGTGCTTTCCCTCATATAAAGTGCAGCACAGGCGGTTTATCATGCTGATGGAGGTCCTGCAAAATGAGGAAGTCCAATGCAGTCATTTTAAAATCAGTTTTAGATTCACATTGTTCATCATTTGAATTACCTAATATCAGTAGATAGTTTTTTTAGTGTCCTTTCCTTGCTTGAGCTTTATTAGTCACCTCCTCAGTAAATACAACATTAATTGACAAATTTCTGATGGTGTTGAAGAAGAAGTTAATCAATATAACTGTTTTGGGGTAAGTTTTAAAGGGGTTGTATGTAGTCCTGTCATATCATGTAGGAGAACCAACAAAACAAATGCCAAGATCAAGGTATAATATTACATTTTAGCCCTATAACACCAAACGTATCATATTTGATACATGAGTTTTGAAGCCCTCTACATAATCAGTGTGATATTTTTTTCTTGAAAAACCTGATGTATACAGTTAGATACATGCAATACACAGATAATCCACTCTGGGGGAGGAATTCATTCACCAGAGGCCTTTCCAGTGACACTACAAGATTGTCATTAATGAGGAAGGAGGCAGAACTTTGCCAGTTTTGAAAATGAATTACCAATTTGTTAGACATGTTTGTGTTATATTATGCTTTTGTTTATTCAAAAATAATATTATTTGAACATTGAGACCTCACGTATCAAATGTGATACAAAATTGAAACTCATACATGGAAATTGATATTTGAAAACCAATGAGGACGAATAAAAGCTCCAGTTTCAAAGAACTGGAATTTTCTGTCAATGATTTAATGGTTCAGGCTTTACAGGATTAAAGTGGTTCTATGTAGTATTGATATTCCAGACTGTTACAGTAGGAGGAAGTCACATACAAAATCATACTTAAGGTTACCAAAACCACCAGCAAATCAGTGCTATATATCCACAGACTCTAACACTCACTGAATAAGGTGTAAAGCTCATTGTTTACACACATCTGTTTTATGGTGTCATCAAGTTTTCTTCATTAAATTTAAACTTATATCTGGTTATTTTGACAGTCGGCTGAAATAACCACTGTCTTATAATTTTCACATGCTGCATTGATAGTTTACATTATAGCTCTGTTTGCTTGGCTCTGTTTTCTGTACAGTTTGTGTTGTTTGGAATTGTCTAAGCAAGGTCAGAACTATCAGTTTAATCCAAACCATGGATCAATAAACAGCCAATTTAGCAACGATAAAAACATCATTTAATAACTTTACATATTCAAACCCTCAATCAAACTCACTTGTGTAGAGGAAACGCTGTGATTTCATCATCAAACTCCATTCTTTTCATTTAAAGCTGTGTCCATTGGTGAAAACAACAACAGTACTTCTAGTTATTATCACTTTGTCATTTTATTTGACTCTAAAAGTTAAAAAAAGTTGTTTCTTAGTGGTTCTCAACTTGTCACTTTCTGACAATTTGATGAAAAGCCCCTTGGTGTTAGTTTTCTTCACCATGGGAGACCAGCAGAGTGACTCACTGCTCCCTTTAGTGGCCATATATATCCTCCGGTTGGTGTAAATAAATTCAGTTCTTTATCTTCGGCAGAACTTCAGAGCCCTTTATTCTAAACACTCTAATGGTTCTTAAGGTAATTTTGAATATTTTGTTTTAAAAACACCACATATAACCCCTGTAATGAAAGTGTTGACAGTTGGGCTATGCAGCGGCACAGCATTGTGAATCCAAAAGTTTGAAGATCAAACACTGAAAACAAGGATAAAAGAATATACTGAAAAACTTTCTGCTTTTTCCCAGGACACATACAAACAACTGAACTCAGCTGCAGGTGCCAGGCTTTTATTAAACATGCTCACAAATGATATCAGACAGCTGGTCTGTCCGTGAATCAATCAGTCCATCAACTCAAACAACCAATAAACATAACCTAACATTAAGTTTGCCCATCCTAAACACAAAAGAAAAATGAACATTTAATAACTGGGAGCACCAACTCAGCAGAAAGCATTAATATTTATAATAGTTTTTCCTCACCACTGTCACCAATTACAAGTGTTTGCTCCTGGAGGATTCTGTTGGGTTTCTGTAAATTGGCTTGAGAGTCTGGTTTCGACCGGCTCAATATGTAATGTGTCATGAGATAACTTTTGTTATGATTTGGTGCTATATAAATAAAATTTGATTGATTGATAACACTGGTCAGCAACAAATTTATTGTTTAAGTTTTTTGAGCTGATTTAGGATGATTTTGGTGTGCTGAATCCAAAAATCACATTAATTTTGCTCAATCAGGTCAACTTTCTGAACTATGCTACATATTGGCTTTTTAACATTTTTGCTTACATTTATGGGCATTTTCACATCATATGATACAAAATTCTTTCATATTTCTTGCAATAAACAAGTTCTGAAGATTTTACTTTTGCCAATTTATGATTAATGGTTTTTTTTTTAATATTACAGGTGAATGAAATGGCTTCGACTAGAAGATCTTGCAAAAATAAGGCTGATGTATTCTGCTACAGTTTGTAACACTTAAATACATCCTGTTAGAAAATGATTTTTTTTCTCTTGAAAAATCTATTTTGGGTGAGAACTATATAAAAAAATCAACTGATAAAGTCACAAAAATGTAATCAATTTTGTGAGAAGATCAAATTTTTCAAAATCAAATTAGCAAAAAAACCTGACCTGATTGAGAAAAACAGATGTCATTTTTGGATTTAGCGGTGCAAAATGGTCCTAATTCAGTTGAAAAAACCTAGACAACTTGCAAAAAACATTTTTTTGTAACCCCGTGTAATTTATTTAATAACACACTGGGTTACTTTCTACAGTTTATACCATTATTTCTTTAAGAATCACATTCAAATCCAAATGAAATGGATATTGTAGCTGCAATATCCCAAAATGAATCAAGACCGAATTCAATCAATTTGGGAACTTGGTGGTCACATCCAGCCCTGTAATTTGACCATTTTTTCACATTTAAACATTGACAGACTAAACGACTAAATCCTGGTCATGTTTGCACATATTGTCCCCTGAACAAAAACGATTAAATGCCGAAGCCACTACAGAAGTGATTGTGTTGCTATATAAAAAGGTTTCGAGCCTCAAGACACAATGCTAGTAAGCACTGATGAGCAGAGGAGGTTTTTGTGGCTTTTGATGGCAAAGGCCTGGATTTTGGAGGAGCTGACAAGGCTCTTCCTCCTTAATCCAGCCGCACAACAGGCCACTGCGTATGTGTCGACATGTGTGTATGGGGGTCGCACGGGTGCACAACTTCTTGGGTGTGACTGCGTGGATGTTTTGTCAGATGTCAGCCTCACAGCCTTAAAGCCAAACACCACAGTGACAGAAATCACACTCTGTGTTTGATTTGGCTTTGCCTTCAAAGGGAGCAATTTGTCTTCGCTCTGCATCAGTGGGCACATCAACAACTATGCTCCTCTCTGCATGTGTGTGTGTGTGTGTGTGTGTGTGTTTGTGTGTCTGAATGGGCGTCTGTCTAGGTATTTTTCTGTATTTCTGTTTACAGTATGGTAGGTTATATGTCTGCGAATGTCTATGTTTATCTGGTATGTGTGTCTGCCTGAGTGTGCACAAAGATTCACAGCGCAGGTTGGTGCAGCTTTAACCTAACCGCCCGCTGTGGAATGCCAGTCACCAGGCTGTGATCTACCCTCCTGGTTTTTACATCCACAGCAGGGCTCATCACAATGCCTTCCTGTCATAGAGTACAATCAAACTCCACACCTTCATGCCAATTGATAATTGCCTTCACACCGCCCACTCTGTGCTCGCTTTTAGTGTCTTCCTTTTGTTTTTCACTCCTGTGGATTTTTTTTTTTTTTTTTTATCACAATAAACACAGAATCTAACCATGCCTCTACAATAATAAGCCCACAGATGTAACTCCAACACCAGCCACAGCAAACATAAACTGTACATTTTTTGAAATGTTAGAGTACAGGATGACTGATATTGTTGTTAGATTGGGCAGTAAAAAAAAAAAAACAGAAGCAGACACAGGAGGAACTGATGTTAGAAGAAAAAAAAACATGAGAGAAGGGGAGATGCTGAGAGCAGAGTCTGTGTGTGTCTATTGACCAAGTCATTAAAATCGATGGCTGTCCTGATGAATATCAGCCAAGGGAAGCTAGTGCCGAGCTCAGCAGGGACGAACTCGCTCACTGCAAACGTGATTGAGCACTATTTAAAAGCAGCTCACGAATAAAAAACACATTAATATCAAAAGGGAAGTCATTATTTTCATATATCTAAAGGTTTCAACTGTTACCCGAGCCACTCAAATGATCTTTGTGATGTTTTTCAAGCTCAGCGTGAACTGAGGAACGAGGTGACTGTTAGCAGCTACCGTTTGTTGTGACCGTGCAGCACACACAGCGACACTGAAGGCAGTTCTAAAAATAAGGAGCCGGTGAAGTAGAGTCGCCGCATGTGTTGGAAGCCTCGGTTCAGATTGAAGTTTGGGGTCACAGAAGGATCTGTCAGGCCACCTGCTGCCACACTGAGAATGTACTGCAGCTCTTTGCCTCTCTTCTCATGTCAAACTTCATTTAAATGCTTATTTTCACCTCACTAGCCTTGACCAGTATGCTCTTTCTCATGCACACACACCTGAGTCGCGCATACCGTGTACGCAGACGACGAATAAACAAACGCACGTAAGTAAAGCAAAGCAAAGCAAGACCATCGCACATGTTCTTTATCTTTGTCGCACACACCCGGCAACACCCAACCTCCTCTCAGCCCAGGAAGTTCATCTTCCAGTCAGCTCACATCAGCAATCATCTGGGGACCGAGCAGCTCTGGAGCAGCTAGTGTATGCAATTAAGATGCCTGGCTGAGTTAAGATCAGTGTTGTAGTTCGCTACGACGAGACCGGCGCAGCACATCCGCCTCACCTTTTCCCTACTGCGACCATTTCATCTTCCTTATCTGCCCTCTATAAACTTTACTCTGTAAGATCTTAAATAAGTATTCTGCGCTTTTAGGTTCTGTCATGTATTATTGAAATTATAGATCAGCAGTGAGTAACTGGTGTAACCGTATATAGAGGCAGGAGGTGTGTGATTCCACTGCTGATCTGAGGATATTTGACATCCCACAAAGCATCAAGACTGTGTTTTTAGTTGAAAGTGAAGATATTTTCTAGATTAGCAAAAGAAGCTCCAGTTATCAATGAGACGTACAGCGTATTAGTTCTATATTAGGAGCATTATTAGTGTTGCGTGAATATTAATTTAAATTCAACCACATGAATTTACTGCTGGTGTGACAGGCTGTTCAAACCAGTTATTAAAAACACAGCCAGTTTGTGATAGCCACACTGAGACCATTAATCACAGCAAGCACATTAATTAAACCCTCCCCTTTCCTTTTCTCGCTCTTTCTCCATCTCTACTGTATCTCTGTGTTTTATTTGCTAGAGTGCAGAGGACCCGCACTACATCCTCCTTGCAAATGTATCACCGAGACAAATATAATACTGTTTCTAGAGTTCCTGGGTTTTTTTTCCAATATGCTGCCTAGGATCAGCATCTGTGGAATAAGCAATGTCAAATTAATTAAAGGCACTGCGGTGTTGTGCTCGCCGATTATCTTAAAGCTATCCACATCAGGATTAGCTAAAGCAGAACTAGGGTTATTATGACTCCAAAACAGGCTTAACTTCGAATAAGAAATGCATGGATTTTCAAGTAGTTTTTTTTTTTTTTTTTTTTTTTTTTTCTGATAGTATTTCTTAATTCCTGGTAGCTCTAGTGAAAAGCCAAAATGAAATTCCGAAGACCTAGGAATGTTACAAATTATTAATAAGGGTGAAATTTATTCCAATCATTGTGGACTCAGTATGTGCAGGTGATTATGTTAAATGAATACATGCGGTAGCTCGGTGATATGATTATGAGTAACCTTGGCATATGAGTCCATATGGGGCCTACATATTAATGATATTGACTCAAACATCTCATTTTAGAATTGCAGGAGTGGTGTGGAGACCGCTGTGCCTCTGTGCACATGGATCTGAGCAGCTACCTGACACTGTCTCTTTAACTTTGCTAAGGATGGCTTCCATTGAGATGTCTAACTGTTTCTACTACAGCTCAGGCTCTCAGGAGGGAGCAAAACGAAAAAAGAGGTGGGGTTGGGGGTTTTGGGGAGGGGGGGGGGGGTAGGTGTGAGGTGAGCAGCGGCAGTGTATCATAAGCTGAGGAAAGAAAGCTGCTCACCCTCGTTCTTCCTCTCCCTCGTTATCGTATTTTAAAGGAGAGGAGCCCCGCCAGGAGCCCCATACATTATATCCCCCCACAGTTAATATAGGGACGGCGGATAGCTCATTAAGATTGATCATTCCTCGTCCACCTCCTCCGTGCAGAACGCGGCACCGGCTTCATTAATCACCAGGATTTCAAGATAAAACTCAGTGGCGGCACAGTCACAGGACACAGAGCCTGACAGCCCGGCTGCTCCATGCATAATCACAGACGCACTGCAGCCGAGGAGCAGCCGCCCGGCTCCCCGCCACGCTGGAGGGGGCACCGTATCTACGCCTCCCTCCCTCCTCCATCCTCTCCTCAGCCTATACTCTCCACCCCACCTGTCCTCACCACTGCAATTGTCTGTCTGTTGCTTTCGCTCACTTCCACTCCCACTTCTGACGTCACACTGGCTGTGTTGTAGCTGCTTCCCATATTCACTTATAGCATCCTTTCCTTTCCTTTCCTTTCCTGTCCTTTCCTTTCCTTTCCTTTCCTTTCCTTTCCTTTCCTGTCCTGTCCTGTCCTTTCCTTTCTTCAACTTGTCTTTCCTTTCCTTTCTTCAACTTTTTTTCCTTTCCTTTCCTTTCCTTTCCTTTCCTTCCTTTCCTTTCCTTTCCTTTCCTTTCCTTTCCTTTCCTTTCCTTTCCTTTCCTTTCCTTTCCTTTCCTTTCCTTTCCTTTCCTTTCCTTTCCTTCCCTTTCTTCAACTTTCCTTTCCTTGCCTTCCTTCAATTTTCTTTCCTTTCCTTTCCTTTCCTTTCCTTTCCTTTCCTTTCCTTTCCTTTCCTTTCCTTTCCTTTCCTTTCCTTTCCTTTCCTTTCCTTTCCTTTCCTTTCCTTTCCTCCCTCTCTCCTCCATCACTCTACCTGCCACCTGTTCCATGCTTTTTTTTAACTTCTCTTTCCGCCTACTTACTTTTTTTGTTTTTTTTTTTACTCCTCTGATGCTGGGTTTGTTATCCATTTCTTTAATAGCCTGTGCTTTTTTTTCCCAGCAGTTAATGCCTCAGTGGAACTTTTAAAGCGGACATATGTAAAATAAAGGATTAAAGAGGAAAAGTGCGGTCATGCCAGTAGCTCATTTGGCTTTGACAGTTGGTCTAAGTGTCAGATGGCTTTTTTCCACCTGAAACACACAATCAGACCGTCTCCTCTCCTTCCATGAAAATCCTGCTTTTTTTCTTCCTTCATCCAGAACCATAACTCCCTGTTTGGGAACTTAAATATGTCATTTCAAATATTGATTTCCCTTCATTTAAATCAACAGTATTTGCAATACAACACCTACTATGGTGTGATTTTCACTACACACAAACACTAACAGGTTCAGTTGTGTAGTTTATCCTGACGGAGCTGTCAAGGGAAGGACTGATAAGGGAGCACAGGTGCTTGTAGTTATTACCTCCGCCAAGGAATGGTGGAGGTTACGTTTTCATCAAGGTTTGCCTGTTAGCAAGATAACTCAAAAAGTTATGGATGGATTTTGATGAAATTTTCAGGAAATGTTGATACTGACACAAGGAATAAATGATTGAATTTTGGTGATCAGTAGGGCTGTGTATTGGTAAGAATCTTGCGATACCATACAAATCACAATACTAGGACCACAATACAATATATTGCAATACGATACTGTTAACAAGGTAATATTTTTTGTTTGTTTTGTTTCTTCTTCTAAGAGAATATTTCCTGGAAAAATTTAATTATACCAGAAATATGCATAAATACTACACAAATTTTTATTTGATCAGAACAGGATTTAATACTATATCACAAAACTTTCCTTTGTAAAAATGGAATTTTGTTATAAATAATAATAATAATAAATAAATAAAATTATGTTTAGACATTACAGTTTCAGATCCTGCTGAAATATTAATGTTCTATTCGTTGTGAAATGAATGCATAGTGAATCATCCAACATCAGAACATTGTTTTTGTGCAACTAAAGAACTAACATCTGCTTCTCTCAGACAGTAAAAAGTGCTTTTAGGGTGATTGAAATAACCATTTTTTAACAAAACAGTGTTATCAGTTTTAAAAAAACTACAAGCGTTACCTGCAATATTACAATAGTACTTTTATAATATACAAACAACAGAGTAAAATACCCATGTAAATGTAGAAATAAAAGAAAAACAAACACATGAACCTCAGCCATATCTCAATTTAAATAAGTACCTAAAAATATCGATACAGTACTTTTTAATATTGATACAGTATCATGAAATGAAATATCACGATATATTGCAGAACCGATATTTTCTTACAGCCCTAGTGATCGGGGGGGACTGATCTGCCTTGGCGGAGGTCTGCGCTCTCCGAGTGCTTTTCTAGTTTAGGTATAATTCTTTCATGAAAAAAATAAGGCAAAAATATATCACAGGGCTGAATTTCAGTTGAGATGTGATTTTGTTTTCGTTGCTTGCAGCTATTATAAGGCCAAGTAAGGGTTGCAAGAGAAGGTCAGTATCTTTGAACTACTGCTGTTAAAGAAATTTTGTCTTTCAGTCTGTGTAGAAATGCTCTCAGTCTGCATCAGAAAATACACACATTCACACAAAATTGTTGTAATTCACTAAACTTAACAAATCAGAAACGGTCTTCCTCTCTGTTCTTTCAAAACGAAAAAGAAATCCTCAAGAAGCCTATAATTTTGTGTTTTTAAAGGTCCAGTGTGTAAGAAGAGGCTTTTATGGGGATCTAATTTCCGAAAATGAATATAATAATGTATAATTAGTGTATAATCACCTGAAAATGAGCATCGTGTTTTTGTCACCCTAGAATGGGCCTTTTATGGAGGGAAATGGGTTGCCTTTGACAAAGTCGTCCATGTTTGTGGCTTAGAATGGACTTCCTTTTGGTGTTTTTTTTTTTTTTTTTTAATTTTATGGTAGATGGCATCCAGCATTAATGTGCATCACCATTATCACCTATGCTTAAATGTGGAGCAAAGGGGTATTCCTTTGTAATCCCCACCTTCACTGTTAAAATATCACACATTTAGCCTTTAAAATGCTGTTATTCGAGTATGGTTTTATAGAGCGGAACTATTTTTCTTCGATGAATCAAAGTTCATAGTCTGCTTTGCTGTAATACTTTTGGGTATGTCGAGTCTTTCTGGATTTTGATGAAGTGAGACACAGTTGCTTAGAGCTGTAATATTGTGTATTGAGTATTCAGCAGAGGTCTCGGGTTGGAAGAGTGCCATTTGCATACGTGAAAAGTCCACTGGCCTCAGTTATGTGGGAGCAAATTGATTTATGTGTAAAGTAATGTGTGTCAGAGAACGGAGGTTACACCTCAAATGGGCCCCAATCTCAGACACCTTGTGTCACAGACTATCTAATATGATGAGATTAATTGCTAGGAGTCAAATGTCGATGTGTTATTCCACACATCAGCCATGAAATGGATGTTAATGCATTATCAATGAGGCCGTGTGTAAACACAGCAGATGTTACCAGGAAGCCAGTCAATAGCGGATGTTTCTCTCTAATGAGAAGGCATAATTGCAACAGGGAGCAAAGTCAGTATCCAAAACAGCAGCAGATGTGCATCAACATCTAAGCAAAAAATCCAGAAGTTCAGCGGTATTAACTTGCTAATGTTCACGGTGTGTACACTTATCTGAGTGGGTAGTCAAACTTTTTCCTTACCCAGAAACTTTTAAATGGCTTTGATAATGCATGCAGGGCATGCAATAAATACTAATGACAAGACCAGACATTAGCAGGAATGGCTCCTCTCCTCGAACTCATTATTCCAGAGTTAGCAACAGGCTTAACATGTGAAGTATAATTCTTCTGTGACTTAGACAAATGATAATGGTCTGAATTGCAATCATGAGATCTTTGTAGTGTAGTAGTGCACTCTCCAAGCTCAGTCGTCTCCCTTAAGAGTAAGATAAAACATGAAGCTGTACAGAAACAGCAATATGCTATTGCCTTATTAAGTTTACAGTAGGTTTTTTGTAGCTAAAGACTGCAGCTCTGAATTATGGTGTTGATTAAATTCTTTATTCTGCTACAGTATTCACTGTACCCATTAGTCTTTCCCAAAATGCTAGTTACAAACTGGTCCTCATTCGCCAAATGTTCATTAAAAGAAATCTGTTCTTAAAACCCACCGACGCACTATCATCACTTTCAAATGTTTTTATGGAAAGCTTCTGTATTAACAAGAGAAGATAAAGATAACAGCTCAAAGCCTGTTTTTAATATTAGAGAGCCTACAGACCAGTTGGGACATTCGGAGACATACTGCATCTAACCTTTGAGCATCTTTTTTATTTTCTCTCTCTTCTTTGGAAAATTTCAATAGGTATTTTTTTTTGCATGAGATCTAAGATTCATCATCACATCATCAGGGATATACTCCTCTCCAGGACTCGCTGAACAAATAATAGCATCCATGTATCTTTCTTTTTCCCTCTGATGCTTTTATATGACTGGTCATTTGCTGTTCATTTCCTGCACCGCTACCTTCATTTCACAACTACTTAAGTTTTCCTTATGTTGGACGTACGGTCTTCCACAATATTGAATTTTCATTTAGACTTTTTTTTTTTTATTTACTCCTACTCAGCTTCTTTTTTTTTTTTTTAAGTTGCAGTTGATGTTTCCTCACATTCTCAATTTTCTCTGTAAATTTAGAGCCTCATTATGTTAACAAACAAAGACGTGATGAGATTAGGGATGTAATGATTACTGGTATAATGATAAACCACGGTAAAATTGCCAATGGTTAGTATTACCATTTAAATTGTAATTATCATGATAACTGGGTTTGATTACCGCACTTTTCCGGAGAAAACACCTATGTAAAGATCTGCTTTTACGTCAAATATTTGAGTATAGTTTTAATTTATTACAATTTTAATTTTATATATCTAATATTTGGAACCAATATTCACTTTTAAAGTCTTTGAAAAGGTTCATTACGCATCTTTGTGTTATTTATGCAATAAATTATATACGTTTTTCAAATCGGATTTGTGTTTTTTGTCCCTTTGTATTGATATTGTAGGTTAAAGTGAAAAAAATAATAGGCAGTTGATATGAATGAAGTTGTGCTGAAAGAAAAAAGATACCAAACATGGGTATAGTAAACATTTCTGTATGTAGTATATAAAGGCAAAATCAAAAGTACTGAAAATGGCCAAAATAGGCTCAGACCACTAAGGGTTAATATTTGAATGTTTCTGCCAAGAGAAAATACATTGTGCCAATTATTTTATTATTTTTTTTGTTTTGTTTTTTCAAAATACAACTTGGTTAAATTATTTCAGGTTGTGTATAAGTACTTTCTGAACATTTTGAGCACAATTTCAACAATACCTTGATAATTTTGGTCACAATAACTGTGATATGAAATTTTCATATCGTTACATTCATAGACGAGATATTGGTGATCGAAGCTTACAGGGTGGGGAAGCAAAATTTACAATGAAGATTTACTTGTTTTTTCTCAGCAGGCACTACGTCAATTGTTTTGAAACCAAACATATATTGATGTCATAATCATACCTAACACTATTATCCATACCTTTTCACAAACTTTTGCCCATATGAGTAATCAGGAAAGCAAACGTCAAAGAGTGTGTGATTTACTGAATGCACTCGTCACACCAAAGGAGATTTCAAAAATAGTTGGAGTGTCCATAAAGACTGTTTATAATGTAAAGAAGAGAATGACTATGAGCAAAACTATTAGGAGAAAGTCTGGAAGATACTATTAAAAAAGAATGGGAGAAGTTGTCACCCGAATATTTGAGGAACACTTGCGCAAGTTTCAGGAAGCGTGTGAAGGCAGTTATTGAGAAAGAAGGAGGACACATAGAATAAAAACATTTTCTATTATGTAAATGTTCTTGTGGCAAATAAATTCTCATGACTTTCAATAAACTAATTGGTCATACACTGTCTTTCAATCCCTGCCTCAAAATATTGTAAATTTTGCTTCCCCACCCTGTATTGTTGTATTACTGTTTGTACTGCAGGTCAGTTCAACTGTAAAAGGCCTTAACACTTGTAGTTGTGTGAGGACATATCATCTTAGATAAGCACTGGAGCATGCATGACGAAATCAGAATTTTTAAAGCAGTCCAGTCGACTGATAGATTGTTTTCAGTCCGTGGAGAAAATGACAATATGAGACAGAGAGAGAGAGACGTGGATGGAGAAGGGGATCGGTGAGAAGGAGGAAAGGTTGAGTAGGGACAAAAAAAAAAAAAAGCTGATGGAATGCAAAGATTACTCGCCTGACTCCACGGTAGGTTGGGGAGCTCATCTCAGGTGTGCAGTCTGCTGAGAAGACTCCCACATACAACCTCACCCCACCACTAACCTTTCTGCTTGGGCTGCTGTGACTTTCACAAAGTTATCCAGTAAACACACATTGTCTTCAGGGGGAGATGTGACATTTATCTTAAGCTGCACTTGTGACACGGTGGGGTTTTTATTTTTTATTTTATTGTTTGTTTCTCCCAGTGTGCTTGCGTGTGGCGAGGGTGGGGGGGTTGCCCTGCTGTCTCGGGTCAAAGTTGGGGGGTGACAGTTGGACCACAGAGGCTTGTTCTGCCGATGTGCAAAGCTTGTAAAGAATGCATCCAAACCAAACTCATAAACACAGTTGAGGTGTAAGACAAGCCGGGCAGCATAACTACATTCTCTCACACATACACTGGCATCTGTGCTCGCCCACCAGTATGTTGCCTGGTTCCCATGTGAAGGGTGGAAGAGTGTTTGGCATGGCTGAGGCTGCTGGTTCCCAACTGCAACTAAGGGCAGCAGAGTAACTTTAAACTTTTAATTAGTACTTAAGTGGACTTTGCACTTGGTCTGTTTTATGTTTATTTCCTCCTCAGAAAGTGACCACGGGGCGTTTTCAGCATTTAAAGCAACATCTTTTCATGAAAACGAGCTCTACTGTACCTCCGTTTTTTTCCTGTTTTTCTAGTCTGAGGTTGACATTGGTGATTATGAGTGCAATGTTGACAGATATATTTAATGCCATTACACTACTGGGCATTTTAGAGATCAGCCAGAAGGTTCCAGTGTCACATCAGATGGCAGAGCTGGCACCGGCTTTTGTTTTCCTCCACAACTACAGCAGTAGTCGCTTTTCCATTGACCCTCAAATTGCTCAAATATAACTTGCATGTAAAAATTTGCCTAAAGTAGGGCTGAACGATATGGACAAAATTTCATATCTCGATATTCATGCCAGATATCTTGATATTGATACGATACGATATGACTACGGCATGCAATTATATGATCCTGTGTAAAGTCAATCAGTGTTTACATGGTCCAGCTCAGCGTTTAAGGTGCCTCATTGCACACATAATCTCAGACTCCTATATATTCAGGAGTAAATTAGGTTTAGTTCACTCCAGTCTGGTGGGGATGATGCAAGACTTTTGAAGAATATTTGGATATTAACCTAATATGGACCCAGTGTTTTTAAGTGCTTTTTTGTCAGTTTCCAAATACATTTTTCTCTATATTTAACCTTCCTTAAAGGAGTGATAGTTTGCTTTTTTAAATAGAATTATGCATTTTCAAACATTTCCCTGTGGTCTACATAAACTGTAAATGCTATACTCGGGTCTGAATTCTTCATTAATTCAACTCCACAGGTCCGTCTTCAACGCTGCTGCTGATAAATAATTATGGCATACACAGAGAAATGTTTGGCAAAGTCTTGACCTTATATGCGCAAATGTTGTGATGTAACTACTTATAAAATGTAACAAATTAAGCAGGAATTAAAACAGGTTGTAAAAATCCACTTGATTTTTGCCTGAATGAATATAAAGATAGCTTTGCAGCATCTGGAGGGTTCAAATTCAAACTTTATGAACTATTAGGGTCCAAACACACAAATAAATGTACCAAAGACTAATAAAAGTGGGTTTAGAAAAATACGACCGGTTTAAGCAATTTATCATCATTCGTTGCAATATTATCTTCTGTATTTTGTGTTTTTTCAGTGAAAATCAGGTATTTTCCGATATTTAATTCACTAATCATGTAGATGTTCGTAAAAGCTCAGAGTAAAGTTGATGGTTATTATATCAAAAACAGAGAAAATTGAAGAAAAAGTCACTTTTCCAGTCAACTCTATTGTTACCGAAACCTAAAGCAAGTATCTCCATCCGCTGTCATTTATCAAACTCCGTGGGTTTTACTGTGAATCAATGTTGTAGAAGATGACGATGTTTTCACATTGATTACGGAGCCTCTGAACGTCCAAATGGGTCATATCTGATGACCATGAAAAGATGACAAAGTGTATTTTATACCAATTATTTACATGATAGGATTAGTGGATCAACAGGTATTAAACAGTTTACATTAGTCGATGGTTTTAGTAGACAATGGATGTTTGGGTCTTTATGGGTTAGATCAGCTCACTCATACCCTCCCGGTTAATGTCATGGATTTTCTTTTAAAAGTTTTAACTGAAAACTATTACCGTAAATTCCGGACTATAGACCGCACCTGAATATAAGCCGCAGACCCTAATTTTAGAAAGAAAATCAATTTTGTACACGTATAAGCCGCGGGTGTCCACCAGTGGCGATTTCTCATAGACTGCAAGAGAAGCCCGGCTTCTACTATCATTACGAAAATTAAATGGTTAAATATGTTTGGTTGTGTTGATATTTCATTGACTACACATGTGTTAAAACACGTTCATCTCACAGACAAGTTCGTTCAGAATCAGCTTTATCACAAATCATCAGACTCCATGTTGTTCACTTCTCATACATTCCCGTTGCGCTGTTTCCTCATACGATCTATGGTCAGTGCATTTCCCCGTTGAAGCCTGGCTTCTATGGGAGTCTATGGGACCGAGTGGAACCTTTTTTTTCATTGCGTCAAAACTGGACGGTAATTGGATAAAGGTTTTCTTTGAGTTCAAATTAAATTATTCCCTGTATGTAAATGGGTCTGATATGTGTGAGCTTGCTGTCATATCTATAGGTTGATTTGTCGTTAATATGATGATTAAAAAACAAAAGACAAAAAACAAGGCAATAAAAGGATAGTAATAAAAGCACATTTTCTCTTTCTTTATTTTTTTGTCGGTGGACTTATCGGGGTTTCCTTTGGATTTGTGCCGATACGGGATTGACCTGCTTTTGCGCCGGCTGTGGATTCACAGACGTAAAATGACTTGAAAGACACTTGAAAGTGAACAAATTTTTGTTTTTCGTTAGATTAGGACTTTTAATTTATTTTTAAAATATAAAGATTAAAAACAGTTAATTACGTCTGTTGTAATATCATTTTCATTTAACATTACGCATGACGTGCGCATTAATTCTGAGATGCTTTAAATTTATGACGGTCTCTGGAGAGCTTTATTGGGTGTTTTCATTCAGAGTTTTGTTTTGTATATTTGTGAAACAATATTAACATTTGAAGGTTTACTATTTTTCCTTAAAAGTTCCCCTTTTGTATGTGTTAATATTAACTTTATAAAGGTTAAGTTGTTAATGTTATCCATTCCTGCATACCTGGTAACAACAGACAGATTCTTCCCTGGGGTGTGGCAGGCAATAAGGGAAAATCGTCGTATAAGCCGCGTCGGAGTATAAGCCGCAGTGTTTAAAGCGTGGGAAAAAAGTAGCGGCTTATACTCCGGAATTTACGGTACATTTATAGGACCTAAAAGTTCAACTCAGTTCCGTTTCATTATTTGTATGACATCATCATTTGTAACATCTGTATCTCATCAAACTCAATTTTTTAACCAAATTAGGTTGAAATTGGCACCAAACATCAGATAAATCCTAATGCTTGGGACACACGGCCTACGTCTGTTGGAATGATGGCTGCCTCATTGTGCTACATGTATTTTCGCATGTGTGTTCACACCGGCAGCGTGTTTACTGCTGCAGCTTTGACACTGCAAGCATTACTTTCTATAATGAGTTGTCCTTCAATACGCTCTCACAATGACATCATTTTGCTTTAAATATAGTTTTAGAAAAGTGAAACGTTCAGTCACATGATGGAGAACAATTTAGAGAGTGAGCAAGAGGAGCTGATTATGGACCAGAATGTTGTTTTCAGATATACATACTGATTTATAGTAATATATCAGATTCATTATCAGTAGAGCTTTTTTATGCGTCTCTTCTGTTTTCTAAATAACACACTACTTAAATCATACCTCACACATAGTCGGAAAAAATCTGTTAACATGGACGCCCAACTGAAAATCAACAGGCAGCGCATGTCAGAGGTAACTGGTGTTATTCCAGGCCTTAGATTAATCTGCAGCAGGTTGTCGAATAAATAACTACAGATAAAATCAAACTAGTAAACATAAGTCGCTTGGAACCAGAATGACAAATTTCTCATTTTCAAAAATCTTTGTTTTTTTTTCCTTCCAACTAAGTTTGACTTCCATATTATATTAACCCTTTCATGCATTAATTGTAAGAACTTTAGTCAAGATTTTTTTCTTCAGTGTTTTTATTCCACCTTAGGCATGAAAAAAACAATGCGATCGAGTTGTTTTTTTCCTGTGGAGTTACAAACATAGCCATGCATTTAATTTTTGAAGTAAAGAAACATGTGTTTAAAACCCAATATCAGAAAGTGATATGAAAACAATGAAATAAAAATCTGATGTCGTCTCACATTTTAACATATTCTAATGCTATTAATTCCTCACTTCATCGAGATAATGAGCAAAAAAAAAACCTTCTTGTCTAACAAATAACAATTGATTTACACTCAAACATGTTAGTGCAGATCAGGTTTATCAAGAACAGCAAAGTTATAGTATTGGTATGAATGTCAGTGTATGAGATGATGCTTAAGTGTCCACTGTGTTGGCTGATATGGAACTAAAACATCTAAACCCATTAATATACAAGAGAACAGCTGGAGAATAACTGTCCACTGGAGTGACCTATGCATGAAAGGGTTAAGACGGTTTTATCATATCTGGAGGTTATTTTATCCTGCTTTAGAGAATGACACAAAACCTTTTAAATAGGGGTTTGGACATTAAAAACGCTTTTTTGATTAAATATTTTTCTTTATATTTATTTTACTTATTTTACTTTTCTTGAGCCTTTTTTTGTTTTTTTTTTAATTAAATGTTTATGGAAAATTTAGAAGAGCTTATATTTCTCCACCTAACTTGAAACATTCCTATCTAAAACAATTATTTTAAGAGGATCTGTAGGATTATATGGCAATGTACGTTTCAAATATTTAGACGTTTATACTTCTTCCTATTCCTTTTCGACCATGCAAAATTCAGACTTCTATGTGCTTGGAGATAGATTCTGTCCATTTCAATGTTTTAATTTGTTTTTATTTTTGTTTTGTTTTGTGTGTTTGTTTTTACATGTTCTAAATAAATAAATAAATAATTTGTGTTTTACATCCATAATTCCATCTTATTTTAAGTCCAGCTGCTCCTGTTTTTAAGTTGAGTTCTATGTTTTTAAGTCGTCTTTGTCACTTTTACTTTTCGGTATTTCTTATATGTCCACTGGGTGTTTCAAATGTCTTGTTCTGTCTCGGCTATATTGTAAATGAGATTGCATTTTTAATATATCCCAAGTTTAAATAAAGGTTAACCCTTTCATGCATGAATTATGAGAACCTTAGTTGAGATGTTTTTCCTGAGTGTTTTTAGTCCTGTTTAGACATTAAAAAAAACATGCAATTGATTTTTTTTATTTTTATTTATTTATGAATATTTATTTATGAACTGGTTTTTCATGGAGTTACAAAAACGTCCACTGAGCTGGACACCATGAATTAAATTTTTGAAGCAAAGAAACATGTATTTAAACCCCATCATAAAGTCATATACTGTGTGAAAACTATTCATTCATTCATTCATTCATTCATTTTTTGTTTATTTCGAGCATTTACAGAATACATGCAAATTCAAAATTCCAAAATCATTCATCTACACTCGAAAATAAGTGGGAAGAAGAAAAACTATGAAACAAAAGCATTTTTCATGCAGCTAATCTGATGTTTTCTCACATTTTAACATAGTCTAATACTAGTTATTACTAACTTCATGGAGATAATATGATTTTTTTTTTTTTTTTTTTTTTTTTTTTTTTTATTAAGAAAACTGTTAGTTACAGTCTAATAACAATTAGCAATTGATTTAAAGCATGTTACTGCAGATCAGGTTCATCAAGAACAACAAAATTACAGTAACAGCATGAATTGCAGTGTATGGGATGATGCATAAGTTTCCATTATGTTGGCTGATATGGAACTAAAACAACAAAACCCATGAATCTACAAGAGAACAGCTGTAGAATAGCTGTCCACTGGAGTGACCACTTTGCATGAAAGGGTTAAATTAATAAATAAATAAATGTAAGGTCCTGTGAACTTAACTGAATTTTTCCAAGAGAATCCCTGATAGAAAAATGGGAAAAGTTTTAGATTTTCTATGAGTTTAAATGGAAACATCTCAGCTGAGCAGTAACAGGACACCTTGAATTACAACAATACAATAATATATATGTTGTGTAAATACTTTCGGACACTGTCGTATGGCTTTAGAGCTTTTGGATTATTGTAAGAATGCTGGTAACATGCTCTGCCGCCCCACAGTACAGTGCACCTCCTAATACCGTGGCATGTTAGTAATGCCTCTCTAATCACTGGCTGAGCTCCTGCAACATAAGGGTGTGGAAATACTGAATCACTTTATAAATATTTTGTGTGGCCTTCACTGTGGGCTGCACAACTTAAAATTCTCACTGTTGTAATTCACACCTAGACATGTCGATATCCAAGTCATGTGTTAGATTTAAAATAGAGTCATGGAAAAAGTTGCAGCTGTGTGGAAATGATAAAATATATGGAAGTTTGTGTTGTTTCAACTCAGACAAACTTGGATTAGAATTTAAAACATGTAAAAAAGCTTTAAAAAAAAAAGCTTAAAAAAAAAAAAAAACAACTCTACATGTTTTCCATAGTCCCGCTCTCTGTTCAGCATCACTAAATCCAAACTGTGTCTACAAAACAGAAACTGTGGTTATAGTTTTTCTGTTTCTGCAATCAGATCAAAGTAAATCCTCCTAAATCTGGTCCTTCATACACTACATTGTGATTTGATTAGTTCTGCAGCATTAATGTAAAGTAGGTGCGTTTCTCCTTCAGACCAGGAATGTGGGCTTTTCTTTTGAATGTACGTCTTTATCCCAGTCTTGAAACTGTTGGCTGTATTCCGCCTACTGTGAATGCGCTGCATAAATGTCCAAAGAATGCTCTGAAAACATGAATATGAGCATATCCCACATATTTTAATCAGAAAACACTCCATTCAGAATAACTCAGAGTATGCTTATAAAGGACATGGATAAAATTCAGAATTTTGTCATAGTTTCAATCCTGGAAGAATGGTGTACATGTAATGCGTGTCTAAAGTATGATAAGTTGATGCTGATGTGATTATTAAAACTTAGTTAAATGACAGCAAGGTTGAGTGTTTGAGCATTTGACTGCCTGAAGAGATCCACATGGTGTTCAGGTGAAAATGAGTCTTCTGATGATGAAATGTCAGAATGGACAGGCTACCTGACTGAAGCCCTGAAGACAACTGTGATATTTGTAGTAATCATGATGTTGTGTTTTAAGGTCAAATCTTGCGAGCGTTCAAAACAAAAGTCGGTAAAACCCACTAACACAGACCAGCCTTTGTTTGCGGCGTGCTGCTCTGCACGTGAGTCAGTCTGACACACTCTTACTCACATATGCATCTGCATTCTGGAAAGGAACTTGATGCTCCGTCGACCTTTCCAAGGTGAAACGTGTGAACAGATGTTCGCTGGAAGGTTACATTTACACTTATACGCAAGACCTGTGTACTGATGATTCATTTCACTCAATTAGGCTTGTTTTCCCACTAGGGTTTGGAATAGAACTTACACAAAACTCTGGCCCTCGCAGTAATTTATATGAAATTGTAACTTAGCATCTTAATTAAAACAGAAGATGGAGAAGTGTTCCACACCCACTAAGTTCTACTCAAATCCCCTCAAAGCATACAGTATTTTATCAACACCAGCCAGCAACTTCACATAAGCACAACACTGTTATTAGGATTATTCTGTTTTGACATTGTCTTGCCTAAAGTCAAGTATGTGTGTGTGTGTAGGTAGAGTTGCAAGCAAGTTTCAGAGTCCTGCATATGCATGGCTGCATGTGTGTGTCTGTACGGTGCCAATGTCGTCTGTTGTCGGGTGGGTGAATTACTCAACCCCTGCGCTGAGTTTGACAATGACGTCCTCCATAATGCTTAAGCAGAATGTTTGCTAATCTAGAATTAGGCTGAGTCTGCTTTCATGATTTCCTGTGGTATACTGTAAAAAAAAACTTACTAAAATCCACATTGGCATCTTGCCTCTTTGGCACGACAAACAAGGCAATTCACACATTCAGGGCTTAACTTGGCTTGAGCAGTTAAAAAAGTCCTTTTTTTTTTTTAAAGAAAAGCCTACAGGACTGTATTCCTAAAGCATTTTATCTTGGTCCCCAAAAAGCAGTTCTTAACCCTTTCATGCATTAATTGTGAGAACCTTAGTCAAGATTTTTTTCTTCACTGTTTTTATTCCTCCCTAGGCATGAAAAAAACAATGCGATCAAGGTTTTTTTTTTTTTTTTTCTGTGGAGTTACAAAAATATCCATGCATTTAATTTTCGAAGTAAAGAAACATGTGTTTAAAACCCAATATCAGAGAGGGATATGAAAACAATGAAATAAAAACATGTTTAATGCTGCTAATCTGATGTCTTCTCACATTTTAACATATTCTAATGCTATTAATTCCTCACTTCATCGAGATAATATGCAAAAAAAAACTTCTTGTCTAACAAATAACAATTGATTTACACTAGGGATGTCTGATAATATCAGCCAACCAATATTATCGGCCCGATATTTGCATAAAAATGTAATGTCGGTGAATATCGTTATCGGTTTTTTTGCCTATCATTAAAACCGATAAAATAATGCCTTGATTTCACCGGCATTTACCGATGTGTAAATGAAGCATTGTTTGTAGCTGAAAGAAATGTGCAGTTTTCAAAATTGTACAGTAGAGTTGCCACACTGTAATAGACTCATGGAGGGAGGGAGAGAAAATAAATAAATATGCCATTTTTTCCTCAACTTAAGTTGAAGTATGTATCCTTTGCACAGACAGTGTTTACATTTTGAAAGCCTTGTTGCATTTGAGAATGCATCCAATGGGGCATCACAATAAAATTAGGCATGACGTGTTAATTCCATGACAGGAGATATGTGATGTTACCTAAAATTAGTTTAAGATCCCACATATATCGGCAGCGGTATCGGTAGATATCGAAATCGGAAATTAAGCATTGGGCAATATCAGCATATTGGTTTTTGGCAAAAAAGCCAATATCGGACATCCCTAATTTACACTTAAACATGTTAGTGCAGATCAGGTTTATCAAGAACAGCAACGTTACAGTAATGGTATGAATGTCAGGATATGAGATGATGTGTAAGTGTCCACTGTGTTGGCTGATATGGAACGAAAACAACTAAACCCATTAATATACAAGAGAACAGCTGGAGAATAACTGTCCACTGGAGTGACTTATGCATGAAAGGGTTAATAGATGTAAGATGCTTTTTGATTTTCTGCTAATAAAGCTCCTTGAACTTTAACACAGATGCTTGGGCAGAGGAATTAAACACTAAGGAATTAATAAGTAAATGTGAACAATCAGTAACTGATAAATGCAGAGTGGTGGTCAGCCCATTCATCAAAATCTATTGTTAGTTCTAGAGGAAAAATTCCTAGTCATTTGTGTGGCTGAAATGATTCTTTTCCACAAGCAAATTACAAATCGCCTCAATTGACAGAGGCAGAGTAAACCGGCCAATCAGCAGCTGTTGCTATGGAGCGGTTACTATGGTTTGATGTAACCTCGTGTATATGTTGTAAAATCGCGTTGCCATTCACAAACATGATCTGACACGCAGGCAGATTCAATCCTTTTTAGCATATAATCAAAGTAGTAGTTTGTATTTGGGTCATGGGGGTGGGATGCATGTGATTGGCTCTCGTTGACAAGCACGGCTATTGGCTGTGGGTTCAGCCAATCACAGCCCACGCTCACACTACACACCTGAGTCCGCCTCCACTGGGGAGACAAGTAGCGGAGCCCTCTCGTGATCATCAAAGCAGTTAATTTCAGTAATTAGCTCATAATTACTAGGTAATTCAGTGTTCATCACATCTCATTATTTTATGAACTCATATTTTGCAGGAATGGTACTCTGTTTTTTTTTTTTTTTTTCTTTTTTTTTTTTTTTTTTATGAATGCTGAGCTGCCATTAACAAATCTGTGACTACATCAGCCAACAAATTAACACTGAGCTGCCTTTAAGCTACAGACAGAAAAGAAGACATCCGCATGTTTAGTTATGAATGCATGAAGCATATGAGTGAGGCGTTAAATGTCAGAGAAGTTCCACTGGAGATGTGACATTTATGAGTATATAAAGTCTGCCGTCAAGTCATCATATTTCTTTCTTTTTTTAAAAAATTATTAACAGCGTAGTCTGCGTTTTATGTGTACACATTTAATTTCTTAGATTCGCAGTTCGTAATTGCACGTCAAAACTCCTATTGCTCGTTTAATAGACATGTAAGCTTGAAATACTTGCAGGAAAAATTAAACAAAAAACGTGGAACTGTGTACGTGGGATTGTACACTAAAGAAAAGTGTGTGGATGTCAAGTACATCAAACATTACCCACTCAGAATGAAATCATAATTGTAAACGGGCTGCCTTGTAGCTTCTTTATTAGGAGTTTCCAGTAGCTTTTTATCTGTCTGTTTAAGATCACAAGCAATTCCAGGTACTTTAACCTCCTGGAGATGCACTAGGGTTAAGTTTCTAGATAAAGCAAAAGGAGAGGATTGCTATTTTCAACTTGTAAAAGAGGGAAACATGAATATCCGTCTCCTCCTCTGTGCCTGTGAATGCTTCAGTTGGCATTTTATTTCACTGATGTTTGATTGGAAAAATACATGCATGGGAAAGTATTTCTGTCAGTCATGATTGTCACATTAACAGTTTAGCACCGGATTGATTTTCACATTTTGAGCAGGTTGAAAAAGAACAAAGAGGAGGAGGAGGAGGAGGAGGAGGAGGAGGAGGAGGAGGAGGAGGAGGAGGAGGAGGAGGAGGTGGGCTCTGGCGGTGATGATGTATTAGGAAATAATGATGTTTCCAAGAATTTATATCTATACATGTTTTTTCTGTTTTGTTCCCAGCAGTACCTTAGACCTTGTAATACACATTTATGCTTTTGTGGTGTGTTTAAATCGACTCGTTTTGCAATTTGACCCGGCAACAGTTGTCGGTACATCCAGTATTACCGCTGTAGACTCTAATTAAGGCCTGCTTTTAACTCTGTACACAGTTCCTGGACATGTTGTATCATTGGCTCAGATTCTCCTGGAACATTTTAATTGGGAGTGAAGATATGCATCCTGACTGGATTTGTATTTTTTATTATTATTATTTTATTTATTTATTTATTTGTTTATTTATTTTCCAGTTTAAAGCTCTTTCAGGTTTTTACACTCTTATTTGGAACAGAAGTCATGTCCCAGTTCCTCCTTTTGGATGAGTTATTCCTGTGGTGCATCTGTTGCAGGTTAGATCCATTCTGCACAAAGAAAACATGATATGTACACTTTCCACTTTTTATTTCAATTATTTACCAAGCTGAATTTATCTTCATATTCTCAAAGATTTGGAGTGAATAAAAAAAAAACAACAATATTTCCAAACACATAATTAGGTCTGACATGCTGTTAATTATTAGAATGTTCCTAAAATAAATTCAGTGTTTAACCTTTGTTTTTTTTAGAGCAGTTTTAAATGTTTTGACATCAGGAATAATATTGCAAAAGAACAGCTAGAAAAAAACTGAAAGTGATATTAGTATTTGATGTTACGTGCATCACTTTGAGCCATATTTGTGTTTTTTATGAGCCTATGTGCTCTTACATCCGCAGCAAATGCATGTTATGTCACTGCAGACAAAAAACTACCATAAAATACATAAATAAAATAGTCAGCTGGTCATTTGGATGCATAACTTGTAAGTAATGGTTTTAAATAGCTACACCACAAGGAATTACTGGAATGTGTTTTTTTTATTTTTTTTTAATTTCAGTAAATCTACAGCACACTAGAAGATGGTACAAGCAGGTTAAGATTCGCTGCAGAGTTTCTAAGGCAACCATTTTCCAAAAATCCTCCACCTCCTTCCCAAATTTTTGTGTGTGTGTTTTTTTTTTTTTTCTTCTTCTGGAGAAGCAGTGACTCTGCTACTGTGCATCTTTTTTTCATATGAGCAAAGGTTTAAAATAGCTGAGACTCCTGCATCAGCCAAGAGGGAGATTCTTTGAGCTGTAATGTCATAACTGCAGCTCTGAATGTAAATCTTAGCCTAATGTGAACTGTAACCAGCCTGCATTGTAACCCAATATACACACGCATATACAGTATCTTTATACATATACACACACAATGGCTTTTCTTGTTTCTTTGTTAACAGGCATAGGCAACTTTTACAAATTCTCTTTATATTTTGGAGTCTGCCACATGTTGTGTCTTTCAAACATATAACCCGACAAAAACCGTGACACTGCTTGAGCCATGGGAGTATCCTCTTGTTAAAATCCGTTTGAGGGAGTATGACCACTCGTCACCTGCTGTCCCTCTTGCTTGGCTAATGAGGAGGCCACTGCACCAGTCGGGACTAGGTTATTATTTTTTTGTCCTTTTCTTGCTACGCACAAAGAACAAGAGAGCATTGCATGACATCCTGTCATGCTGTAGCAGCAGGCCAGCAGATGCTCCCAGGGCTCTTTGTGTTTATGTTTGTTGGTCCTCTGTGCCTGTTCTTGCATTTGCCTGAACTTTGCTCCACTGATACCAATTGTTTCCTCGCTCGTGCATTGTTGTGTATGTGTGTGTAGTTGGCCCAAACTCGGCTTGGCCCGGAGGTTATGTGTGGAGGTTTGATTGTGCCGTGCAGCTCAGAGTACGGCTGTGCTTTTTGCTACTTAAGGTCTTTTCTCGGATACCCATTGGACAGGGCAACAAAGGCCCTACTGCGTCTTTGAGGGGCACAAGTTCCTCACTTGCTTTTCCCCCCTTATTTCTTCTTGCTGTCACAGTGTCTCCCCCCCTGGCTCAGTCCGGCCTCGCTGACAGCAGCGCTGAGGCTCAAGCAGCTCAGCTCAGCAGATTCGAGCAGGAAAAATAAAACGTCCTCATCATGGACTATTCTCTAAGGCTATGTGGTGCCAGTGCTCTCTTACAGGCTGAAATCAGGACAGCCAAGAGACTCAAGGGGTCTCAAGGATTTCTGACACTTTGCATGAGCTGATTTGCCGGGAGTAGGCACAAAGTGTGGAGACGTCTGTTGAAGTCAATGTGGCGGTGATTGTCAGAGGTATGTTTACAAAGACTCCGTTGTGTCCTGAAAGAGGCCGAGGCTAGATGGGAGAACATGTGACCTGATGGCTTTTATCTGTGTAAAGCATCACTTGTTCAAGGTACGACATCCAGATGAGCGGCCTGATAGTGTTCATGACATTTAGCACCTGTTAAAGCCTGACATTTAGCTACCATGACTTTTGAACTGCACTGACCTGAGCTAAAAATAATGGCTCACTGTATGAAACATTTATTTTGGAGGTTGTTCGCCTCCTTTGTTTTAGTTGTGAGGTCTTTTGGATTTTATTTATTCATTTAATTAATTTTAGTCTTGTGTTCTTGCTCTAAAAAATACTTAAAAAAAAAAAAAACTTAACTGTTTGGGTTCTTAAATATGATACAAATCATATTAATAACAACCTGGAATTCTCTATTATCAGTTTTATTTGATGATTCCATTAAATATATGATGATACATGTAATATTAGCAAAAATGAATAAATCTTTTTTTTCTGTTTTATGATTTCAATTTCTTTTTTGAATCTCATGAAATATAACCAAATTTTTTGATGAAGTCTCTGTTTAATTAATTTAATACAATGAATGAAACAAATGTACCCTAATTTGCAGATAAATAAAATACAGCCTTTTTCTCTCCAATTTTTCCCAATTTATACTAAATTCAATAAAAGCTTTTTAAGCATGTTTTTTTTTTTTCAGTTAATACAAGCAGGTTGACCTTATGACTATGTTCTAGGCCTTATTTGTGCAAAATGAGATATATTAATACGGATCTGAGCTCCTGCAAAGGCCTCAGTATAAAGAAAAATATGCACTATTACACGTTTTTGTCAATGAGATTTCAGGAAGGTTAATAAAAGAATATTAACATGCAAATAAAATCTCATTCATCTGATTTTGCAATTCAGATGTAGTTGTTGTAGACGTAGTAAACTCTGCCTCCTTTTAATAAATGCACATTCTGAAACAATTGTACCTATCTACAGATTTGTATTACATATTAATATATTTGTTGATAACATTTTTTCACAATTATAATATTTTTGTAATGAACTGGATATCAGGTTGAAGCTCTGCAAGTAAATATTTTATTAATAGCTTTTGTATATAAGATTAATTTTAATTTGTATCCTTATTCTGCAGAAATGATGTGGTTTTAGCTGTTCATATTGATTCTAAGTATAGCATAAAGGCCTGCGCTGTGAGCTTTAGGAAACTGTTCTATTCATTAGCTTTAATAGTATTAAATGATTAACATTCACTATGCAAAGAAATAAATATAAAAAAAATCAAATGTTCCAAGAGGGGATGCAAACCCTGCACGTCTTTTCAATGTGCTGTTTGAATAATTGTACCAAATTGAGTCCCTTCTGGATATTCTCCCAGTTAGTTTCATAAAAATCAATCTATTTGTTCATGATTCATGCTGGTCACACAGACAGATAGACAAGAGTGAAAACAATGCCCTGCTTCTCTGTCACCAGGGTAAAATATATTAGTACGTCATTATTTAAGGGTTTTGTGCATATTGCCCTTGGGTTTCAGAGAGTCTTCTTTTTTTTTTTTTTAGTCTTTTCTGCTGTGAGGTTCTAAGATAGAGACATTATTCATTGGCTTGTGCTGATAGTGAACTTTTGACCACCTCTCTGCCTGTAAATGCTGCATGTGGGTGTAGTAAATGTGTGCAGTCAGAAACAGGGATACCATTTAAAACATTTGTCTTATCAGAGACTGTTCCAACGGTCCATACTGCTATGATCTGTTTTCACGCTGCTTAGATTCTGTATCAGAACAACAAGGAAACCACAGGATCAAATTCATAAATCTCATTCATCTACAGCATTTCACTAATATCATTTATTCACTTTCAATCTCTGTAAGTACAGCTCTTCTGAATCTAAATCATTTTGACATCATGGTTTTTTTTTTAGTTTTTTTTACTGCCTTTTTGGCTGGTTTTTCTTTTCTCTGAAGGGTAAAGACCCCAAAGCCCAATACAGAGAAGGGTTTTTTTTTTTTACTTGGAAAGAGTTCTTTTGTGTGCACGTATTACGAGCCATGCTCTTGGCCTGTTCATCTTATTCTGTTGTAAGTTGTTCTTTGAAATTAAATTCCTCAAACATTCCAGCTTATCAAAAGGTTTTTGTATGAGGAGGTCCATTTTTGATCAGGCTCACTGAGTCCAATCCACCTCAGTCCTTTAAATACTGCTCCTGTTCTCATTTAATTAAATTATTTTTATTCTTTAAAATAAGCATGTCTCTTTTGTCTGTAAAACCTCCTTTGCTTTTTCTTACTCAGTCAGTGTAGTAAGAAGTACTCATGATAAACATCAAATACCTGCTGGGTTTTCACATCTTTAAATACTGTTTTTCATCCGTTTGACAAAATGCCTCTGGGAAAGTCACAGTAATTCTACTGTGATGATGTGATATTTTTAATATTGAAATACTTTTTTTGATTAATTGTAGAAAAAAAACATAATTAAGCGTAATGTGATCTTATTTTTTTTTTTTTTGTATTTAAAATGTATTTTAATTAATATGTTTCTCCTCTGTGCATTGATCGGCTCATTAAAAACAAAAATAGATACTTTTTCTTGATATTTTAACGCAGCGTATGTCTGAGAAAAATAATTTCTCAGCGGCAAATTGAAAAATCTGTTCCCTAATTCAATTTCTTTATTTATTTCTTTATTTTTTTAATTTTCCTGCTAAAAGAACATAATGTCAAAGGAAATATAGTTTTGTTTGTTTTTTTTAAATTATTATTATAACCGAAACACCTTGAATTTTTTTTTCCTTTGTTTCGTTGCTGTTATTGTATGGCATTCTCCAAGCTTAAACACTATGGTGGTGTTGTACACTGAATTATTGATCACCCAGCATGGCTAGTATTGAGTTATTAAGCTGTGTGTGTTACACAGATTGATTGTCCAAAGTTTTAAAGGGAACAAAAAGGTCACAGCGAACACAATAGTGTCCTTTCACTATCACAGCAACATCATATTGTTTTGTATTGAATAGCTTCATGCAGAAACCAGATTGGTCATGTAAGATAAACAGGAGCGCACACTTGTCACAGGCTGACAAGGAAAATAATTGTTATATGACTGATTATTTTGTCTAAAGTCAATTTTTCAGACGTTTACTCGTGCGCGAACAGATGCTTTTCTTCTGAGTGTTTTTATTTTTCTTAATTTTATTTTGTCGATTGCAATTTTATTATACATTTATTAAAAAATGTATGCATTTTAAGCCAAATATCGTTAGATCTAATGAGTAAAATTTCAGATCTAAGGTTATTGATTTATTTTTTCAGATTGTAAAACAGAAATTTGAAGCCCATTCATCTGCACAGTGTCTTTGAGTCCCTTGTTTTATTAATATTTAGATGTATTGATAGATATTTCCAGCTTGTCTTTGCCAATTTGACCTTTTCGTCTTTTATTTTCAGCAGCTCATCCAAATTGGCAATAAATAAATAAATAAAATAAAAATGGCTTAGGAAATTCTGTTTCAAAATATTTTCTTTGGACGAACACAAAATGGTGGATGTACAGATGCACACGTAAAGGACATGTAGAACCCCTTAAAATGGCTCCAAGTAAAACAACCAATGGTGTGCCATCTTGGCCTTTTACAACAGCCTATCGTAGCCCAGCGGCTGACGTACTACACCTTTACAGCAGGGAGACAAAAGGCACCATGATAGGTTACTGGAATCCCACTCGAGCATCCCTATTGGCCACAGTATTCACCGATGTTTGACAGTTGGGTAGAGTTACTAGGCTGAGCGGCAGAATTGGCACAGTTTTCTTGCCCCCTGTGCAGTCAGTGTGTCAACCAATCACAACGAGCCGGTGCAGGATATGGGTGCGGTGAATGCACTCAGGGGCAGGAAACTACGTTAGCACATTTCATCACCATTTTGTTCCCTGTAATGTAGCCATATGAGAATTGTTAGTGTATTCGCCAAAACACTTAATATGTCACAGAATCTGACCCCCCCACACCCCCACCCCTAGATATTTCCCCTTTACAGTATTGAGACATTTGGTGGTTCAAAGGCGCCATGGCCCCCTTGAACATGGCTGTGCCTCACCACACTCCAAGCCAAACTGGAGAATAGAGATGCCATGTGCAGTTTCATGGTGCCGACTGGTGATGAGTTGTTCTGGGGCAGGCACCGATCCACCCCCAAGAAGCCACAATTAGCTTTTCTATCGGGCTTTCAGGTATGTCTGCAAAGCACTGAGGGAGGCGGCCATTGTTTGATGACATGTGGAGTTCTCTTGTCTCCCCCCCTCTCGGTTCTTTGGGGCAAATGGATGGTATGCGGTGTGGCTGATTGGAGGTGAGAGCCATATCGGTCGCTGGAGATTCACTAATGCAAACTCAAAACTACTGTGTATTCACTATTCACAGTCAATGCTCACAAAGTAATCAGATAGCTGGCCAACTGACAAGCAGCAGTGGAGTGGAATGTAGAGAGTGGAGAGAGATGGATGAAAGACAAGGCAAATGCCAGCCTTTGTGTCGGTGAGCGAGTGTGTGTATAGCTCACTCAAATGATGTAGCCATGCATCCACTCAAAATACAGAAGATTTATTGTTTTTATTTTCCCCCCATTTGTTTTTCTGCACGTCTATTAACTAGGTCATTTTCTCTCTGGACATTAATTTCATGATGTGATAACTCTGAAGGATGCACCGCTCAGAGAAAAAAAAAAAAAAAAAAAAAAAAAAAAAGCTTTTACCAAATGGTGCTGCCGAATCGTTCTTTATTTGTCATGTGTCTGTATACTGTATAATTTCAGCTACTGAATTAATTCTGTGCGGAGCTCCCGGTGTCAGTCAGGAGAATGGAAGGAGCTAAATGAGTGGGCATTGCAGCCAAATACAAGAGCAAGAGTCATTCCAGGTTAATTAAATCCCTGCTTTGAGTCTGCCATGAACACGGACCTCTTTCAGAGTGATAACGTAAAAAAAAAAAAAACTCCTTTATTTCAACTTGGGTGTCGCCACCAACACATTCAACCAGTCTGATCAGGTTTCCATGTTATAAATGGACAGGCATTTTTTTTTTTTGTTAAAGCACACACAGGCTGTCGCACTCACAACAAATGACTAAACAGTGTCACAGTTAATTTTTCCAGCTGGATTGTGAAAAAGCAGAAAAAAGTAACCCTCTATGCCACTTTTCTTGTCTGAATTATCCCATACTGTGGCCGCATCTGATCTTTGTCAAGCATGAATACGTGCCTTTCTACAAAAAAACAGACTGCTTTTTGTGCCAAATAAGTATTTTCTATGCCTCCCAGCTTGCACTATCTATAAAATGGTGTGTTAATGCAAAGGCAGCATTACTCTATGGCTTCCTCTATAATTATATCCCACATTATGGCGTCTTTGGTTCACCGTTTGCATTTCCTATGTTCTGTTTTTAGTGGTGTTCTCAATAGAGATTAACAAGGCTGTGTTGTTGGTTATCCCTCCTAAGGCTCTAGAATAAGTTGCTAGTCTCCTGCTGACTTTCACTCTCAGCGTCCCCTCATGGTGCCTCATTAAGACGCCGAGAAACAAGCGCCTTCGACCCAACACGACTGTAAGGCCAAGCTTAACATGACGCTACTACAACACATTATACAACCCACTGTGTACTGTGGCCTTGGTTTGCTCCAAGCATGTTTTCTTAGATTTTGTTTTGTCCCTGTTTTTCTAGTCTATTTTTATTTATTTTTTTTAATTCCCAGAGAGGAAGACAAGCGGGTGGAGTCGGGTATGGGGGGAGTCGATCTTTATTTATTTATTTATTTATTTTTCATCTAAGAACAAAAAATAAATAAATAAATAAATAAGCGGGTGATGGGATTTTGGGATAAGCAGTTGTTTTCTCACTGAGCGACGTTTGGAGGTCATCTCTTCGCCGAGTAGGGTACTAGCGAGAAGCCAAAGAATTTTATTTTAATATGAATAATGCATTGACAGTGTCTCTGTTTTCAGCCCACATCTCTTTTTTTTTTTCTTTTTTTTACACAATTTTTAATCTCATTCAGCTCCCTTCACTGAAGTTCTGGTGCTGTGCTTTAAATTTACAGAAGTCAAATACAGTCAAACAAGTGTCTTTTCCCATAATTATTCTAGTTTCTGATTTCATCTGTTTGAATTGTTAATATTCCTAGTTCTTTTACCAAATAAATAGCATGCTTTGGTTATTGCATATTCTTCACTAAATTATAGCACATGTGAGCTTTTTTTTTTATTGTACATGAATCCTCTTTCTACTATAATGTTGCCTTTGCTGAAATGTGTGATTAAATATGTACATGTCCTTCCTTCTCTGTCATATAATGCACATTGTTTCTTACAACTGGGCGGCATTATTATTTTGTTCTGCAATCTGCACCTTTCAACGGTTTGTTCTGTTTCTTGTTTCTTGTCATGCTTTTTTATTGCACATATATGTATGGCAGAGAGCAAGTTCTAAACCCAAATGTGGCGTTGTCTGTTTCTTTTTCTTGTTCTACAGAGATGTTGAAGGAGTTGAACCAACAGCGCAGAGCGAAAGAGTTTACAGACCTGAAAATTATTGTTGAAGGCAAAGAGTTTGAAGTCCACCAAAATGTTCTAGCTTCCTGCAGCTTGTATTTCAAGGACCTGGTGAAAAGGTTTGCCTTCGCTTCCCTCCCACCAGCTGTTGATCCAATCTGTTCTTTTCATAGGGCGCATTTGTGTCGCTTTTTTCCCTTCCCCTCTCTCTCTTGCAGGTGTGTGAAGACTTTGGTTCCTAGCACAGGGCCAGCAGCCATTCCTTCCTCCTTCTGCTCAAATGAATGTATCTGAAACTGGAGAAAAAGGTCAACCCTCGTCATTACCTTTCCTCCCCATGTAGGGCAATTTAACCACATTTCCATTTTAATGAGCAGTGAAAATGTTCCATGACTGGGGATGTTTTATAAAACTCAAGGGCCAAAACAAAAGAATCATACATTGTACACGGCTGGTAATTTGCCAAAGCCACGCTGTCTTCTGTGGGCAGAGGCATTTTTGTCTCCCAAACCACCATATATTTCTGTTGCTAATTCTTGAGTTTTTGCTCAAAAACACCCTTTTCATATGCTAATAATTGTTGGTTAGTGCAATATAAAGACATTTCAGAGTCATAAACAAAGGACAAAACAAAAGAACATCTAAGACAGCTCACTGAACCATCACTTTCACAGGTTAATACCACCCTTCACTAATGTATTCATTTGATGTAGATCTAAGTATTCCCCTAGTATTCTGCCCTTCATTCTCCATATTTTTTGTCTTCATGGGCTGTTTTGTTTCAGTGAGTCCCTGCCTGAGTACGTGTGTGTGTATGTGTGTGTCAGCTTTGAACCTTTTAAGTGTCTCTAGATGTGCTAGCACATGTGTGTATAAAGTATGATAGCACAAGTATGTCTTTTTTTATCTGCCTTGTTTCCCAGTTAGGGAATACCACAATTCCCTCATGTCCTCATCCTTACTTCACATCCTTGCAGGTGTTTTCGGCTTGATTGAAAGTCCCCTGGACCTAAACTTGTTTTGCCACCTTGGTGTGTTTGTGTGTGTGTTTGTGCTTTTTTTTTTTTTTTTTTTTTTTTTTGCATGGCTAGGGATGAAGTGCTGAGCAAAGACAAAGGCAAACAGAAAGGCACACAGTCGCTAACGGTAGCCGCTATGCCTTAGGGAAGCTTGCCACTCTCGCCCTGCAGCCGTGCAGCCTCCACAGCGAACTCATCAGAGAGCAATGAGCTGCTTATCAGCCGCCGCGCCCTCCTCAGTCCTCGCCGATATACTTGTTCCTTCAGAATAGGGGCCGAGTTAGGAAGATCAGAGGTAGAGTCGCCACTGCACTACGTCTAAGACCACTCATCTCCATGGCAGTTACACTCTTTTAAACACCCCATGAATAAAAAAGAGAGACCGAGTCTTTGTTTTAACCTTGACAATGGCAAAGAAGCCTCCTGAGCGACTGAAGTGACATTGGAGAGAACTGAAGCCCCCATGCTGGTCATCCTGTCTATCAGACGCTCTCGGATCTGCCTCTTATCGGGGACGTAGCCGGTTCATTTCTGCATAAACACAGGACCCCTGAAAGACACTCAAGCTCCCAGAGGAGCTTTATGAATTTCATCGAGCTCATCTTCATGCCTGCTGCTGCCTACATTGACTGATTCTTCTTGTTTAATTTGACAGTTTAATAGAGCAAACTCTCATTAATTGGTTAATTAATTGTAAAACTACTTTGATTTATTGTCGTAACACTGTCATTTTTCACGAGATTATGTCTAAAATAGAAATTTTCTCATTTGACTTCACACTGGAGAATATCTAATGAATTTGTTATACTAATTGTTAATTTTGCGAGACGTCTTTGGTTCGATGTAATGAAGTCATGATCATCAGAATTATGCCAACGCGACATCGTTGCTGTTGGGTTTACAAGGCGTGTAGCACCTTGACTTTATGGAAATGAGAGTTGTGTTCGTGAGAAAAGGCTGACAGGCGAAGGTCAGACAGGCAGCAAAAAACAAAGAAGTATGAGGTTGATCGGGCAAACGTATGAAAGAAGAGAAGACATAGTTTTGGCTGCAGCTCTGAGGCCTTTACAGCCAGGAGGAGTGTCGCAAGCTCAGTCAGCGGGAGGCGAACAGAGCCAGAGGCCTGTCTGTCATTGAGTTACTGCCTCCGACATGCCGCTTAGGTCACTTTTCCATTGCGGCTGAAATTGTGCTGATGCTATTCATGGTTCAATACAGTCCACAACGTTATGAGGCCAGATAAAAGGTAGACAGACAGACAGACAGATAACAGGCGAAGAAAAAAATTCAGCCAACCATCTCCAACTGCGATCATTCAGGAGGTTTTTACCACAGCACAGTCCAAGATGTGTGTGTGTGTGTAGATATTTTGCTTGGGATTTGGAAAATGTGTGTGCATGTAAGTGTTGTTGACATAAAAGCCTGTGCTCATGTGTAAGTGCATGCCTGCTTTACTGTATGTGTGCGTGCGTGTGTGTGTGTGTGTGTGTGTGTGTGTGTGTGTGTAGGATGCAAGGACATAATTCTTGTGTGTTATCCAGGCAGGTTGCCATTAGTGTGAAAGAAGTGGAGATGTAATGCTGGAGGGTTAGGGAGTGCACGTCAAGCTCATTTTCACTAGCCTACCCACACATGCCCATATGCGCACACACACACACACACACACACACACACACACACACAGCCCAATGACTCACTTAAGAAATGAAATGCTTAATTGGCAGTGAGCCCAAATGTAGCAGATTGCAATTGCAGAGTAATTATAAAAATTCATTTCTGATATTAAAAACCTCCCTTTTTTAGAGATACTATACATCTGCTACTTGGTAGTCATGAGTTTAAGCAGAAAATGTAAAGTAGTTTCTCAGCAACAATGCATGATATACCCCCCCTCCTAAAAAAAAAAAAAAAAAAAAAAAAACCTGCACAAAGACGTAAAGTTCACTGCCACATTCTATCAAGTCTTTCATTAAATCTTTTTAACAAACTCGGGCTCCGTTTTTTGCCCGGTACTCCTCCGCTGCTCAACCTGACTTAAAGTATTCAGTCCTCTTCTTTGATATGTGTCCATTCAAGCTGCCATCTCACCCCATGATACCTGAAGGATGTAATACCGCTCCGAAATGTGCGCTCACGTCCGCCCTTGCCCCCACCCAAAAACCTATTACCCTACTCTTTAAAGGGCCATTGCGTGGAGCAGAGAGACAGATCATCCCCGGTAATTCCATTTTACCCCTTGGGATTTTGCAATAAGTGTGCTCTGCAGGCATTTAATTTATGACCACTGTATCTTCCGCACCACAGTAATGTAAAAAAAGCTCTGAATCTTTGAACGGTCCTGACACAGGCTTTCAAGTAGGGATGTACTGATGCCGATACCGGTATTGGGTATCCGTCCAATACTGCGCGTGTGTACTTCTACTCATAAAAGTGCTCCGATACAAGCACACAGATACCACTTTACAGCAGCGTGACGTTCACAGTTAAGTGCAGCAGGTACGTGGCGGAGGAGTAATGTCAGCAGTGTGGAGATATTTCAAAATAAATGACGGTGAGAAAAGTAACGGTGACTGAAAGTTGCGTTAAAGACACAGATGGAGCGTTCTGTCCGTCCTCTGTGTACATTCTGTACATAATTCTGTCCGTTTTCCGTGTGCTCGTGGAGGCGTACTCAGACGGAGAATTCGGAGCAGTATCACCAGGAACCGTGGAGGTAGTGGATCTTTTCAAAGAGCGACCACTGACATATTTATGACAACTACCCTCATCAGTATCAACATTAGCATCCACATTAGTATTACCTCTGCCGTCATCGCCATGTTTGTTATTATTTATTTTCTTCTTCTTCGTCTCAAAAAACTTTATTCTTCTTTGAGATATTTTGCAAGTATTATTAAGTAAGAGCAGGACCCTCTGGTGGATTGATTGAGAAACGCTCATTCCAGTGCATTAAATGTCAGTAACAGCACTTTTGCCGTGTTTCCACTGCGTCGACTCGGCTCGGCCTTTTTGCGTTTCCATTACGAAAAGGACCTGGAATCTGGTACCCAGTACTAGTTTTTTGGCATCACCTCTGCCAAGGTTCCAAGCGATACTAAACCGTGACGTATAAACACTGAATACCACTGATTGGTCAGAGAGTTGTCTCTGTGACCTGCCGTTTTACAAAAAACAGATGCAGAAGTGGACAGTAAATACAGCGGTACATTAATCCACATGATAACAGCGCAAAACTACACCATGGTCGGTCGAGGAGATTCAGTCTTCGGTGGCCGACGAAAAAATTCAGACGAGACAACACGCAATGAGCGAGTTTATCTGCAACTCTCTGAGCAGACGACACGGAAATAACGCGCCACATCGCTATGACATCCAGGTACTGAAAAGTCAGTAGTATCCTGTAATGGAAACGGTCTCCAGGAATACCGAGTCGAGCCGAACCGAGCTGGTTCCATGTAGTGGAAACGCGGCATTTGTTAGTCAGACTAATGACAACGATAATAAAGTACGTAAATCAGTAAAGTTTATTTATAAAGCGTTTTTCACAGATAAAAATCACAAAGTGCTGTATATAAAATGGGTGCAATAAATCAACATAAGAGTAATTTCATCAAATAAATTAAAAGGATAAATCCATCAACGAAAAGCTTTCCTAAACTAGAAGCACTCGGAGAGCGCAGACCTCCGCCAAGGCTGATCAGTGGCCCCCCCCGTGGGCCCCCCACGCCAAGGAGGTTATGTTTTTGCCAGGGTTTGTTTGTCTGTCCGTTAGTGTGCAACATAACTCAAAAGTTATGGACAGATTTTGATGAAATTTTCTGGTCTGCGCCCCCCCCCCCGTGGGCCCCCCCACCCCCGATCACCACCAAAATTTAATCATTTCTTCCTTATCCCATTTCCAACAAACCCTGAAAATTTCATCAAAATCTGTCCATAACTTTTTGAGTTCTGTTGCACACTAACGGACAGACAAACAAACAAACAGACAAACAAACAAACCCTGGCAAAAACATAACCTCCTTGGCGGAGGTAATAAAAACGTCTTGAGCGCTAAAGCACATTTTCTAAAATAACTAAAAACTGTAATGGTATTATTAAGTACTCATATCGGTACTCGATATCAGCAAGTAATCAAATGTAAGTCGGTTTGGAAAAAAGTAGTATCGGTGCATCCCTACTTTTTTGCCATTTGTTCCTGGCTGCTCCCCCTTCTCTGTCAACCCATGCTGCTCTATGCCTGTGAGTCAAAAAGGTGGGACGATGAGCCCTTTGTCAGCGTCGACCCTGTGTGTACGCTTCAGCTGAGCCACGAGGGAACGACCTTCAACCATGTACATACATTCGGTTGTCCCTCCGTTTCTGTAATTTTGTTTAGTAAGTCTCAGAAATTACAAATAACATTGCAAAATCATAATTAAAGTTTTTGTCACAGTGTTACTCTGCATAATTAACAGGCCACCGTCGCTTTTCATACAGACTACAAAATGGCTCCACTAAAAACTCATTACAGCAAAATATGCCGATTATCCAGGGTAACAAGGACATCACAAAGAACTACTGTGGATTTTTAAGGTCACTTTTAAAGCTGCGGGCGCGCCATTAAAAATTTTCATTCAGATCTGTTCTGTTATTGGAACAGGGCAAATAAAATGTTTTATATGTGTAGATTATGCAGGAAATAAGTGAAACTACTTTAGTTTTTGTTCGGCAAAGGTTTGATATGAAGATTTGTGCTGTTCATGTTGCATGCATGTTACCTAATGACATCTGTAACAGACTTTATACTGATGTTTATGTAAGAAGTAAGGAAGGTATACTGCTAGTACACTGCAAAAATCCAAATCTTACCAAGTGTATTTTTCTTATTTCTAGTCAAAATATCTCATCACACTTAAAATAAGACATAATCGCCTAAAGGGTAACTTTTCAGTGAGATATAATAACTTATTTCGAGACAGTAGATCTTGAAAATCTTATTTCAAGAAATCACTTTTTCACTTGTTCCATTGGCAGATTTTTTTTTGCTTGAATTAAGATAAAAAATCTTGAATTAAGCAAAACAATCTGCCAATGGAACAAGTGAAAATTATCTTGGTAAGATCTCTTGAAATAAGATTTTCATGATCTGTTGTCTAAAAATAAGTTCTTATATCTCACTGAAAAGTTACTCTTAAGGTGATTATGTCTTATTTTAAGTGTGATGAGATATTTTGACTAGAAATGAGAAAAATACACTTGGTAAGATTTGGATTTTTGCAGTATAAACTCCCTATACTGAGTCTGATCCCTCTCTTTGGCTATGTTCAGACTGCAGGCAAATGTGTCCCAGATCAAATTTTTTTTGCCCGTATGTGACCTGTATCTGATCTGTTAAAGACAGTTTGGACAGCACAAATCTGATTTTTTTTTTTTTTTTTCAAATCCGACCCAGGTCACTTTCATACAGTCGCGGAAAAATTTATTAGACCATCAAAAGTCATCAAAAACAATGGTTATGCTATCAAGTACTAACTCCTGTGTGTATCATGTGATTAAGACAGAAAAGAAAACATGGAATGCCTAAAAGCACTGTTTTTGTCAGTACAATTCCATAACTATTGATGTAATAACTAAAGTGATTTTGGTTATTATCAAGAAAACATGGAAAATGTCTTGATACCAGCTCTGAAATGAACTCTTATGAGCTATTTTTGTTGTTATCATTATATTTGTTCAAACAAATGTACCTTTAGTTGTACCAGGCATTAAAATGAACAAGAAATTGAAGAAAGCAAAGGTGGTCTAATAATTTTTTCCATGACTGTATGTAGTCCTAAATCTGATACATATCTGATATTTTGCTACGTGACTTCAGTTTGAACAGCCAGGTCGCATTTATCCGACCTGTTACGTCATTGAAATGCGACAAACATCACAATTCTGCGTCCCAGGAGAAGAAGCGTTGGGAAAAACATACTTACTTCCATAAACACAATGTTTGCCTGAGTGGTCACGTATTACATCAGGACCCCTTTTGCTCATGCGGGTCACTTTAGTTCATACTGAAAACTGATAGAAATCGTGTTTAATGTGTAATATGAATGAGCACACAAAAAAATCAGGTTACACCAAAAAATCTGAATTGTGCATTAGGACCTGCTGTCTGAACATAGCCTTTTACCCATCTAGTGCAGATACAGTGCACATAAACTACCATTAACTTAGAAATAAACATATCTATACAGAAGGTCCTGGCACGACAAAATAGAGGAGAAAAACTATCTCAAGGTCAAGATGTCATGTAAGGACCAAATTTTGTTCTAAATATAGACCAAAGCGTTTCAGCGAGGGGCCTTCATCAATATATGATGATAATAATAATAACAACAACAACAATAATAATAATAATAATGATGATGATGATGATGATGATAGTAGTAATAGTAATAATAATAATAATAGTAATAATGGTAATAATAATAATAATAATAATGATAGTAGTAATAGTAATAATAATAATAATAATAATAATAATAATAATAATAACTAGAAGTACTCGCCAAGGCAGATCAGTGCCCCAGATTTGGATGAAAATTTCAGGAAATGTTGATATTGGCACAAGGAACAAATGATTACATTTTGGTGGTGATCGGGGGTGGGGATGGGGGCCCATGGGGGCCCACTGACCTGCCTTGGCAGAGGTCTGCGCTGTCATTTCTAGAAAAGCACTCGGAGAGCGCAGACCTCCGCCAAGGCAGATCAGTGCCCCCACCCCCCACCCCCGATCACCACCAAAATTTAGTCATTTGTTCCTTGTGCCAGTATCAACATTTCCTGAAATTTTCATTTAAATCCATCCATAACTTTTTGAGTTATCTTGCACACAGACAAACAAACCAACGCTGACAAAAACATAACCTCCTTGGCGAAGGTAATAATAATAATAATAATAATAATAATAATAATAATAATAATAATAATAATAAAATATCGACGCACAAACTTGACAAACTCACAAACCTTACATTCCAAGTCTTTCACGTTAAAGCTAGATGGAAGCCCTGAAAGTAAATGTCATGGTCAACACCAAATGTCTGACAGATTGACACTCGCATCGTCCTTTGTCCATTTTCTGTCGTCTTTACTCAAAAAAGAAAACTTTACCATAAACTTCTTCCATCAAGAGTTCTGTCAATCCAATATCCACAATCCAATTTTTTTCCCACTCATGCTGATGGCCTTGTGTTCACACTTGGACGGAGGTTGGGGCTTTTAACTCTCCACCTGTCACCCTGTCCTTTTGTCCTTTAGAGCGTCTGACTTGATCTGGACGCGTTCCAACCACCATAGCCTTTAAGTCTTATCACGACCAGCGGTACGGATGAAATATTGCGTCCCCAATACTGAACCGCAAACGCATGAAAAACTCCCAAAAGTCCAAACAATGATGAAGCTACCACATTATCTTTGTTTATTTACCACAGGTTTTAATGCTTTTTTTTTTAGTTATATCCTGATTTATGTTGTGGCGGAACATGTAAACGCAAGCCATTTTTAGCTCCGACGGCGCGGGCCTTGCATCCGAATGAAGCCTCTATCATTTAACATGTTTTGGTGGTGTATGTATTTCCACAGAATAAATGGTTTTCTAAGAACAAGCTAAATGTGTTCCCTGTAAAATGGGCTTTTTTTTCTTTTTTTTTTTTTTTTTTTTTTTTTTTTTTTTAGGTTAAAGGATGTGTTAGGATGGGTGTGAGTGTGGGCGAGTGTGTGTTGCTGCTCCCCTCCTTTTCCTCCCTGTCTCTGTTCACCACCATCTTGACAGTCTCTGCTGATTTTAAGACTTCCTCTTGAATAAGTGGTGCATTTTTCACAAACAAATTTCTTTGCCTCAGTGTGCCCATCTCCCCCCCATCCCCTCCCCATCCCTCCTCGCCCTGTCTCTCCTCCACTACCTCCTCCTCCTCCTCCTTTTCTGTCTCTCCTGTCCTTCCTGCTTCCATCTTTCACTATTTAAATTCAAGTCTGCAATCAGACGCAGCATAAATATCCACCTCTTTTAGAAGCTCAGGAAAGTCATTTCCATAACATAAGTGCTCAGACAAAACAAACTGCCACTTGAGCTGGTTCCTATTGCACTAATTGACCAGGTTGATGAGCATGCTCTTCTTTTATTTTTAGCTCTTTACCCCCCTGCCCTCCCCGTTTTTTCCTTCCTCCCACCTCCCTCCATCACTTTAACCCTGAACGACACTCCCCTTCCCTTCTTTCTGTCTTACTACCTGCCCCCACTGCAGGGCTTTGTGCGGAAAAAGGGCAATAACACTATGTGGCTTTTTGCTTTGCAGGAGGAAAAAGAGTAACTACCTTGGTTTTTCCAGCCAATGTCCATCCAGAGACAAATGCCATTGTCTTTTTATTATTTATTTTTTAATTTTTTTTGGATGTCCTTCTCCCCTCTCACCTCCTGAGTGCGCTTTAAATGACGACTAATGTCTCAGTTCATACACTACAGGCTACTGATGATTATTGCAGCGGGGACAGAGGCTCTGTTTAGGTGTGATGGTGGCTTTTTTTGGGGGTGGGCAGGGATATCTCTTATTTAAAAGACCAAGGCACAGTCATGGAACAACCCAACCCCTCCCTCAGAAGGATGGCTGCTGGCTCCCTGTGGAAGAACTGTCTCGCCCTGCCTCCCTCCTCTGCTTCGTCCTCATCAGCTCCTCTTCCTTTCCCTCCTCCTCCGCCGCCTCCTCCTCTTCTCTCGTCTTCACTTTAACCATTCTGTCTACCTGTCTCATCTTGTTTGTTTTGCTGTCTGTGTCTCACTAAATGCTGACTGTTTGTCATGATTTCTAATCCAACAAACTGGCTCCAACAGAAAAGGAAAAGAGACAAACACAAATGCACACACACAGAATAGACAGAGCTTTATCATTGTGCTACCATGAGTGACAGAAGCAAACAACCTCCATCCATCTTAATGTAGGCTACTTTTCATATTGTTGATGCCCGTAGCCGCAGGGAGAACGACACAGTAGCAGGGGGGGCATGGGTTCTGCATAGTTTTGATTCCATTTATTTTGCCCTTGAGTGGATTATTGTTTCACATGGGGCATTAAACATGGGTGGCGAGGTGTTATTTAACGCTCTCATACCTCCCCGGGGGGACCCTGCATGCGAACTAATCTCGGCCATTTGATCCTGGTGAAGTCACAACGTGGCCCAGTTCTGACAGCAGTCTCCACTCTCTGTACATCTCAGGCTCAGCATTACGAAAGGATATCATATTCTATTTAATTTGCTCATTCAAGCGCTCCCTGGAACCTCTTACACCATACCAGAAGGAGAGGATACACTTCTCTGATATCCAACATGCACACGCCAGCAATGTAGACTCGCACACAGACAGATACTATGACCAGCACATCATACGTCATCCATGTGTCGGTGTATGAGCCGTACAGTCGCTTTCCTTCTCTCTGTGTCATGTCTGTTAGCTCATATGTACTCTGCCATGTATGCATGTCCACCTCTTAAACTATGCATACATGAAAACATGTGATAAGCATGCCTGTTGATACAAAGCAATAACTTTTTTTGCCTAATCTTTGTTCAGAGAGTACATTTTGTTTCAGATGCAGCACTATAGTTGCAAATCTGCTAGTCCCATAGAAAAGTAGAAACCATCCAAAGTTCTGTTTCTGTCCTTTTTCACTTTGCGTTGATATTTTATTGTGTAATGATTCTCTTATTTTCTCCCCACTCTCGTACTGGCCCAGGTGTTTGTTATAGGTGTTGTGTGTAGCATACACGTATCTGTGTCCCTATCTTTTTTTTTTTTATTATTATTATTTTCCTTTTTTCTTTGCTTTTTCTTCTCGCAAAATCCCTCTAATTCACCTTTCTCTGCCCTGGTTGGTTGATCAGGTCATCTGGCGAGGCGAGAAGCGGGGAGATGCTGGAGTTGAAAATGAGCAACATCAACGCAGACGTGCTGGAGCAGCTGCTTGAGTTTGTCTACACGGGATCGCTGGTCATTGACTCGGCCAACGCCAAGACGCTGCTGGAGGCCGCCAACAAGTTTCAGTTCAACACCTTCTGCAAAGTCTGTGTCTCCTTCCTAGGTAGGAACAGCACAGGAAACAGTAGGGGGGAGTGTGTGTGCATGTGTGTTTTATCATGCACGTATTTCAGCAAACATCCAGTATTATTATCTAACCCAGTGTTTCCCAACCTTTTTGAGCCACGGCACATATTTTACATTAGAAAAATCACAAGGCACACCAAACAAATGGTCACAAAAAGTATTTTTATTGAATATAATGTAAATCTAGTCTCAGTTTACTTAGTGTGAAACCTGGGTCTGTTTAGTTGAACACAAAGCTGATATTCTTGCAGGAATTGAAGAAAGACAGAAAAGGGGGGGGGGGGGGGGGGGGGGGGGCATGGGAAACATTGTACACAACATTGGAACAAGAAAGCTGAGAGGGGTGCATCAGTGACTCCTTGGACGGACCCCCGGATTGAGGTCCGTTGTATAGTAGTATGGGAGGCATATCCCCCAGCCCCAACCTGATACCCGGGGTTCACAGGTAACTCACTGATTTGCACATCACGAGTAAGGGGGGGGGGGGCTTTATCAACAGACCACACCGCATTGGGGCCGGTTCATTTTCACTTTTATTTTGCAAAGGGAAACAGGAGACTGTTGTTGTAGAGTGGATCATTGGTGCGTGCAGTCGTATGTGTCTATATGACGCTGCTCGCTTACAGTACCAATCAGGTGGAACTGGATAACACTGGTCTACAAGGAAAATGCTTCCAGAATAAAAGTAATGAAATTTTACCACATGAGAGTCACTGATAAAGAAAAATCAAGTCAAAAATGCTGTTTGGCTGAGCTTTCCAAGATACAGCCTTGGGTCAAAATGTGAAACTCAAGAATTAACGAGAGAATGGGTTTGACTCAAAAGGAATATTTGTCTCAGAGCTACAAGATCTACTTCAAAACACTGTCCGCACATTAGAATACATTCACTTTACAGGTTCTATTTAGTGGAAGATTTATAAAACTATTATATAAATGTACATAAACCAATATATATATGTGTAACAACAATCATATACCTTGAAAACATCAGCAAAAAGGCACTTTTGTCATTTATTTTCCAATTAATCTTATTAAAATACGTAAAATTTAGCACATTTAATGTCTGAAGCAAATCATTTCTAAAAAATTGTAGACCAGTGTAATTTTCCACGGCACACCTGATGATTTCTCATGGCACGCAAATGTGCCATGGCACAATGGTTGGGAAACACTGATCTAACCTTATGCGTATCATATCTACAACCATAAGTGCTTTCAGGCGCTGTTATGTTTCATCACTATGCACAGCCTAGCACACAGGTGTCAAACATACAGCCTGCAGGCCAAAACCAGCCCACCAAAGGGTTCAATCCAGCCCACGGGATGAATTTTTGATATGCAGAAATTACATTGAAGATCTTAACAATCAGGGATGTTAAAATCTTTTTAGTTCATATTCCACATACATACCACTATGATCTAAAGTGGATCAGACCAGAAAATAATAACATAACAACCTATAAATAATGACAACTCCAAATTGTTCTCTTGTTTTAGTGTAAAAAGTAAAATTCCATAAAAATGTTGACATTTACAAACTATCTTTTCACACAAAATGTGAATAACCTGAACAAATATGAACATCCTGAAATGTCATTCTTTCATTCATTTATTTGTTTTGAGCAGAAGAAAAAATTAAACATTTTTTGAATACAAGGAACTAATGGCAGAGAAAATACATTAATAAATAAAGGTCAAGGCAAAGTGATCAAGACAAAGTAGCAATTGCCATGTACACTAGTAATAACAAAATAAATTCATTCAATATGTACTGCTCTAAAATGAGTGGGAAGAAGAAAACTTATTAAATCTCACCCCCATCTCACATTTATACAACATAACACATTGCTTTTGCGTCCTTAACCTCCTAAGACCCAGGAAATGTCAGCAAAGTACAAGCTTTTTTTGTTTTTTATTAAATAAGTGCCTATATTGGAAATATCATGATGCAACAGTTTTTTCAGATGCAGTTTTTAAAATGTTTATGGAATGTCCTTTGTGGTGGACAGTTTTCTCTTCTTTTTTTATATAAAGTTGTGAAACCTATAGCTGGGTCTTAGGAGGTTAATGATATAGTAACATCTGTTTAGAGTCCTAATAATGTAAAACCTGAAATGTTTTACGAGAACTAAGTGTAATTTTAACAATATTCTGCCTGTTACTAAATTTTTTGTGTATTTTTAAATGGGTAATTCTATGAAACTGGTCCCTAAAAACAGGACATCAAAATTCAAACCAGATGTAGACTAATGTTATGATTATGAAGCAAGATTCGAAGCACTTTGGGTCTATTTTAAAAATAAATACTTACTGAGATAATAGAGAAACTATTTTTCAGATGAAACACATTTTTATAGTATTTTTATACAAGAATCCACGTGTAACACGGTAAACAGGACCCAAAAGTGACCACTGTTGCAAAATCACTTGCAATTTATTTGTGTTTAAATGGGCAGATTCCGCATGTAACACAAGCGGACACGTTGGGTTACACACAAAACCTGGAATAAGACTGCTGATTCATGAAAAACCCACGTGTCTGGATTAGAAAAACCACTACGATCAACAAATTTAACAAAGTGTCTTTATTTATAGCAGTATATAAGACCATTTACAGCCATGTTTTCCAGATCAAATGCACTGACACATAGGTAGATTTTCCTGTCCCGATTTTGGTCCTATTTTTAGCCCCAATATTTGATTAAAAATTCATTAATTTTGGGATGGCTCAGAGCAACAGTATAATTTATCTGAGGTCATAATTAGGTACATCCTGGGGGGAAGTATGTCTAAATTTCTCTGTTATTATTGGGTGTAAAAAGCTGGAAACGTGCCAGGTACCGAAATGAACCCAGTTTCATAGAAGCACCCAGAATGTGTAAATGATGAACTTTTGCATAATATTGTTAAAATTGCACTTATTTTTCTGAAGAAATTTCAGGTGGTTCATGTTATTAAAATTCTTTAAGGACACCTTGTAGATATCAACATGTTCCTAATGTCATTTTACTTTTTTCACTGTTCTATTCCTGGTTCGGCCCACTTCAGATCATATTAGGCTGAATGTGGCCCCTGAACTAAAATGACCGAGCACAATATTCAAAGTTAAATTTCCTCACTGACTCTGACGCATCATGCTCCTTTTTGTCATGTTTCCAAAACTTGCAGCCGTCTGAGAATTCTGCCCGTTAAAGCTCAGTCGGCCACGGTGCCTCTGATCTTGTCCCAGCGGGCAGAACGAAGCACAGGGGTAGATTTGTAAAAAGGTCAGGGAACAATTGTCACTTAAATGTCAAATCCTCCGGCCTGAACCGTGATTGAATCGGAAAAATAGCAAAACAGATTGATACTTAGACAAGGTAGGAAAAGTGGAGCAAAGGAGGGGAAGGGGACTCTTTCGGAACCCAAGGGGTCACATGAAAAGCAAATGGCATGTTCCAGATTTTAATGGGTCAGGCAACCAAAAAGCTGCAAATGTCAGGTTTTGCATTCCGTTTAATACAATGTTTTGGATATCCATAACACAAGGGAAGTGCATGTTTGCAAAAAGGTCAGAAGTAGGAAAGGACTGAAAAGAAAGTAAAAGGAAACAGCGGCCGCATTATTGATTTGTTTTTCTCGATTTGGGCAAAAAAGCAGGGAAAACAGGGAAGCCATTTGTAGACTTCATTTCCAGTGAGACGTCAATCCATTCTTCCTTGACAAGATTCATGACATTTCGGCACATTAGAAGGTGGAAAAATACAGGCACAAGCGTGTGTCCTTGAGCACAGAGAAATTGATACTGTGTCAGATGTTATTGAAGTGTGTAACAAATATACTGAGGAGAAATGGCAAACATCTCCTCGACCTACTTATGCCACTTTGACTTTTATTCACAGAAGTTCATATTCAGCCAAATAAAAACACTTATTCGGTGCATTTCTCTCGACAAAACGGCAGGGGTTATTTTTAATTATTGGGCAATTTTAAGTTATTAACAGCATGATATTAGCCTCAGGGGGTGGGGTTTTCATATACTTCATATATTTACCACCCCTTGATGCAGAAAATTAAACTGCAAACCTGGCTTTCAGCGTATTGAAAAAGGAAAAAAGGGTTCTTAAACACAGTGTAATGAGTATGTGCGCATCCATATCCGTCGTCAAAAAAAAAAAAAAATGTGCTCGTAGGCCGTAACACAGCCCCTGGCCCACACTTTGATGCAGCATGAATCCTGCTTTTATTTGGTCTTGCTTTGGCTTTTGTTTAGCAGCGATTTAGCAGATGTTAGGTGACCTTTTATTGGCTCGTGTTTGCTTAGGACAGACTTTCGGACTCTGTCTTCAGTGATAAAAGGTCTGCTGTTGCTCCGGTTTGATGGCTGTTGTTTAATCAGGCCTCTTTCTGGGGATACTGCCCCGGCTGTGTATGTGTGCGCTGTGATCCCAATACGTTTTCCTCCAGTTTGATGAATGGCAATGTGTGTTAAAAAACTCAAATTTCCAGTGTAAATGGTGCCCCTTTACAACAGACCTCAGACAGTAGCATAAGCCCTTTCCCCACTGGCCTGACCAATGGGTTACTTTCATATATTCTCTCCTATGTGTGTGACAGGCCTTCTTTAAAGTGGCCCAGCTAATCCCAAATCCCGTTCCCTGCCATCCACCACCTCCTGCCAGGGCTGTGAGCGATCGATTCCCCTCGTTGTTTGTCCCCAGAGCTGTTTTGAGTTATTATACTTGTTCTCCCCTTAGTGTCAGGCAGATACACACCGATACACACCCCAAAAGGCTGTGGGTGTGTGCTACCTGCAGCCCCTTCTGTTTCTGAAGCTCTCTACATCTGTGATCTTTTTTTTTATGCTTTTCTGAATCATGTTTTCCCCCCCTTGTCTCAATCAATCTGCCCATGTCTTTGTTTCTCTCTTGTTTTTATTTCTCTCACTCTTTCTCTCTCTGCAAACTTGTTTATTGACTCCAGAGAAACAGTTGACTGCAGCTAACTGTCTGGGAGTGCTGGCTATGGCTGAGGCCATGAGTTGCACGGAGCTCCACAACATGGCCAAGGCTTTTGCTCTGCAGAACTTCCCCGAGGTAGGTTAAGATTTATGGTCTTTATGAAGAGTCCATTAACTGATTCCTGCTGAGTTACCGGTTAAAAGTCTTCACTACCGAGGAAATAAAAGCAAATAAATCTAAACTGCGATCGTAATTGTCATAGATGCCTTCACTGATCACTAAATGTTTTAAATTGAGCATTAACATTTCATACAGCTCCTCACATCTTTGCACCGTGGAGGGTAAAACAGTTATTTGTTGTCTACTTCAAGGTCTTAACACACAGATACATTTTAATACATTTTTAAACAAGGAAAAAGCATATGGATGAATTAGACCTCCATTAAAATGCTTTTTACAAATACAGCTTTAACTACATAAGATGCAATTTGCACCTCACAGAACACCTTTTTGATATAATGCTGCATAAACGTGTTTGATTTGCACTGCATAAATGTAAGACTTGTTTAGAGATTTCAGCTTGTTTGAAGCAGGAGAATAGGATTATCTCTCAAAACTGTATTTCTTGAAGATTTGTAAGAAATTCCATTGCAATTTTAGGATTAAAGCTCGCAAGTCTTCACATGAGTTGGTGATGCCACATCAGAAGTTTTTATTAGCTGTGAAAGAAACAGACAATTTGCCTTTCTGTTATTTTTCCAGATGGAAGCTGCAGAAAACTGGGAAGCCTTGATTGGCAGACACCATCTTGTCATGTGTACTTGAAAGCAGCATACTGGAAACACTGGAGATAATGGACTGAATAGTTAAACACATAATATTAGGATTATTACAGTTAATGAAAACTAGCAGTGAAAACAGTTTCCTTGGTTGTAATAAAAATGAACTTTCGAAAAGCACAATGAAAAATGGAAATGCAATAAACAATGCAACATGAAGTAAAATGAGATAGCGTCGCAGGTAAAATTGGCCTGGTTGTCCTCAGCGTTAATGTTTCATAATGCGCAGCAATAAAATGGCTTTCCACAATATAAGGACTTTTCAATAAATAATGGTTTTATAAATAATTTTTTATGTCATGCATTCTTTCATCCCACTGTTTTCAGCCTCTGTAATACTTTACCCTTCACTCTAAGGGCGTTTTAACACAACTTACTCGAGTCCGTACCGTACTTGGATACGTTCACACTAGAGCTGCACAATATATCGTTTGAGCACCGACATCGTGATGTACGTATGCGGAATAATCACATTGCAGGTCCTGCAATGTAGAAGGCAAATGAACTCAATGTGTTCTCGTCTAATTTCAAGGGTATGTGACACACACTGCACACAGCGATCCACCAATCACGATCTTTCTTAATCAGTTTGGAGTGAGTCGCTGGTAACATTGAAAAATGAGCAACGAACAAGAGAAAATCACCGTAAATGAAGACTTGGTGCCAAAAAGAAAAGCAATGTCAGTTATCTGGAATTATTTTGGCTACAAGAAGGATGATACTGAAACAGTGTTCTGTGTCGACAGTGCCTTTCACCTGTTGCCACAACGAGAGGAAACACAACTATTATTACGAGTATTTTTTCATATCACAATATATATTGCAGGGTTAAAAAAAAATCGCAATGTCAGTTTTTCCCAATATTGTGCAGCCTTTGTTCACACCTATCCCCAGTCATGTACCGTGGCCAGTGCCCAAGTACAAATGCGTGTTACAGGGCTGAAACAGTAGGTGGCGGTGTGGGAGGAATTCTGTCGCTATCTAACAAATGCAGAAGTCAGAAGAAGACAAACCCTTACCTATCCGTTAGAGGCAAAAAGAAGCAGAGCGACCTTCATTGTCCCTGATATAAGTGGTTCGGTTGATAAGGTGAGCCTGTGCCGCGTGGATCTGAGGCTTTTTCAGGAGACAACAAGAGCAAGCGGCATCTATGGTCTCCTGGTGCTTAACCCACTTCCGTTGTCGGAGTGATGATTAGGTCACTTCCGGTCTCGGGCACGGATCGCAATCACACGGCAACGTACCGTGCTGGAGTACGGGCAGTCCAAACCCAGGACTACCTTCTCAACTGAACTCGAGCACAGAACGGTTGCATTCACGTGGATAAAAGTAGACCTCCGCCAAGGCAGATCAGCCCTCCATCCCCACCCGATCACCACCAAAATGTAATCATTTGTTCGTTGTGCCAGTATCAACATTTTCTGAAAATTTCCTCAAAATCGTCCATAACTTTTTGAGTTATCTTGCTAACAGACAGACAAACCCCAATGAAAACATAACCTCCATTTAGGTAATTAAACAGACTTTGGCGTCCAATGTACTCGGATACAGACTCAAGTACGCTATGTGAAAACGTGCTAAGTAAAAACTAAACTAAAGCTTTTAAATACCTGAAAATGCCAAACTACATATGCACTCAAATACAAGTACACTGTAATAAAAAACAAACTGTCAGACCCAATAAAAACTTAATGAAGGTCCCAAAACTTTACTCACTCTGCGTATTATTACAGGTGGCTGGACAGGAGGAGATTCTGAGCGTGTCCAAAGAGGACCTGGTGGCCTATTTGTCCAACGACAGTCTCAACACGAAGGCCGAAGAGCTGGTGTACGAGACAGTCATCAAATGGATCAAACAGGACGCCAACTCCAGAGTGCAGGTAATACAACGCGACTAATTAGGGTGTTTGTGTGGTCCGGGTCCCCTTGGCTCCGACACCATGGTATACTTTTGGAAAATGAGCACATATTGGATGTGTATCATGAGACAAAAAAGCCAGATAAAGCCCTTGTTACCACTGACAGTACAGATAGTGTATGTCTGCAGAAGAGTATTAGTGTAGCTGTTCTATCGACCCTCCCTGTCTGCTCCAAGTGGTGCACAGCATGAAAAACCAGACAAGTGACTTCTCATTCCCTCCTGGTATTGCTCATCAACTTTGTGCTTCAGATGCAGCCTAACACAGCAGTTGTTCATAATCCCAGGAGTGCTTTGCCCCCAGAATAAGCTCTATTCTTAGTTGCACTTCATTTGTTTGTGAGACACTGCACTGCATAGAAAACCAACAAAAACACACACGGACGCCGTCCTTTTTCCTCGACGCCTAACAGGTGTTTGATTCATTCCTAGAGGCCCTTAGTCTTAATCAAAACCTATATCCTCCTGATGGGTATTGGCAGTGAAGAAGAGCAGGTAAAATTTAGACAAACATGGAATCGATCAGGCTCAAGGTCAGAACGTCAACCGTGGCCCACATTCGTAAAAGGTAAATGGACCGGGCAGGAGACGGAATATCCATCCACCAGGTAAAACCTCAGGTCGTCAGACTTTTTATGGATTCAGTCGCAAAAAGCCATGAATTTAAAACTGATGATTTTAACAGACTTTATAGCTGCTTAAAAATGAAGGTGAGATGATGATCAAATAAATTACATGAGTCCATCACTGTTCAAAGTAATGTCTTTCCATCATCCTCCAAACGGGGGAACAGCTTTATATCAACTGGTTCAGAGCGGGTACAGACCTCTGCAATCACTTTTATGAGGCACATACGTCAATATTTGAATTTTTCACTTTTTGGATTAAACATTTAACATTCATCCTGTGATATGTGGCGCTGCAAGATTATGGTGAAATCCATCAGCACTTTTATAACGGAGGATTAGTATCGAGTGTCGTACAAAGCATTAGTTCAAATAACAAACAACTGTTGCACTGAATCATTCAAGCAGATGACGACAAAACCTTGTCAATAAGACGAAGGAGTGAAGTTGTGCACGTGGGAGCGAAGACTGAAATGAAAGTCAGTGTATAGAAAACAGTTTTATAGCATTAGAATCAAACACTCTTAGTGATAAATCCAATGAAAATGGAATTTCTTTTTCAGCCTCTGTAATACTTTACCCTTCACTCTAAGGGCGTTTTAACACAACTTACTCGAGTCCGTACCGTACTTGGATACGTTCACACTAGAGCTGCACAATATATCATTTGAGCACTGACATCGCGATGTACGTATGCGCAATATTCACATTGCAGATCCTGCAATGTAGGAGGCAAATGAACTCAATGTGTTCTCGTCTAATTTCAAGGGTATGTGACACACACTGCACACAGCGATTTGCCAATCACAATCTTTCTTAATCAGTTTGGAGCGAGTCGCTGGTAACAACATTGAAAAATGGGCAACGAACAAGAGAAAATCACTGTAAACAAAGACCTGGTGTCAAAAAGAAAAGAAACGTCAGTTATCTGGAATCATTTCGGCTACAAGTAGGATGATACTGAAACATGTGTTCTGTGTCGACAGTGCCTTTCACCTGTTGCCACAACGAGAGGAAAAACAACTAATTAGTTTGACCATTTACATCGGCACCACACAGCTATTATATCCTCCTAAGTATTTTTTCATATCACAATATATATCGCAGGGTTAAAAAAAATATTTGAATTCTTCACTTTTTGGATTAAACATTTAACATTTATCCTGTGATATGTGGCGCCTCAAGATTACGGTGAAATCCATCAGCGCTTTTATAACAGAGGATCAGTATCGAGTGCCGTACAAAGCATTAGTTCAAATAACAAACAACTGTTGCACTGAATCATTCAAGCAGATGACGACGAAACCTTGTCAATAAGAAGGAGTGAAGTTGTGCACGTGGGAGCAAAGACTGAAATGAAAGTCAGTGTATAGAAAACAGTTTTATAGCACTAGAATCAAACACTCTTAGTGATAAATCCAGTGAAAATGGAATTTCTGGGGTGGCTGATGGGAAATTTCACATGGTGGTATTGCAAAGTCGCAGGGAGCCACAACAAGAATGATGCACAGTTTTTAGGCGAACATGTGATCCCTGTCATCTGCGTGGAAAACCTAGAGCCAGCTCAGTACGGCGGAGTCCTGCAATCTCACACTCTAATGGAGAGGTGCAGAGGTGACTTACTCAGATGAAGTAGAAGAAAAAAAAAAGAAATGGAACATTTTCCCGGTTGTCTGAACAACCCACCGTACTGGTTCCTGAGACGAGAGACCCGGCTCACCCCAGAGAAGACGGGAGAAAAGAAGGGAGGGGTGGGAAGAATTGGAGTGAGAGGAAAAGAAGCAGAGCGAAACAGAGAGATAGAAACGGCGAGGAGTGACCGAGAGAAGAGAAAGAGATGAAAACGAAAGAAAGGCAGTAGAAAAGAGCCTTGTGTTCTAATCTGATATCCAGTGGTTTGTGCCGCCGTGCACAGCCATGACATCCAGGGAGCGCAGATGTGATTGAGCTCGTGGTCAACCTCAAATCTCCTGTCCATGTGTGACCGAAAAAAAAAAAAAAATAGCAAGACCGGCACCTGAGGAGAGCAGAAAGAATAGGATACTTCCATCATGCCACAGGAGAAGGTTATGTGACCCCGAGGGCTGAGTTTACACGCATGGTCCGCCAACATGGCCTCATCATTCCCCTTCCTTTCCTCACCGTTCGGAGTGGAAATCACTCCTCCAGATCCTGTGACACTTTTTAATGACATGTCAGGGCAAAAATGTCACAGCACTACTAAAAAAAAAAAAAAAAAAAAAAAAAAACGCAGAAACTCAGGCAAGGAGGAGGAACGCTTTAAGCTAGGAGCTGTATGCGTTTGCATTCATTTGAGTATGTGTTTCTTTGTACTGTATGTTTGTGTGTCCGTGCATGTGCTGTGGGTTGTAAGCTGCAGGCTACAGAGTGGAAAAGTGGCATATTGAAGGCGCCGAGTAAATAATATGCAATTTTCTCTCTCCACTTTGCTGTCACTAACATCCGATGGCACCAGGAAACAGGGCCCGGACATTGCTTAGAGACTGAGGGAAAGCATTTGAGCGTTAATAATGGTTTTGCTCTGAGACACAAAGGGGACTGAATGAAATGAAGAGAACTGTTTCAGTTTTCTTTGATTGAGTATCACTGAAGGTGCGCCACCCTAGCGAGACGATATGAGCGTCTGTGTTTGCGTTTGAGACAAAAAAGACGATGACAGAGACGTGAAAACAAAGAAGCACCCACACAGAGACGCACCCACAGATCTATTAGACATTCAAATTAATTACAGTTTCATCTTAAAAGGAATCGTAATGAGTGTATTTCTCAAAATAAGCAACTTGGGGAAATATGCTTATTTTCTTTTTTGCTGATCGTTAGATGAAAAGATCAATACCACGCTCACATGTGCCTCCTGGCTAATCCTGCGGCTAAGCACCGAGCTTAGTTTAGGCTAAAATAAGGAAGTGGATACTGTTAGCCAAGTAATGTCTGAAGGTTACAACAGCCTCTCAGTGCTCTTTGATTCGTACATTTTTATTGTATAAAAACAACAGACTGTGAAGGGGTTTTATCTTTTCTCAGAGCAGTGACTTCATGGTGTCTTCGTGTTACTCTAAGGCTGTCAGGCAGCCGGTTCAGACTCCATTCAATAACTGCAGCCACCGAGGAAACAGGCGCAAACCAAGCACAGTAAACAGTCTGACTCACAGAAAGTAGGCGGTTGGAAGACGCCTGCCATCGGGTGACTATTTCAAGCGCCATTCTCCTTCCTTTCTGCTATCTGCGCGCTACCATTTTCAGAGCGAGATCCCCTTCGCTACTTTACTTAGAGCAGGGGTGTCAAACATGTGGCCCACGGGCCAAATCCGGCCCGCCAAAGGGTCCAATCTGGCCCACGGGATGAACTTGGATAGAGTAAAAATTACACTCAAGATATAATCAACCAAGAGTGTTGAACTAAATTTAGGTCAGGTTCCACATACAGACTATTGTGATCTCAAGTAAAGTAATAACATAATAACCTATAAATAATGACTCAAAATTTTCTTCTTGGTTTAATGTGGAAAAAATATTATGTTATGCCTATGAATAATGATAACTTCCAAATTTTCTCCTTGTTATTGTGCAAAAACTAACATTAACTCTGTCATGTATGAATTATGAGAACCTTAATCAAGATTTTTTTTCCAGAGTGTTTTTATTCTACTTTAGGCATGAAAAAAAAGAAAATTTTATCATACTCTAATACTAGTTTTTACTCATTTCACGGAGATAGTACATTAAAAAAAAAAAAAAAAAAAAAACTTTTTGTTTAAGAAAATTAGCTGTCGATTTACACTCAAACAAGTTAGTGCAGATCAGGTTTATCAAGAACAGCAAAGTTAAAGAAATGGTCTGAATATCAGTGTAGATGATGCATGAGCATCACTGTGTTGGCTGATATCCTCCTGAGACCTAGGAAAGTGAAAATTTGTAGCTTTTTTACATTAAATAGTCATCTTGATTAGAAACTGCATGATGCAACAGTTTTTCAGATAAATTTTTAAAATCATTTATTAATTTTTTTTAATGGAATGTCCTTTGCGATGAACAGCATTTTTTTTTAGTAAAACTGGCAAACTTTTGTCCCCTACAGTGGACAAAAATGCGTTGCTGGGTCTCAGGAGGACATGGAACTAAACCCATGAACATAGAAGAGAACAGCTGGAGAATAGGTGTCCACTGTAGTGACCACTATGCATGAAAGGGTTAAATTATAAAAATATTTACATGAACAAATTATCTTTTAACAATAAAATGAGAATAACCTGAAATGTCTCAAGAAAACTGAGTGCAATTTTAACAATATCCAGCTTGTTACTAATTGTTTTGTGCCGTTATGGAACTGATCTATAATGCACGTGTATAAGTTGAGGCATAATATTGTAAAAATTCCACTTAATATTTTTAAGAAATTTCAGTTTTTTTTCAGATAATTTGCATCTTTTTTGTTTGGATAGTTTGTTAATGTAAATATTTTCATAATTTAATGTTTTTTAATTTTTTTTTTAGTTTTGTTTCTTTTGCACTAAAACAAAGAGGAAAAAATTGTTGTCATTGTTTATGAGTTATTATCCTATTATTTTTTTGGTCCGGCCCACTTGAGGTTAAATTAGGCTGAATGTGGCTCCTGAACTACAATGAGTTTGATACCCCTGACTTAGAGCATCAACAACCTCTGAGCTAACACCTATACCAGGGCTATTCAACTGTGTTTTCCCAGGGGCCAAACTGTGGGGATGCTATAGACTGTGGGTCGGACCCCTGTAGTATTACTGTAATATTGGATGTACAATTGACACGTATCTCCATCACATTTTCAACATTTTTATTTAACTGTTACCATGCTGTGTTTGACACAACACATTACCACCACAGTAACTGCTGGCTTTTAGTGCAAGTGAGAAATGTAAAGGTAACATTTAAAGCAATTTATGACAATTTATGGCAATTTTTTCTGTTTTCAACATCAACTTTGCATCTCTTCCCCATTGAATGCACCATGTTTTCATATTGACCTTCCATAAGCAGTGGCAGTGCTGCAGAATGACGCAAAATGGCGTAAAGTTTCACAAGTAGCCTTATGTACAGTTTAGCGCAGTGATTTTCAAACTTTGGGATCACCTGGAATTTCTGGCAATTCATAAAAATACAAATAAAAACTTAATAATAAAAAATGTATGGTGAGTTGAGAGAGACAATAACAATCCATAAAAGATATGACAAACTGTGAAGCTGAAACTGAAGCACTGTGGTTCTGTTTATCGTTCAAATGTTCATTGTGGTCGGTTTCAGATGCTGCAGCTCTTTCATAATTCATAGTTTGAGTTATTGTTTGTTCAGTATTAATTGTAATTGTATTAATTGAAAATCCAAGTTGGACTGACTGTACATATCCTGACCGAGGAAAATCAAATTCTCACTTTGTGCAGTAATCTACACCTGGCTTTTCTGCCTCCGTCCATAATAATATACATTATATAGCCTAAATGTCGTCTAAAATTAACGTTTATTTGCAACATAGTATAGCAAACTATTACATGATCAAAAATAAATTAATTTTAGCAAAAAAAAAAATGTCTGGGGTCACCAGAAATTTGTGATGTTAAAATGGGGTCACGAGCCAAAACAGGTTTGGAACCACTGGTTTAGCGGCTGTTAAACTATTTATTTACTATTAGTGGGTAGAGGGTCGTGGGCCAGTCCAACTTGATAGATAGGCTGCTTCTGGCCCGTGGGGCACCTGTTGAATATCCCTTACCTACATGATGAAAATTAATTGAGTAGTACAGCAGGTTTTGCACAGTTCTTTGTAACACTGTCTTTTGCACAGATCTGACCCATGTTCATCTGTCCATGTGCAAGTTTTAACTAAACAAGTCTCTCCCGACACACTTTGCAAACTTTTCTCTACCTCTGATACAGCACTAACCAAGTATGGAGAAAAGCGACGTTCAATCGAAATCTCTAGGTGTAAGTTTGTAATTTTCCTGATTCCAAACCTTATCCTACGCTGAGTTTAGTATCTCCAGATTCTTGGTTCTGGCAGATGCAGCAGTGGTAGAGAGTAGTCAGGTTTTTCCTCCTGTATGTGTTCTTTCATTCATTATCTGAACCCGCTTTATCCTCATTAGGGTAGTGGGGGTCGCTGGAGCCTATCCCAGCTACTTATGGGCGAAGGTGGGGTACACCCTGGACATGTCACCAGTTCATCACAGGGCTGACATATAGAGACAAACAACCAATCACTATCACATTCATACCTATGGGCAATTTAGCTTAACCAATTAACCTATCAGTGCATGTCTTTGGATGGTGGGAGGAAGCTGGCGTACCTGGAGAGAACCCATGCAGGTACGGAGAGAACATGCAAACTCCACAGAGAAAGGTCCCAGGTGTTGGAATCGAACCCAGGACCTTCTCGCTGTGAGGCGCGAGTGCTATCCACTGCACCGTGCCGTGTTCTTGCATTGTAATTAAAAACATCTCTTCACATTGAGTCGTTTGATAGAAGAGGCAATTATATATAAAACACTGGGTACGGTTACATGATGCTTTTTAAATCCGATTTATTTTTCCAGAAGAAATTAATTTGGAACTAAAGTATTTTCTCTTCTGTTTACATGGAAATGTTAAACCCGAATAAAGGTTTCCATGAGGTATTAATGAGGTAGATAAGTGAGCTAAAGGGTTTGCGCTGCGGTGCTCACGTTGCCTTGTTCTCGCAGCTCTTCTGTTAGCTTAGCTTAGCATAGTCACTGCATTTCCATGGTCACACAGTTTTTTAAAGGTGATTTGTTGTCTTTTGTAAGTGATTTTCTGAAATCCGATTCTCCCTAATTATTTCTTTAAATCCTCGACTTACTGCACTCATACAATCTTGGGAATGTTGCGTTGACGGAAGTTGGAAAATCTTTTTGTTGGAAGGGATGCATACGCTAAATTAGCTTTGCTTTACTGTTTTAGCTTTGCATTAGTTTTTATTTCCCAAGATTTTATTACTGCAGTAAGTCACATCGCCATGATTTGAGCCTCAATTTGTGATCATATTGACCCCATTGGACTAAAGTAATGATTAGGGAGAATTGAATTTCACAAAATCACTCATAAAATACTATGGATCACCTATAAAAGCCTGGCTACGTCTGACCATAGGAATGAAGCAATTATGCTAAGCTAGGCTAAGCTAACGGAAGGGCTGCGAGAACAAAGCAGTCGGTGCACTGCAGTGCAAATTGATTTGCCTACTTATCGAACTCATTAGTGCATGACAAATGAATGAATAAAAAAAACAGGTGATGAACTCTTCCTTCAAGGTTTTAGAGGCTGGCAGATCCCATCAGAATAGCCCCCTGGAACAGTTTGGGTTGACTAGACTGCATTGCATATTCTTCAGCCAGCGCAAAATGTGTGCGTCATCGTGACAGGAAAAGACAACGAGCATGAGCAGAATGGCAGGAATAAAGTCCAAACGGAATAAAGGGTTTACATGTCCGAGGAATAATTTAGACCGGATTCAAAAGTGGATTAAACCAGTGACTTTATTCAGATTTAAATTTAATCCAAACTATTCTTTTTCAACTGGAATAAGGTGTTTAAATGGGCATCTTAAATAGGATCTAACCTTTAATCAGATTAAACCAGAAATAAAAGTTGTCATGTAAACGCACGGACTAACAGCGTTAATATAAAATGTCAAGCAAATTTGAAATGAAGTTGTGTCAAGTTCTAAAAGTTAAAATGCGAATTATGGGTTTCCATCAACCGGTTTGGATCAAATAATCTACGCTGTGTTGCATTACCAGCAGGTGGCGCTCTAGGCTTCATTACACATGGCTCAAAGAAAAACAAAGTAGAAGGAGGAGAGGATTCTGTTGGTTTGCTGTGATGTGTTTCTTCATGAATGAGGCCGAGGAATATGTAGTCTCCTCATCAGCACACACCACCTGTCGTACCAGACATGATTTCACACTTGATCAGAATATCTGGGAAGACGCAGCAAACAGCAGATCAATCCCACGAGTTAAATGTTTGCAACAACAGAAGTTATTTTGCATAGGTGTCTCCATTTCCAGTGTATATCTACTCTTGTGTGGACAAGATCAGAAACCATCTCCACAAAGAAACAAATATGTCTGCAAAATTCAGGTTGTAGTTTGCATATTTTCCATCAATATTTTCCACTGTGAAATTCAAAAGTGCAAATCGCATCAACGGAATTACAAAAGTGATTCATTTTCAAGTAAAAAAAAGTAATGATTTAAAAAAAAATGTGCTGGCCTCGAATTGATCTACAGTTTCCTCCAAGGGCATTTCTACATCAGCTTAGTTTGGTTTAGGCTTTTTCACTGTGAACGAAGATTGCAGGTGTGAAACTTCACCTGGATCATGTGTGGACCAAATGGCTGAACCTTGGAATGTCTTGTCAAGGTTCATACAACAAAAGCACGAACCTTGGTGGAAATTTTCAGGTGAGAAAAGGCCCTTTGTCTACACCTTTGACGCTTTTATGAAACACATCCAAAAGCTGAATCCACCTCCACAGTCAACGTGCAACACATTGGTTCCATAAGTCACACAAACAAGAGAGTGGAAAAATGGTGTCCTGCGTTTTCTCTCTGAAGGTGCTGACAGAGAGAGACCTGTCCTTCCTTTCACCCAGCCGTCTTTTGTAGGATGTCCACAGACACATGGCTCCAATTATAACAGGCCAGTCTCTGCCAAATCACTGAATAGGACCTCCATTACGACTAACTTCAACATATTTCATAAAGGATCCTATCTTGCCAGGTGACTCAACGTGACAAAAGAGGCTGATTAATTGGCTCTTTGGAAAGCAGCCAACTAATGTAACAGCTAAAAAGGACAGTTAATGGTGTATTTTTGTGATAAAAAGGCCAGTCCTGCCATTAGCGAGGACCTGCTGTCCACTCATCAGAAATAACAATGGCCTGCCCTGATATTTGCAGCTCCCAAGCCAAATTAATATAGTTAAAGATATTACTTCATATGCTTATAAGTTACTAGTTATTATTTGAGGGATGTTGTACAATTGGTTCTGATAATGTGGTGTTTTTTTTAATTTTTTTTTTTTTCCCTTCAGCTCTCATTAAAAAGAAAAAAACAATTTCCCTGAACAAATGATGCTATCATTATGTAGTTAGAGTTTGAAATTATCAAAGCACAGAAATGCTTTGAGGCTGTGTAAGGATATAAACTGTTTCTTCCACTGATTCACGATTCATTTACCTTCAAAACTACAAATGACCCCCCCCCCCCCGTCCATAAACATCACTTTCAATTTAGTGATTCTCTTTTTAAGCTCCAGGTTCAAAATGGAAACTTTTCATCATCGTGCTCCCTTAGGAAAAAGGTTAATTGTGTTTTTGAGATGAGAGGCTTTATGTCATGACGACCATCCTTGAAGACAAAACTGAAACACCCACAGAGTAAAGCGAAATGAACGTGACACAGGCCACCGGCGCTATAATCTGTTACAAATACGCACTCTTGAGGAAACGGAGCCAGGCAATGGAGATTGATGCTGCGACCTGTCTCTGCTTTTTCTCTTCTGCCGCTCTGCCTCCTGTCCTCTTTGCCTCTGACTTTGTACACACACACACGCACACACACACACACACACACACACACACGCACACACCAACATGCATTTGCTCAAAATGCACAGGACATAAAATCCTGATCCTGTACTCCGCCATTCACCGAAGGCTGAAAATCACTCGGATATTCAGAGTATGGCTCGCATATTAGAGAGTGGACGGGATCTGATGCAAGCCAGTGAACTCTGGACCCTCATCTGTGTCCTTTGTCGTCCCAGAGCTCACTCAGTCCTGATGTGTGCAGCCAGTTGAACGCAACCACTCAACCACACCGGCCGCTTATCCAGAGCAAGTCAAAGGTGTCTCATTTCTACTAGGCTTTCTTATAAACACATAACAGCTGCTGCACGGTGGGGGAGATATATATATATATATATATATATATATATATATATATATATATATATATATATATATATACACACACACAGGGTGGGGAAGCAAAATTTACAATATTTTGAGGCAGGGATTGAAAGACAGTGTATGACCAGTTAGTTTATTGAAAGTCATGAGAATTTATTTGCCACAAGAAAATTAAATAATAGAAAATGTTTTTATTCTATGTGTCCTCCTTTCTCAATAACTGCCTTCACACGCTTCCTGAAACTTGCGCAAGTGTTCCTCAAATATTCGGGTGACAACTTCTTCCATTCTTCTTTAATAGTATCTTCCAGACTTTCTCGTAATAGTTTTGCTCATAGTCATTCTCTTCTTTGCATTATAAACAGTCTTTATGGACACTCCAACTATTTTTGAAATCTCCTTTGGTGTGACGAGCGCATTCAGCAAATCACACACTCTTTGACATTTGCTTTCCTGATTACTCATGGGCAAAATTTTCTGAAAATGTATGGATAATAGTGTTAGGTATGATTATGACATCAATATATGTTTGGTTCAAAACAATTGACGTAGTGCCTGCTGAGAAAAAACAACTACATGTTCATTGTAAATTTTGCTTCCCCACCCTGTATATATATATATATATATATATATACATATAAATACTCCACACAAATTACATTGTTAGTTTTTTTTGTTTTTTTTTAACTATTATGTTTACAGGGTGCAGTGGATAGCACTGTTGCCTCACAGGAAAGAAGTCCTGAGTTTGATTCCTCCATCAGCCAATGGGCAGGTCCTTTCTGTGCAGAGTTTGCATGTTCTCCCTGTGTTTGTGTGGGTTCTCTCTGGGTTCTCCTCCCACCATCCAAAGACCTGCTGCTTAAGCTAAATTGCCCATAGGTGTGAATGTATATGTCAGCCCTGCGATGCACTGGCGATTCGTCCAGGGTGTACCCCGCCTTCGTCCATAGGTAGCTGGAATAGGCCCTCGTGACCCTCTCGAGAATAAAGAGGTTCTGAAGATGAATGAATGAATGGTTACAGTAGTGTGCAAAAGTCTGTCTTCATTTCTTCGTATACAACAATAAAATACAAAAATTATGAGTGCAGCCTTAAAGAAACTGAACTAAATGAGTTCTTAAGGCTGAGGTCTCTGTTTAGTGGGAGTGGTGAAAGTGCTGAATGAAACCTGGTATAAAACATCAGAAAATGAATGCAACAAATCTCATATTGTCTGAACAAAAGGGTAAAAGACATGTAAAGTGTAAAGGGAGGTTGCATTAAATGCTACCACTTTGGTTTACAGAAGCTGTTTCGTTCCTTGAAACCTTTGTTGTTGTTGTTTTTAACATTCTTTTTATTGAACATTTTCAAAATTATGCAGTCCAGCGCAGTATATACAGGTTGTATGAAATGAAAAGCAGATCCAAAATATGTCCACAGCAATGATCTCAAAAGTCCGTATTAAATCTGTTTCAGGTAGTTGCAGTCTGAGTTCCCAGATATTCCAACACTTTTCCAAACTTTGCTGTAAAGATGTCCTTCTGATCATTAATATAAAATCTTAGTCTGTCTAGAGAAATATAGTCTGATATCAAAGACTTCCACAGATGTATTGAAGGAGGTTCTTCTCCAACCCATTTGGTCAGAACAGCTTTTCAGCCCAACATAAACAAAGACTGAACAGTATACTTATATGTTCTCAATGATTCAGGGATACATCCCAATAGACACAATACTGGATTAGGCTGTAACTGGTGCTTAATGACCACACTAACCTCAACACATATGGTTTGAAACCTTTATTTTTAATGTTGTATATACTTGTAGATACCAAACTGGAAGAAAACTCCAAGGCACTCTCTTTAAACATTAAAATGCCTTTATTAACACGGCATGGTCATATCTACACCTAAAAAACACTTCTATGCGTTTCGGCTTCAAGCCTTCATCAGGAAGTCAAAACCTTCCAGGAAGTCCAAACCTCTGCTTCAAGCCTTCATGAGGAAGGTTTGGACTTCGTGATGAAGGCTTGAAGCCAAATCGCGTAGAAGTATTTTTTAGGTCTAGATTTCTTCCAGTTTGCTATCTACTTTATGAATCCCTTTTTCCAAAGAGTTCCTCAAACAAACTCTTTTTTTGGTCCAAGGAGCATCCTTTCCCATGAATTGTTGTATATACTTAGTCTGGGACTTTTGCACTGTATCGAATGTTTCCAAGGATCATCACCAATAATAAAACTATACTCCACTATATCAAAGAAGTGGAATAATACAAGTTACTTAAAACAGATGAGTGAGAATATCTGGAGCACTTTCATACATGCAGTATTTACCTTTTACTAGTTGCTTGATTGGTATTTCAGTAGCATGTTGGAGCTTTCCTAGTTCTTATAAAGCACTTACACAATAATGGACTATAATTATCTGAAAGTCCCTGCATTTGCAGTACTAGGAACTGAAGTTCTGTAGCGACATTTCAGCAAAAGAATCGCAGCTGTAGTAACAACTTGAGCTTAAAGCAAATTTAACCGTCCCATCAAGTCATTAACGGCAGTGCATTCAGTGCCCTGAAAGTACTACATGTGCTAGTACTGTTCTGGTCTTTTCCCAACGCTCACAATATTATGGATCTGTTGCAGTGATGTTCCTGAAGCAGCATTATGATGACAAGTGTACGTGGAACACCATGCATCACCTTAGAATAGGGTCTGTTAGTTGCTGCCGTAGATTAACTAAAAGTGAGGAGGGGGTTACTGCAGGATACATGTGTGTCACACTAATTAGAATTAGTCATACCATTAGTCTGACGTCACCTCAGGGAATATATTCGGTGTTGGAAAGATTAAAATTGCAGGTATTTTGACGCTATTAAGACTTTCTGTATTTCATTTTGCAAGAGTAGACCATATTTTCTAGGTGCTTTAATGGGAGACGTTCTGCCACCTTCGGAGACTCGTCCTGAGCAGATTACATTAGGATCAGAATCCATGTACAACTTATTTCTTTATTACCTTTATTTAAAGCAGCATATGACTTTCATCACTTTTTTTTTTTTTAATTTGTAAAACCCCGTTGATTGCCTAATTACCACTAATCCATTAGTCTTTCCGTGTTTATGCACCTGAATCACTTGCCTCATGGTGAACAACTGACTATCATAAACACAGTCTGCTTGTTTACATAACACTCAAGCACTTTTCAGAAATTTTGTCACAAAGTGCATTGTGGGAATGGGAGTTCCACGCAGCAGCAAGATCACCGTCGCTGAACCCAAATGTGGCCTTTACCTCCATCCACCTACCATATTCATTCTGTAAAACAACCCTGGTGGACTGTATAATTTTTCGTTGTAGCGATATGGCTCGTTTTTTTGCCGAATTTGTGAGAAACCGCTTTCGCTTCCCACAATGAACTTTGCGACAAAATTTCGGAAAAGGCCTGAGTGATGTTTGGTTTGTTATGTAATCAAGCGGTCTGTGTTTATGATGGAGTCATCTTCGAAGTTGTTCACCATGAAGGAAGTGATTCAGGTGTGTAAACACAGAAAGACTAATGGATTAGTGATAATTAGGCTATCACTGGAATTTTACAGATTTGAAAAAAAATTGTGATGAAGGTCATATGCTGCTTTAACCTGGTAAGTCAGCTGAAAACCATTTCTCATTTATAACGTTGACCTGGCCAAGAGGCAGCAGTCAGACGTAAGACCATCACTTCCTTATTTAGTATAAATAGGCAATAAATAGGAGGTTGTGCAGAGAAATCTGTTGGTTAATGGCCCAGTAGTTGATGAATATTAAGTAAAAAGTGAAGAAGTACTTTATGCCAAGGTTTCACTATTATGTATATTAATAAGCAACTATTTAATATGTGTACCTTAATATGAAGTGTTAATGGAAATTCACTGAGCTAAGAAATGAGGCAGAAAGTTTAATGTGCAGCAAAAACCGCTTTCTTACATTTCAGATTAAATGAGCAGAAGAGAGCTTTTTTTTTAACTTTATTTTTTGCTTTGAATGTAGTCATGCTGAAGTAGAGCTCAAAGGAGAACACATTGCACCTGTCAGTTGTTGCCCATGGCAGCAGTCAGCGTCTGTCGTCCGCTACATCTCTCTCCATCCCCCATCTATCCTTTCGGCTGATATGCCCAGAGTCAGGCACTTATAAAACCACACACAAACATGCTCAGCTAAGCACGGATATCTCTCCAGCTCAAATGAAGTACCATTTGCATGGTCATATTTTACTCACCCGTACTGTGTTAGCACAAAAAAACCACATGCATGTGTCACACAGAAACCTGCACGCACTCGAAAGGACGCTGAGATGTGGTCTTTTCAGCTGAGTGGGTTTGTTAGCGCTGTGAGGCTAAACATGGTTGTGCGCTCTATTGAACACATACTTGTGAGTCAGTGAGTGAGTATCTACATGTTCTTTTTCCTGTTATTTTTTTGTTTTCTTTTTCATCCGGGCCTAGTTTTAAGCAGTCTGGGTGAGTTGTCCATTTTTCACTCTAAAGCAGACGCATGCTCCTATCTGCTCAGAGCAAAGCAAATAGATATGGCCATTCATGTGTCATTTATTTCATGTCACCGTGGCACTGAATCATTTCACACACCTACAGTATGAGGCGTTAGTCCTCGCTGACAGTAGTGGAATGGGAAATGCTCAGTGGACATTTGTCATCTGTGTTAGAGGATGGCGGCCTCCCGGCTGCCTCTGACAGATCTGAGAGCCTCCCTGTTAGACACATTATCCACCGCTTTTCATCAGGCTTAGGCCATTCACATCCTATGGCCACCTCTCTCTCTCTCTCTCTCTCTCTCTCTCTCTCTCTCTCTCTCTCTCTCTCTCTATATATATATATATATATATATATATATATATATATATATATATATATATATATATACATATATATATATATGTATCTCCGAGGGGAGCAAAAAGTGAGTTTTTGGAGCTAGGATGTGCAGCACTGTTTTCTTTGCAATTTTAGAAGTTGATTCTTTCCATCAGAGCTACAGGGCATGTGCATCTGCTGGGACCGAGAACGTTGACCTGGTGTGTTTGTGCACTGCATTAGTGTGTGCAAGAGAGCCACGGGGGAAGCTGCAATGTGTTATCTGGGCTGCATATCAGAATAAAAGTAGATAAGCATATGCACCTTGTCCAGGAAGAATGGAAGTGGGAGAAGTGAGTGTGGGAGGACACACCAAAAGTGGCTTCTCCGTATGTCCACTGACTCCTGTGAATATTTTCCATATGCTCCTTATGTTAAGACAACACTGTACCCCTCATTAAGACGCTGAAGACTGTGCCATGTTTTCATTTACTGCGGAGCCGGCTCGGTGTCTTTGAATTGGCTCAGTCGCTGTTCTAATTTGCACCCATTAGATGCCATCTCCGTTTAAAAGTATACGAGGACCGCTTGCATGAGTAGGCGAGAAGATGAAAATGACAGGTCACACTATTCGTCTGGAGGGACAGCGCTCGCATTCACTCTGCGTGCCTGTGCATGAGAGAGTGATTGCTGGAGAGCTTGTTGTAGATGGAGAGAAATGGAGTTGGATCCGTGCCTCCCGCTCTCATCTCCTGAGTGCAGGCAGGCACGTCACTCATTGGCCCGAGTGTCACGAGTGCTCTCATTTACCTGGTTCACGACGCACGAAGCCACATATATAGATAAATAAAAATCTAACCCTTTTAGCACACAGTTCATACGGCATGCATCTACCGTGTGCACTGTTCACTTGGCTCTGAAGAGGCCCGTAAAAGCCTGCATGCTTTACTCCCCATCAATATTTACCAGACTTAACACCTAAAGAAGCTTTCAGTCTGTGTGAATATCCGAGTTTTTACTTATCTTTTGACATACTGTAAAAGTCTACTATAGAGGTGTGGTAAATGTTGTCTCATCCATGTATACATTGCACGGCAACAGGGAAATTTAATTTTCACGCTTACGATTTAAGCTTCGATTTCATCAGGAATGTGCGCAGTGGCGAATGTTAGTGTAATCCACTCTGCCATAAATAGAGCAGAGTTCATGCACAAATATAACACTCGGTGTAGTCGATGAACCTGTAGGAAAGAACACTAGTGTATTTTAAGAAAAACAAAGAGATATGGAGAGATTTTGTTTTGTTTATCCGGTAAAAGGATTATGAAATGAATATAGGTTTTTTTTATATTAAATGGAGTTAATTAATTGGAGTTAGTTAAATGGAACTATTTAGATAAATTCCTCATCTACAGTAGAAATGGAACTTAACCGAACCCTAGATTATTTTAGTTTTTCTTTTGAAACGTTATCACAGCAGGTCCCTGTCCCCTAATGGACGTTGTAAAAACCTGTACCTGTGATGGAATCTGTTCCTGACATTGACTGACAGTCATCCATTATGTAATTAATTAAATGATGGTGCGCTATTTAATTAATTACAGAAATAGTTGGGACACTGTACAATGCAAACCAAAACACATTGTAATGACTTGTAAATCTCATAATCCTGTATTTTATGTAAGTAAGTGAATTTTATTTATAGAGCGCTTTTCACAGACAGGGAGTCACATAGTGTTCTACAGTGCAAAATACACTGAAAATACACTTAAAAGACAATTAAAGTACAAAAAAAAAAAAACATGCATGACAGAATGGAGAAAGCAATGTCTAAACGGAGGGACAAAAGTGCTGTTTTAAGAGTAAAAGTCTAAGTTGATGGCAGCAGCGAGTGTCCAGATGTAGACCCTGTTTTCCTTCTTTACTTTTGGGAAACTCTGCCTCCTTTTCCAGACTTTTATTGTCCTGTTCCAACTTTTTGAGAAGGTATTGCTGTCATCAAATGCAAAATGACCTAAATTTCGTCTCACTTTTAACAGTTGATATGTTTTCTCAGTTCTACTGTTAATATAATAAGGGTTTATGAGATTTGCAAATCAATGCGCTCTGTTTTAAATTACATTTTACACAGCGTGCAAACTTTTAATGGAATTGAGGTTAGAAAAGCTCAGCAAAGTAATCAAGCGACAAACTTTCCACAAATAAAACCTTTAATCAGTGCTAAGTGATTTTTAAAGAAGACTGTTGAACTAAATTAGAGTGAAAACGTGTCATTAAGAAGGAAGCTGATTGATCAGTTTGATCTTCTTTCTTTACCAAAAGTTTGTGACTGCTCCTGAGGGTCACTTAAAACAAATTAAAAGCCAATGCAGATATGCCGCTATCGGTGTGTTGAGGCGACAACAAGACTTCCACTTTCTTTTGTTTCTCCTCAGAAAGCCTTCATTTTGAAAGATGAACAATAACCATTTGTAAACTGCAATCTGCAATAGTTTCTGCTTGAGGAGTTTCAATGGCTGGCACGAAGCAGGACCACTTTTTAATGTGGGGTCTGACAGTTTGGATTTGAATATTAGCACCAAGTGTGCAACTCTCCCTCATTTCCATGTCGATATATGCATGTGTGGGAGGAAGAGCGAGGAGCTGGAATAGAGGTGGAGAGAGACTGAAAGCGAAAAAGAAGTGGCAGAGATGGGAAGTTAGAATTAGAGATGGAGAAAATTTAGTTTTCCACAAATGGAGGCTGGAGGGAGTAATAGTTGGAGGGTGGATTAAACTCGGGGGGGAAAAAAACAAAAACACATCCCGAGGCGCGCTCACATACACACGAACAGGCCTTTCACCATTGTGTCGAGAACATAATACGATCAGTGTTTGTCAATCTGAGGTCGATCATTTTTGTGTTCTCTTCATCTCAACCAGCTCCGTCTCGGTCTAAACGCACTCCCCCGGATCAAAAACACTGACCACAGACATCTTTATAGTACAGTCCAATCCATGCGTGTCCCTGTGCGCATCTGTTTTTGGGTGGATATTTATGTGGTAGCAGTCCTTACCTTTTGCAGAGACCAGATGCTGTCTCTTTGAGGGGAGTTTTACTGCCATTTTAGAGCTTTTTTGGCAAGTGAAAAGAGGCTGGAACAGATGTGGGGTTTGTGTGCTGCTGAGATTTGCAGATGGTTCAGCGTAGATGCTTTTGTTTTTCTTTACTTCGTTTTACGTAAGTTAAAGGAAATCCAAGTATGTTGAATCGGGTGTGGTTTTACTGCACACCGTGGTATTACTGGTAATGAGAAGTGGAATACATGTTTAGAAATATTTGCAAATACTCGGCAATGAAAATACAGTTGCATACTTATTTTAATTACAGTATTTGATTGATGGATGTATTTATTTCGGATATGAATGTCAAAAAAACAGACGAAAATAATAAACAAAACACTTAAACATAAGACATATAATACATATTTGAAAAGGAGTGAGAGGAAGCATAACTTATAAACACCCCCCCTTCTCCTTAAATAATTAATAACAATAATAATCTTCCAAGTCTAAGCATATCTGTACTATATACTATAATATGACTGATACTTCTTATTAAATAATTTGGTTTCTGGCTTTATATTATTATGAACAAATATAATAGGATTCATATAAACACATACATATTCATACACACACACATATACTGGGTGGGGAAGCAAAATTTACAATGAACATTTAGTTGTTTTTTCTCAGCTGGCACTACGTCAGTTGTTTTGAAACCAAACATATATTGATGTCATAATCATACCTAACACTATTATCCATACCTTTTCAGAAAATTTTGCCCATATGAGTAATCAGGAAAGCAAACGTCAAAGAGTGTGTGATTTGCTGAATGCACTCGTCACACCAAAGGAGATTTCAAAAATAGTTGGAGTGTCCATAAAGACTGTTTATAATGGAAAGAAGAGAATGACTATGAGCAAAACTACTACGAGAAAGTCTGGAAGATACTATTAAAGAAGAATGGGAGAAGTTGTCACCCGAATATTTGAGGAACACAAAGCACAAGGAACACAAGCAACAAAAAACGTACCAAAGCTTTTATTAAAGCTCTCAAATCCAAAATCCTAAAGGATCCAACCAAATCCATGAGAAAAATGGCAATTGAACTTGAGGTAGACAACAAGACCGTTAGAAATGCAGTAAAATATGATTTGAAGTTAAAATCTTACACAAGAACACCAAAACACTTGTTGACAACAGCAACAAATCCAACTTTAGCAATTTTTGGGAATCATGTTTATGGCCGCCTTCTAGCCCAGATCTAAACCCTCTGGATTCTGCTATTTGGGGCGTTTTAGAACATGCTACCAATAGAACATCACACAGTAATGTCGACTTTCTTAAAGATACTATTAAAGAAGAATGGGAGAAGTTGTCACCCGAATATTTGAGGAACACTTGCACAAGTTTCAGGAAGCGTGTGAAGGCAGTTATTGAGAAAGAAGGAGGACACATAGAATAAAAACATTTTCTATTATGATAAATTTTCTTGTGGCAAATAAATTCTCATGACTTTCAATAAACTAATTGGTCATACACTGTCTTTCAATCCCTGCCTCAAAATATTGTAAATTTTGCTTCCCCACCCTGTGTGTGTGTATATATATATATATATATATATATATATATATATACACACACACACACACACACACACATACACACCTACACATACTTACACATACATATACATATACATATATATATATATACACACACACACACATAAACACCTGTACATGCATATACATAGGGTGCGATTTGTCAAAAAAACTGTGGGGGGGGGACACTTGGATATGTGGGGGTGCAGTCCATAACTAGTGTAACTAATGCTGGTGTGAAACAAAAGTGAATCTTTACATACATTCAACGTCATACTCTCGGGTTCTATTCCTCTTATACAGTGGCTCTCACACGTTTACCCCCCCCCCTTTACGTTCCTGAATTCTGAGACTGCTGACAGTTCGGTTCAGGTGAACATTAGTGCCAGTAATGCAGGATATAGGTGTAACAAAACTGCCACTACCTGCCTGTTATTTACATTGGTTGGTTGTCCCCCCCAAGGATGAAATACATTGAACAGAAGTAGGGATGTACAAACCAGAGGGGGTGTTGGCCCCCCCCATCCCCCCCAACAAATTGCACCCTGCATATACATACACATACGTATTCTTGTCCATCCTTATAATCCCCAGTGATACCCAACACCTCCCTCATTCCTGTACCTCTTAAGAATTGTGTCTTTGTTCGTGCTTTTAAATAGTTTCAGGCTTGGACGTTGCTTTAACTCTACATTGAATCTGTTTCACAGTCTCACCCCGCTGATTGAAACACAAAACCTTTCCTATTAAGTGAATTTTAAAGTTAATTTTCCCCTTTAAATTATAACCCCTCTCATGAATACTGAATAACTTCTGTATATTTGTTGTTAACAGATTCTTTTTAGCTTTGTACATTATTTGAGCTGCTTGATAGTCCACAATGTCTGTGAATTTGAGTAATTCTGACTACTTCAGAATCATGATTTAAAGGTATTTGTTTTTTAAGTCGCTGTTAAAGTCATCACTAATTTCCCTGAACAAAACTAAAAGTGTACGTGAACCACAGTAGACTTTGCACGACCCTGTACGCTGTGTAGCCTGCTTTCACGCTGTGGGAAAACAGAAGGTAAAAACTTTTTTTTTTTTTTTTTTGGCATTCATTTTGGTTCCATTTTTATTTTAAGAGGATTAGCTGCAAGGCAACAAAGTGCAAGTCAGATACTAAGCGAAAACAAAAATTTCAGCTTTGAAACTGGAAATTCACATAGTGTTATATCCGCCTTTATTCAGATTTGATGCTGTGGAAAAAAATAAAAGGTCAAGGATAATACTGGGGCCTTTATCCGCTTTTACCAGACAAAATATCTCAGTGCTTTTGCTTTTACTTATAGTTCACGTCTCTATTGGAATTGTTAATATATATTCAGAGTGACTTCTAGGTTCAGGCAACCTTAAGTAGCAGGCAGTATTGTCTGAATGCCACGTTCATTCATAGAAGAGGAACAGAAGAACACTTTGCAGATGTATTTTAAGAGACAGGTGCGTAGGAGAGGAACTAATTGAAATGTTGCAAAAAGGCGAAGGGCCAATTAAGGTCTAGTACAGAAACATAGCAATAAATATCCAGCTGTGAGATTGACAGGAGTCTTTTGTAACATGTAGCCTAATAATTATGTAAGACAGTTAATCCAGAGCACTTAAGATATGTTGCTCTCTTTGCTGACTGTTCCAAATTCCTTTCATGGGCATGTATTCTGCAGTCTGCACTGAAGCGTATTTTAAAGTTAACACATGTGCCTTGAACGTCACCATATCACTTCTTGATTTGCTGCCTATTTATATTTAGTTTAATATTCCCATCAAATGTTGAGAAGTTTTTAAAGGTGCTCTTCACACCCTGTGATATTTCTGTCTCTTGCATGAGATGTACTATATATAAAGCCTCAGACACATCAGGAGTCTATTGCATAACCACTTGCACCTTTAGTGAGTCTGCAACTGCACAATTTTGGACCATGGGAAGAGACCAGATATTTGGATGGGTCGCACATAAAATTCAACATCCACACCAGCGACCAGGACCTAATGCAAAATTTAAGCCCTGGGTCTCATTCCTGATCCACCTGCTATTTCAAATGGGAACACAATTTCCAAATGCACCCTCAGACACTGGAGTACTTTTTTTTTTCCTGTGACACCAAGGGCACCACCTGGCTGAAACTGCCCCATATACAGCTTTAATTTAGCTCTCAGGGTCAGAACAGACAGTAGTGGACCTAATTCAGCTGACCTGCAGATGCACAAGTATGAGCTCATGAGCCCGGTCTGACTTAAGTACCACAGAGCCCAGCTCCCTCTGAGCTGGGTTGTTGAAATATGTTTGTCCGAATGGAGGGAGAGTTGGAACTTAACAAGAGATATTACAACTAATGAAAAAGTTTTTAATCCAATTTAAAATAATATATAGAACATATTGTACAAGAGACAAAATTAATAAATATAACAAAGATACATCAGGGAGTTGTCTTAAATGTGGAATTAGAGACTTGTTAATCCATACATTTTGGGAATGCAGTAAAATTCAAAGGGTTTGGATGAATGTAGAACACTGGTCAAGGTTCAAATGTCAGGTTTGAAATTTACTTTTGATTCATCATTTTGTGTATTTCAAGATACGTTACAACATACAGTGAAGTATCCACATAGGTGGATTATATTTTTTTCATCAATTGTAGTGAAAAAACTGATACTTGAGCACTGGAAATCTACCTACGTGCCTTCATTGTCAAACTGGAAATGAGACTTGAGTTATTATTTGAACATAGAAAAGGCAATAGCCACAGAAAAGAACAAATTAACCCAATTTGAAGTTATATGGGGAAAAGTGTTAGAAAAATTGATCATGTAAAAGAAAAAAAAAAGTCCAGGTACAAGGATGTTGAGGTTGAGCATGTTTGTGGGTGGGGGTTAATTTGGGTTGTTATTGTGGATGTGTATGTGTGTGTGTGTGTGTGGGTGTATATGTATGTGTATATATGTAGGTGTGTGTATATATATAGGGCGGGGAAGCAAAATTTACAATGAACATTGAGTTGTTTTTTCTCAGCAGGCACTACGTCAATTGTTTTGAAACCAAACATATATTGATGTCATAATCATACCTAACACTATTATCCATACCTTTTCACAAACTTTTGCCCATATGAGTAATCAGGAAAGCAAACGTCAAAGAGTGTGTGATTTGCTGAATGCACTCGTCACACCAAAGGAGATTTCAAAAATAGTTGGAGTGTCCATAAAGACTGTTTATAATGTAAAGAAGAGAATGACTTTGAGCAAAACTATTACCAGAAAGTCTGGAAGATACTATGAAAGAAGAATGGGAGAAGTTGTCACCCGAATATTCGAGGAACATTTGCGCAAGTTTCAGGAAGCGTGTGAAGGCAGTTATTGAGAAAGAAGGAGGACACAGAATAAAAACATTTTCTATTATGTAAATTTTCTTGTGGCAAATAAATTCTCATGACTTTCAATAAACTAATTGGTCATACACTGTCTTTCAATCCCTGCCTCAAAATATTGTAAATTTTGCTTCCCCACCCTGTATGTATGTGTGTGTGTGTATGTGTACATGTATGTAGTTATGCATATAATTATATAGTTATTTATATTTATTTCTTTTTTTGGGGGGGTTGCTTTGGCTGTCTTTTTTGTTCATTTGTCTCAAGTTGATTTTGTGATTGTTGTTTTGGTTTGTTTGTACTCATTAAGAGTATATGTCTTGGTTTTGTGGATTGAAAAACTTTAAATAAAATCATTGAAAAATAAATAAATAAATAAATAAATAAATATGTTTGTCCGGGGAAAGGATGTACTCTCAAACTTGTGTGTTTTTGTAACACTTCCATATTCAATTACTGGCATAAATCACAAGTCTTAAGTCCAAAGTGGGTGAGGTGGTGTCAGACCTGAGGAAAAGTAGCTTGTAATAGAAAAGCTGAGTAGTAAGCCTGAAGCTTAAGTCACCTCCATTTGAGTGTGACATGACTCGCTAACTACTGGGGCAAATCTCCCACTATGGGGGCACTTTAATTGGAAGTATTTGCTTCTCCAGAGCCAGTGACTCTTCCCTTAAGAGTATCTCAGTATGCTAAATAGCTTGCTTTGACTTTACTTTCTTGCTGTGTTTGAGCCGAGGCACTGTGAGCGACTGCCAGTGTTTATGTGTGTATTGTGCTGTTTGTTTGATAAACTGTTGGGTAAGCTGTGTGCGTCCATGAAGCGGGGAAGCAGACAGTCCCATCTGCAAGAAGGCGTTGCGCTCGGAGCGTGCTCGTAGAAAGGAAATGTCGTCAGCAGAATTTTTTCTGCCGTGGAAACCGTCACATTCTCTCTCTTGTTTTCTCATCTTTGTTTTTTTACTCCTCTCTCTCTCGCTGCTAGGTTGTCACGTTGTCCCGTCTTTGTGTTGTCATGCCATCCTTTGTCCCTTTCCTGTTATGTTCCACTGTCATATCTCCTCCTCTCTGGTCAGATGCGCCCAGGACTTTGGTGGAAACAAATGGGCCACATGCCAGAACACAGAGTCCTCAGGTGGGAGAGGGTGACGCTCAGGCAGTGTGTCAGCTTATTATTTGTTCTCCCCTGAATGATGTTCGACTCTGTTGTTTTTTGTCGCTCTCCCTCCTCGGCTCGGTCACAGCGCTCTGAGCCAAAGGGGTCACCGGGGTCACCCTCCACCCAACTCGGTGTCACTCTTCTCCACGCTTGTTTACAGCTTTTACTGTAGACATAGATGAGACTCTCATGGGGGCAGAGACCGTTACACACATACACTTAGACACACATAGGGGGAAAAAAAAAAAAAAGAAACACTGCAGCCAGAGCTATAGACAAGGTTGCCATGGAAACAGTCTGTCCTGCCTATTTTTCTGAACACCTATACAGCCTAAGCACATGAAAATGTATGCACAACCTGCAATGAAACAAACATACACATGCAGACATGTATTCATGTTGCTGTTGTTCAGGGTTTTCATCATTAGGTTTCACTGCCTGTTCCTATAAGCTGAGAGATGGGGTTTTTTGCAGTGATGTTGTAAAAGCAGTCTGATTTTTTTTTTTTTTAATGGTAAAAACAAAAAAAAAAAAAAAAAGAACTTCGGGATAGCATCTTGCTTTGGATTGCTTCTTGGCTTGAATGCTCTCATTTAGCTGCAGAGAACATTAGGTTTCGGTTGAATGATACGATTTTGAGACCGAAAAGTCAGAAGCAGAAGGTGGAAGTAAGATACCTCCTGCTGCTTTATTTCAGGATCTCATAGCGTAAGCAAATGCACATTTTTAACGTGAAACGGTGAGCGCCTCTTACTGAGAACTTGGTGACTTGCCATGTCTTGTTCAGCGATGACTGAAAAGGGAAGTCTCTGGAGTTTGCTTCATACATGTTTCCAACCCATCACCTACTGAAAAGATGTCAGCATTTTATCGGATTTATTTATTTTTTTTACATTTCCATCCATGCCAGGGCATTTTGTCCTGCACAAGTATAGAAATAAAAACTGACATCTGCCAGGTTTTAAACTGAAACACACTTCCACAGTGGTTTTGCTTGGAGGGCCTGACATTGGCAGCAGCTGATCTAATGGTCTTGCTGCTACCAGATGTCCTCACTCTAACAGCGCAGGCTTTTATGAAACACTGTAGCTGCTTTCCCTATCTGCTTTTATTCCTTTTTAAGTCATTTACAGCAAAAACATTTGAGGTTGGGAGGTAGTCCAACTATAACCGAGTTCTTTGTTTCTGCTTACCGTCTCTGATGAGCAGTGTTTTAAGTCAGTCATTTGTTCAGTGTTGTTTATATAAAAAAACGCTTTGATCATCCCCGACAGTTGAACTCAGATGATATTAATTTAGATGTCTGCAAAGTTTGTTAGTGTCTGCTTTCTATTTATTGTTGTCTCTGTAAAGACTTCTCTGTTGTAACAGCGCTTAATGATTGCATTTTTCAACCCCCCAGTCCTCCCTTTTTTAGATGCATCTATGAAGAAGGCTTTGTCTGTCTGTCAGTCAACGTTGCATCTAGGTCTGATGTGTCAGAAGTGGTTTCACAAATTGTCTTAAAAATTTCACTCTGACTTGAGGATGAATGGATTTGATCTCAGGGATCAAAGGATGTTTTGGCCATAATTCAAGATTCCAGATTATAGATATTGGTCTGACATCCTTAAGCTGTTTTTCGAAGTTCAAATGGACTAGTTTTTGTGCTTGAAAATGTTGCATGTCTCATCCAAGAGACTTCATCTGTTCTGTTTGCTGGTGGAAATAAAGCAGACTTATAAACCTGTAGAGGGAGTGGTCTGTGCAGGTTGGGTTTCATTTGCTAATGACTCTAAGGTTGTTTACACACCTGACTGGTAGTCTAGATTTGATTGGGGTTGTAACATTCAGCTAGTCTGAGTTTGTGAATGAACCAAATCTTTCAAATAACTAATTCCCCTCCTCGTATGTGGAGCTGCTACATTAAGAATTACTAAAAAAAAAAAAAGAAGAAGAAGCCTCACTCATCTATTGGTCAATGTATGGCAACTTCCATTTCTCCCACATGTGTTTCCACCATTCACTTGAATTGGATTAATGCTGCATTCCAAAGTCTGGGGAGGTTTCTGACATCCAACTAGGTAAAATGCATTGGAACGCCGTTTTGAAGCTGGTAGTCCTAGTTGCAAAGTGGGGCCAGATGGAAGTACCTTGACCTCACTGCGAACTACACCATGACATCAACACAACAATGGCAGTGCACAGTGTGCAAGTTCGCAATGAAAAAATGGAATGCAGCATGATGGCACATTCTTAAGTGCTCAGAGGAAGGATATATCCCACCTAGAGTTAACTGCATCCCACCTCAAAGCATTCCAGACAATCTTGAACATAAACAACAAATATCGAGGACGGCAAATTTACGCTCCTATTTGCTTTCTTACTGAAGAGACATTTTGACTGCCAACAGCACAGTGTTCTCAGATACACAAACGAGATGGAAGAGGCGAAATGACGGATGTGCTAATTATTATACATTGTAAAGTTGGTTTTTTTGCCTTCTGTGCACCACCATTGTTGTGTTGACATCACATTGTAGTTCGCCGTGAGGTTGGGGTAGTTCGATCTGGCCCCACCTTACAACTAGGACCTCCAGCTTCGACGGGAGTTCAAATGCATCTTACCTACTAATTGGATGTTGGAAACTTCTCACCTCCCAGCACTTTGGCACACACCAAGAGACCTTATGGCACATTCCAAAGTGCCTGGAGCTAGGATATATCCCAGCAAAGCATTCCAGACAATCCATGTTGAACATTTAGGACCTCAGATCTATGTCTATCTATCTTTCTTACTTAAGAGGCAATTTGTCTGTCAACAGTACAGTGTTCTCATATATGCAAACGAGATCGAAGAGGCGAAACGACGGATGTGTTAATTATGTGTTGACATCATGTTGTAGTTCATGGTGAGGTCGGGGTAGTTCGATCTGGCCCCAGTTTGCAACTAGGACCTCCAGCTTCCAATGGGTGTTCCAATGCATTTTACCTAATTGGATGTCGGAAACTTCCCACCACATAGGACTTTGAAATGGGCCATATGTTTTTATGTGAAGAGTTCACTCCTTTGATCTGTATCAGAATTTGATTGTGCATTCACACTTTTCCAAATGACCTAGACTTTGGGAGGGATGGGGGTACTTTATTGGTTTCAGGTGACTTCAGTTTATTTATTTATTTATTTATTTATTTATTAGGGACAGTGCATATTAATGAACATCTACAACAATCGTAGCTGTAAATATGCCACATTGTAGCAGCGGTGCTAGTTTCCATCTCTGTTATGAGTGATTGTTGGTTGGGAATTGTTTCAGGAGGTTGTACAAGATGGTGTCATATCAGTTTTACAGTTCTTTCCTTTTCCCTCTGTCTTCTTTGCAGCATTTGTCAGAACTTTTGGCGGTGGTGCGTCTTCCCTTCATCCATCCATCCTACCTTCTAAACGTGGTGGACAATGAGGAGTTGATAAAATCATCCGAGGCGTGTCGAGATCTTGTCAACGAAGCCAAACGATACCACATGCTTCCCCACGCACGGCAAGAGATGCAGACACCCAGGACCAGGCCGAGACTCTCTGCAGGTACAAACACACATCACAAGCAGTAGGATGCATAGAAAAAAAAAAAAAAAACGATGCGCATCATCCTTGATCTGAACGACCTGAGCCAAAGGAGGCAGTGACATGATCTGCTGCCCACTAGTTTAATTGACCCACAACTTACTAAGGACAGATCCATGCTCCCACACACCCATGTCCTGTTCATATTTCATTGCAGCAAGGTGACAGAGAGGTCAGGTCCCCACAAGGAGACCACCATTTTAATGATTTAGTCTGCAACTGAAAAGCAGTGATTTAAAGCTCCATAATTTTTTCCACAGGTCTGCTGTTAATGCTTAAATGTACACGTGAACAGCACATATTTTTGTTCAAACAAACTGCTACTTGAGCAAATCCCAGTCAAGGCTAATGTCAAAGCTTTCATGACTGCTTTCCAGAGTCTGCAGCCTATCAAATATAGCCTCTTCAACCGCAAACACAGCACATACACACCTCCTAGCAACTTTAACATCAGCTACACTCAGTCGGGTCTGCCTTTGCCTCCTTAGCAACCAGCCAAGCATTCACTGTCCAACCACCGCTGATGTCCAAGCCATTGAAGGCTGTGTTTGTTTACATCGTTAAAATCAAAGAATCATTCATGGAAATTGGAAGGCGCCACTAAATTGCTTTTGGCTGTAATATTTTTCCCTTAGGTCAGCCAGGACCCCGCACTTTTCCCCCTGTAAAGATCTGCCTAATTATAGTGTCTGCATGATATTATGAGTTCTGCACCAGCACACCTTACCGTTCAGCACAAGTTATTTTCTGCTTGGTAGAATAAAGATAATTGCCTTACAAATGGCACTTTATGGAGAGGTCAGTTTATCGGCGCTGCGCTGTTGTCCAGACTGTGCGTTTATTTGCTAGTAAACAAACATAAAGAATTGCATTAGCTTAATATTTTTGCACATTTAATTGCCGGTAATGCAGTCGCATGAGGATTTCTAAAAAAAAATTGTTTGTCTCTCGAGGAACGACATTTGGGGCATTATATGTGCTCAGCATCATCCCATTACTCATCCTCGATCTGGTGGTTTCTCTTTGTTCTCAGCAGTATCTTGAAGCATTCTCTGTCAAGGCCCATTTTATAGTGTTTGGTATGTGCATATCTTATGCGTCCTACAGCCCCATTATGCAGGCTGAAGTGTGTATTGATTCACAGCAGCTCGTGGCTCTGTACAACAGAATTATATAAATGCATAAATGCTGCTGGGATGAATACATTCATGATGCATTACCCCTCAGTGCCTCTAAGAATGAGAAAATATGTAAGTTTCTCCGATCAAGTTTTGAACTTCTCTGAAGCTGAAGTTTTTATTACGACTGACTATCTGGGCCAAGCATCGCTGTGTGTGCCTGCGTATGTGTGTGTTTCATAAAAGGAAGTGTTAGCTGTCTGCACTCAGGTTCTGGTGTACTGTACTTTGTGAACAGAAATATAAATGTACCTTGGCATTTTGCATAGCCGAGTGCATTCTTGTTGGTCTAATGATGTTTTTTATGCCTGCATGAGTTTGCGTCTGTGGTTGTGATTGTGTGCTCCACAGCCATCTGCTACGTTGGACAGGACGGGCTCCACACAGTAGGGTGCACGGTCCTTGGGATCGGCCATGCAGGGGAAATAGCACGTGGTCATGCAGTACGAAGAGAAAGCGCATAAAGAAGAGAATAGAAGGAGAGTTTGAGGTTGTTGCGAAGCAAAGCTGGCGTACGGCGGACAAATAAAAGTGAAGGGATGAGGGAAGAACAGGAGGAGAGGTCGGGATGTGGTCGGAGAGGAAGGATGGGGGGGGGTGAGAAGGAGCGAGGGGGATCAGAAATGAAATTTGAAGGGCAGACATTTGATTGAGTTTATTCCTAGAGCATGTGTCTACTTGTGTAAGCAGTAACTGAGTGTGTGTGTGTGTGTGTGCATGCGTTTGTGTGTGTATTTTAAATGTGCGTAAGCAGATGGGGCACCACCTGAGCTCAGTTGATAAGTCTGTCAAGCGGAAAAAGAAAGGAAAACTGCCATCCGTGAAGCACTTCTTGCTGAGCACAGTCAATCTGTGAACTTGTGAGTTGCGTGCATATGTGGGTGTATTATGGCGAGTGTGTTTGTGCTCATCCTCAGTGTGTGTGTGTGTGCGCGCGGACGTGTGTCTGAATGCCTCACTTATATATAAGGTCTTTTTACTTGAGATAAAATTGAAATTAATTTAATCATTTCGGTCTAGAAATTCAATTTATTCTTTTGAGACGTTTTTAATTAACAGCTTTTCACATCTAGACTGAAACGTGTGAATAAGATGTTAGAAGTTAGACTCTCTGTGGTCTACTCGCACTATTTACTAATAGAGTCAAACCAATACTGGAGCATAAAACTGATATTAATAATGGTGGGTGTGGGGTTGTATGAGGCACTTATCTCCATTACCTACGGGGCAGACAGGAACACTGGCAAAGATGCGAAGCAATCTAATAAAAACTGTATTTTAGCCCACTTTTTTAAAAAAAACAGAAAGGCTACAAAAAACAATATCAGTTTAATTTTGTAATCTTTTCACCAACTTATCTTCCCAGACAGCTCTATCTGACAAGTCCAGATTAACCCTTTCATGCATGAATTATGAGAACCGTAATAAAGATTTTTTTTTTCTTCAGTGATTTTATTCCTTTTTAGGCATTAAAAAAACAATGTGATTGAATTTTTTTTTTTTTTTATAGAGGTGCAAAAATGCCCACTAAGCTGGACACCATGCATTTAATTTTTGAAGCAAAGAAACATGTATTTACTAATATACAGTGCAAAAACTTTGAAATAAAAACAATTTAATGCTGCCAATCTGATGTTTTCTCACATTTTAACATACTCTAATACTAAGTAAAGCTTTATTTATATAGCACTTTTTTAAAACATGTTACCAAGTGCTTCACATAAAGGAGAGATAGATCAAATCAAATCAAATTTTAAGCCAATTTACAGAAACCCAACAGAATCCTCCAGGAGCAAACACTTATGACTGGTGACAGTGGTGAGGAAAAACTTCCCTGAAAAACTCCTGAAGTCTGCCTGTCTGCCTCAGACAGGCAGACTCCTGTCTGCCTTGGCCAGTTGGGGTTAAAGCGAGAAAGTAAAGGAGGAGAAAAGAGAGAGCGATAGAGATAGAGAGAGAGGGGGAGAGGGGGGAGGTAGGGGAAGATGCATGCACAGATAACTGAACTAGAGCATGTATAGAACAGTATAATAAACACTATCGTAACTATATGGATAAGTGAGTGATGACGATGAAGGTGGAGAGAGGCAGGACCACAGCAGCAGGTCCAGAGATGATCTTAGGAAAACCTGTGATGATCCTGGGAAAACCTGTGAGATGATAAAGCACAGAGACTCCAGGGAAGAAGTCAAGTCAGTAACATGAATTCACTGGGGCGTAAACAGAAGAGCTTTAATGAAATGCTTGTTTATAAAAGTGAGTTTTTAAGAGTCGCTTGAAGGTGTCTATAGAATCTGATGATCTGATGTAATGAGGAAGACTATTCCAGAGGGTTGGGGCCAGAATTGCAAAAGCACGGTAACCTTTTGTTGAGAAGTTGGAGCGGGGGATGGATAGGAGGTTAAGGTTTGATGAACGGAGTGGTCGTGAGGGTGAGTAGGAAACTAGGAGGTCAGAAATGTAACTGGGGGCGTGGTTATGCAGGGCTTTAAAAGTAATTTGGAGTATTTTGAAGTGGATGCTAGTCATTACTCACTTCATGGAGATAATATGCAAGCAAAAAAAAAAACAAAAAAGACTTTATGTTGTTAATTATGGTCTAATAACAATAACAAAGACTTGATTTACACTCCAACATGTTAGATCAGGTTTATCCAGAACAGCAAAGTTACAGTAATGTTAGGCAAAATAAGTCTTAACTTCAGCCTAAACCCTTTTGGTCGCATTGTACATATATGGAACAATGGATATGTTGTTTTTGTTTGTTGTTTAACCCTTTCATGCACAGTGGTCACTCCAGTGGACAGTTACTCTCCAGCTGTTCTCTTGTATATTCACAGATTTTATTGTTTTAGTTCCATATCAGTCAACACAGTGGACACTTATACATCACCCCATACACTGACATTCAGACCATTAGTGTAACTTTGCTGTTCTTGATCAACCTGATCTGCACTAACATATTTGAGTATTGAAGGGTGGGATAAATAAATTATACTTCCTCCACACCTTTTAGAATGTGCAAATGAAGTCATGTATATGTATAAGTTTTGGGTTTTTTTTGTTTTCTTCCATGACCTCTTACTACCTGTTTTTTTCCTAAGGACTAAGTAAGATTACTTTGTCTTGTTGCACATTCAAAATAAACTAAACTAAAAAAAAAAAAAAAAAAAAAAATCAATTGCTTGTTATTGTTACTAAACTGCAATTAACTGTTGTTGTTTTTTTAACAAAAAAGTTTCTTTTTTTTTTGCATATTATTTCCATGAAGTGAGTAATGACTAGTATTAGAATGTGTTAAAATGTGAGAAAACAGCAGATTAGCAGCATTAAAAAGATTTTTATTTCATAGTTTTCACATGATATATCAGTAAATCCATGTTTCTTTGCTTCCAAAATTAAACGCATGGTGTCAAGCTGACATTTTTTTTAACTCCATGAAAAATAGGTTCATAAGAAAATTTTCAGTCACATTGTGTTTTTTCATGCCTAAAGAGGAATAAAAACACTCAGGAAATCAATGTTGATTAAGGTTCTCATAATTTGTGCATGAAAGGGTTAAAGTAATTAACAACCAAATAAACTACTACTAGTACTACTAGTACTACTACTAAATGCATTATATGGGATGATGCATAAGCGTGCAATGTGTTGACTGATATGAAACTAAAACAACAAAATCCACGAATATACAAGAGAACTGCTGTAGAATAGCTGTCCACTGTTGTGACCACTATGCATGAAAGGGTTAAGAGTAGTCGCTTTTCCATTGACCCTCAAATTGTGCAAATATAACTTGCAAATAAAAATTTACCTAATGGAAAAACAACAATTTAGCCAAAAGTCTCATTTTTCAATTAAAAGTTTTTGCACTGGCAAGAGGTGGTTTTTATAAAGGTGGTTTGTATATCACGCAAAACTGCAATGGAAAGACCTTTTTTTCGAAACTAGAGTCAGGTGAATTAAAAAACCGGATGTTGACGTACGTTACAACAAGCGAAGAAGAAGAAGAAACATGTCGCGGTATGTGTGGACACACCAGGAAAGCCAATCATTTTTTAATTTAGTACGAGATAGAGGGGTAATATATAATAATAATGAATATATCTGTAAATCAACACCATATTTATGTTCATCGCAAAGTTTAGGGAAAGACTTCTCGCGATAATGAATAAACAAATCATCGCATTTGTGATTTAATGGAAAAACCAGTTACACACTTCTGTTTTTTCGACATTTAGTAAATATCGGTAAAGTTTTGCGCAGATGTCCAATGGAAAAGCGACTATTGACTTGTGTTTTAAAAGATTAGCTTCCACAAACTAATAGTAGTTAATTAATAGACCAGCAACTCCTGCATTCTGTGAGGTAAAAATCACAGTTTTTGTCAGTACATTTCTGATGTTTTATGTGTTTTTATTTAGTTATTAAAGGTTTCCTCTCAAACTTAGCAGTATATTTCATGAATATATCTCACTCATTCTCTTTTCTTCAGATACAGAAAGAAAATACACAAAATATGTGCTGTGACAGACACAAAAAACTGAACTAAATGGGTTCTAAAGGATAAAGTCACTATTTAATGTTACCCCTGACCCCATGACAGGAACCAGCACAAACTCTTAGAAACAACTAAAGTGTGTTGAATGAAACCTGGTATAAAACTTCAGAAAACGAATGCATTACATCTCGTATTGTTTGAACAAATGGGTTTTATTATTACCTCTTTGGTTAATAGAAGCTGTTGTCCCATGAAATATTATTTTTTTCTGCTGTACATCAAGGTTATATTAATGTTGGATTTTTCATTATAGTTTAGTTTGATTTAGTTTTCTCTAATTCAGTAAGTTTTAATTAGTTTTTAGAGCAGGTTTGCTCGTTTTTATTCGGTTTTGTTATTTTCTAAATGTTTAGTTTAGTTTTTTCATATCTTTTATCTTCCTTGCCATCATATTCAGATAAATCCCAGACAGGACTCTGCTGCTTTCTCCCAGCTTTAGTCTTCATGTTTCCAGGTAGAGTGGGGACCAGAAGCCGACTCTAAATGACAAGTGACTACTGTAGATGTGATGGAACGTGAAGTGCCATCAGCTAAAATGGCTTGAGTGAAATAAATCAATTTCATATCAATCCGACATTGACAAAGACAAAAATGAAGGGAATTTTATCCATAATTTTTATGCATTTTAGTTTTGTAAACACAGAATACATTTTCAGTTAGTTATATTTTTTTCTTTTAATTCTAGTTTTTATTTATTTCATTTAACGAAAATGTTTTTTTCAGTTCTAGTTATCGTCATTTTGTTAGTTTTCGTTTACGATAGTAACTTTGCTGTACATATTTCACATATCTCCAGATTGGATCTTAATACATAGACTGAGAAATTCATGTTTGTGGTTATTAGTAGTGATGTCCCTATCTGGATCTTTAACTTTCCATCCGATCTGATTTTTTTTTTTTTTAGGATTAGTTTTGCTGATACCGATCAGATACTGACTTTTTATAATGAAATTTTGATTTAAATTTGGATTCATTATTTGTAGGTTATTAAACTATTATTTTACTTGCGATCACAATTGTGAATGAATGTGGAACCTGAATTAAAACAACTATGACACCTATGACTCTAAATAACTTTAGTATAATTTTTGCACTTTCCAAATTCATACCGTGGGACAAATTAGAACCTTTGGCAGGCTGGTTTTGGCCCGCAGGCCCTATGTTTTCTATTGCTGTAGCGCGTCTATGGACAGGTCCGTCCAGGTATTATATGGGGGTGTGTTCTGTGCCATACGTTAGTGATGCATGGATCAGCAGGTCGGGTTGGGGCGGGTCAAAAGAATGTCAGTTTATTTGCATGGTGGGTATTGTCGGGTCAGTTAATTCCACAAAAGCCCTGCGGGTTGAAAAAAACCCAAGTCGTGCATCACTACTGTACATACCTCATAATAAGTATGAGCGGACCATGAAGTGAAAGTGAAACTTATACATGTGTTACTAATTCCTCTAAGTCACAGGTGTCAAACATGCGGCCTAGGGGCCAAATCTGGCCCGCCTAAGGGTCCATTCTGGCCCGCAGGATGAAAGTACAAAAATTAACCTGAACAGTCAAGGTTGTCAAAATTTTTGGTTCAGGTTCCACATACAGACCAATATGACCTCAAGTAAAAATAACACAATAACCCATAAATAATGACAACTATACATTTTCTTTGTGAAAAATTATGTGGAAAAAATTTAAGTGAAAAAATAACATTACACTGTCAAAATATTAACATTTACAAAACTATTCTTTCATAATAAAATGCAAATAAATGCATAAATTAAAACAAAGATGAACAACCCGAAATGTGCAATTTGAACAATATTCTGCCTGTTACTAAATGTTTTGTACATTTATGGATCCACTGTGATTTGTAGTTGTGTCAATAAGAGATGTAATATTGTAGAAATTGTTCAAATTTTAGTTCCAAACTCCAAAAATTTAACAATATTCTGCCTGTTACCAAATGTTTATGTAACACTATGTGTAATGTACATGTATAAATAATAAGTCGAGGCATAATATTGTTAAAATTGCACTAATTTTTCAAATGAAATTTCTTTTTCTTCATGTTTTTCACATCTTTTTTGTAAAATGTAAATATTTTCATAATTTAATTGGGGGTTTTTGTAGTAAAACAAAAAGAAAAACTTGAATTTTTCATTATTTATAGGTTATTAAGTCATTATTTTCCTGGTCTGGCCCACTTAAGATGGCAGAATATGGCCCTGAACCAAAATGAGTTTGACACCCCTGCTCTAAGTCTTCCGCTGTTGTGCAGTTCATTTTCCTTTTTCCTTTTTCCTTCAAATTACAGTTTCTGAAGGGGCATGATGTTTGTTTAACCCCCCCCCAGAACCGGGAGAACCGGGCCCCGATCAGCCCACTCTCATGACCAAATCCGATCTTCTAAAAAATGCCCGACTGGCAGCTGATACCGATCCTTAGTCCCTAGTTATTAGTACTTTAACAAACCAACAAACCTAATATCGGACTAACTTTACTTGTATTGTACTTGAACATTTCATCTGGAATAAACTGAAATCAACAAATAACAATGAACGTGCCTATTAATCCATCAACAAGCTGCTAACCGTCATCTTACAAATATGTCTTGTTTTTGACACACACAGCACCAGTAGAACAACAGAGGTCCAATATTCTCTCCCTTATTTGCTTTATTTATCTCCTCCATGTACTAAATGCTGCACTGTAATCACCAGCTACCAGCTAACATTACTGCCTCCTATTTGGTGACAGACAGGTTGGGAACAATAGCTTCTGTCACTATGAAAAAGCTTTTAATAATATATTATGATGGTAGGGATCTGGGGAAGAGCTGATAGTAAAACGGCTAGTCTAATATGTTTTTTTTTTTCTTTTTTTTGCCAAATTATGCTCATACATCATGTCAAGCATTGAAAAACAGTAATATGAATATTAATGGGGTATGAAGACATACTCTGGTATATGCTTATGAAATGGAGTAGCATAAAGTTTTTGAGCTTAACAAAAAGGCCACATTTTAATTAGTTGTTGCTCCATTAGCTGTAAGTGCAGAAAAAAAAGTTCTTCTATTGCGGCTGAAAAGAAGGAACCAGATGGTTTTCTTACACCCTTTAACTGTCTTGTTTTTTAAGGTTTTTCTTTATATTGAGTCCTGCTGTGCTGCGCTGTGGTAATTTCTTTCTTTATGTAATTTGCTGAGTTTTTATTGATGGCTGTGTTTATATCAGTCGCTCAGACAGGTTCTGGTTTGCCAACACATCATTTCACTTTGGAGTGCTTGAGTGCAGAACGAATAGAATCTATGCAAAATGAAAATATGTGCAAAACTGATAGTATTTTTGTAGAAAGTTGACAAAGAAAAAAAAAAGAATTGTGAGAAATTCTGAATAATCGCCATGATATGAGTTTATTTTTGAACTTCCTCACTGACATAAAAGAATTTGTGTCTCACTGGTACGTGTTTTAAACTCTGGAACATTTTACTGAGTGGGTGCTGTGCCCTTTTATTTTATTAGATGCTAATTACGGAGCCAAAAACGAGAAATGCCTAGACGCTGCCTGTCTGTGTGCGATTGTTTCTTATTTTAACTTGTAGTTAGTTCCTCAGTTGCAACAGTGAACTTTTGAGGATGATGTTAATGTCTTCTGCTAACAGCCTCCTGTCAGAGTCATGGGTAAAGTGAAAACTATGAGCATCACATAATGAATCCACAGTGTTTTGCCTACTGTATGTGTATCCATTAGATGCTAATTGGTTAATTAGAGTGTGGATGTGCATCTGATTAGCTGTCATTAGACTTTCCAGGGGATCAGGCGGATTAAATAGCTTCTGGTTAGAGGAGTTTAGTCACAAATAATTTTGTCTGAAGTCATACGACGCACTCCAGTGGCATTACATCTATTTGCACACATCTATTGTGTGTGTAAGCTATTAAAAGATTGAAAAGTTTTCTTAGTTACAGACTGTGTGTGTATGTGTGCGTAAGTACACACACTTAGGCGAACCCATATATTATGTTCCCATTTCCTTCTCTCCACATGTGTCGTGGTGCTCGGCACAGAGGAAGGTGGAGAGCGCCAGGGCAAACTGTTAACTCAACCCAGCCAAGTGGAATAGCACTCAGACAAATGAGCTGTAATGACTGGGAGACGCAGGGGTCCAGCTCGCCTCACACTGTTTCTCTGTGTCTCTCTCCCTCTTGTGCACACTCTGTTCAACCTTTAAATACATACACCGCGGGAGCAAATCCTTAAACAGCAGCTCTTTTCTTTCTGAGAATGTCCACTTCGGCATCAACAGTCAAATGTTCATGCATCTAAAGGCAGAAAAGTGGATGACTGTTATGCAACCTGTCTATGATCATCATCTCTTATGCATAACTTACTGCTCACCTTAACCATTTAACTACAGCGATCTCTCTGACGCTGCATTTCACACTTTACAGAATTCAAATATCCACAAAATTCCAGCGGCATCAGAAAGCTGAGATTCTGAGCTTTCCGACATTATATAACACATAACGGCGGCAGTGTGAGACTGTATTACAAGTAGAATAGAGTCCCCGTATCACACCATGTACATGTGTAACCATGGTGATGTAAATATGTAAATAATAGAACATTTTTATTCTAATTCTTTATTCATATATTTATATTAAACATAATATGATACCAAATTTCTCATTTTTCTCATTACATCTAATTTTTTTACACTCATTTGTGTATTTTTTTTACCTGTCATTTTCTCTGCATTTGCTTGTTGTATTTTTACTGCTGTTGACTGAAATTTCCCCCATGGTTGGATTAATAAAGTCTTATCGTATCGTATCTTATCTTATCTTATCTTATCTTATCTTATCTTATCTTATCTTATCTTATCTTATCTTATCTTATCTTATCTTACCTTACCTTACCTTACCTTACCTTACCTTACCTTACCATACCATACCATACCATATCTTATCTTATCTTATCTTATCTTATCTTATCTTATCTTATCTTATCTTATCTTATCTTATCTTATCTTATCTTATCTTATCTTATCTTATCTTATCTTATCTTGTCTTGTCTTGTCTTGTCTTGTCTTGTCTTGTCTTGTCTTATTGTAAGGCTCAGATGTTAAAATAATTTATGTTGAAGGAATGTGAGGTTTAACAATGGAGTAAATTACAGGGAATAAGTTAACTCAGGTATTTGTTTAAAAAATATATATCGACAGTGTTTACACAAATAACTATTTAAATTCGTGTTGCAGAATTATTATTTACACATATATACATTTAATTATTTTCATTTGTTGTATATAAGCAGCTAAAATAATGTGTTGAATGTGCCTTTTCTAAATCATTTACATTTACCGATCTAGGTACTGCTAGTTCCTGATTGGCTGGTTCGGTCATGTGAGATGATGTTTTTTTCAGGAAGTGTTGTTGTAGCTTCACGGCACATGAAAAGTCAAGCACTGTTGTGTGAAGAAATCTGTCTCCATCCTGCAGTCTCATTTTATCAAGAATGAACTATTAACCACCAACAAACCGTCATGTTATCTTATCTTATCTTATCTTATCTTATCTTATCTTATCTTATCTTATCTTATCTTATCTTATCTTATCTTATCTTATCTTATCTTATCTTATCTTACCTTACCTTACCTTACCTTACCTTACCTTACCTTACCTTACCTTACCTTACCTTACCTTACCTTACCTTACCCACAGGCTAAAAAAACGTCTGGAAATAACAAAAACTATGAAACCATAATATGTATACTAAATGTTCAAGACCTAAAAACATGTTTGAGCAGATGTAAAATAGTTTACAGTTTACTTTTGCAATCTCAAAAAGTTTTGTTATTGACATTTACAGTTGTTTCTGATAATAAATATGACACAACTTCAAGTGTTTTTTTTTTTTTCACTAAAACACACTGTTTTATTTATTATTTATAAATATATTAGATAGATAGATAGATAGATAGATAGACAGACAGACAGACAGACAGACAGACAGACAGACAGACAGACAGACAGACAGACAGACAGACAGACAGACAGACAGACAGACAGACAGACAGACAGACAGACAGATAGATAGATAGATAGATATTGAAAGTTAAGTTCTTCCAAAAATAAAAAGGTGCAAAAAACTTGACATAAAAGACTTTTTCTGACACTTTTATTGCAAAGAAAACATGAAGACACCTAGGCGGCCTGTTATAATAGCAGTTTTAAAAGGGTTAAAGAGCATTCGTTAAATACTTCTCAACGTTGACATCGAAACCCTGGCATAAGTTACTGCCGCATTTAGGCTCCTGTCCCAATTACTCTGGAAATGTTTTCTTTTTTTCTTATGTTATTGACCATTTTACATTCCTGCAGCATAAGGGAAGTCAAATAAAACACAGCGTTCTGGTTGTGTGGCGGTCTAAAGTTCCCTGGATTTTATTAGATCAGTCTGCACAATAGCTTGGCTGGGCTCCACAGTTTTGGAGACAATAAAACCAGGCTGTTCTGTGAGGTCCGAAGCCCGTAGGCGTGACATTCATCTACTCATTCACACCTCCGTGAGCCAGCAGCTCCTTGGAGAGTTTGCCATGCTACAGAGAAAAGAAAACAAGATTCACACCTTGTAAGGAGAGCATAAAAGATTATTAGATGACAATCATGTTGAAGTCTGCCATCTACTGCGTCAGACTCAGGACACATTAACACCGTGTCTCGTCAACCGCTTCAACATTTCCTCAAAAGTTCCTCATCATTAATGACAGTGGCTCCATTTTATGCAGTAATTGAATTTATTTGTCATCTTTCTCTCTGGCTGCACAGCCTTAACGCTCACCATTAAGCAAGGTAATCATGACAGGGAAACTGTCAGCAGTTTGGAAAGGCAATTATAATGGGTGCAGTTTTTTTTTTTTTTTTTGGACTTTGTTGATTATTGTCCTGCTCTGTGTAATTATGCAGCCCGGTTTGTCTTTTACAGCCAATGCAGCGTGAGATTACTCTGTTTCACCTACCAAACTGGAAAAGCAGGATGCAGGAGAATATGCCAGAAATGTCTTAATCGCTCTATGTGAAGAGTGCCCTTCAGCAGATCCTCTTCCGATTTTATTTCTGGAGTCTGAGACGGTATTTTAAGGCAGGGTGAGCGAGAGAGAGAGAGAGAAAGTTGGATGCATCTATTCACTGGAGATTTGGAGTATGAGTTTTTGATATTCCTGCGGCTTATCAGTAAAATCTCAAGCAAACACATCTTTCTGGGCTCATAAATGTAACATGGAAGTAGTAAATCCAGATTAGATAACCTCTGGTCTGAGCCTCTGTAGGGGCTCCAGTGAAAATTAAGGTTCTGTCCGTTTGACCTTTTGACTAGTGACTACTGTCGGCACGAGCCACCAAGGGGGGAGGAAAAGGGGGAGACGAGCCGGCGATACTGCCACAAAACTGGACTCTTTCTGTTACCAGAGCCAAAGTCGCTGCTCAAATGCAAAGCGAGCAGCATATACAGGAACACGGATAAACCTCCAAATCGGTCATAGTATATGTGCCACGATGACCCGCTGTACCTGCTGCAACGCTCGGAGGATGCTACATCCTCATCCAATATTCAACAGAACGACTGAACCTGGGTAGAGCTGTATCGGTGCATGTGCTGACTGCGCACATTGGGATGTTTAGATTGTGAGTGCATTTGTTTCTGTCTGCCGCCAAGTCTGAAAGATCACCGACTCAAATTAAAAGAAGTGAAGACTGTATCTGTAGAAGACTGGGCAGCCCAAAGGCAGATGCATCAAAACACATATCTCGTATCGTATTTTTAGGCAGAATGGTGACACACCAGAGGTAGGAAGCAGGTACTTATGTAAGAAAAGAAAAAAAAAAAATACTTGCAGAAGTAGAAGCAGAGTCAACTTTTTACTTGAGTGAAAGTGAAAAAACACAGTCTGACAAATAAAAGTAGCCTTTGGAGGAACATCTCTACCAACGAAGCAAAGGTAACTGCACCTCATGTCATTTTAGTAAATTATAATAACTAAAAACAATTATAAGTTCAGATCAAATAAATATAATTTGTTTTCAGTGTTGACAGCAAGACTCTAAACATTCTCTTTTCTTATCTGTTTTATATTGTTGCATCTCTTTCATTGTTTTTGTCTTGTGTCATTGGAAATCTGATGACTTTTAATGTTTTCTTAGTCCATCCTTTTAATTTTCAATCAGCCTTGGTGTTGAAAGACATGCAATGATACAGAAAAGAAGCCTGTTTTAAAAATAAAAGGAGCAGAAAGTATAGATAAGTCGCTAAAAATGTAGAGAATAACAGTAAAAAGTTGCCGGGGGAAAAAAAAAAAAAAAAAATTAATGTCCACAACTGAGGTACATGAAAAGTGTAGTTTTGGGCCAAATGTTCAGTTGCAATTAAAGGTCAAATGTGAAATGTTACTGGGTCTTTTATTAAAGCAAAATAATATGCAAGGGGAAAAAAAATGCGAGGAAATATTTAGATTTTCTGCTTTGTTATAACTTACATATTCACTAAAATTGAGCATAAGAACAGTATTTTCAGAGAATGTTGCATCATGGGTAGTTTTAACCCTTTATAGGACACTCATAGAAATACTCTGAAATTCAAAATTTCAACTTCAGTGTGTTATTGGAGGACACAACAAGACTTTATTACTTTGGTGAAATTTTTTGAAAATTTTAATTGTTATGTAGAAAATCAAAGTCAATTAAGTTACCATATTTGGTACCTTAGCCATAAGTGGCAAAAAAAAAAAAAATCCAAGAAAAACGTATGAAATGAAAAGAATATGTATTTTAGAACATTAGAGCATCACTTTTAGATCATTACAACATAAGTGCTGATCCAGACACCTGTCAACATTCACTTTATCCCTTTGACCATTATTACTTAAAAAATAAAAGAATAAATAAATAAATAAATAAATAAAGCTTTACTTACTTACAGTACTTCAGTGGTTCTCAATCTTTTCCTCGCGGGCCCCCCTTTGGAGGACAAAAAATTTCTAGGCCCCCCTCAACCCCAACAACATTGTAACAGTGGTACAATTATAACTTTTATTGAAAGAAACATCCATATTGTAACAACACTTTTTGCTTTTCCTTTCAATATTTTTGTTCAAATTAAAAATAACAGATTTTCGCTTGAACAATACAAATAAAAACAACCAGACTGCCCCCTGAGACAATATTTTTTCCAAATAAAAATGGGAAATGTACAATTATCTTACAACTATGACAATAAAGTTACTTTTTTTTAAAACAACAAACAAATTTTGCCAACAAAGATGAACATTTTAATAATATCAGTGGCTGCACTGAGCCCGTTTCCATTGCACCCCTCAGAACTTTAAAGTACAAACTGTGCAAAAACAGAAACATTGCACATTTTTCTTTTCCAGTCTAATCCTTGTCCATTCTCCAAACCTCAACTCTTTGTCTAGTCTAGTGACAGATCACCATGGCAGTAGATTTGTTTGGTGTACGTCCCTAAAATGAGTCCAGGGTGCTTCAACGCTAAAACATTAGTTCCACCTGCTACATGTTTGAACCTGAAGAAGAAAAAAAAAAACACCCAGGAGTGATCCCATGCCCTCCCCTAGGGGGCCTGAACCACAGTTTGAGTAACACTGGATTAGTACCATTACTTCATGGTACCTAACAATGCAGGTCCACTCACTGTTCATGCAGAGGTGGACCTTACAGACCCTGTAGACCACATTGGACCTGAGACTGGTGACTCACTGTCCTCACTGGAACTTGTGCTGTCACTGTCTTGTAATGTATGCGTAAATGACCAAAAATAGTCACTTGCCCGATAAAGGGTTAAGCCTTAATGTTGCTGATGACTGTATTGAAGTCTATGTCTAGTTTAGATTTTTATACTTTCATATATTTACCTCCGCCAAGGAGGTTATGTTTTGGCCAGGGTTTGTTTGTCTGTCTGTCTGTTTGTTTGTCTGTCCGTTAGTGTGCAACATAACTCAAAAAGTTATGGACAGATTTTGATGAAATTTTCAGGGTTTGTTGGAAATGGGATAAGGAAGAAATGATTAAATTTTGGTGGTGATCGGGGGTGGGGGGGCCCACGGGGGGGGGGGCGCAGACCAGAAAATTTCATCAAAATCTGTCCATAACTTTTTGAGTTATGTTGCACACTAACGGACAGACAAACAAACAGACAGACAGACAAACAAACCCTGGCAAAAACATAACCTCCTTGGCGTGGGGGGGCCCACGGGGGGGGCCACTGATCAGCCTTGGCGGAGGTCTGCGCTCTCCGAGTGCTTCTAGTTTTATAGTTTTTTCAGCACTAAAAGTATTTGTTCACTGCAACCTCCAGGAGTTCGTGTAATATCTTTTTTGTTTCACAAGCGATGAAATAAAGTAAAGTTAGATAAAGTTCAGAACCTCTGCAGATGTCAAATTGTACAATCCCTCCAATTTTACATAAATGCTTTGCCAAAGTAACAGAACAAACCATAGCATTGGAGATCTTTTTATGTTTTTGTCTGGAGTATAAAAATATTTTCAGACCATTACAAAAGTACGGTTCTTTGAATCGAATTGTGAGAGGAGTGTTGGAAATATGTGTCCTTGTGGAAGAAATGTTATTTAATGCAGCATGAAACTGTACTGATAAAAAAATGGCATTGTCGTAGTCTGCTTCACTTTTTAAAAAAATCTATTAATATTTTAAAATATATATATATCTTCCTGTATACTTCCCCGTTGGATGATCCTACCGGCATACACAAAGCAAAGCCCAATGCAGAGTAACATAATAGAGCAGTGAAAGCATTAAATCCTACCTTCACCAAGGTTATACTTTGAAGTTTTTGTTCACTGCAGAAAAGATGTCGACTGGTCGTTTCAGAGGCTGTAGTGTGCGTAAGGTGGCGTTTAATAGGAAATATTAATATAGCCTCTCAGTACAATGCATGCATCTAGAAGATATCACCAAATTTGTACAATACATCTGGAGGAAATTAACTTAAATTTGTTCTGCTCAAAGCATTAAATGTAAATGAAAAAACCTCCATCCAGAGACAAGTCTTAAAGTTAATCTAAGCAACACACAAAGACAAAAGAAAGTTTTAATTGGGACTGTTTTTTTTTTTCTCCTCACAGCGAGGTGTGTGGACTTGAGTACTGTGGATATTATTTCTGGAAAGATATGATGCTGTAGGGTTTTTTTTTTTTTTTTAATGTAATTCTTCAATGCGGTGAGCACCTTAAATTGCATTAAATTCACCTCAGTTGTACAGAGACAGAGGCATAGATCTCATAGGCTGTATCATGAACCAGAATTATATCATAGCTTAAAACAATTAGAGTTAAGTGAGGAAATATGGTTTTATGTAATTTGAGAGAATCAACTTTTTAAAACATGGTTTTCAGGACACTTGAGGCAACAAAAATGGTCGCTTTACCTCAAAGTACGGCAGCTGGTGATGTTAGCTGGTGATGATGTCTTTTTTTTTTTTTTTTTTTTTTTTTCTGCTCAGATATAAACCCCCATGCGCATGCATACTTATTGTACTTCTACACCATTATTGGGAGCCTTTGGCCTCCTCATCCTTACCATAGCAAATTAGCACCCTGGGAGAGAAATATAGGATTAGTGAGGAGAAAAAAAGCTAGAGTGTGAATAGAAGGAAGTGAGTGAGATAAGAGCAAATGGTTACGGACCAGCAGTGAGATATAAATGGCTCTAAAACCCTGAGAGACTGAATGCCACTGTCACTGCAGCTGAGATACCCACAGAGTAAAAGACTACGTACGCGAATTTTTCCTTCTTATGCACCATAAGGGAAAATGTTTGCACATTTATAATTATACATGTGCCACCTTTATCAATGCATGAATACATATGTTCTGTTAAATAAAGTGGTTTACTGATTTTTAATTGATATTCCTGGCAATTACTGTGCATATATTAAATGGCTGCAAACAAAATATTAAGTCTGAGCTAATGTTAAACAATTCTTATAACTATATAAGCAGGCTGCATCAAGTACACTATAAGAATCACTTGAATTATTTTTATTTCCAGTATTTATATGGAATTGAACAAAGTGGAAACATACAGGGTGGGGAAGCAAAATTTACAATGAACATTTAGTTGTTTTTTCTCAGCAGGCACTACGTCAATTGTTTTGAAACCAAACATATATTGATGTCATAATCATACCTAACACTATTATCCATACCTTTTCAGAAATTTTTGCCCATATGAGTAATCAGGAAAGCAAATGTCAAAGAGTGTGTGATTTGCTGAATGCCCTCGTCACACCAAAGGAGATTTCAAAAATAGTTGGAGTGTCCATAAAGACTGTTTATAATGTAAAGAAGAGAATGACTATGAGCAAAACTATTATGAGAAAGTCTGGAAGATACTATTAAAGAAGAATGGGAGAAGTTGTCACCCAAATATTTGAGGAACACTTGCGCAAGTTTCAGGAAGCGTGTGAAGGCAGTTATTGAGAAAGGACACATAGAATAAAAACATTTTCTATTATGTCAATTTTCTTGTGGCAAATAAATTCTTATGACTTTAAATAAACTAATTGGTCATACACTGTCTTTCAATCCCTGCCTCAAAATATTGTAAATTTTGCTTCCCCACCCTGTACAGTTAAGTCCATAAGTATTTAGACAATGTCACAAATGTGTTTTTTTCTTCACCAACCACAGACTTTTGTCGTCATCCACTTTTTATCCAGGCCTTTTGGTGTCGCTGAGCTCACCACTGGATTCTTTTGGGTGCTTGAAATGTTTGAAAATGCTTGAATTTCATTGTTGTGTTTTCAAGGACTGAGTGCTTGAATTTTAGTTTAAGTGTTTGAAAGTGCTTGTAATTCTAACTCTGTGATGTGATTTATTTATTTATTTTTAATATTAACTCAAGCCGGAGCAACTTACAGAGGTCATACATTTGGAAAAATAAAACTTTATGTCAAAAATGAATATTACCGAGTGCTCTCAGGTCTACTTCAGGTATATTTGTATTTTAATCTTTGTCTCTGTGCGAGTGTGTCTGAAGAATGCCAGGTGGCTTCCTTTTTTTTGGATAAATTTTATGTTCTTTAATTCATAAAAACTTTTTTGCTATTATGATACATAGTTTTAGGTGTTTATAGCATAATACAATGCACATCATTGTGATAAAAAAACGCAAAAATAATCATATATGTATTCCTGTAGATATGGATTTAACCCCAGTGATAAGGTGGCCTGGCCAGCCAACCAGAAGACAAGCATTTTCATGTCCAGATGTGTCCTGTTCCTGGTTATTCTTTTGCAAATGAAGCTGATCTAGAGTTGAATATTTGGAAGCTGTTCACTGGATTTCTCAATATAAGGTCCAAAGAGGTGTCACTAGTCGCTTTTCCATTGACCCTCAAATTGTGCAAATATAACTCGCGCATAAAAATGTACCTAATGGAAAAATGACAATTTCACCAAAAGTCTCATTTTTCGATTAAAAGTTTTTGCGCTGGCAAGAGGTGGTTTTTTTGGGCGTAGCACAAATGGTATATCACGCAAAACTGCAATGGAAAGACCTTTTCTCGCAGCTAGAGTCAGGTAAATTTTAAAAAACGGATGTTGACGGACGTTACAACAAGCGAAGAGGAAACATGTTGCGGTATGTGTGGACACACCAGAAAGCCCAATCATTTTTAATTTAGTACGAGATAGAGGGTTAATATTTAATAATAATAATGAATATATCTGTAAATCAACACCATATTTACGTTCGTCGTCATGTTTATGGAATGACTTCACATATCATCTCGCGATAGTAAATAAACAAATCATCGCATTTGTGATTTAATGGAAAAATCGCCATTATGCACTTTTGTTTTCTCGAAATTTAGTAAATATTGGTAAAAGTTTGCGTAGATGTCCAATGGAAAAGAGACTAATGAAAGTGAAAGCTGAAATAGCAAAAATAAATCTGTCAGATTACAAACACTGTAGGAGCGGCCAAATCAACAATTCACTGCATTCTTAAAACAGGGTTCGTAGACATTTTCAAGGTCAAATTCAAGCACTTTTAAGGGTCATTTTAAATTTTTTTCCAGCACAGTACCTTATTACTAGTCTGGCCATCCATCCTGTTTTCTCAGTGTATTCAGTACTGAGCAAACGGTCTGGAACTGCTCTATTCACTTTAAATTCTGCCTGATCTATTTTATACCGGACCAATCACAAGTCTTGGGGGCGGGTGTTTTGCAATGCGTCATACACACCGACTTCTTTTTGTTGTGAGTCAAAGTCAGTTCCAAGTCCGCAAATCTCTTTACAACTGTTGTCGGTTGTTTACTTCATTCAAAAATAAGGATTGAATTCCAGATTACACCCTGTATTCTTAAGTTTCTCTGACAAAAGCATCACATCTGTCTTATCTGGGATTGGTTTAGTCGATGTCTGTTAGTCCTGCCTTCATATTTGGATTCAAGCCCCACAATTCCAGACGGATTTCTTATTGAGAAAGACAGACAGGGTGTAAACGGTCACTGACAACAGTTGTAAAGAAATTTGCAGACTTGAAATTGACTTTGACTCATGACAAAAAGTAGTCGCATTGTATGTATTGTATGACGCATTGCGAAACACCCACCCCCGAGACTTGTAATTGGCCCGGTATAAAATATATCGGGCGTAATTCACAGGGAGTGGAGCAGTTCCAGACTGTTTGCTCAGTATTGAATACACTGAGAAAACAGGATGGATGGCCAGACCAAGGTTATTATTGTTAACGAAAACTAGAATTGAAAAAACATTTTCGTTAACTGAAATAAATAAAAACTATAATTAAAATAAAAAAACATAACTAACTCAAACTGTATTGTGTGTTTACAAAACTAACTAAAACGTTTAAAAATTACGGATAAAATTCCCTTCGTTTTCGTCTTTGTCAATGTCAGATTGATAAGAAATTGATTTATTTCCCTCAAGCAATTTTAGCTGCTGGCACCATATGATATTTAACGGTCCGTCACTTGTGGTCACTTGTGGTTTACAGTCATCTTCTGGTCCACACTACCTGGAAACACGGAGACTAAAGTTGGGAGAAAGCAGCAGAGTCCTGTGTGGGATTTATTTGAATACAACGGAGAAGAAGAGAAAAGATATAAAAAAAACTAAAACTAAGCATTTAGAAAATAACGCAAACTAATAAAAACTAGCAAACCTGCTCTAAAAATGAATTAAAACTAACTGAATTAGAGAAAAAAAGTCAAAACTAAATAAAACTACACTATAATGAAAAATCCAAAACTATTATAACCTTGGGCCAGACTAATGATAAGGTACTGTGCTGTAAAAAATTTGAGAATGACCCTTAAAAGTGCTTGAAAAGTGCTTGAATTTGACCTTGAAAAATGTATACGAACCCTGTTTTAAGAATGCAGTGAATTGTTGATTTGACCGCTCCTAAAGTGTTCACTGTCTCTCTAATTCTGATGAGCTTTCACTTTCATTGACACCTGTTTGGACCTCAAATTAAGAAGTCCAATGAACAACTTCCAAATATTCAACTCCAGATCAGCTTCGTTTGTAAAAGAACAACCAGGAAATAGGACACATCTGGACATGAATCTGCTCGTTTTCCAGTTGTCCAGTTACTTTACATTTACTCTGGGGGGAAAAAAAAGAGGGACTACAAATTAAATATCTCTAATTCTTAAACGTTTAATGCACCATTTTTGTTAAAACCCTTGAATTCAAGCTGAACTTCCACTCTTCAATCACATCGACATCGCTTCATTTACTCAAAACTTTACTAAATATCCAAACATTTCCAGCTACACCTTAAGACACCCCTCATATTTAATGTTCAGGAAGCTGTACAATAACTCTGTTTGGTGCATGAATAAACATGTCTAATACCAAATCCTTAAGCCTCATTAGCGACTGAAACCTGCATTTTAGCTGTGATTCACACAGTGTTATTTAAAAGCCCTTATGAATGACTGCGAGGCGTAAAGCATCATTATGTGTATCTGTCTGTGATAACTCTGTTACAAAGAGGTACTAATTATGTAAGGTATGGAGGAAAAAATGACCAATCAGGAACAGACTAGTCTTGCTAAGAATCCAATATGAGGACGACAAATAGAAACAAGTAGGGAGTTTTACAAATTAAAAAAACAATGACATAGTTTGTAATGATTGCACGTCTTTCGACAAGGGATTTTTAATCTATGAAATGATGTATGATGTGTTTTTTTTTTCAGGCTCTGTTTGAGTTTTGTTTGGTTGCTCTTGTAGGTCAACCTATTTTGCAGTTAGAAAATGTAACATTGAGACAGTTTTTGCCTAAAATGCTGTTTAGTCAGGCATGCTTAGCTTCAAATCTGCTTCTGGGTGTCAATGCATATTCACCCAGCCTGACCTCCCACTGTCCCTGTGACTCTGTCTGCTGCAGTCAGTGTATGACTGTTGTTGGAATAAAGGTCACAAAAGGCCAAACACTTTTGTAAAAAAAAAAAAAAAAAAAAGAAAAAAGAAAAAAAGTAATGCAGGGTGAGCGCTGCTGGAAGTTGGAATGATGGAAAGAAGAGAGGATATTGGTAAAAAGACTGAATGCTTCAGGGGTTCGGTAGAGAACAACATAAAGAGAGTGGAAGAGGGAGATAGAGCCGAATCCCTCATGGGCTGCAGAAGGGAGAGATACCGGGAAAGAGGGAGGTGTTAGCCACAGGGTAAGAAAGAAGAGGAATAAGGAAAACAGGGTCACAGCATGGGACACGGAGAAAGGTGACACGTAACAAGATGATATAAGACCAAGTCTGGCAGCAGGGAAGAGCCAGAATCTGGAGGTTCACGTCTTCATCTTTCCATCAACCTCTTTTCTTTCGGACAGACTTCTATCTGTTTGTGTTTATTTGTGTTTGCTTCCACACTGAGGCTGGATCCTCACTGTTCCAGCATGAGGTATAGCATGGGCAGTGGGCTCCTGTCACTGGTAGGTTTTATTGAGTTGAAGTCGACTTAGGTGGAAGCAATACACAAAAGCTGTCAGGGGGTGGTTTTATGTGAGTGTGTGTGTGTTTGTGTGTGTGTATCACAGTCTGTGGGTGGGCATCATCTTCAATTTGAGATGCCGCTCCTATACAAGCTTGTCCTTTCCTTCCTCAGAACAGAAACTTTTTTTTTTTTTTTTTTTTTGCTCCACGTTTCACAGCCAACAGCGACTGAAACCATCTCTTGAGCTGTTCAGTATTACCTCTGAACAGATGTTTCCATTGTATTTGCTGTTTAGTCTTAATACTTTGCTGCTTGTTTCCCTTTTTTCCCTATCGCAGACAGGGTTTTGTTCTGAGTTTCGTTTCAAGGCCATGATGACTGGCTTGTTTTTATTTCAAAACGAAGAAAGTCACTGGCTGTCAAGTCTTTGAATTTGTCTTATGTGGTAGGTTTTAACAGCGTGGTTGCATGTAGATGTGCTGCACTGACAAGAACAAAAACACTATAGAGCTGAAAATCAGACAACGATGGAGAATATTAGTTGTATAACAAAGTAGCAAGCCCTATGATTTCATCAATTTGCTTAGGGTATTATTGCTTTTAAAAGTTTCATTTGTAATACAACCTCATTAGAAATAGTACAAAAAAATGGCTGTTTCATATCTTGTTGACTTATGCACTTTATATCATGTATTTCCAAAAATATTAAAATTCAGTGTCACAGTCGGCTCAAATCCTCTTTACAAGCAATAGGTAGATACAATCTCAGAGACTGATAGACGTAAATAAAACATAATTACACTGTTCACTACCATAATTGCTGAAATCTAGCTAAACAACATTCGATAAGTCAACTCCTCTAATCTTAAATTGTCGTTTAATGTTACAATAGTTAGTTATTTGTGTCTGTTTTATTAGAATAAAATAGCTTGTTGAGGTGAAAGTATGTCACTAAGTGTAACGTATCATAGGTCAGATGATTACTGATATATTTCATCAACAGTTGTGGTGAAAACAACTCCCATGATTCCACATTACCTCACAGTGTCATCATGTCATGTCTTTAGTTGTCATTTTGATTGAAAGCTCTCTAGCAGGAGAAATTACATACGCTATATGGGAAAAAGCATTTAGGACACATTGAATTTAAGTGTTTCATTGCTAACAGGAGGTTGAGCTACAAAAGGAAAATCAATCAATCAATCAATCAACCTTTATTTATAAAGCGCTTTTCATGCACAGATGCAACACAAAGTGCTTTACAGAATTAAAAACAATTACACAATAAAAACAGAATAACAATTGCAAAGAAAACCCCTCCCTCCCACCCTCCATACTAGACACGCACACACACACACACACGCCCACACGCACACACATGCACACGCACACAACAGGGAGACATGGCATGGCACTGTGGATCAAGGAAACGCCACCTTTGGGGCCGTCCACACTGGGAGGAGCCACAGGCCGTGCCATCGGGGGGACCGGCACCCAGGCCCCCCGACTCCGACAGACAGGTGGACCCCCACATCGAAGGGAGGACCCCCAGCCGGCCGGGCCAAAGGGACCCAAGGACAGTACCCCCACTAGCAGACCAGACACAGCTCCCAGTGTGGAGGACCCCCCTGAGGAAACACTGGCGTTAAAAGCTAAAGACTAAAAGCATAACATAGGACTAAGAGAATAAATAAAATAAAATAAATACAGTACCAAGAGTAAAATACGTAAGATTATAAATAAAATAGAATAGATAAAGTATCAGTGATAAATAAAACAAAATAAGAACAAGAAAAGTTAAAAAAATTAGTTAAAAGCCTGATTAAAAAGGTGTGTCTTTAATCTTCTTTTAAAAATAACAACAGTCTCTGCAGTCCTGAGGCTCTCCGGCAGGCTGTTCCACAGGTGGGGGCCATAGTGGCTAAATGCTGCCTCACCGTGGGTTTTTGTTCTGGGTTTTGGTATGGTTAAAAGGCCAGTGCCGGAGGACCTCAGGGTCCGCGAGGGTTGATATGGTAAAAGCAGATCAGATAAATAGGAGGGCGCAAGGCCGTTAAGACATTTAAAAACCAGCAAGAGAATCTTAAAATCGATCCTGAAGCGTACGGGGAGCCAATGCAGCGACTCTGAAACCGGTGTAATGTGCTCCCGCCCTCTGGTCCTTGTCAGCACGCGTGCGGCTGAGTTTTGTAGTAATTGGAGATTTAAAATACTCTTTTTGGGAAGACCAGAGATCAGGGCATTACAGTAATCTAAGCGACAAGAAATAAAAGCATGCATTAGCACCTCCGTACTGGCCTGAGAGAGAAACGGGCGGACTCTGGCTATGTTCTTAAGGTGATAAAAACCTGTTTTTGTTATATTTTTGATATGTGAGATAAAATTCAGCTCAGAGTCAAAAATCACGCCCAGATTTTTTACTGATTGTGTTGGTGTAAAATCTTTTAGTTTTGGTAAAAGTTTCTCTCTCTGGCCTTCAGGACCTATAACTAAAACCTCAGTTTTGTCCTGGTTGAGCTGTAGGAAATTCTCTGCCATCCATGACTTGATGTCTACAATGCAGTTAAAAAGGGCATCAATTGGCCCTGTGTCATCAGGAGACACGGCGATGTATAGCTGTGTATCATCAGCATAACTATGGAAGCTGATGCCGTGTCTCCTGATGACGTCCCCAAGGGGAAGCATGTACAGATTAAAAAGAAGTGGACCTAAAATTGAACCTTGGGGAACCCCACATCCAATTTCATGTGTTCTTGAGGAACATGTATCCATACTTACATAAAAGCATCGGTCTGTGAGATAAGAACAAAACCAGTTAAAAACAGTACCGGAGAAGCCGACTAGGTGTCTGAGTCTATTTAATAAAACGTGATGGTCTACCGTATCAAAAGCGGCGCTTAGATCCAGTAGAACCAACACTGTGAGCTTTTTATTATTAAAATTCCACCTGATGTCGTTTAAAATCTTTAAAAGTGCTGTCTCTGTACTGTGGTTCCTCCTAAAACCAGACTGATGTTTCTCTAAAATGTTATTTCTGATTAAAAAGTCAGTAACTTGGTTAAAAACCAGTTTTTCTAAAATTTTACTCAAAAACGGTAAGTTGGATACAGGTCGGTAATTATTAAGAATGTTGGGGTCTGAGTTGCTCTTCTTCAGAAGGGGCTTCACCACCGCTGTTTTAAAGGCGGTGGGGAAGACACCCGTCTGAAGAGAGCAATTCATGATGTTTAAAATCTGTTCCTCAAAGAAGCCATAAAATGTCTTTAAAAGTGATGTAGGAATTGGATCTAAAAGGCAGGTTGTTGGGTTTACTTGGGAGAAAACTCGACCAAGTGTCCTCGCATCAACCAGGGCAAAACTCTCCAGTGTTTCCTCAGACAAGGACAACAGTCCAGGTGTGTTAACAGACAAAACTTTCTGGGATAAAAGGCTGGATCTGATGTCCTTGATTTTAGTTCTGAAGTGGTCTGCAAAGTTTTCACAAATATCGTCTGTTGGTGTCTTAATATCTTTATTAAAATCAGTGCCTGTTAAAATATTAAAAGTGGAGAAGAGGAACCGGAGGTTGTCTCTATGGTTGGTGATGAGTTGTGAGAAATGGGAAATTCGTGCCTTTTTGACTGCGTTATTGTAGGTTTGGAGTTGTTGACGTAAAATCTCGTAATGCACGGTCAGTTTGCTCTTTCTCCATCTTCTCTCAGCACTCCTGCATTCTCTTTTCAGTTTATTGATTTCATCGTTCTTTCTCCATGGGGGTGTAGGTTTTCTATTTATTGTTTTAGTTATTAGTGGAGCCACTGAGTCCAGAGTTGACTTCAGTGTACTGTTAAAATGATCAACGATAAAATCACAGGACGCAGGTAAAATTTTAGCAGGAGTTCTTTGTAAAATCTCAATAAAATTTGTAGCCACTTCAGAAGTTAGATAGCGCCTCCTCACTGTTCTCACCGGGGCCTCCTCCTGGTTAAAACTGGTGATGTTAAAAAATACACAGTAGTGGTCGGACACAGCCAGGTCGACAACAGAGGACACACTGATGGACAGGCCATGGGTTTTGACCAGGTCCAGAGTGTGTCCTCCGTTGTGAGTTGGCTGTGTGACATGCTGCTTAAAATCAAGACAATTTAAAAGGTTTAAAAACTCTCTGGATATTGGATCCGAGGAATCATCAACGTGTAAATTAAAATCACCAGTTATTAAAATCCTGCTATAAGAAATGTGAATGATTGATAAAAGGTCAGAGAATTCGCTGATAAAAGTACTAGAGTGATGGGGTGGTCTGTATATAGTGATGCAAAGAATCGGAGGGCTGCTAAAAGTAAAGGCATGGTGCTCAAATGACTTATAACTGTTAAAAGACACTCCATTTGAGGTCAATGTGTCATTTGTAATTGAGGCAGTCCCGCCTCCTCTTCTACCCTCTCTAGTAGAAAATAAAAAATTAAAATTTGGTGGGCAGGCCTCGGTGAGTACAACAGATGCGTCAATGCCAAGCCATGTCTCAGTTAAAAGAAGACAGTCTAACTTATTATCTAAAATCACATCATTCATTAAAAAAGTTCTATTTAAAAGAGAACGCACATTAAAAAGTGCCACATTGATGGTGACAGGTGGCTTGTTGGAGGTGAGTAGTGGGTGTTTTGTGAGTGGTCTGAGGTTATGAAGGTTCACAGACTGAGTATGGCGGTGTCTGATGTGTTGATGTAGTGTAACGATTACCGGAATGGATGAGGTGTTGGTGTGAATATGAGGTCCAAGTCCGGTATTGTGTGTATGGTGGTCAGAGGTGGAACTGAGTGAATAAGAGCATGGACCTGGGGGACATCAATCGATGATCAATCGAAAATGACAAATGTTGTATTTTTATGCTGCGATGAATACCATTATAATTTACAATCTGTTTTTTACTCAACCCTGTAAGGCCAGACGTATCATATTTGATACATGAGTTTTGAAGCCCTCTACATGATCAGTGTGATATTTCTTTTCTTGACAAACCTCATGTATGTAATTAGGTACATGCAATACATGGATATTCCACCAGGGGGAGGAATTCATTCACTAGAGGCCTTTCCAGTGACACTACAAGATTGTTATTAGTGAGGAAGAAGGCAGAACTTTGCCAATTTTGAAAAGGAATTACCAATTTGTTAGACATGTTTGTGCTGTATTATATTTTTGTTTATTCAAAAATAATAATATTTGACCACTCAGACCTGATGTATCAAATATGATACAAAATTGAAACTCATACATGGAAACTGATATTTGAAAAAAGTCATTAAAGGAGTAGGTACAAAGTGTTCTAATATTTGTGTAATATGTGTTTAAATGACACAGTTTTCATCGCCTATTCTTCACTGACTGGTCCTGAAAGTAGACTGTCATAGAGTAGTATTTCACAAACAAAAGGTCAGAAACAATCACAAAAAGGAGACATTTTCTCCCCTTATCGCCACGGGTCTAACCTCCATTCGAAAAGAAAAAACAAAAAAACAAGACCTGTCAAGATTTGGTTATTCCTTCATCCCCAACCCCTCGTCTCCATCCTTCGATCTTCCATCCCTTCATCCTTCCACACAACTCCCATCAAACCTCTGACTGACTGACAGCCATCCCTGTGAGGCTTCGTTGTCTGAGAAAATGCGCACATACACACACATGCACACACCCACGCAACCGTCTGATCCGATGCCGTGACTCCCCGTCAGCGGTGCCGCTCTGTTTTTGGTGTGTTCTGACAGGCCGGTTGTTGGGTTGTGTTAGCTTGTGAGTGTGTTCAGGGCTTCAGGGGTCAGAGCCTCAAACAGCCAGATGTGGACTCTCCCTGACGTGTCCGGCCAAGCATAAAGCACCGGGAACAACGCTGCACATGACCACTAGGTAATAACACAGACCTGCATGTGCATAAATATACGCTCCGGCACAGAAATAGCATTTGGGATCACTTAAGTTTCCTTAATTAGACTCTGTGGACATAGAAGTTGGTGGTGGAAGAAGACTTCTGTGTAGAAAAGCAAGAAAATATCACTTTGAATTTCAAAACAGAAAAAATGATGTTGTTGGGTTTAAGTAGAAAAACTCAGCAGTATTTTTTTCAGGTTTTTAATTGGACTAAAATTACATTTAAAGAGTCAATGTGTAAGATTAATCTATATTTTATGCTTAAATGACGTTTGTGTTAGCTTATTGATGCTGGCTAATACCATTTGTTAGCTGATGGCTGTCTGTTACTTACATTTATCGTAACAGCTTGTATACTTATTTATATATAGATGAATTTGGGTCTGCACCTCTTTTTTGCCCAGATAAAAATAACCGCACACAAGACTACCAGCTACCTAAACTTAATATTGTCATTGGCTAATGTAAAAAAAAAATACTCCAACTCAATGTAAGCGCATAAGCATTAATATTACATTTTTAACTGTTAATTTAAAAAAATATGTTAATGTAGGTATTAATAAAAACGACATTTAATGGATCATTGTGGACGATTCGTTTATGTTTTGTGCTTGCATGAATTTGGTAGTTGTTAGCTAATACCATTTCTAAGCTAATGGTGGTCTCTATTGCCTACATAACAACCTACATTCCTATTTATGCATTTAATTTAGCTTAAAATTATTAAATTTGCTTCCAAATGCTTCATTGGCTTTTCTTTGCTCCTCTAAAGAATCAGTCTTAGCTACTGTTAGCATAGAACTGGAGTTGGCTAATGTTAATAAATGACAAGCCAACACAAATAAGCACATAGCATGTACTAGTATTACATTTTTAACTTATAATTTAAAGACTATCCTAATGTAGGTATTAATAAAAACATTTAGTGGATCATTGTGTATGATTCATTTGTGTTTTGTGCTTGCAGGAATTTTGTTGGTGTTAGCTAATACCATTTCTAAGCTAATGGTGGTCTCTTTTGCCTACATTCAGGATAACAACCTATATTCCTATTTATGCATTTAATTTAGCTTAAAATTATTAAATTTAGTTCCAAATGATTCATTGGCTCTTCTTTGCTCCTGTAAAGAATCAGTCTTAGCTACTGTTAGCATAGAACTGGAGTTGGCTAATGTTCATAAATGACAGGCCAACACAAATAAGCACATAAGCTTGCATTAATATTACATTGTTAACTTTTAATTTAAAGAATATCCTAATATAAGTGTTAATAAAACAACATTTAATGGATCATTGTGTAGGATTGATTTGTGTTTTGTGCTCACATGAATTTTGTTGGTGTTAGCTAATACCATTTCTAAGCTAATGGTGGTCTCTATTGCCTACATTCAAGATAAAAGCCTATATTCCTATTTATGAAGAAATAATTTTGGTTAAAATGATTAAATTTGCTTCCAAATGCCTCATTGCTTATTTGCTCCTCTAAAGAATCAGTCTTAGCTACTGTTAGCATAGAACTGGAGTTGGCTAATGTTAATAAATGATAGTCTAACACAAGTAAGCAGATAAGCAGACATGAATGTTACATTCATGTTACATGTTTTTTTAGCTTTTAATTTAAAGAATATGCTAATTTAGCTGTTAATAAAAATCACTATTTAAAGGTTTGTGTGTACAAGATCCACATGTACTTGCTTGAACTTTGTTGGCATTAGCTAATACCATTTCAAAGCTAATGACTGCCTCTGTTTCCTGCATGATTATAACCAGTATCCTCATTTATACACAGAGAATCCAGGTCAATTGAGGCTTATATTTGCTCCCAAGTGCCTCACTTTTCCTCCTCTAGAGAGACTGCCCTGTGCAAGACTATTAGCGATACTTAGCTTAGAATTGAAGTTGGCTAACGGCAAAAATGACTGACTCTCAAACTTCATGTAAGCACATGATAAATGGTAAACTTTCAACGTTAATTTAAGGCATATGCCGACATAGATATTAATTTAAAAAAACAACATTTAAACAGTAGGACGTCAGTTGATGTGAACATGGAAGAAGGAAATTGCGAATTGGCTCCAACATAGACACAGAAACTTTGCCAAGTTAATTGAGACAGTCAATATCAACAAACTGAAACGGCTAAAAGGATGAAAGAATTTAGATGAAAAGAGATGAAAATGTAATCCTATAAAGTCAGAGAAAACAGTCAAAGTTTTAAAATCCAATGAAGTTGAAAAATAGCGTGTGATAAAGAGAAATGGAGTACAAACACAGAGCAGTAGCAGCAAACTAATCACAAGGAAGAACAATAGCAGAACAAAGTCAATATAATTAATGTGTGCGTGGAGGTATGGTTGGAGGCTCATGAGAGGGAAGACAAAGAGCCTGTTTTCACTTAATTTTTTTTTTCAAAGAACAGGCACTCTAGCTTCGACTGTCCTATAAAAGTGCACTCCCATTTATTAGCTGAATATCCAAGGTCTGTTGGAGGTCTTGAGGGCCATTTGAGGCTTCGAGTCTGGGCCGTGATGCCGTAGAGCTGTGAAAACCGGCCCATGACGAGAACAGGTTCAACTTGAAATCTTTTTTAGCAACGCTCCAAGTTTGCACATCTTTCACACGCTGCCAGAAAGGGCGGCAATGAGCACGACTTCTACGCCTTCTGTATTTTGTCATGATGGTTCTTTTTTTAGCTCTTGTACCGGACCCTCATCTTCCTGCTGACACTGTCACAATTTCTCCTTGAGCCATTACTTTATTTTAGTCCTCGGCCAAGGAACACATTCTTAAAATCTTACCGAGGCAGAGAGCCAGGCAGCTTTAAGCTGTCCAGTAAGTCTAAGCTGTATGTCCACGATATGTCTGAGGCAGCGCTTACTGCTCTGTCTGTTTGCTCAGCCTGGCAAAGCCCATTGTAGTTTTTGTATCTCGCTCCTCTTTTACCCTTTTTCCTCATCCTAGAGTGAAGCTTTGTGTTTTAACCGCTTTGAAAGGAAAAGAGAAGCTTAGGGAAAAAAAATAAGTGGGTAGGTGCTGAACAAAAAGGAGCACAAGTAAAAGGCAGCGCCTATGGATGTGTCTGTCAGGAGAGTTTGTGTGTGGATATGTATTGATCCGAACAGACGAACCAGTGTTTAGCCTTGGTTTGGAGTGTATGAAGATTAGCTCTCCTTCCCCTTTATTTTTCTTTTCTTGTCTCCTGCCGTCTTTGTTTCCCTCTCTTTTCTCTCACCTCGGTGCTATCTCCCCCTGTCGCCTTTTGCTTCCCCTCCTCTCCCCGTTGCCGGTTTGCCTCCGTCTGCCTCTCTGCCTGCCTTCCTGCTGTTTCCAAACACACAGCTCATTTCTGTCTGGCGGCTCGTCGTCCTGCCTGCTGCCGGAGACTGAGAAGGACCTGAGACACGCATGTGGCAGCCTGCCAACCTGTTTGTGTGTTTTGGATCACTGGTGTCTTTATCCACCCGCTATCTATGTGTGAGTGTCTGAGTGCAAAGATCAGTGGAGAAGTAATAGGGATAAGCACTAAACGTGTTCAACTATGTACTTCATCACACAAGGTCTTTTTTGTGCTTGGGTGTGTACACGAGACGAGACGTGTCCTCGCTTACAAATGCACACAAATTGATTCTCGCCTATTGATTTTTGCAATTCTCTTATGACACATCCAAACAGTGTACGTTTCACAGTGAGGGTGCAGACGAGTGAGTGTGTAGGTTCGCATTATGTGTAGGAAGGGTGAATTAGAAAGCTGGGCGGCAACCTGAACACATGGCAGCACCATCAGTCTCGGTAATTGAGTTATACTTTCCCGTTTAACGCAGTAGTTTCCTGTGACCAAGAAGAAACTTTTCTACTTTGCATTTTGCTTTGCATTTCCCGACAATTCTATTGACTCGGGGACGCCAAGGCCCGCTGAATTCAGAGCAGAAAACTCATAATCTATAGCTGCTCCTCTGTTCAGTGATCAAGGCTGTGGTTTGAAAATGACATGTTCTTTGTTTTAGTGTTAGAATTATTTAATACATGGAAATGTTTAGCTTGCATAAAAGCCAAATGCATAAATGTCGGGCAACATGCCAGGTGGTGAGTGCGGGCCAGGGCTGACTCAAAGAAGCTTTGACTGAGTCCTGGTCCTTATTTACTGGAGGAAACCCTCCCTAATAGACAGCTTTCTCCCACCTCTTTCCCCTCTTTGTCCACTCCCATCTCCCTCATTGTCCATCCTCCTCCTCTTCTTTTGTCCTCCAGGTGTAGCCGAGGTGATAGTTCTGGTAGGAGGGCGCCAGGCTATCGGCATGAACCAGCGCTCCCTGACAGCAGTCACCTGTTTTAACCCCCAGAACAGTAAGTGGTACCCGCTGGCCAGCCTGCCCTTCTACGACCGCGAGTTCTTCAGTGTCATCTCGGCGGGAGACAACATCTACCTGTCAGGTGAGCTAAATCGCCCACTCTAGCGGCATGATTGCAGCTTTCGGACGCAGTCGTATAACAGCGTGGTGCAGGAGGACGGCGGATGGCGTCAGTTAATCACTCTGCGGTGGTAGACAGGGATGATCTGATTTTATTAACACTGTCCTGGTGGTTCAATAATAGGAGTCGTATTTATGGGTAAATGTTTAAAAAAAAAAAAAAAGGGATTTAGAATAAGAGAAAAAACATTCAATGTTAACCCTTAGGAGTCTGAGTTGACTCAGGCTGTTTTTGAATGCTTTTAATTTTACCTTTATATTTCTCGTTAAAAAACTGTTTACCTTGTCTTGTTTGGTATATTTTTTTTAGTATAACCTCACCTGTGTGACTTCAGTTATTTTTTTCATTTGACATGCTCTATTAAGATAAGATAAAATATACCTTATTGATCTCCCAAGGGGGAAATTCAAGTGTGTATAGCAGCGCAACACAGTATGCACCAATACAATAGAAGAATAAAGACATAAAAAGTGGAGCTTTTCAAGTTTGTATAATTTCATTTCATTTGTTTTATTATTATTATCATTATTATTATGATTTACTATTATTTATTTATTTATTTATTTGTTTGTTTTGTTGTTTGTTTGCTTATCAATCATTTATGTACTAGTACTTATATTTTATTGGTTGATTTTTGTTTTGATTTCACTGTCTACATGTTCGAAATAAAGATTTCATTCATTCATTCGAAATATAAACAATATTAACAAGTCTGTTCAAGTGGATAAAGTGACAAAAAATATCAATAATAATAATGATATAGTGGCATTTTATTAACAATTAATTATTATTATTATTATTACTATTTTTATAAATTGTTATAAACAATTTATTTTATTAACACACTGAACCTAAAATCCCACAAAAAACATGAAATTCAAATAGGAAAAAGTTAGATTATGTACTGTTTTTCTCCAAAATCGTGTTAAATGAACCATTTTTAGACTTTAGAGTGAATATATAAATTGAAGATGACATTTTTCCCCCCAAATTTAGCAAATAATAACTTTTATACAGCTATTTACATGAAAATGCAGGCAACACCTCAGGGGTTGTTTCAAAAAATGATATACAACTGTCAAACAAAACAATCTGGTGTCACAATATGATGCAGCAAACATGTTCAATGAACCATTTTTACAACTCAAAAAAACTGTCAACAGGTGTCACAAGATGCCACACATCTGATTGGTTGATGTAGTGAACTTTTATACCAAACATAGTCACATGTTTTTTTTTTTTAGCTTAGATGCCCATTTTTTCTGTCTCTTCCTGCACTGAACGCACACCAAACATGATGACAATATTGCTGAAAATTATGTTTTTATTGTGTATCATAAGTCTGTTTTTTCTTGGCCTTTCGACACATTTGACTTCGCAGTATTACTTTGACATCTGCACTTTACACACAAGTTGAAAGAAACACTCCGTCTGCTGCTACATCAGCTTAAATCAGTTGGTGATTTGGATGTAAGGGTGCGTTCAGGGACTCCTAAGGGATAAGGGAAAGACAGTATAAATTAACAGTTAATGAGTCAGCATTATTAATAAACAAAAAAAGAACAAACCGGACACTTCTGTATCTGTTAAGACATTATTAAAAACACTGTATTATGTAATTACTCACAAAAATGTCACTTCAGTATGTAATAAAACATGCTGAAATAATGACTTTGTACAGAATAGATCCTTAAAGCTACAGTGTTTGGTAGTTCTGTTGCATCATTGGGCTAGAGTTCCATAGTTACCTTTCAGCGTATTATAATTAAAGTGGTCTCGGAGGAAACATGAATAATACCCACTCCTGCGGACTCTGTGGAAAATCTACCCTATCACACAGACATAATCTAATCATAGTAGTATTCAGAGAGAGGAAGGGGGAGTTAACCATATGACTGACAAGTGTAATTACAGATCACCACTCATAATATACACTCGAAAAGTTGTGTGAAATGAAGTCGGGTCTTCTGTCTTCATATTTAATCTGTGGGTTTGAATACAGAGGAGGTAACTGCAATAAGAACATATGTATTTTCAAGTTCTGTTTTTTTTTTTTTTTTTTTTTTTTTGCTTATTTCGGCTTCTGCAGCTTTGATTGTGTTGCATTTTGTATCAGCGGTTCTTACAAACGGTGACAGGAGATAACAGATAAACATTCATCTTCTCTGTAAATGTCCATTAAGCTTAATTCATTTTTCCCAAACGTTAAAATAAACTGCTGTTATAGCTGGCTCTGAGCTTGGTCTAAATATCCACATAAAAGCAGGAGCAGGAGCAGCTTTTTTTTTTTTTTTTTTTTTTTTTTTTTTTTTTTTTTAGAATTTCATCTCACAAATACAGCCTAACTCAGGGATATAAAAGCTCATTTCACACTTTTGTATCTACCAGGGTTGACTAGTACAATGGTCTTTTGAAAGGGCACCACAAAAAGACCAGTAAAAACCTTTCGCTTATTGAAAATGCAGCTGCTAAAAGTGCATTTCCTGTGTTTTTAACAACCATTAAGGTATGTTGTATCAAAGAATACACATTAATTAAAAAATATAAGGAACGCGATTGCATAATGCATTCTGTTTATTATTACAACATGGAGCGGATTATGATTTAATGTACGTGTTATTATATGAGTGAAGTGAAAATATTTAACATTTTAATTATTGCACAGAGCAACAACATTACATACATACCGACAGATGTTTATCAGCGTCAGAATAGATCATCCTTCTGTTTTGTCAGAAGCAGGCAGCGAAGCGAATGACCTTGCATAAAAAAACTTTTAATTGAGTAGTATGCATCTACAGTATCTACAAACAGCATAATGTTTTGCAGAAAAGTGCAGAATCCATGGTTCCTTTGTGAAATTCAGTCTAATACGATTGGTCCTGAACTTGACATTCATGATAAGCTTGTTGAAAGCACATTTTCGCTTTATGACCGCTTTTATTTGGTAAAGTGATGCTCCTCAGACCGCCGTGTGCTTCCTGTGACCTTTGAGGAACCGTAAAAAGAGTTAAGAAAGAATGGCCGGCCTCAAAGCTCCCTCATATGTCGTTTTAAAAGCTCTTCACTTTATTCAGCTTTAAAGTCTTTCCTGTCATAAGTGTTCCTTCTTGAATCAAATGCATCCTCCTCATTTACCTTCTGTGGGGATTTCTTTTTGTTTATTTAGTTCCATAGCTGCACGCTGTCTACTCTGAGTGCCTGTAGGACTCACTTTTAAGGCGCCTTTCCAGATTGTTTTAATTAAGTGGTTTGTTAGTTTATTTTATGAAAACATCTGTGATTATATAAATAGTTAAGAAAAAAAAGTTGCTAGATTACAGTTACTAATCAAAATGGTTGCCATCTGAAAAAAGTTAAGCATGTTAAGGCTGGTCAACTTTTTTTCTTTTTCCCATTATAGTACAGTATTAGGCTACATTCAGACTGCAGCCAAATGTGGCCCAAATCTGATTTTTTTGCCTCTATTTGACCTGTATCTGACCTGTTAAAGTAGTGTTTCTCAAAGTGTGGGGCAGGCCCCCCAGGCGTGCCGGGGGGGGGGGGCATGGGATCTCTCCTGGGTGGTTGTTTTTTTTTTTTTTTTCTCCTTCAGGTTAGAACATTTAGCAAGTGGAACTAATATTTTAGTGTTGGAGCACCCTGGACTCATTTTAGGGACGTACAACAAACAAATCTACTGCCATGGTGATCTGTCACTAGACTAGACAAAGAGTTTAGGTTTAGAGAATGGACAAGGATTGGACTGGAAAAAAAAAAGTGGAATGTTTCTGTTTTTGCACAATTTGTACAGTTTGAACTTTAATGTTCGGAGATGTGCAATGGAAACAGGCTCATTGCAGCCACTGATATTGTTAAAATGTTCATCTTCATTACCAAAATTTGTTTGTTGTTCTAAAAAAAGTAACTTCATTGTCATAATTGTAAGATAATTGCGCATTTCCAATTTTTATTTGGAAAAATATTGTCTCGGGGCAGTCTTGTTGAGTTTATTTGTATTGTTCAAGCAAAAATCTAAGTTATTTTTAATTTGAACAACGAATTATTCAAGGAAAAGCAAAAAGTATTGTTATAATATTGATGTTTCTTTCAATAAAAGTTATAATTGCACCACTGTTACAGTGTTGCTGGGGTGGGGGTTGGGGGGGCTGGAGATTTTTCGTCTTCCAAAAGGGGGGCCAGACAGAGAAAGATTGAGAACCGCTGTTAAAGACAGTCTGTACGGCTCAAATCTGATTTTTTTTTTTTTTTCAAATCCAACCCAGGCCACTTTCATATGTGGTCCTAAATCCGATACATATCAGATATTTTGCAATGTGACGTCAGTCTGAACAGCCAGGTCGCATTTATCCAACCTTTATGTTATTGAAATGCCAGTACAGCCTGACTGCAACACACTTGCGAACAGATATAGGTCGCCGGAGATGAGTGACTTGTCCTGAGAGTGTTATGGAGAGGCGGTCACAGATATATTTAAATGTTCTTCTTGTCATTTGAAAATTATGAATGAAGTCTGTGTCAGTGAAGCCGCTAACATCACTATCCCACCACTCCTGACTCCGACTCCACATCCAAATACTCCGTTTTACAGACGTAGCAGCCATTGCACCACAAAAGGCCAAAGCAAAAAACCTGGCTCTCCTCATTTTTAATCTTCTACTTAAAATTATGTGACTGTAATGGTGCTGACTTTGGTTGTAGAGAAACTTTATCAGTGCCACACACACGCCGATACGAGATGCCGCCATAGTTACTTCTGTAAACACAGTGCGTGCTGCGTGGTCACGTATTATATCAGGACCTCTTTTGCACTTGCAGGTCACTTCAGGGTCGCATTCAGTTCATACTGAGAACTGAAAGAAGTCGCATTTAATTTGTAATATGAACGAGCACACAAAAAATCGGATTTCACAAAATAATCCGAATTATGCTTTAAGACCTGCTGTCTGAACGTAGCCTTAGTTTCTGTGTATATTTTTAGGACTTCTCATCTCTGTCTGTATTGAATATAATCAGTTCCATTACTTTGATTGAGTTAAAGTAGCCATTATGAATCCGTATCATGCTATGTTTCAGAAGTTCCCTTCCCAAGACTAGAAAGAAAAAGATAAATGATGGTGTTGGATTAAGTTCAATGTTTCACACCTCTGGATTCTCTTGTGAAATTCCAAAAGCCGCAACACTTGACCACACGATCTCTTAGAAGAAAAAAAAACCCACTATGACCACTATTATTTGGCAAAGTGAAAATCCCCAGACCCACGCCTGCTTCGTGTGACCTTTGTGAAACAGTTTAAGAGTTCAAAAGGAAAGCTGACCTCAAAGCTTTCTCATCTGTAGCTTTGAAAGGTTTGCTCTTCACCATAGACCACTTTAATGTCTTTTGTCTGAAAAGTTCTTTTTGTGTTACATGTATTAAATGTCTTGCCTATTACCTTCTGTATGGGGAATTTTTTGAACGTTTTTTTTTTTTTTTTTTTTTTTGAGCTTTTTTTCTACGTCTGCCTTTACAGTCACTGCAGTGTTCTGCAGTTTATTTTGTTCCATAGTGGCACACTGTGCACTCTGTGACTGCCTCTATGAGACACCTTTAAGTTGCTCCTCCAGAGGTAGACTGAATTTCTCTCTCCATGGTCCATTTGTGCGAGAATCCTGCACGCTACTCAGACCTTGACATTGCACCGTGGAAATGCAACAGGATTTGTCCTGCACACACCTTTCCTCTCCCTCTTTTCATATAAATGTAAATTTGTGTTTGGGCATTGGAACAGGTCTGCATGTGTCCACAGGGAGTCAGACAGCCAGTGGGGAAATCAGAGGTGTTCTAGCTAGCCAATCAACAGGCTCTGGTCTGTAACCTTCCTCGCACTCAGAACAGGGTCACCGAGTCACAGCTGGTGTTACATGTCAAACTACACAGCACTACACAGCTAACAGGCCTGCTTTGAAGAAAAATGAAACAAGTACGGTTTTGTAGCTTGGCTGGTTGACTAGTCAACACAGCACTGATCAACTTTCAGTAAAAGATCCACTCCACTCATGTTAGAAAACCAAATGAAAGTCCTTCACTTCAAAAAATTCTACAAAAATATGACAAATCTTTGTTATTGTTAAAACCCCTTCACGTCCTTAAACTATTGCTCATATTCAAAATTTCAGCCTCAGTGGAAAAAAAGCTTGCAGCAAAATCCTTCAGTTTGTAGCCATTCCAGACCAAAAGCTTTTGGAAAACATTTGCACAAGGTTTTTTTTTCTGTTTAATTCAGTTTGATTATTTATGCCCGGAATATCTGAACTCAACACTGGATGAGTGGTGATGTTTTCTGTGAAGTTTCACACTTTTCAAATCAATTTTTGTGCTTTAGTGTAACGACGGCTTCACATTCATATTTTATTTGTAAAAGTCAAATAAGTAATTCTGATTGGCTCCAAAGTATTTTTACATCAAAATTCCCCCTGATAAGATAAGATAAGATAAGATAAGATAAGATAAGATATGCCTTTATTAGTCCCACAAGGGGAAATTCCAGGTGTACAGCAGCAAAGTAGAAGAGCAAAAAAAGTGCAAATTCAAAAGTAAAGACAAATCAAATAGATCTACGCCATAAATTCAGATTCATTAGTTGAACATGACAACGATAAACTCTGAACAGACATCATGTATGGACAGAAGTCAACATTCCAATGCTGGGCCATTCCATCCTTGGCTCTTTCTTACCTTTGTTGGTATGTGTTTGTCGTTGTTTACCATGTTGGTATGTTTCACTTCCATTACCACTGTCAGTATGTGATTATTGTTGAAATATATTGTATTATAAGTTATGCAGACTATCATTTAGATAATTACTAAGTGTAATATACTATTGGTTATTTACATTATTAGGACTCTAAACAGATGTTACTATATTGTTAAGGCAGCAAAAGTAATGTGTTATGTTGTATAAATGTGAGATGGGGGTGGGATTTAATATGTTTTCTTCTTCCCACTCCTTTATGAGCAGTACATATTGAATTTATTTTGTTATTACTAGTGTACATGGCAATTGCTATTTTATCTTGATCATTTTTAGTTCCTTGTACAGAAAAAGATGTTTTTTTTTTTCTGCTCAAAACAAATGAATGAATGAAGGAATGAACATGGAAAACCACTTGTTGTTATAAAGTTGTCTGGTATCCATTACTTATAAAACATGTTATTAGGGATGCACCGATACTGATACCAGTATTGGGTCCGATACTCAGTGTGTGTACTTGTACTCGTACTTGTAAAAGTACTCCGATACAACCGCACCCATACCACTTATGGCAGCATGACATTTGCAGTTAAGTGTAGCAGGTACGCGGCAGAGGAGTAATGTCAGCAGTGTGGAGATTTTTCAAAATAAATGACTATGATAAAAGTAACGCTGACTGCAAGTAACGTTAAAGACACAGACAGATACGGACGGACGGAGTGTTCTGTCTGTCCTCTGCGTACATTCCATCCATTTTCCAGGTGCTCACGGATGTGTACCCAGGCAGAGAATACCACTGGGAACCGTGGAGGTAGAGGATCTGTTCAAAGAGCGACTGTGTGAGTTAGAGAAAAACTACTGACAGATTTATGACAACTACACTATGACAACTACTAGTATCCACATTAGTGTTACCTCTGTCGTCTCCATGTTTATTATTACTGACTTAATTCTTCTTCTTAAAAAACTTTACTTTTCTTTGTGGTTTTCAGCCAGTATGGTTAATTAAGAGTGGCACCCCCTAGTGGATTGATTGCGAAACGCACTTTCCAATGCATTAAATGTCAGTAGCAGCTCTTTGTTACAGTCAGACTAATGACAATGGCAATAAAATGCATTTTAAAAAGTAACTTAGAACTGTAATGGTATTATTAAGTACTCATTTTGGTACTCGGTATCGGCAAGTACTCAAATGTAATAATAATAATAATAATAATAATAATAGTAATAATAATACATCAGTGTTATATAGCACTTTTCTAAGTACTCAAAGACGCTTTACAATAAACAGCCAAGGGACAAACACACATCAAACAGGTATGGAGTTAATACTAAATGGCAATCTAAGAACAAATACAGAGACAAATACGGAAAAAGAAAACACATGAGAGAAGGTAGATGAGGGTGGATGAGGTGGAACAGACAATCAGTTTTCAAATGATGATCTGAAGAAGTGAGATTTGTGTTGGCATTTGAATGAAGTGAGTGTGTCGGAGCTCCGGATGTGAAAGGGTAGGGAGTTCCAGAGGGTTGGGGTGGCGATGGCAAATTTAAGTACTTGTACTTGTACTTCGTCTGGAAAAAAGTGGTATCGGTGCATCCCTAATATGTATTATTACCTCCGCCAAGGAGGTTATGTTTTTGTTGGTGTTGGTTTGTCTGTTTGTCTGTCTGTCTGTTTGTGTGCAAGATAACTCAAAAAGTTATGGATGGATTTGGATGAAAATTTCAGGAAATGTTGATACTGGCACAAGGAACAAATGATTAAATTTTGGTGGTGATCGTGGGTGGGTGGGCACTGATCTGCCTTGGCGGGGGGCTGCACTGTCTTTTCTAGAAAAGCACTCGGAGAGCGCAGACCTCTGCCAAGGTAGATCAGTGCCCCCACCCCTGATCACCACCAAAATTTAATCATTTGTTCCTTGTGCCAATAGGCAAGGCAGATTTATTTGTATAACACAATTCATACACAGGGCAATTTAAAGTCCTTTACAAAAATGGAGAAGAGACAGGTTAAAAACACATAATTACAATTAAAACATAATCAATAAAACATAAATAATAATCAATTAAAACAAAATAAAAAAAGAAGAGTGCAGATAGAACCCTTTCAGTTGTTCTATGCACAGTTGAACAGAGCTGTTTTCAGCCTGGACTTAAACATTGTCACAGTAGAGGTCTGTCTCACGTCATCAGGAAGACTGTTCCAGAGTTTAGCTGCATAGAACTGAAACACAGCTTCGCCCTGTTTAGTCCAGACTCTGGGCACCAGCAAAGGACCAGTCCCTGAGGTTCTCAGGGTCCGAGATGGTTCATATGGGACCGACATGTCACAGATGTACTTTGGTGCTAGACCATGGACAGACTTGTAGACCAGCAGAGCTGTTTGAAAGTCTATTCTCTGAGCCACAGGAAGCCAGTGCAGTATCAACATTTCCTGAAACTTTCATCCAAATCCGGGGCACTGATCTGCTTTGGTGGAGGTCTGTGCTCTCCGAGTGCTTCTAGTATTATAAATATATTCAAGGGTAGATATTTAAGTTACCATACATCCATCTGATTAAAACTCATTGACTTTCCAGGTGGTACCGAGTCGGGGGTGATGCTAACCGATGTGTGGTGCTACATGTCTCTGCTGGACAACTGGAATCTGGTGTCTCGGATGACCGTGGCGCGTTGCAGACACAACAGCCTGGTTTACGACGGCAAACTGTACACCATCGGAGGGTTGGGCGTATCAGGCAACCTGGACCACGTAGAGAGGTAAGTTACCGAAAAGTCGCACGTCTCCAAACAAAAACAAACCTCTCAAGCCGGATCCCAGCTGGTGTCTGCAGAGTCCTGTACGGTTCTAACCCCTGATTCTACAGCCATTTCTCCCAGCACATGTGGACGATTGTGCACAAGTAGGTGGATGCTGAGCTATCCAGTTCAAGCAAATAAATATTCACACTGCGCAGCGAAATGTGGCAGATGGTGTGGCATGCAGTAGTGCGGTGCAGCATATTACAAAAGTGGTCGGACAGGTTTGTTAGCATTTTCTGCGAGAGCAAAAGGTGCAGAGGAATGAATCTGAGTTGGAGCGTATTAAATGGTCACAGCTGTGAGTGTTGTTGTGGAGCGACAGAGCGCCTCTTACTTGTCTGTGAGTGTGAGGATTTGCTTTTAGACAGCAGCAGAGTGGTATATTGTGTCTGATTCCATCCACTTCAGCATCCACACTTCATATGAAGGTATCCAGCTGGGATTTTTCTTTTGGGGTTTTGTTGTGTGTAATAGTTGAAACTATTTGGCATTAACATAGACAGAGACCATGGTCTAATGGAGGAGAATGAATTCGTAGTGGCCTATTATATGAATTGGGATTGGCAAGACACAGACAAGAAACAAGTGAAATCAGTCAAGGTTTCTAATTGCTCTTGATGAGATTTATTGAAAGAGGAAGAAACTTTTTTACAGCCTTGAGCTTTACAAAGTGATGGAAAACTCATTTCTTCAGTCCAACTACTGCATTAAGACAAATAAACTCAAAGCTAGCTTGTCAATTTTTGTTTCCCTTAAAACAAGAATTAAAGTGTAAATAGATTTGAGCAGCCAGGATTGAACAACCAGCCTTGTAATTTGCAGACAACTGCTCTGCCTCCTGAAAATTGGTTACTTGTTTAGGCTACAAATAGTAATAAAAACTTCAAAACAGACATTGCAATGTCTATTCAGGTAGCAATCTAGAGGTCATAATCACTGCATCAAAGAAGACGCCCAGAAAAATGTTTGCGGTCACTTGTGCAAATAAGACGGTACCTGTTTTGTTTTGAAAAAATCATATTCAGATATGAGGCGGTCTTATCATCAACATTATATGCCATGTACCTAATCTTGTCCAGGCAATAGAGTTGTTAGATGCTAATAAGCTAGTTGATCCATTATGTTATCTTATTAACTTCAACAATGCATTTACTTTACCTTTGATTATTTATTTACACGGGTCATTGCACATTGATGAACGTTCATATCATACTGCATTATAACAACAATTACTCATTTACCTCTGTAGCCTCCAGACAGGAAAAAAATAAATAAAAAAAATTCATTACAAGCAATAATATGTAAATATGAGCAGATAAAGGATAATACAACAGATACCAGTGATTTTAGATTTTTTTTTGTGGGATATGATATGCATGTGTGGTACCTCACAGTCCCCTCTAGCGGTGTGTGTTGATGAGGTCAGTACATTTAATAATGGAATTAAACAGGGTTGGGAGTACTGTGTTTCAAAAGTAATGCATTACAGTAACAGATTACTTTTTGCTGTAACGCAGTAGTGTAAGGCATTACTAATGAATTTTCAGTAATATTTTACAAGACACTTTTTGCCCATAATTTAATTGCTTAAATGAAAAAAAACAAACAAACAAACAAACAGCAAGACCGCGAGACCTTAAGGAATCAGAAAAGCATTTGTGAAGTTCTGTTTCCTGTTGGTGTTCAGCCAATGGGTGAAGACGGTAGAAGACAGTACACTGGCGACATGGATGTATGCTCATTACTTTTCCATTTTTCCATCCTTTTATTTATCAGAGCAAGAACTTGACGTTGTGACCAAAATGAAATATCTGGGGCATATCATCCGGACCTCTGTGATGATGGTGATGATGATGATGATGATGATGATGATGATATGCAATGTCAGTGCTGTAAGCTATATGCCCAAGCAAATATGCTTGCACGTAAATTTCATACATGTTCTATTGAGGTCAAAATAGCACTCTTTAGAGCGTACTGTACCCCACTGTATACAGCTCACCTGTGGTGTAGCTATGGTAATGCAAAGTTGAATAGGATTAAGGTTGCATATAATGATGCTCTTAGAATATTTTTTGAAATATCCAAGGTGGGAAAGTGCTAGTTACCTTTTTGTTACATGTAATGTTTCTGCTTTCCATGCTTTGCTGAGACATTTTATATATAAGTTCATGTGCAGGCTCAAGGGATCTAGGAGTGGAATCATAATGTCTGACTGACACTAATCTGAGTGACACAAGGTACACCTCCATCTTCTGGAAATATTGGCACAAACATTCATTCATTCATTCATTCATTCATTTTCTGAGCTCGCTTTATCCTCACTAGGGTCACGGAGGTCGCACAAACAACTTCATGTTTTTTTATTGCTGACCACTGACTGACATTGTATATCTGTGATTTTTATCTCTGTTGCTTGGGTGTGTGTGTGTGTGTGTGTGTTTGTCTACTTTTGGACTTCGAGTCTGCCAAAAAAATAAAAGTAACCCTACCCCTGCTTTACAGTAGCGAGTTAGCATGATCCCTGTGATCAGCAATGACAAGATAAGCTAACATTTCTACGACTTGCTAGAATTCTTTATCGATTACAGATTTATCGACCGGCATCCTCAGCGCCCCGCCTCCTGTTTGAACATGTAAAATGTTGAAAAAAATGCACGTGTTCCTGCTGGGATTCGAACATCGTAGACTGTAGCATTACTTACTGAGCTATCCATCCACATTTACTTTAGGGCACAAATTTATGCGTCCCAAGGCTCTCCTATCTCTTGTATTGGGGGGGTTCAACTGTGTACACACCATTTATGACAAGAGTCTGTATGTAACTCAAAAGTAATACAGGAGTCTTGTAACCAGGGGCGCCGCTACCAATTATGTGCACAATGAAAGCATAATCGTTATGGACCCTACAGAAATTGACTATCTTCTCAATCTGTTGGACCGAGTGCCTGGGGGGGTCCATAAACAACGTCACTTATGATACCGTGAAAACGAAAATGAAACTTAACATCGTTTCAACATTCGCCTCCTGACTTCCACACCCCTCTTATACAGCGGATCTTACACGAAATTTTCACAACTTCTATATCCACTGGGCCCCCTCGACTGCTCTATGGGCCCCATGAATTTGTCATGTTTACCCCCCCTTATCGGCGCCCCAGCTTGTAACACATTACAATTCTGAGACAGTAATATTCTAATTTAACCCTTTCATGCATGAATTGTGAGAACCTTAGTCAAGATTTTTTTTCTTCAGTGTTTTTATTCCTCCTTAGGCATGAAAAAAACAATGCGATGGAGGTTTTTTTTTTCCTATGGAGTTACAAAAATATCCATGCATTTAATTTTTGAAGTAAAGAAACATGTGTTTAAAACCTAATATCAGAAAGTGAGATGAAAACAAAGAAATAAAAACATTTTTAATGCTGCTAATCTGATGTCTTCTCAAATTTTAACATATTCTAATGCTAGTAATTACTCACTTCATGGAGATAATATGCAAAAAAAACCTTCTTGTCTAACAAATAACAGTTGATTTACACTCAAACATGTTAGTGCAGATCAGGTTTATCAAGAACAGCAAAGTTACAGTAATGGTCTGAATGTCAGTGTATGGGATGGTGCGTAAGTGTTCACTGTGTTGGCTGATTTGGAACTAAAACAACAAAACCCATGAATATACAAGAGAACAGCTGGAGAAGAACTGTCCACTGGAGTGACCTATGCATGAAAGGGTTAAGGAATTACTTTTAAATAACAGTAACAAGTAATCTGTATGTATTACAGTTTGGATGTACCTCTCACAACATTGGAATTGAATAACCCCTGATTTGATAGTGGTAAGAAACAATCAGTTGGCCTTTAAATGAAAGAATCATAAAAAACTAAAACAGAAAGATTGTGCGTTATGTACAGGGTGGGGAAGCAAAATTTACAATGAACATTTAGTTGTTTTTTCTCAGCAGGCACTACGTCAATTGTTTTGAAACCAAACATATATTGATGTCATAATCATACCTAACACTATTATCCATACCTTTTCACAAACTTTTGCCCATATGAGTAATCAGGAAAGCAAACGTCAAAGAGTGTGTGATTTGCTGAATGCACTCGTCACACCAAAGGAGATTTCAAAAGTAGTTGGAGTGTCCATAAAGACTGTTTATAATGTAAAGAAGAGAATGACTATGAGCAAAACTATTACAAGAAAGTCTGGAAGATACTATTAAAGAAGAATGGGAGAAGTTGTCACCTGAATATTTGAGGAACACGTGCGCAAGTTTCAGGAAGCGTGTGAAGGCAGTTATTGAGAAAGAAGGAGGACACATAGAATAAAAACATTTTCTATTATGTCAATTTTCTTGTGGCAAATAAATTCTCATGACTTTCAATAAACTAATTGGTCATACACTGTCTTTCAATCCCTGCCTCAAAATATTGTAAATTTTGCTTCCCCACCCTGTACCAGGATATTAGTCGTTCAACAATGAGCAACTTGTACTAACCTTCACTGGAACATTAACAATGTACAGTAAAGAGCAGAATAAAAACCATACAAGACACCAAGCATCAACAATCCTTCTCAGACATTTAACCAAAAAAAAAACATAGGCTAACACCTTGAATTTTCTTTTAGATTTAAGTGAACAACATAAAGTAGGAAAAGTTTCAGAGAAGATGCACAGCATGTTAGAGAAAAGAGCACATTGTTATCGTGAAATAAATGAACAGAATAATCCGAACACACTGGCGGTCCATATTATTATTCAGTATTGGTGGTGCTTCCGTGGTTCACAGAACATTACTTCGATCATAGTTTTTCTAGATCCCAATCAGTTTAGTTCCTACTCTGAGTCGTCGTCTTCTTTCAGTCTTGGCCTTGCATTAGAGATGCGCGTTTTTTTTTTTTGTTTTTTTTTTTTTCAAACCCACTTTAGTGGAATTATTTGACCCACCCCACAAATAAAGTGACATTTTATGGACCCACACCAAACTGACCCGAGGCCGTTGATCCGCGCATCACTACCTTGCGCTCCATGTTTTCATGTAGAAAGATGAGAGTATCGACATGCGCTGAATGAAGGCTCACGCTGTCGTGCGATGGAAGGGAGAGAGAGAATAACACACGACTAGTCGACTCCTCCAAAGTAACGTCGACTTGTGCCACAGACGTCAACGCGTTGACAAACCGGCTTTTCTGTTAATGGTCTATTACAGGGGTCTCAAACATGCGGCTCGGGGGCCAAATGTGGCCCACCAAAGATTCCAATGCGTCCTGTGGGATGAATTTATAAAGTGTGAAAGTTCCACAGTCACGGCTGTCGAACTCATTTTAGTTCAGGTTCCACATACAGACCAATAGGATCTACAGTCAAATAACAGCATAATAACCTACAAAAAATAATGACTCCATATCTTCTTCTCGGTTTGATGTGAAAAAAATAACATTACACTATGCCACAGGTGTCAAACATGCGGCCCGGGGGCCAAATCCGGCCCGCCAAATGGTCCAGTCTGGCCCTTGGGATGAATTTGTGAAATGCAAAAGTTACACTAAGATATTAACAATCCTTTTAGTTCAGGTTCCACATTCAGACCAATTCAATCTCAAGTGGGTCCGACCAGTAAAATACTATCATAACATATAAATAATGACAACTCCAAATGTTTCTCTTTGTAAATGCAAGTATTTTCATGTATTTACACTAAAACAAAGTATAATATTGCCAAATAATGTAAATAACCTGAAATGTCTTAACAGAATTAAGTACAATTTTACCAATATTCTGCCTGTTACTCAATGTTTTGTGTGTTTGTAGATCCACTGTGATCTGTAAGTTCTAATGTACATGTGTAAATGATAAACTGCGGCAGAATATTGTTAAAATTACATGTATTTTTTCAGTTTGTTCATGTTATTCACGTCTTTTGAAAGGATAGTTTGTAGATGTAAACCTTTTCCTAATGTAAATGACCTTTTTTCGCTCTAGAACATAGAGAAAATTTCGGAGTTGACATTATTTATATATTATTATGTTATTATTTTACTGGTCCGGCCCACTTCAGATCAAATTTAGCTGTATCTGGCCCCTGAACTAAAATGAGTTTGACACCCCTGCACTATGCCTATAAATTATGACGACTTTAAATTTTTGTCTTTGTTTTAGAGCAAAAAATTCCATTAAATGTTGAAAATATTTACATTTACAATCTATCTAGTAACAATAAAATGTGAATGACCTGAACAAATATGAACAACCTGAAATGTCTAAAGAAAATTAAGCACAATTTGAACAAGTTAGTTTGCGTTTTTTGTAGATCTGATCCATAAACCACATGTATAAATGATAAGTTGAGGCATAAATTGCACTTATTTTTCTTAAGAAATTTCAGTTTTTTCAGGTTATTCACATCTTTTTTGTTTGAATAGTTTATAAAAGTAAGTATTTCCATAATTTAATGGGGTTTTTTTTGCACTAAAACAAAGACAACATTTTGGAGTTGTCATTATTTATAGGTTATTATGCTATTTTTTTACTGGTCCGGCCCACTGGAGATCAAATCGACCGGAATGTGGCCCCTGAAAGAAAATGAGTTTGAGACCCCCGCTTTATTATGTATAGAACGGCCAAAGCAGTACGTAGGAAATACATCGTAAGTTCACTCATGGTAGTTGTCCGGTTGGAGCGTTCCATCTGTCTGCCATCGATTCTGCTGTTGCACAGTCGGATGCAGTCAGGAAGAAGGATGTTCTATAACTTGCAGTGCTGCAGTGTGTTGCCTCTCCGGTTCATTAGAATGTGATGAGGAGGATGATCTGAATAATCCATGATGTCCACCTTATTCCGCTTGCATCTCTCTACCACCTCCTCCAACTCGGTCCACTTTCCTTTCCAATCACAGTCGGATTTTTTTCCCACCCGTTTGTCCAGCTGCCTTACGTACTCATGTCTGATGTTGCCTCTCTAGGAAACCACCGATCTAAAACCCACACTCGCCGCCATCTTAGAACAGACGTCCAAGGACCTGAGCCGCCTTTGCCGCTTTTGTCGCTTTCATTATTATTAGAGTGACCCTTGTCTATTCCATGTCGGCGCTGTCTCCACCACATGAAGGCTGACCGGCTGAAGAGGGAACATTCAAGTCTTTTCAGATGTCCTTAGTATAATAAGTAGTTGTTATTTGGGCCAGCTCAAAGATACAGTGTGGTCTCGAGGGCCCTTGTTAGACCTGCTGTTTGTTTTTTCTGTTCTGGGCTCTTCATTTAAGGGCATATTAACACTGGTCCATGCTTAACCCTTTCATGCATGAATTACGAGAACCTTCATCAAGATTTTTTTTTCCTGAGTGTTTTTATTCCTCTTTAGGCATGAAAAAAAAAAAATGTGATTGAATTTTTTTTTTTTTTTTTTTTTTAAATCAACCTGTTTTTCATGGAGTTACAAAAATGTACACTCAGCTACACCATGAATTTTATTCTTGAAGCAAAGAAACATATATTTAAAACCCAATATCATAAAGTGATATGAAAACAGTGAAATGAAACTATGTTTAATGCAGCTAATCTGATGTTTTCTCACATTTTAACATATTCCAATACTAGTTATTACTCACTTCATGGAGATAATATGCAAAAAATAAATATTAACAATTGATTTCCACTCAAGAATAGCAAAGTTACAATAATGGTATGAATTGCAGTTTATGAGATGATGCATAAGTGTCCACTGTGTTGGTTGATATGGAACTAAAACAACAAAACCCATGAATATACAAGAGTAAAACTGTAGAGTAACTGTCCACTGTAGTGACCACTATGCATGAAAGGGTTAAATATAGCAGGTGACAGTAATAGATGTTAATAGAGGATGTTGTGTTACAAAAAAAAAGAGGAGGATTGAGGTCTGTTCTGGGTCAGCATAAAAATATGGCTCCAGTCTTTAGAGCAGGAAAACATGGTTTATTTTCAGCCTATTATACACTAATTAAAAATGTATATTTCTGCAATTACCTCTTCCTAAATTCCCTCTAAATCTTCCACAATGAACCTTTAAGATTTCCTAAGAAAAAAAAAAAACAAAAAAAATAAGCTATTGTATTAATCTTTAGGCAGTCTGCTCTTGCATAGTATATTAATCTCAAATAAGATCAATAAGACTTTACCGCTAGATATAAGATAGAAGTCTTGGCCATATCGGGGGGTTTTACAATCGTTTCATCTGATTCATTTCGCCTGACGTTGAAAATAGTGCACCTCATTTCTCATTTTTTCCCTTTAACCTGGACCGAAGCGTGCGTTTTAGCTGAGCGAGGGCTACCTCCCCCTGCACGGCAGAGTGAGATTAACCAAAGCAATCAAAAGAACATTACTGAGTATATTAGAGCAGGCCGCTGCCGCTCATTACCTAGCAGCTCAATTGATCTCCAAAGCTGTTCGCAATGCACAACAGTCCTCCAAATGAAACAGGCTAATTTGATATTTCCCCATAATGCTGCCATACAGTGTCGTTATGACAGGGGGTAGATGGAATATTTTTCCCGTAATGGAAACGCATTTGATTCCTCTGTCTCTGAGCTGCTTAATTTGAGAGCTCCTGGTGCATCTTGGGCATTCGTAGCTCCGAAAGAAATCACGCTTTCGCTGTTTTAATGCGCGTCTCGGTTTGTGCCCCTGTGTGCTTTTTTGTCAAATCACAAAGCATGTATGAGGCCCTCAGCAACTGGACTCAATTATCAGCACCATAAAACTTTAACCTACTTTGCCTCTCTCTAAGAAACGCCAGAGGCCTCTTCTGCTCGGTATTACACGGTGCTCTCTGGGAGGTTGCAGTATCTGGGGAAAAATAACACACACGCCGAAGAAAACAGTTGAACTTGTAATAGTTAGGAAGAAAATGCACGGCGCTCAGGTTGAGGCGAACCATTTGTAACACGGGGTCAGGATTGTATTCACCGGCCTTATCATGTAAAAGCTAACAGGTCTCTCAAGCTGTTTGGGCAAATTGTCAGAGCAGTCAACGGGCTTGTTTCTAAGCAACCCTGGTTTTTATTGTGTCTCGTACAGAAACTGCTGTGTGGAGCGAGAGTCAAAACTGAGTCAGAAGGTCTAAAGACTGATTTTGGGCACAGAATGCTCATATCTATCCAAGTCTGTGCTTTCACTGAAGGCAGAAACCGAATGTATGCCTGATATTCTGCAAAGTGCAGTGTTTTTAGCTAATGCTGTTGGAATTTTTGGTCTGTCTTTTCCATTTAAAGGCTCAGTGTGTGTTTTCTGGGCTTTTTAGTTAATGGATATTAACTCTGGTTCACACTGAAATGGAATAGGTGATTGTAATGCACCTTAACACTGAATTCCACATGCTAAGAAATAGAAAAAAAAAAAGACCATTCTGAGCATCTATTCATATTTTCATGCAAATATCCCCTAATTATTTTAGTAGTAGTAATAGTAGTAGTAGTAGGAGTAGTAGGAATAGTAGGAGTAGTAGGAGTAGCGGGGGCAATGGCATCAAATGTAGATAAATTGTACTTCTAATCTTATTTGGTTATTTTCATTTATTTATTTACTTATTTATTTTTCTTACTCTATCTCTCCTTTTCCTTTATCTTCTCCTCATTTAGTTTCAGTTACCTAATGATTGTCTTTGGTCATATCCCTGATTTGTTTATTTATTTCTATTTATTTATTTAAAGTTTTGTTTTTGTTTTTTGTTTTTTTTGAGAAGCCCACATCACAGCAGTCACACCACATACACATCTTACACACTCCACCACACACAGAACATTTACAAAACCAAGACAGAACATTGATTCATACTACTGACTGACATTTTGTTTCTTTTGTATATTACATGCCATATGTCTTTACCCCCCCCCCCCACACACACACACACACACACACACACATATCATGATGATGTAATGTAAATATTGTATAATACTGTACATAAATTTTTTGTCACTTGGTGTTGCTTCAATAAAGGCCAAAAAAAAAGTAGTAGTAGCAGAAATTGTTGTTGTGGTAGTAATGGTAGTAACAGTAGTAGTATGCTTTTTAAAAATATTTTATTTGACCTTTACTTAAAGTTGCGTATGACTTTCGGCACCAATTTTTCAGCAAATCTGTAAAACCAGAGTCATAGCCTAAGTATCACAAATCTGTAAGTCTTTCCGTGATTACTCACCTGAATCTCTTCCCTCATGGTGCGGTGCGTCCACCATGGTGCATGGAGCTCCGCTTCCCACAATGCACGTCATGACGAATTTCTGAAAATGCCTGAGTGACCTACCGGCTCTGTTTGTAAACAAATAGATTGTTTATGGTGGAGTGCATTTTGAAATTGTCCGCCGTGAGGGAAGAGATTCAGGTGAGTAATCATGGAAAGACTTACAGATTTGTGATACTTAAGCTATGACTCGGGATTTACAGATTTGATGAAAAATTGGTGATGAAAGTCATACGCAGTTGTAAGCAGACACATCATTCATACTGTATGAACTGCAATACATCACATTCAGATACTCAAGTATTTGCTTCTCAGTCATTGTGATAAAAAAACTAAAATCAGTGGTTATCTGGGCATCACCTTTCTAGCGCAACAAAAAACTCATTTAAGATTTACATTTACATTTATGAGTTTGGCCAGCACTTTTTTCCAAAGCGACTTACAGGGGAAAAACCAAAAATGAATGAAAAATACAAGAATAGATGAAAAACATAACAGATTGCTTTTAATGTTCAATTTTAAAGTTGAATTGTTTTATATTCATATACCTAGCTTTTGCACCTGCTTTTTATCTATTTTTAATGTGTTTGGTTTCTGTTTTTATCTGCTGTATGTAAAGTGTCTTTGAGTTCCATGAAAAGCGCTATACAAATAAAATGTATAATTATTATTATTAGTAGTAGTAGTAGAAGTAGTAGTAGTAGCAGTTTATTTTGAGCACATAGAATCATCAGATAACAAAGAATCATACAACACGGTCAAAACAAAGAAATAAATACAATTTTTTTGCGCTCGAAAAGGAGTGGGAAGAAGTATAACTTATTGACTCCCACCCCCTTTTTACAAACTAATAATCAAACTAGATCCGCCTCCTTTGCTTTGTTAACTCACATTTTCCTCTGTATATTTTTTACAATAACACAAAACATCCATACAAACCATTCATATACACTTTTTTTAGTCACCTAATACACAATCAGATTTGCAATAATCAACCGTTTTCAATAAACTATAATATACATATCCACCCCAATATATTTACTCCAAATACAGGGATCAATAAATATGATAGTATCTTCCTATCATGATAACCAATTAACTATAATATCTTATTTTATGCATACTTCTAATGTTCTATATTTTGTTATTATAGTGGATTTATACATCCTTTTAAATGCACAGATTGAAGAAGACATTTTTAAGTTTTGCTCCAGATTATTCCACAGATGGACCCCTCTAACAGAGATACACTGGCTTTTTATGTTTGTTCTACACTTAATTTTCTTGTAGATTTCAGTTCCCCTTAAATTATAATTACTTTGCCTGGGCTCAAACATCTCCTGTAGACTGTAGGGGAGCATATGTTCATGGGCTTTATACATTATAATAAGAGTATTAAGGTCAACCAGATCGTGTAGTTTTAGAGCATTTAATTTGATAAATAGGGGATAAAAAGTGAAAATGTAACATGTCAGTTGTAATATATTTACTGCAAATAGTGGAAAGAGTGGTCCATTTTATTCCAAATTATTTTTATTTAACAAATAATGCACCTTGACGCCCTTAAAAGTGCTTTTTTTCGTCATTGTTGTTTGTAGATTTAGATTTCTTAAAGAAAAGTAAATGTTACAAATGAAGTGTTTAATCCTTAAGTTTAATGTTAAGTCTTAAAAGTCTGAATCCAGACACATAACACATCATATGACATAACAATACAATAAATGACAGAATCACAAAAATCTGATCAACATATATTCATTATCATTGTGTAATGAATCGGGAAAAGCCGCAACAGCCAGACGTATGTGCCTCAAAGTCATGTGAAATTACTGTGAAAGCATCTAATGAGATCAATTTTCAGGTCATTTTGCATTTGTTTGCAGGCAAAACTCTTTCCCTGTTTAGTGTGGAGCAGACAGTAAGAATAAATACTGGGACTTGAGACGGATGTAGATTGGAAGACAGATGGAAAGCACAAGTCAAATAGATTTACAGATATCTCAAATCTGTGGGTGGACAAGGCAGACCATCCAGCCTGAGCCTACAGTGAGGGAGGCTTTTAGAAATAGTAGAAGTGCTCCATAATAGACAGTATCCAGAGCACATATATTTTATCACCTTAGTCAAACCCAGACATGCAAGTGGCAGTAACAAGTATTTTTAGTCTGGCTGTCTATTCTCCATGAAACAATCCATTGGTGGAGGTTTGTGCATAATTGAATCTAAAATATTGTACGTTTCTTCACAGATTACCATCTTAAACATATTTTTGAGGACCGGGTAGTCGATCAAATTCCTACCTGTCATGGACGTTAAAGCTAAGTGCACAACACATTACTGACAAGATGATTATAGGACAAAGTACGCAAACAGTCAAATCACTTCAAACAGGAATTTAACAAGAAAAAACCATGGAATGTTTGGCTGCCTTCTACAAGTCTACACACACATTGCACACATATCATTCCAGAAGTGTAGTTTATCTTACAGTGAAGGAATTATGGAGGATAATAACAACAACAGCACCATAATTGGTTGTCATTGTTATAGATGACAAAAAAAAACACATCTCACTGAACTGAATAATCACAAATCCATCTGCTTTACATAAACCCTAACTAACCTGCAGCAGGAGCTCAGATGTGGTTAATGCCTAACAGGTTTTTTTTTTTTTTTTTTCCATAAATTGTCATATATAGCAACCACGTTATTATACGACAGATCCCCCTCTAATCTGAATATGTTTGGAAAATGACTGACTGTGATCTTAATAATGATGTGTTTATGGACAAAGCTTAAAACACAATAATATCAGTACATGAAATGGACGAGATTTTACAGCTGAACAGCGCGTGTTTGTTTAGCGTAGGAAGAATGGGCAAGTTTAAAGATTAAAGAGGATTTGTTGTGACGCTTCTGCACATTTGTTAACAGGCAGCTGGCCTGTCAGATCAACTCAAAAGACAGGTGCTGTACGTCACCAGGAGGGAAAGGCTCCACAAATAAGCAGATATTTATTTCATGAGGCTCAAACAGGGAAAACTGCATTTCCTCAAATATAGTTTTTTGTGTACAACAGCACAAAACACTGGCAGAATCATTGTCTCTCAACTTCAAAAGACTGTTTGATTTAATTTACATATAGGCTAGGGCTGGGCAGTGAAACAATAGCAATATGTATCGTGCAATAACTTTTCCCTCGATAGAAATATGAGACATGTACGATACAATTTCGATAGAATTCATTTGTCCATGTTTTGACAGACATAAGAACAGCCAGGGTGTGATGTGTTGGGTTTTTCTGGTTTTTACATCCCTACTTCTGCTCAATGAATTTCATCCTCGGTGGGACAACCAACAAATTGAAATAACAGGCAGGTCGTGACAGTTTTCTTCCACCTATATCCTACATTACTGGCACAAATGTTTGCCTTAACCGGCAGTCTCAGAATTTGCGAATGTTCCCATACACTGGGGTGCCTTAAGGGTGGGGGTGGGGGGTGGGGTTAAACGTGACACATTCATGGGGCCCAGCATTTGTGTGTGTGGGGGGGGGGCATAGAGCAGTGGAGGGGGTCCAGTGGATACAGGGTAGAAGTTGTGAAAATTTCGTGTAAGATCCGCTGTATAATAGAGGAATAGAATGTTGAAAGTATGTAAAGTTTCACTTTCGTTCCACGCCACGTTAGTTATGGACCACACCTCCATGTATATAACTGCTGCCCCCCCCCGCTCCAACACAAAAAAAAAAACATCCCTTCTCTCTGTTTTTTTGACAAATCGCGCCCTGAGAACAGCCAATCATAATGAAGTAGCGCCCCAGCGAACCAATCACACTACAGCAGAGGTGTAACAGCAGCCGCAACACGCACGCTAATGTTTAGGCTGCAGTGGGAGGTAATGAGTGTTCCCTCAGGAGAAAATGTGACCAAAAACTTGGGCGACCAGGTTACCGAAAAGTAGGGTGCAAACAGTTTCAGTTTGGGGCCTTCAATACAATACAGAGGTGTACCGAACGAATACATGTAGATGAACGCAAACACTCACTTTTCCTAAAGTTTCATTTTTGGTTTTACACCAGTTACGGCACTTAAGGAATGCACCCACACTTATATACCCCTGTTGAGCCGCATTATGTAATAAATTCCCATTATGTAATAAAAGTTCAAAATGTAATAAGAATGTCACGTCATCATGTAATAAAGCCACATTATGCAATAAACTGACACATTTGTAATAAACTACGTCAACGCATTATACAGTAATTTTTTTTCACATTATATAGTAAGTTATTACAATTTGAGAATTTTTTACAAAATGCACTTGACACTTTTTTATTTTTAAAAAAAGTAATAATTCATTATGTATGTACCAAAGGTGTGAATGTTTAGCTCTTTTTTTATATCCAGAAATGTTGTTTACATTGTTAAAGACACTTCTCTGAGGTTTTTTTTTTTTTTTTTCAACTGGCATAGACACCTTATATTGATCAAAATATTTTAATTTGCCTTAAAAAGGTTCTGTTTCGAAATAAATCCATTTATTGTTCAACATCAGCATTTTCTACTTTATGTGTGAATGTTGGAGTGTGTGTACTAATTGTGAATGTAATGCTAATAGGTAGGCTATCATTAGCACTACTACAGCTACTAATCTGCAGGGCTACTTCAATTAAAGAGGGCAAAAAAAATCTACTTGAGTGTCGTTATTACGTAATGAACCATGTTATTACATTTTCCTGAAACTAAAAATGTGTCAAGTGCATTTTGTAATAAATATCTCAAATTGTAATAACTTACTACGTAATGTGAAAAACTTAACTATATAATGCGTTGAGGTAGTTTATTACAAAATGTGTCAGTTTATTGCATAATGTGGCTTTATTACAAGATGACGTGACATTCTTATTACATTTGGAACTTTTATTACATAATGGGAATTTATTACATAATGCGGCTCAACACCCCTGGTATTGTTTTGTGAAGATGGTCTGTTTTGTTTGTGTTCTCTTAAAACTTGAAAGCTTTTTCCTGCTGGTCAGACTTTTAGTTTAGTTTTAAATATATGTACCTGTTTTATTTATCTGAAACAGTTGTATAATGTTCTGTAGCACATCTGTTATGTTCAACCTCTGACAGAAAATAAATCATATTTAACTCAAAAATAACCTTCTGATGTCCTCACAGCTAACTTACGAGTAACGGAGCATTTAAGCTTGACAAAAATAGTGATTTGATTTATATTGTTATACATATCAATATCATCTAATATGAAAAAAATTATCATGATATGATTTTTTTCCATATCGCCCAGCCCTAATACAGGCCTATGCAGATCCAAACTCCAACCTAGAATAAAATGTCTATATCCAAACCCAAAATACATTTAATATCAACAAATGTAGATGTGTGGATGTCAAACTGCACTGTTTGGAACACTCACGGTGCTTCTCAACCATGTCTTACAAAATCTAGAATTATAAGAAACACACCAGGGCTCAGTTTGACATTTTAAAAAAAAGGTAAAGTTAGTATTTATTAACATTTAAACCAATTCTGCACTCTCTTCCCAACCTGAACCAGGGCTCTTTTCTTGCCAAAAATCAAGAAGTTAGTCTGGAGCCCGGATGTTTAAATCCACCATCCTTGCCAACAATCTCCTGCAAAACAGAAGATCCTTCAATGACAAATTATACCAGTATTATATAAGTGTCTGTGGTTTGGACAAACAGGAAGATGGCAGTGTTCTATACTGACATCTGGGCTGTAAAACTCTTTCATTGTTGTATTTTTTATTTTTTATTTTTTTTTTTTACATACGTTAGTTATATAACAGTCTGATTATGTGACAACCTTGGAATGGTTCGTCCTACTCAACATGAGTTCTGTAAGATTTATTTAACATTATTTGGCCTTAAAGTGAAGGCTACGGTGTATGATTACATAAGTTTCACAAGCTGTTAAGGAAAAAAAAAAAAAAACACTCACTGAAGATTAAGTGTTTTGCTTTTAGGCTACTCTGAAGGCATTTGTTGATATCTGCTTTGATAAATGTGCCCCATTAACTGCTGATCCCATATTTTGTAGCTAACCACCAGATTTGGCAGGTGCGGCTCTGCTGTGAAACACAGTTGGCTCCACTGCAGCTCGGTATCAGTGGGCTAAAACTCTAAAGATATGGAAGACTCCAACATTAAGGCAGCCTGCCCACAGCAGGGCTAAATCCTGGCCAGTGCAGATAAGGGAACTGTTACTCAAGCCTTTCTGCTGCCTCTGCAGAAGGAGGAAGAACTGTACAGGTCTGAAGTGCAGGTGTAATAAGGCGATTTAATAACGCTGAGAAATTGTTAGTAAGTGTACATGAATGGCTGCTTTGTTTGATATGCAGATGGCTGTTGGGGATGGGATCTGAAAACTGGGGAATAGCATGAAACGCTACAAGAGCCAGACTTGATTTGCTCATCTCAGTGATTGATGATTGATGTATACACACAAAGTAATTGTTTCCTTGCTTGTGAAAATCTGTCCACGCATCCATATTTCTGTCCACATGTTCCTTGGCTGTATGTGCATATGTAGACCTCTTTGCACTGTTTTTTTTCCCTGGTGTGTGGCTGCATACTTCCACCAAGGTCTCTCACCTTCCAGCTCTGAGCACCGACTTCTAATTTGCAGTCCTTTCTGCTTCCCTCTCTCCCCATCTCTCTATCCATCTCACTGAGGGTTTCATGCTCCTAACCGTGAAATGCACCCACATTCACAATTATGTCTTCAATCAGAGCCATCTCAAAGCTAGTAGGATGCAGCCTTTCTTTGGGAATCGGCAGGAGGTCCAAATCAACACTCAGAGGACAGAGCAGACTTATCCCTGCTCTGCTTTCCCCACTAATGACAGTTTTTTTTAAGGATGGGAGCAGTCGGGTTCGGGAGGCTTTTAACTTGCAATCAGGTACCCCGGGCTTACATGCTCCTCAGCATGTTGATCCTTTGGCAAACCAATATGATTGCAGATATTGAATAATTCATGGGTGTCTAATGATGTGTCAATCACGGATGGTTTTGTTTTATTTATTGCGCACTATGCACAGGTTTGTACGTCCTCCAAGCTCTATTGCAAGTTAATATTGCATGAAGACTGTTAGCAACATGACACTGAGTATAGCAACTAGCTTTTCTCATCAGGGATGTTGTGCTGTTTGACTAACAACTCTGGAGGAGAGAAGAGCAATTTGCAAAGATCATGTTCTCTGGCTTTTTTTTATGACTTTTCAAGCAAAAATGACCTTTTAAATTGCAACACATAAATATGAGCCCATAAAATCTGTGTCGAAGGCTCCATTGTTCATGAGTTGTTTTTCACCAGGTTCATTAACCGGAGCAGTCTTTGGCGTTATTGTTGTACAAGCATACCTGCACTTTACCGCTGTGTTAGTTAGTCAGCTGTCAGGGTTCTCCATCGTCTAGTGTGGTTTTTCTCTTTCCTTGAAGCTTCCCTCTTGCGGTTACCCCTGCTCTAGTTCAAGTGTTGCCTTCACTCCGCCGTCCTCCATCCATTTCTTTTGCTCTTCACTTTTTTATTAAGCACTGCTTTACTTTATGCTAGCATAATTGTCAAGCATGTTGCAGGAGGTGGATTGCAAAGCTTTAATGGCCTTGCAGAGAAGCTTTGAAAGGCTCCGAGGAAATTTACTCTGCTCAACCATGACCAAGAACATACAGTAAGATGGACATTCCACGGGGATGCTTCATCATGCCTCATGCTGCACAACTCTTCAGTGAGCTGCTCTGTGGACTGACAAGTCCTTAAGTATTTCATATCTGCAGGGGGTACGCATGCTGGGTTGCCAGCCACCCAGAGAAAGGTCCCCTTCTGTGGGACACCAGGGGTCTAAGAGGCCCTGTGTTGCACTTTTAGAAGGAAGAGGCTTCAGCTGCTCTGTGTTCTGGCGGGGGGTGGTGGTGGTGGTGTGTGTGTGTGTGTGTGTGTGTTGGGGGGGGGGGGGGGGGGGGGGGGGGGGCTACCTCCTGACTGCCTGTTATGAACGCGCTCTGATGGGGACCGGCTCTTTTGTCTTTTGGCAAAAAGAAGCTGTCAAGCAGCCCAAGAGTGGTCCACTGCACACACATTCTGCTTTTCACGTTGAGATCCTCACTCCCCAAATGCAGATCCAACTCATACGCAGCATGTACACAGATACACAAGCAGCTTTCTCGCCCATATTGCAGATATTTGTAGATAGAAGTCCTTCTTTGTCCTTTTCAGCTCCCTGCCCAACAGCACTCTCTTTTGGAGACAGTGGGGAAATAATCAGCAGGGCAATGATGCTAATAACAATGGAGCATCCTGCTGCTGTGCCGCCCCAGGTGTTCAGGACCCTGAAGCGAAAGAGTCAAGGAAGAAAGAGGGAAGGCGAAAGAAGAGGAATGAGCCAAGAAGAGTTTAGCAGCGAAGGGCTGAGGGTAGAAGATGAGAGGAGTGTGTAGATGCAGCAGCCCCAGGTGGGCCTGTGAGCTCTGCCAAATCAGTCTCACTGGAACTAGTGGGCTCAGGAGAAGACGCCTTCACTCTCCTCTTCCTCCCGGCCCCTCCAGCCTCTTCAACACAGTAATGATCTGATGAGCTGCTGTGCATGTCTTTTGTATGTCAGTGGGTGTGTTACTGTGTAGATCTCTCACCACGTACTAGGTCAGACAGCGCCAGGGGCTAGGTATTGAGGAGGGGGAGGACGACGGTTGATGAGGGTGGACTGTTGGCCTCGTATCCCCACGGTGCAGCACTGTGGTCGGGGACAACGGGCTCTCAGAGCACCCCTCCACTCCCCCCCTGCTGAGCCAGTTCCCCCCTGCTGAGCTAATCCCCTGCTCCTCAGGATTAACCAACTTCACAGCGCTAGCCCCTACTGCGCTGTCAAGGCACCAGTTCACCCTCCAACCCGAGCCCAGCCAAGACTTCTCTCCACCAGCATCCCCCTGCACTCCCCCCTCAGTGCCCCTTGATGGTACCAAACTCCCTTTAGAAATGTCAGAGTGAAAAAGAGGGACAGATATGAGAAGTAAAACTCAACACACAAGAGTCCTGCTCCTTCAAGCAGTATTCAGTGTATGTGTGTTTTAGGCCATTTACAACAAATCATGAATATTTTACATCACAGCGCTGCCATTTTTAGACCGTTATACAACTTGTGTTTAATTATCAGAAAGCCAGAGGTTTTGTTCAATTTGGATACAGTACAAAAATCTGTTAGCGGACATTTGTTTGAATTGTGTAATCCTTCATTGTGCGCTTCAGGGCTGCATGAATTTGTGATGAGCTTATGGATCAATCTGCTCTTAAACTGCCTCACCACCACAATTATCAATAGGAAATCACAGTATTCTGGCGTTTTGCAGACTAAAGATATGTCAACATCGAAATCATTTAGAAGATGGTCAACATAAATGTACTAAAACAGGGTTCTTGCAGGGTCTTAAAAAGTCTTAAAAGTCCTGACTTTACAAATCTGCATTAAATACCTTAAATTCTGATGAAGACTGGGAGAATATCTGTACAATACAATGGAAAACAACATATTCACACAGTTGGAGGGAATTTGGGTGGAAAAGTATAATGAGATTTTTTATTACCCCTGTTCAAAAAAAACATCAAGGTGTGGGGGCGAATTGTTGCAGGTCATGTGGTTCAACTATAGCCAATCATCACCATGTATTCTGGAGCTGCCCCAAAATAATATTTTTTTGGCGAGAAATTCATAAGAGTTTAGAAACTATTTTTCATACCAATGTATCATTTGAATTTTTGACAATGTACTTGGGGATGGGAATGAATGTTCAAACTGAAGAAGACAAATATCTAATGAGAATATTACTGGTCGGAGGGAAGAGGGCCCTGACCAGGAAATGGTTAAAACCAGATGCTCCAACATTGGCTGATTGGTATAAAATTATATATGATATTTATTTTATGGAAAGACTAACATTCTCATTAAAAATGCAAATGGAAAAGTTTTTGAGACTGTGGGCTAAATGGATTAGATACATTAGACCCAGGAGACCAGATTTGCTATAATTTAGTGAAATATCATGTGGATTGTATTGTGTGTGGATCTTTAAGGATGGATGAGTGGAAATGACAGCCATTGTTCAACTGTTCAGTAGAATATAAACCTGTTTAAAATATGGTGGAAAATGTAAGGGAGAGCAGGGGTTGGAAGATCATCGCTGTTGAAACATGTCTTGTGTTTTTTTTTTTGTTTTGTTTTGTTTTGTTTTGTTTTATTTCTAGTGTGTATCACAGAGATCTTGTAAAATGCAGGAGTATGTATGACCTCCCTGATAAAAATAAAATTATAAAAAAAAATAAAAATACCTTAAATTCTTTAAAATATATTAAATTTGATATATTCGGTCTTAAGTTCTGTTCTTTTGCCATAAACTTGTTCCCCGTATTGTATGGAAATGTGTTTGGGAAATGTCCAAGCATTAGTCAACTCTGTTCCACCCATTCCAACCTGGCAATTTATTTTGACATTAGGAACCAATTATTAATAACTTTGCAGCCCCTGTTGAGAAATGACTCTGAACAGTGGGAATCAAGACGCTGGAGTACCTAAATGGATTTTTCTAAATTTGAGGAGTCACGACTTTTTGCTAATATGGACATTAAATTCTGTCCAAGTAGTCTTAAAAAGGTCTTAAAAAGTCTTGAATTTAACTTGTAGAAACCTGTTGAAACAGTGTAAAAGATAACCCATAGTCCATAGTGTCATTTCTGTGGATTAATTTTTTTTTCTTTTTTTTACATTTCTGCTCAAAACACAGACATACTGCCTGCAAACCACCCACATTTCAGTTATTTAAAAAGATGATAAACACATTCCACCTCATTAGTCCATTTAAAACTTCACCCAATCATGTCTTTTTGCATCAACAACTAATGATGTGTGAACTTTTTTTTTTGTTGTTGTTGTTGCATAATTAATCGGGTTACATAATTAAAAAATGTGCAGACCACAGAGAAAGGTCAGTAGTCTTTGTGTTCGTCTTCTTGTACCATAACTTTAGTAAACCACAAAAAAATCTGTCTTCTTAACTTTTGGTGACACTTCTTAGTGGAACTGTTGGTATTTTCCCCATTCAAGTTGTAGTTTGCCTGGGGCTCCCTAGTGTTGAAACAGAAAGTGGAAAACCAATGTTCGACTTTTTTTTTTTTTTTTTTTTTTTTTTATATGAACCCACTCAAAAAATTCCTCTTCGGCCCATGCAGTATTTGTCCACCAAGTTTCCCAAACACTGATGGAGTCATTTATGCTAAATCCTGCTGGCAGATGGACAGAGGGAGTAACAGACGAACGAGGGCGATCACATAACCTCGATGACGGAGGAAATTAATCTTATTAATCCTATCCTAATATTTTTACTGCCGAGTAAAAATATGTAATTAAACTGGGATTTGCTAATCACATTGTTGATTATTGCAAAGGGATCTCATCCAAAAAATGGTCTTCTCAGTATCTTACACCTTAAATAGCATTGATTTTGTCTGTTCTGCTTTACGTTTTTTTCACGAAGGATGGTTTTCAAGGTGCTTTTTCTACATCCAGACAGGTTTTTTTCATTTGATGGTATGCATTTTAGTGCTGAACGTGGTTGTCAATGCATTCTTCTACTTGAATTTGTCATCTGGGAGCAAAGAAATTAGTATTAAAAAATAGCTACAACTTTGCTATAAACAGTGATGAGTTCCGAGTACTGTTGTAGTTATTTTGCTGCTCTGGTTTATCTTTGTATGTTTAGGATTTTTCAGAGTCATTGCCCAGTTTAAAACAAAAGTAATTCAATGTAACAATTTCAGTACTAACTTTAACCTCAGTGCTACTTCTGTGGCAGTTCACAAATGAATTTTCCTCTAGATTTAACATTTCTTTATTGATTTATTACCCTTTAATTGAATATTATCCTCTGTATTTTGCATTGTATCAGTCAAAATCATGTATTTTCCTATATTTAATTCACTGATCATGTAGAAGTTGAGGGTAATTATGTTAAAAAAAACAAAGAAAACTGAAAAAAGTGACTTTTTAAGCAAAGATATCAATAAGTGAATGCAACAACCACTGTCATTTGTCAAACTCCATGGGTTTTACTGACGAATCAATGCTATAGAAGATGACAGCCACAGCCTTTTTAAGTTGTGGGTTGTTTTGTTTTTCTTTTTGTCTTTCCTTTTTTTTCTCTGTTGTTTTTCCTTTTTGTAAATATCTGAAAATATGATAAAATCAATAAAAACTTAAATGACAAAAAAAAAAAAAAAATGACATTGTTTCCACGTTCACTACGGAGCCTCTGAACGTCCAAATAGGTCATATCTGAAAAGATGGAAGAACTGCAAAGATGAAAGAACTGCATTTTACACCAAATATTTACATGTTTTGATAGAATTAGGGGATCAATATGTATTAATCATTTTAGATCCGTAGATGATTTTGTTGCTGTTTGCTGCTAAAAATAGTATTCTGTAACCTCTTAAATCCCTAAAATAAACTGTCAACCAGAGCTCAGAGTGTATTTTAATACCTAAGTTTCTGCTTCTGGGTTGTTTATTGCGTATCCTTTTGCTCTTCCACGGAAAAGCTACTTTATCTTTGAGTAATTTCTGGCTTCAGGGCTCCGAGATATTGAGCCCAAATCAGACCGATCGTCACATCTCTCTTATAATTCTCTCCGTGCTTCCTCACCTCGCTCTATCCTCCCCCTGGTTTCCTCTTTTAACCACCGTCTGCAACCTCTCCTGCACCTTGTGTCCCATCGCTGCCTTCGTCTCTTCACAGCACTGATTAGGTGGGCAGGGGATGATGGGTGTATTTGGGGCCTGCGAGGCCGCTGATGTCACATCTGTCTGACATGCTTGAGCAAAGACAGCGTCTCCTCTTCATTGTCTTCTAATGGGGCACTGAGGTCTCTGAGACATGGAGGTAGATGGTGCAAAGAGTGTGTGTGTGTATGTGCGTGACAGATGTAGAGAAACATTGAGCAGCGGCAAGTGTGCCCAAGGATGGTATTAGGGAAAAGCAGAGGAGGTAATGAGTAGTACGAGCTGTGTCTGCTTCCACCTCATTGATTAATGATGGGATGGCACCTCGGACAATTTCCAACCTCCACCAACAGCCAAGTCGTTTTTCTCTCCTTCTTTCTGCTTCCGTGCCTTTTTTCTATACTCTTTTTCTGTCTTTCACCTTTCTTCTGTCTCTCTCCCTCTCACATTAACCCTTTCATGCATGAGTTATGAGAGCCTTAATCTAAATTTTTTTCCCCAATTGTTTTTATCTCTCTTTAGGCATGAAAAGAAAAAAAAAAAGAAGCGTTTGAAATTTTTTTTATGAACCTATTTTTTACAGAGTTGCAAAAATATCCACTTACCTGGACACTATGCGTTTCATTTTTGAAGCAAAGAAACATGCATTTACTGATACACTGTGTAAAATCTATGAAATAAAAAAGATTTTACAGGGTGGGGAAGCAAAATTTACAATATTTTGAGGCAGGGATTGAAAGACAGTGTATGACCAATTAGTTTATTGAAAGTCATGAGAATTTATTTGCTACAAGAAAACTGACATAATAGAAAATGTTTTTATTCTATGTGTCCTTCTTTCTCAATAACTGCCTTCACACGCTTCCTGAAACTTGCGCAAGTGTTCCTCAAATATTCGGGTGACAACTTCTCCCATTCTTCTTTAATAGTATCTTCCAGACTTTGTCGTAATAGTTTTGCTCATAGTCATTCTCTTCTTTCCATTATAAACAGTCTTTATGGACACTCCAACTATTTTTGAAATCTCCTTTGGTGTGACGAGTGCATTCAGCAAATCACATACTCTTTGACGTTTGCTTTCCTGATTACTCATATGGGCAAAAGTTTCTGAAAAGGTATGGATAATAGTGTTAGGTATGATTATGACATCAATATATGTTTGGTTTCAAAACAATTGACGTAGTGCCTGCTGAGAAAAAACAACTAAATGTTCATTGTAAATTTTGCTTCCCCACCCTGTAATGCTGCTAATCTGATGTTTTCTCACATTTTAACACACTCTAATACTAGTCATTACTCACCTCATGGAGATAATATGCAAAAAAAAAAAGTTTTTGGTTTAAAAAAAACAAACAAACTGTGGTAACACTTTACTTGAAGGTCTAGTTTATAATGCATTAAGCGCACATTCATAAGACATTATAATGCATTATAAAAGTCATTACAACAGTTTATGATCATGTACAACAACTTATGCCAAGGTTAATAAAGTATTATACGTGTGGGCATAATGTATTATAAATTCAGCTTTCATAATGTTTTATACATCCATACTAAAGTGACAACAGTGTTTGAAGGAAGAATCTCAAGTCCTGGGTTACAATACACATTCTAACCATCATAACTGTAGCCAGTTATAAAGACACAGAGAACTGCTCTGACATGTAGTTTCTGAAACTGAATAATGCCTTTTTATAAACATCAATAATGAGTTATAGGAGGACTTTAAGAGCTTTTAGTAAAGTGACAACACTGTATTAGCAATTGTATGATATCATAACACAGGTATGATGACGTATGAGCAGTATGTGCTGGCTCTAAGGAAAGTGTAAGTCAAAAATTATACATCAAAGTGTTCTTAATAACTCTTTATTTTGCAAAAACAAAACATTAAAAGAACAGAGAAAGGAAATAGAAGTGTTACATGTTGCTTTATACATAAATTTAAAAAAAAAAATGTAGCAGCTCTAAATCTTTATTTCAAACACATACTGTTTGTTTTTTTTTTTTTTTTGTTTTTTTTGTTTTTATTTGTGTTTTTTTGTTTTAATAAGTATGAAATCCCTAAAATAGATGGGTATAGGGACCAGTGACAAAACCTAACAAAAGTTCACACCTAAAAAAATAAATTCCTTCACACTGCGTTGGTATGGATGTATTAAACATTATGAAAGCTGAATTTATAATACATTAGGCCTACACTTATAATAATTTATTAACCTTGGTATAAGTTGTTGTACATGATCATAAACTGTTATAATGACTTTTATAATGTATTATAAATGCATTATAATGTCTTATGAATGTGTGCTTAATGCATTATAAACTAGACCTTCAAGTAAAGTGTTACCAAAACTGTTAATTACAGTCTAATAACAAAAACAAGGTCAAGGTTTATTCATATAGCACACTTAAAAACAGACACTACTGTCCCAAAGTGCTGTATATAATGTATATAATAATGAAACAGAATAGGAGTAAAAGACAATAAATAGAATAAAACAATACTGGCACATAGTTCGTGCATTAAAAACAAGTTCTAACATGCATTAACATGTTCCACTCAAACATGATAATGCAGATCAGGTTTATCAAAAACAGCAAAGTTACAGTAACGGTATGAATGTCAGTGTATGGGATGGTGCATGAGCATCCACTGTGTCAGCTGATATGGAACTAAAACAACAAAACACATGAATATACAAGAGAACAGCTGGAGAATAGCCGTCCACTGTAGTGACCAGAATGTATGAAATGTATGAAAATATAAAAAATAGACAAAAAAATACATAAAATCTTAGACGGAGCTCTATTAGCCCCCGTTTTATTCCTCATGTTATACCATTGTTGAGTCAACCAGTCCATCCGTCAGGTTACCGGCTAATTATCAGTGGTTAGGATGTGACAGATGCAGCAGAAATGGTTGGCAGACAGTTCACCGTCACTCCACAGGAGAAAGCAACAACTGACCTTTAGAAAGTCTGGCAGACCATCGCAATATCTAACCGCCGCACCTCGCCGACACCCAGGGAGGGATCGACACTGGAGGTGGGAGGGTTAGTTGTTATATATAGATTTGTCCTGTGTGTATATGTGTATGTGTGTGTGTGTGTGCGTGGCGAGCACAAGGTGAACGTCCTCCCATCAACACAAGATAACTGCAGACACAATGCAGTTTTCAACCTCTGCACACCTTTTCTGTGCTCCTTGATGTCTTTGTATAGTTTTCTGGATGCGTTTTAGTGTTTATGTAGGACATTTTGACACCTACGAGGGCGTTTTAGTTGCTTTTCACAACTTTTGCAGGGTTCAGACTCGGCGCCGACTGATAAATCGCATTTTCGTCATCTGTGCACTTTAAATAGGCAAGATAAACATGTTGCGAAAGACTGAACTGTGTTGAATGAGGGGGAGAAAAAAAAAATTCATTTTATGCACTCGCACACTGCGTTTCCAGTCAGCATGTAAGCGTTTGACCTCTCAGATGGTGCCCTGGACATCCACCCTCAGGTTAATTAGTGTTAATTTGGTGGCGGCAGCAAGGTTAGATAGTTAGTTGTTCATTTCTTGCGTGTTGTATAGGCTGTATTGTTCATGTTATCGCACAGATTTTCATCAGTCCGAGTGTTAGGATGAGAATTAGAGCTGTAATGATTAACTCTTTGTCGGGCAAGTGACTATTTTTGGTCATTTCCGAATACATTATAAGACAGTGACCGCAATAATTACAGTGAGGACAATGAGTCAACAGTCTTTTATTTTATTTATTTATTTATTTATTTGACAGGGACTATGCAGTCAAACAGTCCACAACATTGCAGTACAATATAAAATATACATAATTTAAAACAGGGGTGTCAAACTCATTTTCTTCCAGGGGCCACATTCAGCCCAATTTAATCTGAAATGGGCCGGACCAGTAAAATAATAGCATGATAGCCAATAAATAATGACAACTCCAAATTGTTTTAGTGCAAAAAAAAAAAAAAAATTCAGTTATGCCAATATTTATGTTTACAAACTATCCAAACAAGAAGGATGTAAATAACCTGAAAAAAATGAAATTTGTTAAGAAATATAAGTACAATCTTATCAATATTTTGCCTCGACTTATCATTCATACATATGCATTACAGGTCAGATCTACAAAGACACAAAACATTTATTAACAGGCAGAATACACTGGTCTGCAATTTTTTAGAAATGATTTGCTTCAGAGATTAAATGTGCTAAATGTTAGGTATTTTAATAAGATTAATTGGAAAATAAATGACAAAAGTGCCGGTTTGCTGATGTTTTCAAGGTATATGATTAAGTGTTATTACACATATATACTGGTTTATGTACATGTATATAATAGTTTTATAAATCTTCCACTAAATCGAACCTGTAAAGTGAATGTATTCTAATGTGCAGACAGTGTTTTGAAGTAGATCTTGTAGCTCTGAGACAAATATTCCTTTTGAGTCAAACCCATTCTCTCGTTAATTCTTGAATTTCACATTTTGACCCAAGGCTGTATCTTGGAGAGTTTAGCCAACCAGCATTTTTCACTTGATTTTTCTTTATCAGTGACTCTCATGTGGTAAAATTTCACTACTTTTATTCTGGAAGCATCTTCCTTGTAGACCAGTGATATTGTTAAAATTGAACTAAATTTTTTTGAGACTTTTCAGGTTGTTTATATTTGTTGAGGTCATTCACATTTTATTGTTAAAGGATAGTTTGTTAATGTAAACACTTTCATAATTTAATGTTTTTTACACTAAATCAAAGAGGAAAAAGTTGGTGTTGTCATTATTTATAGGTTATTATGATATGATTTTTGAGTTTGATGCCCTAAGTTGCACTTTGCAAATTCATCCTGTGGGCCGGATTGGAACCTTTGTCAGGCCGGTTTTGGCCCCTGGGCCGCATGTTTGACACCTGTGATTTAAAACAATCATACCATACAATTCAATAATCCAGTGTTGCATTTTTATGATATGAGGCATTCATTCAGTCACTCACTCTTTCACACAATATACACAATATTTACAGGTCAATATCTCAGGTGAGTGTACCTGCTTTGTTAGGTACCGTGAAGTAATGGTACTAATGTAAGGAATGATGTTCAAAGGGAGAATGTGGATGTGGACAGGGGTCTGGATCAGCACTTATGTTGGTCTAATGTCTAAAAGTGAAGTTAAAACCTTACATGTTTTTTTCATGCATTTTTTATATGTACTTCTTGGATTTCTTTTTTTTTTTTTTTTTTTTTTCCCCCACTTATGGGTAAGGAACCAAATATAGTAACTTCATTCGACCTTTTCCACATAATGAAACATTTTGAAAAATTTCACAAAAGTAATAGTCTTGTTATGTCCTCCAATAACACACAAAGGTTGAATTTTTTTTTAATGTCAGAGTATTTCTATGAGTACCCTATGAAGGGTTAAGGCTTTGGTAAAAGGCCTTGGAACTGAATCATTTCAATGAGATGTCCTCACAGATTCAGACATGCATTTATTTATGTACACAGCACAGGAATATTGAACTCTGTAAAAGGGAAGAAAACTGCCAGCACCTTCTGTCTTTATTTCCACTGTTTTGCAACTAATTCACACTTGGATATTTCACACCCACGTCTGTTAGAATATATGATCGAAACTTTAAAGAGAACGTTTCAAAAATAGAATTAAATTACCTCCTTAGAGCCTTTTTGTATTGACTAAAAGTGACACAAAACATTACTTTTAAATTTTTAGCCCACTCCCCGAAGCGGAGGCAAGGGGTATTGTTTTTGGTTTGGTTTGTGTGTTTGTTAACGCTCTAGCAGCAAAACTATTGGTTGAATTCATCCCAAATTGGGTTTATAGATTGCCAGTGACCCAGAATAGATGTGATTACATTTTGGGAAAAGTAAGTCAAAGTTAAAATTTTCTATGAATTTTTAAAATGTTTTTTCTTCTCCCATTTATGTATAATGGGTGAAATTTCATTCCCGGTCATGTTTTCAATTTATGTCAGACATGGCAAATATATAGAGGCAATTGATAAGGTGATATTAGCACACATATAGACATGATGACATCAGCTGGATAGATGCCAAAATAAGCTACAATATGTGTGAGGGGCGGGGTTTATTGTGCCTGGCACCACCTGTTTGTTTGTTTGTTAACACTTTATCAGCAAAACTATTGGTTCAATTCATACCAAATTGGGTTTATAGATTGCCAGTGACCCAGAATAGATGTCATTACATTTCGGGAACAGTAGGTCAAAGTCCAAATTTTTTCTTCCCATTTACTTATAATCGGCAAAATTCATGTGAGGGGCGGGTTTTTTTTGTGTCTGGCACCACTTGTTTGTTTGTTTGTTTGTTTGTTAACACTTTATTGGTAAAACTATTGGTTCAATTCATACCAAATTAACTTCATAGATGGCCAGTGACCCAGAATAGATCTCATTACATTTTGAGAAAGGTAGGTCAAAGTTCACAGTTTTTATGATTTCTTAAAATTGTCCCATTTTCTTATAATAGGTGAAATACATGTGAGGGGCGGGGTTTGTTGTGCCTGGCACCACTTGTTTGTTTCTTTGTTTAACACTTTATTCGCAAATCTATTGGTTCAGTTCATACCAAATTGGGTTTATAGGTTGCCAGTGACCCAAAATAGATCTCATTACATTTTGGGAAAGGTAGGTCAAAGTTCAAATTTTTTTCTTCCCATTTACTTATAATGGGCAAAATTCATATGAGGGGCGGGTTTGTATTTCCTGGCACCACTTGTTTCTTTCTATGGTCACTGTTTACATATCGTACCAATCAGGTAATTACAGTAGAAACATGGTATAAATTGCAGGTTCCTCAGAAATGTGACGACCCCCACAATCGAGCTACCGTGTGACGTCCGACTGAAAAAGACATCTTTAAATCTCTAGCTGCAGGTACTTTTCTTCCCAGTGCAATTTTACTGTTAATTTTAATTTTAAGGCCCCCTCCCACTACCCACTTCCCTCAACCCCAGACCCCGACTGAGCTGCCCTACATGGCTGCTATCAACACAGGGGCTTACGTCGGTAATGAAGTGGGGTCTCAGTCTTCCGTCTCCCGTCTAGTTTTGAAGAGCGGCGAGCAGTAATTGGTGTGCGACCTACACCACCGACAGCACTCATGTCCCCTGTCCTACGTGACATTCCCATCCAATTAAATCTGTGTCTGCGCACACACACACACACACACACACACGTAGAGGTACTAAATGAGCACACACTCGCTATTATCAAGGCTCTCTAAGTTTTCTTGCCGATAGTCTTTCAAGGTGCCTTTTTAAGTGTACAGAAGCGCCGTAGAGCATATCTGTGCTTTATCTACATATTCGATGGCATTGTTTGTATACATACTTGGACAGATTGTGCGGTCTCACACGTTGAGGAAGCAGACCTCTACTCTGAATGAGTTCATTCACAGGGATTATGGGTAAATCTGTGCTGCCAGTGGATGGATTGCTCTCTGTCTCATAAGGATTAGCTGAAGGTGACACTGAGGTGGCAGGTCTGTGTCCATCTGTGTTTGTACGAGCCGCAATAGTCTGGCATGTGTGAGCGTGTGCATTTATGCATGGTGTGTACACGTATGTCCGTGTTATTAGCCTGAAATGTGCTGTAATCCATCAGAGTTAATGAGTTGTGTATGTGTGTGTGGGTTCTCCTTCAGCGATGGCGGTGGAGTGCATGTGTCTTTTGGCTGACCTTGACTTCAGTCTGTCAGACGAACACACTCCGAGACCGTCCATACGGAGAGCAAGACTCCATCAGATCCCCAGATGTCATCGTACACAATCTGTCAGATGCGCGTACCATTAGCAAACAACATGCAGGATGCCTCTGTCCTTGAGGGGAGGGACGGCGAAAAAATTTGAGAACTCATTAATGAGGAAGTGTGTCAAAGTTCAGGGAGGTCACGGCTTCGTAATGGATCTCAAGGTAAATCGAAAAAAAGGGGGGAGCCACAACTCAATTAAACAGGTTAAGAAGAACAGGTTAAAAGAATTTAATTAACTGAATCTTTACTTGACCCTCAAAGACCTAAACAGTCACCGGCGACCAAAAGCATCTACTGATCTAAAATGTTTAGTAACTTTTAATCCAGTAATCTTCAATAATCAATACATTTAGATAATTTCACTACAATGCACTTTCTCAGCTTTTTGTCGTTATCAGATAAGACACATTTGGACATTTAGACTACGTTCAGACAGCAGGTCATAATGCACAATTCGGATTTTTTTGTGAAATCCAATTTTTTGCGTGCTAGTTCATATTACAAATTAAATGCGACTTCTATCTGTTCTCAGTATGAACTGAATGCGACCCTGAAGCGACCCTCATACGCGAAAGAGGTCTTGATGAAATACATAACCACGCAGCATGCACTGCGTTTACGGAAGTAAATATGTCGGCATCTCGTATCGGCATTTGTGTGGCACTGATAAAGTTTCTCTACAACCAAAGTCAGCACCATTATAGTCAAATAATTTTAAGTAGAAGATTAAAAAAGAGGAGAGCCAGGTTTTTTGCTTTGGCCTTTTGTGGTGCAATGCCTGCTACGTCTGTACAACCAGTGTTGGGCAAATTACTTTTAAAAGTAAGTAGTTATAATTACTAGTTACTTTCTGAAAAAGTATTGAATTAGTAACAGAATTACTCCTTCATAAATGTAATTAGTTTCCAGGGAAAGTAATTATTGCGTTACTTTGTTGAAAAACCTTCAAATATGAAAAAGGAAACAGATTTTTGAGCGTGTTTCACGGGTCAGTTGCAGAGAGTAGAACAGCAGACAGGTACTTCATACCATAACTGTGGTGAGGCTGGGGTCCACCAGGGCCTGGCTTTTCCACCACATAAGTGCATATCTGCATTTATAGGAAGAAGATGCTCCTCCAGTCAATCCCACATCTCCTTTTTTCAGTCGTTAATATCTCCTCCTCCCTGATCCAGCAGTAACTGTCTTCATTCCAGTCAGTCGGACTCTCACTGATAACTCCTCCCCTAAGTTAGCTGTGCACGTAGCTGCATTCAAGTGAATGGGGTGTGCTGTGGACAACTCAAACTCGGACATGTCATTAATCGTTCACGTGAAGGCAGCGTGGACAACTCAGACTCATGGGGCACACAGGTGAAACATGAAGGCAGTGTGGGCAGTTTGAATAGAAGAATGGCTTGTAAACGAACGGCTCGCAATGAATTGGTTCTTATCGTTCACTGGTAAGAGCCGTTCAAAAGACTCAACTCGTCCATGAATGTCACACCTCTCGTGCTTAGCTGAGCGAGCCAGGATGATTAACAGATAGATAGATATCAGTGCATAGTAATGCGCCACATGTCACTGCCGGTAACGGTAACAGCGTTGTAACGTTTCATATAGTAACTCATTAGATTACCCGTTACTGGAAAATAATAATGGTGTTAGTAATGCCGCTATTTTTAACGCTGTTATTCCCAACACTGTGTGCAACAGAGTATTTGGATGCGGAGTCGGAGTCGGGAGTGGTGGGATAGTGATGTTAGTGGCTTCACTGACATAGGCTTCATTCATAATTTGCAAATGACAAGAAGAATGTTTAAATATATCTGTGATCGCCTCAACGTAACACTCTCACGACAAGACACTCGTCTCCTGCGACCTATATCTGTTGGCAAGCGTGTTGCAGTCGGGCTGTACTGGCATTTCAATGACGTAAAGATCAGATAAATGCGACCTGGCCGTTCAGACTGACGTCACATTGTAAAATATCCGATATGTATTGGATTTAGGACCACATATGAAAGTGGCCTGGGTCGGATTGGAAAAAAATCAGATTTGTGCTGTTCAAACTGTCTGAAGTAGGTCAGATACAGGTCAAATAGTGGCAAAAAAGTCAGATTTGGGCCACATTTGGCTACAGTCTGAACGTAGCCTTAGAGGCCACGAAGTAAATGTAGAACCACCAACTTTATTCACCGGTAAAACCCATGTACAGTCATGGAAAAAATTATTAGACCATCAAAAGTCATCAGAAACAATGGTTATGCAGTCAAGTACTAACTCCTGTGTGTATCATGTGACTAAAACAGACAGAAAAGAAAACATGGAATGTCTAAAAGCACTGTTTTTGTCAGTACGATGCCATAGCTGTTGATATAAGAACTGAAGTGATTTTGGTTATTATCAAGAAAACCATGGAAAATGACTAGATATCAGCTCTGAAATTAAACTCTTATGAGCTATTTTTGTTGTTATTATTATATTTGTCCAAACAAATGTACCTTTAGTTGTACCAGGCATTAAAATGAACAAGAAACTGAAGAAAACAAGGGGTGGTCTGATAATTTTTTCCACAACTGTAGTTGTAGCTGCTTGTGTTCATGTTGAAGTGATGATACTTTTTGCAGAAAAAGTCACTTCTCTGTTCTGATATCATAGCCTTTGAATTTAGTCTGAGCTTCTATGAACAACTACAGAATCAGAATACTTTATTAATCCAAGGAGGAAATTATTGGGTGTTACCCCAAATGCTATTGACGCCGCTGCTGGATATCCTTGGTGTGAACGCGATAACTAGGACAGATTTGGTTGGATTTCTTCTCCCTTGATAACCAACGTAGTGAAAGAACCTTATCGACTTCAGCTTCTCTATGAGTATTATAATAAGTCATCCAAATGAGGGTGCTTTAGTTGAAAATCAGTTTTTTGGATGTAAATAATAAAGCAATAATAGACCAATTGAGATAAAATTTGGTTTGTATTCATCGTCTTACAAATGTCCATTTTCCTGCTACCATCCAGAGTTCATATAGTGTCATTTTCATTCATTAGGTCGAGTTTTGTGGGAAAATTAGGTCGATGTAGCTCAAATTGAGTTCGATTATGTACCAATTATCGTGGATAGATTTATATATAGCAGCGGATTGGGGGGATTTTGGAGATATACCCTTGCTATTGGCCCCCGATAGCATAAGCCTCATTATAATTATGAAGTTATAAGGTGGAGTTAAACAGTCTGATGGCCACAGACAGGGAGGATTTCCTGTGTGGTTCAGTGATGCATTAATCCTTAGGGGTCTGAGCCTATTTTGGCCGTTTTTGAGTACTTTTGATTTTGCCTTCATTTACTATATAAAGAAATGTTTACTATACCTGTGTTTGGTATGTTTTTTTTCAGCACCACTTCATCTATATCATCTGTCTGTTATTTTTTCACTTTAATCTACTATATTAACATAAAAGGACAAAAAATACACAAAAAAATTTAAGATCCGATTTGAAAAATTGATGTAATTTGTTGCACAAATAACACAAAGATGCTTAATGAACCTTTTCAAAGACTTTACAAGTGAATATTGGTTCCAAATATTAGGTATATAAAATCAAAATTGTAATAAATTAAAAATATAGTCAAATATTTGACATAAACGCATATCTTTACATAGGCGTTTTCTACGGTTTTCTCACCCCACCCCCGGTCCTCCTGGTTTCATCTGGTTCAGGTGGGGTTCATCCTCACCCTTACCTGTAATGCTCATGCAGTCTGTGGATTAGAATCTGCAGATTCAGGCAGTTTTTTTTTTTTTTTTTTTTTTTTTTTTGAAAAAGGACAAAAAATGACAATGATATGGTAAGAAATATAAGGCTTGCTTTATGTCGCTATAATAACGCTGTATCAGTTGTTTGCTCCGGTTTCAGACCGTCATATCTCTGGTTGTATTTGCTGTATCAACATCAAATAAAAAGTGGGAGAGTGTTTCAAGTCCGCACTTTCGAATGCAATTATCCCCAGTGGTCTATGTGACCGACTTCTGATGGAAAATGGTAAACAGTAAATAAAACAGTAAATAACCGATTTTCACAGACAAATACTAAACTTAGTGGATAATATTATAATAAATGGTGGAAGTCACTACTGAAACACTTTTTCGGGTCTTTAAGGGCTAATATAGTACCATTATTTTATTTTATTTTTTTTTCGTTTTTTTGACTTTTTATTGCACTTGTACACATTCTAGCAAGAAATATTTAAAACAAAACACACACACACAAGTAATCCCATGACAGATTATAGTAGTAAATGTCAGTGTCAAACTACAGATGCAGTATTTAAAAAACTTAGCCTGTGTGTGTGTGTGTGTGTGTGTGTGTGTGTGTGTGTGTGTGTGTGTGTGTGTGTGCGTGCGTGTGTGTGTGTGTGTTAAAGCAAGAATTAGGTAGAAGGATGAAGAACCTCATTACATTAATAAAGCCACATCAGTCAGTAAAAGTCGATTTTTGGAGCCTTGGAACATAATTTTGTTCCAGTCGATAAAGGAGTCATATTTTTGGATCCAGGTTTTTAATTAAATTTCTCAGAATTATAAAGTAGACAATACATTTCCAACCTTTATGCCAATACTGTTTTGATTATTTGCATATTGGCGGTAATCCCGTATGATTCGACAGTAGAACTCCTATAAATAAAAAGTACAAAGGTGTTCTTGAAGCCGTGGTAATGTCTCCTCGTTGCTTATTTTTCACTGGATTCTATGACAGATGGGTCCACGCTTGAGATTTTCCACATAATGCTGTAGATCATTAGTGAGCATTTACTATAAACACGGGACAGACTTCACCTGTAGACACTGCGATAGCTTTATAGAAAATTAGCACCACAGTCGCCTATGCAACACCGGCAATATATGTCATGTTTATATGAAAAAAGAACTGCGGTTATCTTCACACTTCCCTAGATGAAGCTGCAAATATGTCAGCAAAATGATGCGCGACCTATGGGATGCAAATACCAAAACATTTACATTTCATAGCAGCGCTGAACCCTTCCTCCGCATGGTAAACTCTCACCGTCAGACATTGATTAGCAACCCGGAGTGAGAGAAACGCAGGTACAAACAGCTGTCACATGCAGAGAAAATCAACGCGGGGATCAGACGTGCATACAAACGAGTTCAAATTAGTTGTCACAAAGCTGCTGTTTTTGTTTTCATCTCTGGCAATTTGCTAAAGCTGTCGTTTGTGAAATGGAGCTTAGCAAAAGGTGAGTTTGTTCACAGCCGCTCCTGGTTTTCTTTTGATGATCTCTGTTTGTCCTAAAATCTAACGCGTCCAACAGTCAAATTCACATCTTGAGTTAAACGTTTGGAGCGCCAAAGCTTCTCCAGCGTTACCCCGTAATCTGTGTTTAACCCACAGTACGCATGTTTACTGTATACACCTTCATGTATGCGCGCTATGGAGTTCAAAGCGTCGCTTAGCAAACACGTCTTTTTACAGAGCGAACAGCGGTAAACCTCCAGTTCTGCTAATTTTGATGCTCAGCGGGGTATTTAATTTTCAGGCGGTGAGAGATAACACATAGGTTGCTTCATATTTTACATATCTAAAGAACACCAAGGGAAATGATTATAAGGAAGACGGAGAAATAGTAATGATTAACCACTGGAGAAAAGGAAGGAATAAATAACATAAGAACTTCCTCCTTCTTTTTGGATATGTTCATGAAGGCTTTGTGTGACAAGAATAATGCATCTAATTTCATGGACAATAATATAGTTTGACAGATGATGGTGGTTATAGACAAGTGTTTTTATGTTCAGTTAACTCTGAGGGGTCTGAGCCTTTTTTTGGACATTTTTGAGTACTTTTGATTTTGCCCTTATATACTATATAAAGAAATATTTACTATACCCATGTGTGGTATCTTTTTTTTCAGCACAACCTCATCTATCTCATCTGCCTATTATTTTTTCACTTTAATCTACTATATCAACACAAAAGGACAAAAAATACACTAAAAAATACAAAATGTGATTTGAAAAATGTCTATAATGTATTACATAAATAACACAAAGATGCTAAACAAACCTTTTCATAGGCTTTAAAAGTGAATATTGGTTCCATATATTAGGTATATAAAATCAAAATTCTAATAATTAAAACTATACTCAGATATTTGACATAAAAGCATATGTTTGCATAGGTGTTTTCTCCGGTCCCCTCCCCCCCGCCCTTGTCCTCCAGGTTTCCGTATCTGATTCAGGATTACCTGTAATGCTAATGCAGTCTGTGGATTAGAATCCGCAGATTCAAGCAGTTTTTTCCGTTTTGAAAACGGACAAAAAACGACGAAGATATGGTCAGATATATAACGTCCCCCCACCTCATTTTCATACTTTTATTCACATTTGTTTGCTCCAGTTTCAAAATGTCATATCTCCAGTTGTATTTGCTCTGTCAACATCACATAAAAGGTAGGAGAGTGTTTCAAGTCCAAACTTTTAAATGCAATTGTCCCCGGTGGTCTACCTCTGACAGTATAACGTGTTGAAAATGTCATGTGATTCAGTCACGGGGCCGTGACCGTGGACCGCTAAGGGTTAATGATGTATTTTGCTTTATTTTCAGTTTTCTCTGTTTTGTGTGTAACAACCTTTGAATTTACTCTGAGCTTTTATGAACAAATTGAGTTAAATATAGGAAAACACCTGATTTTCACAGAAAAAGGCAAAATGCAGAAGATATTACTGTAAGCGAAGGTTAAATGTAGAAAAAAAATAAGAACTTATTCTGCCTATTTTTTTATACATTATATGTAAAAAAAAAAAAAAAAACAACAAAACACAGAAAAAAAATAGGGCGAGACCTGATGCTTGACTTACATATTATGTAAATAAAGCATCATGTCGTTTGCCTCACAGCATACTTGCTTGATTATAAGGAAGATGGAGATACAGTATTGATTAACTTATGGAGAAAAGGAAGGAATAAATAACATAAAACCTTCCTTCTTCTTTTTGAATATGTTCCTGAAGGCATCATGTGACAGGAATAAAAAGAAAAATGCATCTAATTTTATGGACAATGGTATAGTTTGACAGATGATGGTGGTTGTAGACAAGTGTTTTTATGTTCAGTTAGCGATGTATTTTGCTTTTTCTTCAGTTTTCTCTGTTTTGTGTATAACAACCTTTGAATTTACTCTGAGCTTTTATGAATAAATTGAGTTAAATATAGGAAAACGCCTGATTTTCACAGAAAAAGGAAAAATGCAGAAGATATTACTGTAAGCTAAGGTTAAATGTAGAGAAAAATAAGAACTTCCTCTGCCTATTTTTTATACATTATATATAGAAAACAGCAAAAGATGCAAAGGAAAAAAACAGGGCGAGACCTGATGCTTGACTTACATATTATGTAAATAAAGCATCGTGTCTTTTGCCTCACATCACAATTGCCTGATTATAAGGAAGATGGAGATACAGTATTGATTAACTTATGGAGAAAAGGAAGGAATAAATGGCATAAAACCTTCCTCCTTCTTTCTGGATATGTTCCTGAAGGCATCATGTGACAGGAATAAAAAGTCGAATGCATCTAATTTTATGGGCAGTTTGACAAATGATGGTGGTTGTAGACAAGTGTTTTTATGTTCAGTTAATGATGTATTTTGCTTTTTCTTCAGTTTTCTCTGTTTTGTGTGTAACAACCTTTGAATTTATGCTGAGCTTTTATGAATAAATTGAGTTAAATATAGGAAAACGCTTGATTTTCACAGAAAAAGGAAAAATGCTGTCGATATTATTGTAAGCTAAGGTTAAATGTAGAGAAAAATAAGAACTTCCTCTGCCTATTTTTTATACATTATATGTAAAAAACAACAAAACCCACAGAAAAAAAATAGGGCCAGACATGATGCTTGACTTACATATTATGTAAATAAAGCATCATGTCGTTTGCCTCACAGCATAATTGCCTGATTATAAGGAAGATGGAGATACAGTATTGATTAACGTATGGAGAAAAGGAAGGAATAAGTAACATAAAACCTTCCTTCTTCTTTTTGAATATGTTCATGAAGGCATCATGTGACAGGAATAGAAAGACTAATGCATCTAATTTTATGGGCAATGGTATAGTTTGACAGATGATGGTGTTTGTAGACAAGTGTTTTTATGTTCAGTTAATGATGTATTTTACTTTTTCTTCAGTTTTCTCTGTTTTGTGACTTACACAAAAAATGTACATATTATGAAAAAAATAAGAACTTCCTCTGCCTATTTTTTTATGTATTATATATAGAAAACAACAAAAGACACAAAGGAAAAAAATAGGGTGAGGCCTAATGCTTGACTTACATGTTATGTAAATAAAGCATCATGTCTTTTGCCTCACATCACAATTGCTTGATTATAAGGAAGATGGAGATATAGTAATGATTAACTTATGGAGAAAAGGAAGGAATAAATGACATAAAACCTTCCTTTTTCTTTTTGAGTATGTTCATGAAGGCATCATGTGACAGGAATAAAAAGTTGAATGCATCTAATTTTATGGACAGTTTGACAGATGATAGTGGTTGTAGACAAGTGTTTTTATGTTCAGTTAATGATGTATTTTGCTTTTTCTTCAGTTTTCTCTGTTTTGTGTATAACAACCTTTGAATTTACGCTGAGCTTTTATGAATAAATTGAGTTAAATATAGGAAAACACCTGATTTTCACAGAAAAAGGAAAAATGCAGAAGATATTACTGTAAGCTAAGGTTAAATGTACAGAAAAATAAGAACTTCCTCTGCCTATTTTTTATACATTATATGTAAAAAACAACAAAACACAGGAAAAAAATAGGGCCAGACATGATGCTTGACTTACATATTATGTTAATAAAAGGTCATGTCGTTAGCCTCATAGCATAACTGCCAAAGTCATATTTTTGGCTAAATTGTGATATCTACAGGGTAGGGAAGCAAAATTTACAATATTTTGAGGCAGGGATTGAAAGACAGTGTATGACCAATTAGTTTATTGAAAGTCATGAGAATTTATTTGCCACAAGAAAATGTCCATAATAGAAAATGTTTTTATTCTATGTGTCCTCCTTCTTTCTCAATAACTGCCTTCACACGCTTCCTGAAACTTGCGCAAGTGTTCCTCAAATATTCAGGTGACAACTTCTCCCATTCTTCTTCAATAGTATCTTCCAGACTTTCTCGTAATAGTTTTGCTCATAGTCATTCTCTTCTTTCCATTATAAACAGTCTTTATGGACACTCCAACTATTTTTGAAATCTCCTTTGGTGTGACGAGTGCATTCAGCAAATCACACACTCTTTGACGTTTGCTTTCTTGATTACTCATATGGGCAAAAGTTTCTGAAAAGATATGGATAATAGTGTTAGGTATGATTATGACATCAATATATGTTTGGTTTCAAAACAATTGACGTAGTGCCTACTGAGAAAAAACAACTAAATGTTCATTGTAAATTTTGCTTCCCCACCCTGTATATAAAATGAATCAGCGGTTTCAGGAAAGTAAAGATACGCAGATATCACAATTTGGCCAAAAATACAACTTAAGTGGGTACACATATAAGGATTTTCTAAATCTGAACAGATATGTTAGTTTTTACAGACCCTACACATGAAGACAAAAAATCAGGCATTGAACACTTGTGATCATACTCTATGTGGTGTGCTCTGATAATCTCAACACAGCACACCACACACATTCTGTCCCACCACCGATCTAGAATCTAGTCCTCCAAGACAGAAATCTTGCGTGATTAAATGTGATCTAACAAAAACGAAGAAGATGGAACATAGCATGACTCAGTAGCAGAGCCTTGGATCGGATCGGGTACCCCCCCCCCAACAAAAAGGGGGGTCAGGTAACCCACAAAAACATGCAGGGGCAGGTTAAATAAAAAAAGAGAAGAATTTTTGCGGGTGTGGGCCCAGGTAGAATTAAACAAAATGCAGGTGGGTAGCGGGCAAGGAAGTGAAAAAATAAAATTTTGTGGATGGAAATAATTTGCAGGACATTTAATGATGATGATCATCTAATTTGACTGTGATTGATCCACATCTGGTTTGTTTTATTTTGAAGTGAGCTTCACCTCTGTTTATATCCACCCACAGACATCAGTGAGCAGCACATACTGGAGATGTATTGATGGCGTGTGTTTTAGGCAAAAACGAAGCCCTTAAAAGTGAGTTATGTGTAGAAAATGGGTTTAATAACGGGTCGGTTCGGGCTGTGGGTCTAATGTATGTGGGTAAGTAAGTAAGTAAAGCTTTATTTATATAGCACTTTTTAAAACAACATGTTACAAAGTGCTTCACAAAAAGGAGAGATAGATCAAATCAAATCAAATTTTTAGCCAATTTACAGAAACCCAACAGAATCCTCCTGGAGCAAACACTTATGACTGGTGACAGTGGCGAGGAAAAACTTCCCTTTAACCTCGAGCAGACCCAGAGTCCTGAAGGATGGCCGTCTGCCTTGGCCAGTTGGGGTTAAAGCGAGAAAGTAAAGGAGGAGAAAAGAGAGAGCGATAGAGATAGAGAGAGACTGGGGGAGAGGGGGGAGACACATGCACAGATAACTGAACTAGAACATGTATAGAACTGTATAATAAACACTATCGTAACTATATGGATAAGTGAGTGATGATGATAAAGGTGGAGAGAGGCAGGACCACAGCAGTAGGTCCAGAGATAAAGGTGGAGAGAGGCAGGACCACAGCAGCAGGTCCAGAGATAAAGGTGGAGAGAGGCAGGACCACAGCAGCAGGTCCAGAGATAAAGGTGGAGAGAGGCAGAACCACAGCAGCAGGTCCATCTTAGGAAAACCTGTGAAGATCCAGGGAAAAACCGGTGATGATCCTGGGAAAACCTGTGAGGCGATAAAGCACAGACTCCAGGGAAGAAGTCAAGTCAGTAACATGAATTCACTGGAGCGTAAACAAGAGATTTAATGAAATGCTTGTTTATAAAAGTGAGTTTTTAAGAGTCGCTTGAAGGTGTCTGTAGAATCTGATGATCTGATGGGTATGGGTGGGGTGAGTTTGGAAAAGTGGACCCATGCAGGACTCTGCTCAGGAGTTGTCATCTTTCCCCACACATGAAGATTTTTCTTTGTAAATATTGAACAAGTTTAATATTTACAATTGTCGACCCCGACCCGTTTCAGAGCCGATTATTGGGACAAATTCACTCTTAACACTCCTCAGACCACAGGATAATCTGGTAGAATAAATTTATAAAATATAAAATAATCTTTCGTTTGCCATCCTTGGTCGGGAAGGGGGAAAATCGAGACAAAAACAGCCCGATTATGTTTAAATGTGTACCCTGCTAGTTTTGTTTCTCCGTATTTCCACTTGTATTTCCACTTGTATTTCCACTCATTTATTTTCTTATTTTTCTTTACATGTTCAATATGGGTTTCAGTTTCAGTTTCATATGCGTTGCTTTCATACCTTCAGAAGTAAATGTGTTTGATAATGTTATAACTGTAGGTGCAGCCGGTTGTAAGTTAAAGATTGTGAAGAAGAGATGAACTGGTGATGTGGAGAAATGTCCATGTGTGCATGTGTGTGTTGTGGTCCAACAGACAGCAGGGTGATGGTGGAGGTGTGGGGACGGACCTCGCAGTTTGTGTGATGTGTTCTGACACACAGATGGCAGCTGACACAACACAGATCCAATCTCACCCTCGCACATCCACTGTAACTCCACCACCACCAGCAGCACCACCTCTTCTTCTTCTTCTTCTTCTTGAGGGAAAAAAACATGAATGTCCACTCTTCCTATTCTGCTTTATGTGCTTCTGTCTCTCACCTGACATGTTAGACACTCAAAGTAATGCAAATATCAAAAGGATTTCACCCCCCCCCCCTTTTTTTTTTTTTTTTCTTCTTTTGCCCCCTCTCTTGCTTCACTTATCTCATCCACACATAGATCTGGTCCAGGTGTGAGCTAAGCACTTGGGGTGAGATACCGGCCGTGCATGCAAAGAAGCAGCAACAGTGGTTTAAATGAACGTCCAGTGGGTTCTTTTATTAACCCATAAAGACCCAGTACTAGTTTTATGGCAGTTTACAAATGAATTCACAAATAAACTTTTCTTCAGTGATTTATTAACGTTTATTCTAATATTATCCACTGTATTTTGCATTTTTCACTGCAAGTCATGTACAGACCTGATCAAAATCTTAAGACCAGTTGAAAAATAGCTAGAATTTACCTTTTGCACATTTGGATCTTAATGAGGTTTTAAGTAGAGCTACAATATACAAAAGCAAGAAGGGGGAGTGAGACAAAAAGCACTCTGAAAAAGTAATTTATTGAAAACAACAAGTAAACTGAAATAGGCTGTTTATCAGCTGATCAAAAGTTTAAGACCATCGCTCAAAAAATTACAAAAAATTCTCCAAACCAGAACAAAAAATTTTCTCAGTAGGACTCAGTAATGAGTAGCTCCACCGTTCTTGTTAATCACTTCAAAAATTCGTTTGGGCATGCTTGATGCGAGTGTTTCCAGGAGGCTGGTGGGAACATTGCTCCAAGTGGTGAAGATGGCTTCACGAAGGGCATCAACTGTCTGGAACTGATGGTCATTTTTATAAACTTCCCTTGCCATCCATCCCCAAATGTTCTCTGTGGGATTTAAATCAGGGGAACATGCGGGATGGTCCAAAAGAGTGATGTTATTCTCCCTGAAGAAGTCCTTCGTCAAGCGAGCATTGTGAACTGCAGCGTTGTCCTGTTTTTAAACCCAGCTGTTCCCACACAGACGAGGGCCCTCAGTCATGAGGGATGCCCGCTGCAACATCTGCACGTAACCAGCCGCCGTTTGACGACCCTGCACCACCTGAAGCTCCAGTGTTCCACTGAATGAAAAAGCACCCCAGATCATGATGGACCCCCCTCCACTGTGCCGGGTAGAAAACATCTCAGGTGGGATCTCCTTGTCATGCCAGTAACGTTGGAAGCCATCTGGACCGTCAAGGTTAAATTTTTTCTCATCAGAGAATAAAACTTTTTTCCACCTTTCAGTGTCCCATGTTTGATGCTCCCTGGCAAAGTCTAAACGGGCAGTTTTGTGGCGTTGTAGGAGACGAGGTCTTTGAATTCGTTTTTTTGTTTTTGAAACCCTTTTCCCGCAGATTCCGTCTGATGGTTATTGCGCTGCAGCCGGCACCAGTAAGGGCCTTAATTTGGGTCGAGGACCGCCCTGTGTCTTGACGGACAGTCAATCGGATCCTCCGGCTCAGCGCAGGTGTAATTTTTTTGGGTCTACCACTTGACTTTTTTGTTCCATAATGCTCAGGATCTGTCAAAAAATTTAGAATGACTGTCTTACTGCGTCCAACCTCAGCAGCAATGGCACGCTGCGAGAGGCCTCGCTTATGCAGCTCGACGATCCGACCACGTTCAAGAAGAGAAAGCTTCTTAGCTTTAGCCATCAGGAGGGCATGACCGTGTGAATGCCCGACAGAAAATGAGAATTTTGAGCAGATTTTGGCTTTTATAGCCAGTGGTCTTAAACTTTTGATCAGCTGATAAACAGCCTATTTCAGTTTACTTGTTTTCAATAAATTACTTTTTCAAAGTGCTTTTTGTCTCACTCCCCCTTCTTGCTTTTGTATATTGTAGCTCTACTTAAAACCTCATTAAGATCCAAATGTGCAAAAGGTAAATTCTAGCTGTTTTTCAACTGGTCTTAAGATTTTGATCAGGTCTGTATTTCCCTGTATTTAGTTTCCTATATTTAATTTTGCTGTACATGAAAACTCAAGTAAATTCAAAGGTTATTGGGGGCAATATAGAATTGAGGGACTTGCCTTTACAGGATACCATAGTTGAATATTTTTGCTGTTTTCAGGCCTAAAATCAACATAACCATAACACCACATGGCATTTTTACAGAAAGATTCGTCTAAATATATATACAATTGAGTAAAATTGAAAATTATATATAAAGATATTGCAGTTACACTGTTGACATAAGAGTGCGATACATCCACACTTGACTCACACACTGTTTTATATTAAATAATTAAGAAAGAAGAGAGAGAATATACGTTGGAGTCTTGCCAGTGTTTTCTTCAGGAGGAAATGACATCATGTGGAGCAGGTCATATGATTTGGAATTAAAACACTTCCTTCAGAGGTGTTTTTGTAATGGGTAACTTAGATGAAAGTGATTTCTCGGACACAGATACAATTTGTTTCCCATATAAAATTTGATATATTGCAAAAAAAAAAAAATTCTGTCATGATTATCTCAACTTAATAAAAAGAACACAGTCCAAACAATTTTTGAATAACATCATTTTATTATTGTTTAGCTAATTAGAATGTGGTTGTTATTCAGTTCAGATGGTTATTTAGTTGACGTTTTAGTATATCTAGTCGTTTATTAATTATTTATTAATGCATGATTATTTCCATAATTATAAACATGATCATAATGAACATAAAAAACATGATTTTTTTTTTTTTTTTACTTTTAATAAAGATGTATGCAAGATATCTGGGGTGCAGATAAGGTGGGGTGGGGGGGGGGTAAACATGACAAGTTAATGGGGCCCAGCATTTTTTAGGGGGTCCAGTGGATACAGGTTAGAAGTTGTGAAAATTTCGTGTAGGATCCGATGTTTAACAGAGGCGTAGAAGTCAGGAGTCGGACGTTGAAAGTATGTTAAGTTCCAGTTTTGTTTGACACTAGCATAAGTGACGTTATGGATGCCCCCCCCACCCCACCCCACCCGGTCCGACAGATTGAGAAGACACTAAATTCATGAAGGGTCCAATTGGTAGCAGCGCCCCTGCAAAATATATATCCCATGGACTAAAAAAGTCCCTCAATTACACTGGTCTACAATTTTTTAGAAATGATTTGCTTCAGAGATTAAATGTGCTAAATGTTACGTATTTTAATAAGATTAATTGGAAAATAAATGACAAAAGTGCCGGTTTGCTGATGTTTTCAAGGTATATGATTAACTGTTATTACACATATATATTTGTTTATGTACATTTATATAATAGTTTTATAAATCTTCCACTAAACAGAACCTGTAAAGTGAATGTATTCTAATGTGCGGACAGTGTTTTGAAGTAGATCTTGTAGCTCTGAGACAAATATTCCTTTTGAGTCAAACCCATTCTCTCGTTAATTCTTGAATTTCACATTTTGACCCAAGGCTGTATCTTGGAAAGTTCAGCCAACCAACATTTTTTACTTGATTTTTCTTTATCAGTGACTCTCATGTGGTAAAATTTCATTACTTTTATTCTGGAAACATTTTCCTTGTAGACCAGTGTTATATGCATATTGACCCATTAGATCAAAACAGAGAAAACTGAAGAAAAAGTGACTTTTTCAGCTAAATCTATCATTAACTGAATAAAAACTCAGTGTCTCCGTCCACTTTCATTGATCCAACTCAGTGTTACACGTGGTTTTCGATGCATTCTCTTACTTGAATTTGTCATATGTGAGCAGCTGACCATGTCGATAGATATGAAAACCTTCAAAGAAATTCATATTAAAAAATAGCTTCAACTTTGTGAATCTATGTTAACAGTGATCAGTGCCGAGTACTGTTGTAGTGTTTTTGCTGCCTGGTTTATCTTTGTGTGTTTAGGATTTTTCGGAGTCATTGCCTGGTTTAAAACAAAACTAATTAAATGTAAAAAGTTTAGTACTAACTTTAGTTCCCAAATGAATTTTCCGCTAGATTAACATTTATTAATTGATTTATCACCCTTTAATTTAACCCTTTCATGCATAGGTCACTCCTGTGGACAGTTCTTCTCCAGCTGTTCTCTTGTATATTAATGGGTTTAGTTGTTTTAGTTCCATATCAGCCGACACAGTGGACACTTATGCATCATCTCATATCCAGACATTCATACCATTACTGTAACTTTGCTGTTCTTGATAAACCTGATCTGCACTAACATGTTTGAGTGTAAATCAATTGTTATTTGTTAGACGAGAAGGTTTTTTTTTGCACATTATCTCGATGAAGTGAGGAATTAATAGCATGAGAATATTTTAAAATGCAAGAAGACATCAGATTAGCAGCATTAAACATGTTTTTATTTCATTGTTTTCATATCCCTTGGGTTTTAAACACGTTTCTTTACTTCAAAAATTAAATGCATGGATATTTTTGTAACTCCACAGGAAAAAAAAAAAAACCTTGATCGCATTGTTTTTTTCATGCCTAAGGAGGAATAAAAACACTGAAGAAAAACCTCTTGACTAAGGTTCTCAATTAATGCATGAAAGGGTTAATATTATCCTCTGTAGTTTGCGTTTTATCAGTTAAAATCATGTATTTTCTTGTATTTATTTAACTGATCATGTAGATGTTCATGGCAGCTCAGATTAAAGTTGAGGGTAATTATGTTAAAAAAACAAAGAAAACTGAAAAAAGTGACTTTTTGAGCAAAGATATCAATAACTGAACACAAAAATAATAATCTACAACCACCGTCATTTATTAAAACTCAATGGGTTGTACTGGTGAATCAATGTTGTAGAAGATGATGGTGTTTCCACGTTCACTTCGGAGCCTCTGAACGTCCAAATGGGTCATATCTGATGACCATGAAAAGTCGACAAACTGCATTTTACACCAATTATTTCCATGTATTAATAGGATTAGTGGATCAACGCATATTAATCATTTTAGTTCAGTAGATGTTTTTGATCGCCGGTGGAGGTTTGGGTCTTTATGGGTTAAAACAGCCCACATACAAAGGGCAAATATGACTTCAAACCAATGACTAGAAGGCAAATCCATACACCGCTTTGTGTGAGGCTACCGAACCGCTAATAAAATTCTTGGCGAGCATGAGAAATGTTAATATAAGCAAATGATGCCTATATTTGTGTGCAAATTGTTTTGAATGCCCTCCAGGCCGGAGATGAGTCACAGTAGCCCTGTTTTCCTCGAGCCGAATCACAGCCTCTCAGTTCATTACTTCTGACAGAAAACAGGAGGAGGATGAGGGATTGATTTACTCACGTATGTACGATGTGTGCTCGCCCGCCCTCTCCTCCCAGAGTCTGTTTAAAAATGACAGTATAGAACCCGAATCGAACCGTCGTCAAACACGTCGGCGCATGCAAATAAATGACTGTTGTTTTTCACAACTTTCGGCAGCAGATTGAGAGGTTTAGAGGGTGTCATGCATGAATTATGAGGAAAATTATTCTGATTTTTTACACTTGCGTCTTTCAAAATTATGGTAAAATCCATTTGTTTATTCTGCAAAGTTTGGTTTTGTTAAAAAGTTATTTAAATAAGGTGGAAAGAAAGAGGTTTAAAGCTGCAACTGACAATAAGAAGTACATATTTTTAAAGCTTAACGTAGATTTGAGAAGCTGAAGGTGGTGTTAATTTATAACAATTTAGTAAATATGCGAATACATCAGCAGAGAAAAAAAACAGAAAAAACAAATTATTAGTTTATTATCTCCCTGTTATTGTGTATTCTGAATAATGCCAGTTATAAAAACACTAACATCCAATATATAACAAGCAGCAAGAGCACAATTAACTCTAAGTGATGTCTACATTTGTCGGAAAATGGTTGTGAAATATCTGGCTATAATCGGTTTGTATTGTGTTTTATGATTGAAATGAATTATTCTCATTTCTTTGTATGACTACTATCACTTTTGTTACTTCTATTGGGATTTTTCCTTCTAGAAATCCAGTTTGTTTGCATTTGTAGAATGAAATTAAAAGAGCAATGTGTAATTCTGCATGGCATTTATGTCTGTTGGTTGTCGGCTTAGTTAAAATATGACACAGGTGTCAAACATGCGGCCCGGTTACCAAATCCGGCCCGCCAAAGGGTCCAGTCCGGTCCTTGGGATGAATTTGTGAAATGCAAAAATTACACTAAAATATTAACAATCCTTTTAGTTCAGGTTCCACATTCAGACCAATTCAATCTCAAGTGGTTCAGAACCAGTAAAATACTACCATAATAACACATAAATAATGACAACTTCAAATGTTTCTCTTTGTAAATATAAATATTTTCATGTATTTACACTATAACAAAGTATAATTTTGCAAAAAAAAAATGTGAATAACCGGAAATGTCTTAAGGGAAGTAAGGACAATTTTAACAATATTCTGTCTGTTTTTAAATGTTTTGTGTGTTTGTAGATCCACTGCGATCTGTAAGTTATAATGAACATGTGTAAATGATAAACTGAGGCAGAATATTGTTAAAATTACACTATTATTTTCAGTTTGTTCATGTTCATCTTTTGAAAGGATAGTTTGTAGGTGTGAACCTTTTCATAATGTAAATTTTACTTTTTTTTTTTACTCTAAAACATATAGAAAAGTTTGGAGTTGACATTATTTATATATTATTATGTGATTATCTCACTGGTTCGGCCCACTTCAGATCAAATTTATCTGAATCTGACCCCTGAACTAACATGAGTTTGACACCCCTGCAATATTCGGTCATGTAAATAATGTTGGAACTAATACAATGGATGCAGCACTATAGTTTGAGGTATAATAACTATATTTTACTTATAAAATAGTTCAACTGTAGCCCTGTGAGGGAGGATGGATGGATGGGTGGACAGACGGACTGATGGACAGACAGAATGTTCACAAGTCATGAAAGGATTACAGTACAGCTACAGTTGGACTGCCTGCAGTTATCTCCTCACATTTTCAGTAAATCAGAGTACATTTTCATTCTTTGTGAAATAAAATCAGGCCAAAGAAAGTTTGCATGAATTAAATCAATAAGTGTTAAACATACAGAATATGACCATTAGTTATAGTAGAAGGTCATTTAAATAATTGTGGAACAAATACAATGGATGTAACACTATAGTTTGAGGTATAATAACTATATTTTACTTAAAATAGTTAAACTCTAGCCCTGCGAGGGAGGATGGATAGATGGATGGATGGAGGGATGGATGAAATGTTCACAAATGGATACACTATGTGTGAAAAGATTACAGTACAGCTACAGTTGGACTGCCTGCAGTTATCTCTTCATATTTTCAGTAAATCAGAGTACATGATGATTCGTCTTGAAATAATAATAGGCCAAATAAAGTCTGCATAAATTAAATCAATAAGAATTAAACACACAGAATACGACCATTATTTACAATATACAGGGTGGGGAAGCAAAATTTACAATGAACATTTAGTTGTTTTTTCTCAGCAGGCACTGCGTCAGTTGTTTTGAAACCAAACATATATTGATGTCATAATCATACCTAACACTATTATCCATACTTTTTCAGAAACTTTTGCCCATATGAGTAATCAGGAAAGCAAACGTCAAAGAGTGTGTGATTTGCTGAATGCACTCGTCACACCAAAGGAGATTTCAAAAATAGTTGGAGTGTCCATAAAGACTGTTTATAATGGAAAGAAGAGAATGACTATGAGCAAAACTATTACGAGAAAGTCTGGAAGATACTATTAAAGAAGAATGGGAGAAGTTGTCACCCGAATATTTGAGGAACACTTGCGCAAGTTTCAGGAAGCGTGTGAAGGCAGTTATTGAGAAAGAAGGAGGACACATAGAATAAAAACATTTTCTATTATGGACATTTTCTTGTGGCAAATAAATTTTCATGACTTTCAATAAACTAATTGGTCATACACTGTCTTTCAATCCCTGCCTCAAAATATTGTAAATTTTGCTTCCCCACCCTGTATCTCTTCACATTTTCAGTAAATCGGAGTAGGCTACATTTTCATTCTTCTTGAAATAACAGGCCAAACAAAGTCTGCATAAATTAAATCAATAAGTATTAAACACACAGAATATGACCATTAGTTATAATATACAGGGTGGGGAAGCAAAATTTATTTATTTAAAAAATAAAAACATTTTCTATTATGTAATTTTCTTGTGGCAAATAAATTCTCATGGCTTTCAATAAACTAATTGGTCATACACTGTCTTTCAATCCCTGCCTCAAAAAAATATTGTAAATTTTGCTTCCCCACCTTGTATATTATAACTAATGGTCATATTCTGTGTGTTTAATGCTTATTGATTTAATTTATGCAGACTTTGTTTGGCCTGTTATTAATTCAAGAAGAATGAAAATGTAGCCTACTCCGATTTACTGAAAATGTGAAGAGATACAGGGTGGGGAAGCAAAATTTACAATATTTTGAGGCAGGGATTGAAAGACAGTGTATGACCAGTTAGTTTATTGAAAGTCATGAGAATTTATTTGCCACAAGAAAATTACATAATAGAAAATGTTTTTATTCTATGTGTCCTCCTTCTTTCTCAATAACTGCCTTCACATGCTTCCTGAAACTTGTGCAAGTGTTCCTCAAATATTCGGGTGACAACTTCTCCCATTCTTCTTTAATAGTATCTTTAAGAAAGTCAACATTGCTGTGTGATGTTCTATTGGTAGCATGTTCTAAAACGCCCCAAATAGCAGAATCCAGAGGGTTTAGATCTGGGCTAGAAGGCGGCCATAAACATGATTCCCAAAAATTTGCTAAAGTTGGATTTGTTGCTGTTGTCAACAAGTGTTTTGGTGTTCTTGTGTAAGATTTTAACTTCAAATCATATTTTACTGCATTTCTAACGGTCTTGTTGTCTACCTCAAGTTCAATTGCCATTTTTCTCATGGATTTGGTTGGATCCTTTAGGATTTTGGATTTGAGAGCTTTAATAAAAGCTTTGGTACGTTTTTTGTTGCTTCCTCCACTTCCAGACTTTCTCGTAATAGTTTTGCTCATAGTCATTCTCTTCTTTCCATTATAAACAGTCTTTATGGACACTCCAACTATTTTTGAAATCTCCTTTGGTGTGACGAGTGCATTCAGCAAATCGCACACTCTTTGACGTTTGCTTTCCTGATTACTCATATGGGCAAAAGTTTCTGAAAAGGTATGGATAATAGTGTTAGGTATGATTATGACATCAATATATGTTTGGTTTCAAAACAATTGACGTAGTGCCTGCTGAGAAAAAACAACTAAATGTTCATTGTAAATTTTGCTTCCCCACCCTGTAAGATCATGTAAATAATTGTGGAACTAATACAATGGATACAACACTATAGTTTGAGGTATAATAACTATATTTTACTTAGAATCGTTCAAATGTAGCCATGGATGGATGGACGGATGGATGAAATGTTGACAAATGGACACACCATCTGTGAAAGGATTACAGTCCAGCTACAGTTGTACTGCCTGCAGTTATCTGTTCACATTTTCAGTAAAGTACGTTTTGATTCATCTTGAAATAATAACAGGCCGAAGAAACTCAGCGTAAATGAAATCAATAAGCCTTAAACACACAGAGCGTGCACATGTATATACAGCTCTATGTGTGGGCAGCGGGTGGAGGATACGAGAAAGAGAGAGACGGAGCGATAGTGTTCATGTGAGTGAGATAGATAGCTGAGGTGTTGGAGGGATTAATCTGAATTTGTAACTTAGGGGCATGAGTTGCTGCTCGATAGAATCTAGAGCATCAGCACCTCTCTGCAGGCGACATACTTCCATTGCATTTCAATGCTTTCTCTGTTTTTTTTTTTTTTAAAGGTTACAGTGATGTTGATGTGGTTTAAGACCCAGCCGGGCTAAAAGAATACCATTTTGTTCGGATTTTTTTTTTTTTCTGTGTCGTCCTCTACTAGCAACCGTCTGGATTTCAAAGCTTTTAATAGTAATAGCACGAGGGATGTTTTAACTCCTGTTCAGTGTTTGTATTCCATTCCTGCGCGATTGTAACTTGAAGGTGATGTGCTCTTCTGCCTCTTAATGGATATTTTTGTCAGTGTTAAGGTGTACAGAGCCTGAGTGGTTTTTGTAATCCGAGTGAAACTGTTTTTTCTTCTCTTGCTTTAACCCCAGTCGTTCTCTCCGCGTATGCTGTAGTTTGGGAAGAAATTGATACGTGTCAGAATCTGCGAGACTACCAGCCCATCTATTATAGTGTTTGTCTGTGTGGTGGGGGGGGAAAAAATGGAGCGAAAGAGTGGTTCATCATCCACACTTTCCCTAGAGGTAGCCTTATTGGTACTTTCTCTGAGATGCCGGCGGGGGCCTTGTGTGGGATTTCATTGCATCATTTGTGTGTTTTTGTTAGAGGCAAAAAAAAAAAGCCGGGCAACGACTCTATAGACTCTGTAGTTCATCTTTAAAATATAGTAGTGTGTTCAGCTTTAGGCAGGAGTCGGTCAACAACTTGTAAACAAAACAAATTCTTACTTATCAGCTTCCCTGTACCTTGCGGTTAAAAAATGTAGCAACAGTTGTTTCAGGGTATTTCAGCATTGCATTATGTATAACTTGTATAACTTACTGCTTCATGTGTTTGACGCTTGTCCCAATGTAACATCTCAACACTCCTGAACCTTGAAGCCATTCTATAAACAAAGAATAGATAGTGGAATGTAGAGACAGAAGTTTTAGATCTGAAAAGCCACTGAGTTTATTGACAGCTGTTAATTTTTATGGCGTATATTTCTGATATATGTTAACCATTAACCCTTAGGGGTCCGAGCCTATTTTGGCCGTTTTTGAGTTCTTTTGATTTTGCCTTTATATATTCTATAAAGAAATGTTTACTATACCCATGTTTGGTATCTTTTTTTTTTCAGCACAATGTCATCTATGTCATCTGCCTATTATTTTTTCACTTTAACCTACTATATCAACACAAAAGGCCAAAAAACACACAAAAAACATAAAATCTGATTTGAAAAACGTATATAATTTGTTGCATAAATAACACGAAGATGCTTAACAAACCTTTTCAAAGACTTTAAAAGTGAATATTGGTTCCAAATATTAAAGCTATACCATATGATGTGGCATTTTTACACTTTTCTTTTGTTATCTTAAAATGCTCCTAATAAGCGTGCGTCAAACTAAAATGTAAAAGAAATCCACCAGGTATTGAAACTCAAAAATGTTTAATTGTCATATATTTCTGATAAAAGTCTGACCAATCATTTTATTCGGTCCGAATGAAATAATTGGCCGAACCTGGCCAAGCCTCCTGTCAATCATCCATTACGGCCGTCCAGCATCCGATCCATTATCGCCGTCTCCGCATCCGATATGTGTACCTCTGAATCTGACACTTTACTCGCGCTGCTCCTCCTGTCACTGACCACAGTCTACTGTCTAAGGATGTGAATGAACAGAACTCAAATGCACATGTGGAAGGGAAAAAACGGATTTATTAACATCAACAACAACTGAGGGGCACAAACAGGAGTCTGATGAATGAAGGATGAAGATAAAAGTCCGGAAATCGGATGTACTGGACTAAACAGGTCTGCACAAAGCTCAGCTTTTATGACCGTGGTACTCATACAGATACATTTACATGGTGTCACACAGTGTAGGATTATCTAGGATGATAAATGTATGGACTATGAAACCTCAAATGTCCACGGAAAATTCGCGGAGGCCACACGTTCACAGTGCGCACGCCCGTTGCCTGGACATCTCATCTCCGTGGTGCAGTGAAGACACTGACCCAGTACCGCACAGACCACACCCTTAAATACAGGGTTTACTGATGGATCAGGGGCCGCGGCAGGTGGATGATGAATCTGATTACTGAGGGAGGGGTCCACAGACACACCGAAGTGGACTGGACCTCTGCTTCCTCCACGCACATCAGGTGAGAGGAGGAGAGAGGAGGAGCCTCAGAGCTCAGGCAGAGGGAAGTGGGCGGGGCTTTGGAGGGAGGCGGGTTGTTCACGTTCAAACTTTTACTAAGTGCTGTGAGAAATGCCACATCGGTAGGTATAGCTTTAAGCATAAAAAAGCAAAATTGTAATAAATTAAAACTATACTCAAATATTTGACATAAAAGCATATCTTTACATAGGTGTTTTCTCCAGTTTCCACATCCGGTTCAGGGTGGGGTCATTCTCACCCTTACCTGTAATACTTGTGCAGTCTGTGGATCACAATCTGCAGATTCGGCCAGTTTTTCCATTTGGAAAAAGGACAAAAAAAAGATGAAGATATGGTAAGAAATATAACACCCCCCCCACCTCATTTTCATACTTTTATTCACGTTTGTTTGATTTGGTTTCAAACCACCATGTCTCCAGTTGTATTTGCTCTATCAACATCAAATAAAAACTGGGAGAGTGTTTCAAGTCCGCTCTTTCAAATGCAGTTGTCCCCAGTGGGCTACATGACTGACTTCAGATGCTATGACGGGTTGAAAATGTCATGTGATTGAGTCACAGGGCCGTGACCGTGGACCTCTAAGGGTTAAAGACCCAGTGTTGCTTTTGTGTCAGTTTCAAAATGTTTTGTTCTCTATATCCTCCTTAGACCTCTGCAGGGGACAAAAGTTTGACTTACAGTAAATGCAGTCCACTGTCATAAAGGACTTAATAGTCAGTTATGGAAAGAATCTGAATGGAAATTAAAAATAAGGTATTTTAATACACCTCTTATAATTTCAACATATGTGAAAGAACCTAATGTGGAACTGTGCTGGAGAAACTGTGGAAACATTGGAGATTATTTACATATATTTTGGAACTGTCCACTAATCCAAGGATTCTGGAAGAGAGTCATGGAGGAAACAGACAAAATCTTCCAAGTGAACTCCCCACTAGACTCACTGATATTCCTACTAGGAGCTATACCTGAGGAGACATTTAGTTCAGATCAAAGACACAAGTTACAGATACTTTTATTGATCGCTAAGAAAATGATAACTATTAACTGGAAGGATCCAAAACCACCGATCATAACTGAGTGGGCACAGAAACTGAAAAGGGTCTACACTATGAAGCAAATGAGCGCTAAAGATGGACACTTTAGAACAAAGATGGAACTGTATTACTTGGTATTTGGGTGACTGATAAAGGAATGGGAGCTATTATAAGATTGTTATGTTTCTCTATGACAGATATTGTATGCTGTAATTTTCTTTGGTAAAAACAAATATTTATTTTCCATGTGATTTCCCTTTATGGTATTTCTATTGTATTCCATTTACTTGTGCTTTAATTCTTAGGGTCCTATGTCAGAGAATGTTCTGTTTTGAGGAAAAATGAAAATATCTAAACAAAAAGTTCCAAAAAAATCATAACTAGAAAAGCAGTGCAGACATTCACTGAGGCAGATCAGTCCCCCCCCTCCCCGATCACCACCAAAATCAAATCTTTTGTTCCCTGTGCCAGTATCAACATTTCCTGAAAATTTCATCAAAATCCTTCCATAACTTTTTGAGTTATCTTGCTAACAGACAAACAAACGAACAAAAAATCCCCCCCTCCCCTGATCACCACCAAAATTTAATCATTTTGCGCCAGTATCAACATTTCCTGAAAATTTTCATCAAAATCCATCCCTTACTTTTTGAGTCATCGTGCTAACAGACACACAGACAGACAGACCAACAAACAAACCCTGGTGAAAACATAACCTCCTTGGCGGAAGTAATAATAAATGCTGTCCATTGCAAAGGGCATTCCATTAAAAAGTAAATAAAAATAATTTTTAAAATGTATCTGAAAAAACTGTTGCATTATGCAGTTTCCAATCAAGACAATTGTTTAATGTAAAAAAAAACTAGAACTTTCGCTTTCCTGGGTCTCAGGAGGATGTTAAACTTTTCTTAAGTAATTTATCACAATTTATCATGACATAATCCTCTGTGTTTTATGTTTTTTCAGTGGACATCAGGTATTGTCCTATATTTAATTTACTGATCATGTAGATGTTCATAAAAGCTCAGATTAAAGTTAAGGGTCATTATATCAAAAACCGAGAAAACTGAAGAAAAAGGGACTTTTTCAACAAAATATGTCAACTGAACATAAACCCAGTGTGTCCATCCACTGTCATGTATCAAAATCCATTGGTGAATCAGCGTTGTAGAAGATGATGGTGTTTCCATGGTAACGTCCAAATGGGTCATATCTGATGACTATGAAAAGTTGACAAACTGTATTTTGCATCAATTATTTACATGTATTGATAGGATTAGTTATTAAACATTGTAGATCAGGAGATGGTTTTGGTCACCGGTGGCTGTTTATTTTTTGGGGGGCTTTTTATATGATTTTATTTAAATTTTTTCGACTGTTTGGGTTTTTTAAAGTCAAAATGAAACTCTAATGCTGAACATAACAGAATCATATGACTCAGTTGTAAGGAAAAGCATCAGTTATAGTGAAAATGCACATAAAAATCAACTCATATGAAAAGAAATGCATTTAATGGGTATAAGCAGCTCATACTTTTAGCATTTTTTTAATAGCACTACATCATGAAATATGTATGACTAAAAACCAGGTGTTCAGTCCACGTGTTCTTCTTCAGTTCACTCCGTTTCCAGTAGGTTGAACTGAAGCTGTTATATCATATTATTCAGAAACACACGAGTCTCAAGAAGGCATAGATTTTACCTTTTAAAAACTCCATCTGTTAACGTCTGCTCGAATCCATAACAACGTATTAAAACACCACAGTGTCACAGCAACACAGGCTGCACAAGTCCACTTTCTGTACCTTTAAGAACATTTCAAGGTTTCAGTCCCCTGTGAGAAAACACTGTTTGACGGCAAGAAAAAGCGGAGATAATATTCTAAGACAGCGTACCCGTAAATGGATATTGATTTTTACGTGGGCCTTTATTATGTGCTAAAACCAGTATAAACACTCAAACTAACCCTTTCAGAGCCTGGTGCGGTTCTGCATAAGTGTCTGGTGATTCTCTGACGCATGAATGTCCCTGAAGTACTCCTGTGTCATCCACATTCAGACACCGACCACTTCATTCTCAGGCTGTTTTCAGAAGCATGTGGTGGGTGGAGTTAGTCGGGATGCGGTTAAAGTTATATTGCATTCCTGGTAACCCGTAACTAGGGCTGTGTTAGCAAGAATCTGGTGATACGATACAAATCACAATACTAGGATCACGATACGATATATCACGGCATATCATGATACTGTTAATAAGGCTTTTTTTTTTTCTAAGATTATTTCCTTGAATAATTGAATTACACCAGAAATATGGGAAAATACTAAACACATTTTTATTTGATCACAACAGGATCTAATGCTTTATCACAAAATTTTTATAATTCTCCTAGTTTCCAAAGGAACTACCATCTGCCTCTCAGACAGTAAAAACTGCTTTTAGGATGCTTCAAATAACCACTATTTAATAAAACAGTGTTAAATAATAATAAATTAGATATAAACTAAAAAGAAAAATGAATCTCCGCCATGTCTGTATTTGAATAAATACCTAAAAATATCAAAACAGTACTTTTTAATATCAGTAAGGTATTGTGAAATGAAATATCGCGATATATTGCAAAACCGGTATTTTCTAACACCCCTACTCGTAACCCATGTTTTTCTGACCTTGTACCAGTGAAAATGCACTAGAGATGCTCTCCTTATGTCTTTGCATATTCTTTTTATTGTCTGTTTGTTAAAAAATGTAAAATCTGTCAAAAATAAAGTATGTAAATAAACAAATATAAGATGAAAAATTTGCTTAAAATAGGGGAAGACAAAAAATTATGAACTTTTTTACAGATGTACATACATACTTTTACTCTTATTATTTGGAATTGTACAGGGTGACACAAAAAAACGGGAACTTTTTAACAATCCAATAAAACCAAGAGTGATGGAAGAAAAATATTGTATTCATAGTAATTGAAACCTTAAAACATGCCATTTAAGAAACAATGATGGAATTTTCATTTTTTTAAAATGACTTCCTGTAGATGGCGTCCTCCTGTACAAATGCATTCTTGAAATCTGCTGTTGAGATTCCTCATTGACCGCTGCAACATCTCAGCTGGGATACTGTGAATTTCATCCTGAATTCTCTGTTTTAATTCATCCAGAGTTCTTGGTCGAGTCGTGTACACTTTACTCTTGAGATAGCCCCACAAGAAAAAATCACAAACGGACAAATCTGGCGATCTAGGGGGCCAGGGAACGTTACGGAATCTTGAGATCACACGGTTACCGAACAGTTCTCGCACAGCCACCAGTGGTTACTAAAATAGGGGTGTGTTTACTTGCTCAAGGTCACTGTCTCGCAGTGCTGCCACTTGCTCATGTCGGCCAATACGCACTTCAAAAATTCCCGTTTTTTTGGGTCACCCTGTATTTCAAGTGACACTAAAAATGCCATTAAACAAGTTGATTTGAAATGAAAAAAAAAAAAAAAAAAAAGCACTGGAATGGCCATCAAACCTGTGACTTTCCCACCCGTGAACTCTTACTGGATCGACGTACTCCTAGTTTTGCGCTCTGACGTCACATAGACCCAGAAACAACAACGGTGGCCCCCATAGATGCAGTGTTTATGCAAATTGTTTATTAAAGGAGAGATATTTTGCTTTTTTAAATGAAATTACACATTTTAAAACATTTCCCTGTGGTCTACATGAACTGTAAATGCTATGCTTGGGTCTAAATTCTTCATTAATTCAACTCCACAGGTCCATCTTCAACACTATTTCTGAGTAATGACACCAGAAAGGTTGTTTTGAGCACTGGCCCTTTAAATGCACATGAGCCCCACCCCCTCCAGGTTGTTGGCTGTGCTGCTCAGTATCGGGTATCGCGTCCGATACTCAGCGTGTGTACTTATACTCGTACTTGTAAAAGTACTCCGATACAACCGCACCGATACCACTTACGGCAGCGTGACATTCACAGTTAAGTGCAGCAGGTACGTGGCCAGGTTATAATAGTTTTGGATTTTTCATTATAGTTTAGTTTTATTTAGTTTTGACTTTTTTCTTCTGTAATTCAGTTAGTTTTAATTAGTTTTTAGAGCAGGTGTGCTAGTTTTTATTAGTTTTGTTTTTTCTCTAAATGCTTAGTTTTAGTTTAGTTTTAGTTTTTTCATATCTTTTGTCTTCCTCGCTGTCGTATTCACATAAATCTCATACAGGACTCTGCTGCTTTAGTCTCCATGTTTCCAGGTAGAGTGGGGACGAGAAAACGATTATAAACGACAAGTGACGAGAAGTGACAGACCGTGACATGTCATATGGTGCCACCGGCTACAATTACTCAAGTGAAATAAATCGATTTCACATCAGTCCAACGTTGATAAAGATGAAAACAAAGGGAATTTTATCCATAATTTTGTATATGTTTTAGTTACTTTTGTAAGCACACAACACAGTTTCAGTTAGTTATCGTTTTTTCTTTTAATTATAGTTTTTATGTATTTCAGTCAACAACAATGTTTTTTCAATTCTAGTTTTTGTCATTTCGTTAGTTTTCGTTAACGATAATAACCTTGGTACGTGGTGGAGGAGTAATGTCAGCAGTGTGGAGATTTTTCAAAATAAATGATGGTGACGAAAGTAACGCTGACCGTAAGTAACGTTAAAGACACAGTCCGTCCTCTGCGTACATTCCATCGGTTTTCGAGGTGCTCGCGGATGCGTACCCAGATGGAGAATACCACCAGGAACCGTGGAGGTAGAGGATCTGTTCAAAGAGCGACTGTGAGAGTTCGTGAAAAACTACTGACAGATTTAGGACAACTACCTTCATCAATATCAGTATCAACATTAGTATCCACATTAGTGTTACATCTGTCGTCTCCATGTTTATTATTACTGACTTTCTTCTTCTTCTTAAAAAACTTCACTTTTCTTCATGGTATTTGGCCAGTATGGTTAATTGAGAGTAGCGCCCCCTGGTGGATTGATTGAGAAACACTCATTCCAATGCATTAAATGTCAGTAGCAGCGACAATAAAGCACATTTTCAAAAGTAACTAAGAACTGTCACCTTTATGTCACCTAGTTTAACTAAACTGGTGATTCAGTCCTTAGTACTGTCAGTCTTGGATTACTGTCCAGCGTATATGGTCAAATACAACACTGGAAAATAAAGTGTACACGACTCGACCAAGAACTCTGGATGAGTTAAAACAGAGAATTCGGGATGAAATTCACAGTATCCCAGCTGAGATGTTGCAGCGGTCAATTAGGAATCTCAACAGCAGATTTCAAGAAAGCATTCATACAGGAGGACGCCATCTACAGGAAGTCATTTTTAAAAAATGAAAATTCCATCATTGTTTCTTAAATGGCATGTTTTAAGGTTTGAATTACTATGAATAAAATATTTTTCTTCCATCACTCTTGGTTTTATTGGATTGTTAAAAAGTTCCCGTTTTTTTTGTGTCACCCTGTATGAAAAAGTTACAAATTGTACAAAATAGAGCCGCTCGCACTGCATTGCAGTGTGGCTACAGAGCAAATGTTATTGAGATGCATAACCACTTGAATTGGCTCTCTGTTAAAAAAAAAAAGATTGCTTTATTCATTATTGGTTTTCTTTAGAAATATTATTAGAACAAAAAAAAAAACCATCCATCTTGTACAAAAATGTTTGTTTTAGTTCAGATAGACATAGCTATGCAACCAGGCAGACAACCAGAGGTAATTTTACACTACCCAAATCAAGAACAAATGCAATGAAAAGAATGGTAATATACAGGGTGGGGAGGCAAAATTTACAATGAACATTTAGTTGTTTTTTCTCAGCAGGCACTACGTCAATTGTTTTGAAACCAAACATATATTGATGTCATAATCATACCTAACACTATTATCCATACCTTTTCACAAACTTTTGCCCATATGAGTAATCAGGAATGCAAATGTCAAAGAGTGTGTGATTTGCTGAATGCACTCGTCACACCAAAGGAGATTTCAAAAATAGTTGGAGTGTCCATAAAGACTGTTTATAATGGAAAGAGAGAATGACTATGAGCAAAACTATTACGAGAAAGTCTGGAAGTGGAGGAAGCAACGAAAAACGTACCAAAGCTTTTATTAAAGCTCTCAAATCCAAAATCCTAAAGGATCCAACCAAATCCATGAGAAAAATGGCAATTGAACTTCAGGTAGACAACAAGACCGTTAGAAATGCAGTAAAATATGATTTGAATATTTAAATTCTCATGACTTTCAATAAACTAATTGGTCATACACTGTCTTTCAATCCCTGCCTCAAAATATTGTAAATTTTGCTTCCCCACCCTGTAAGTAAAAATAAATAAATAAATATATATATATATATATATATATATATATATATATATATATATATATATATATATATATATATAAAAGAAGGAAAAAAAAAAAAGAATAGTAATATACAGAGCTATGCAAGAATGGAACAAACTACCGGAACACATCACACAAGAAAACTGTAAAATGAAATTTAAGAAGTCAGTCAAGACGCATCTATTGACCATAAACGACTGATACCTGGGTTAAGTGAATATATGTATTTTATATACTATACCGCTGCTGACCTAAAGGAGGTGTCATGTCTGTATTTTTGTCTGTTTTTTTGTATGTTATGTAGTATGTGAAAATTGTTTTGTATGATTATTATATGTTATTCGCATTGACAAGTTGTAAAGATTATTGTGAGGACTCTAGGAAGAATAGCTGTAGCTATGGTACAGCTAATGGGGATCAAGGTTATAATAGTCTTGGATTTTTCATTATAGTTTAGTTTTTAGTTTTGACTTTTTTTTCTCTAATTCAGTTTTAATTCGTTTTTAGAGCAGGTTTGCTAGTTTTTATGAGCTGTCATTTTTTTCTGAATGCTTAGTTTTAGTTTAGTTTAGGCAAGGCAAGTTTATTTGTATAGCACATTTCAGCAACAAGGCAGTTCAAGGTGCTTCACACAGGACATTGAAATAAAAAGAAACACATTTAAAACATTTTAAATGAAACATGTAAAAGGTGATTAAAAACAGCAAGTAAGAAAACAACACATAAAATAAAAATAAATAACTAAATAAAAAATAAAAACACACATTAAAGTAAGAGTTGCAGTGCAGAGTTTCAAAAGAGAATATAAAATTTAAAAAGTCAAAAGCCTTTTAGTCAAAGGCAGCAGTGAACAGGTGAGTCTTTAACCTTGACTTAAAAGAACTCAGACTCTCAGCAGACCTGATATTTTCTGGTAGTTTGTTCCAGATATACGGAGCATAGAAACTGAATGCTGATTCTCCATGTTTAGTTCTGACTTTGGGAACACAGAGCAGACCTGCACCAGACGACCTGAGTGGTCTGGATGGTTCATACTGGACTAGAAGGTCTCTGATGTATTTTGGGCCTAAACCATTCAGTGCTTTATATGCTAGTAAGAGAATTTTAAAGTCTATTCTCTGAGAGACAGGGAGCCAGTGTAGAGACCTCAGAAGTGTTTAGATTAGTTTTGGTATTAGTTTCGGTTTTTTTCATATATTTTATCTTCCTCACCATCCTATTCAAAGAAATTAGTGAGGCACTGATCAGCGGGTAACCCTGGACACTTTATTTGGGGGTGGGGTTAGGGCGTCTCATTGACTGAGCAAAGACACAAACATATGTTCAGTAGGATGTATAAATTCCTTTTAACAGGTTGGGGGGGGTAATGTAGGTGGGGGTGTGATCCATACACAACATCACTTATGTGAAAACGAACTGAAACTTTCCATACTTTCACCGTTGGCCTCCCGACTTCTATACCACTCTTATATGGCTGATCTTAGAGGAAATTTTCACATGTTCTACCCGATATTAACATTGACAAAGACGAAAACGAGGGGAATTTTATCCATGATTTTTATACATTTTAGTTAGTTTTGTAAGCACACAATACAGTTTCAGTTATCGTTTTTTTTCTTTTAATTCGAGTTTTTATTTATTTCAGTTAACGAAAATGTTTTTCAATTCTAGTTTTCGTCATTTTGTTAGTTTTCGTTAACAATAATAACCTTGATGAGGATCCTAAAGAAAGAAAGAAAGAAAGAACTATAGTGGTATTATTAAGTACTCATATCCGTACTCGGTATCGGCAAGTACTCAAATGTAAGTACTTGTACTTGTACTCGGTCTGGAAAAAAGTGGTATCGGTGCGTCCCTAGTTTCTGTACTTGCAGCTGTTTTCTCTTAACTGAGACGCATTGGGCCGTTGTAATGTGTTTGGCCCTTGACAGCCACCGTAATAAAGGATTAATTTAGAAATACTGAAAAAAGCGAAAAAAAATACATAAACACACACATAACACTGGGTTACAAAAATGGTTTTTGCAAGTTGTCTAGGTTTTTTCAACTGAATTAGGACCATTTTGCACCGCTAAATCCAAAAATAACATCTGTTTTTCTCAACCAGGTCAGGTTTTTTTGCTAATTTCATTTTGAAAAATTTTATCTTCTCACAAAATTGATTACATTTCGGTGACTTTATAAGTTGATTTTTTATATAGTTCTCACCCAGAATAGGTTTTAAGAGAAAAAAAAAAATCATTTGATCACTTGATTCCTGTTAGGTACAATGGTGTATTCACCGCAGATGTAGCAGAATACGTCAGGCTTATTTTTGCAAGATCTTCTAGTCAAAGCCATTTCATTCACCTGTAATATTAAAAAAAACATTAATCATAAATTGGCAAAAGTAAAATCTTCAGAACTCATTATTGCAAGAAATATGAAAGAATTTTGTATCATATGATGTGAAAATGCCCATAAATATAAGCAAAAATGTTAAAAAGCCAATATGTAGCATAGTTCAGAAAGTTGACCTGATTGAGCAAAATTAATGTGATTTTTGGATTCAGCACACCAAAATTATCCTAAATCAGCTCAAAAAACTTAAACAATAAATGTGTTGTTGACCAGTGTAATATAACCATATTAGTCGTCGCATGTTAAACTAGAGCGAGTCTCGTGTTTGACCTTATGCAGAGTCTCGCTGCTGCGTTCTGAACCAGCCACCACCCACAAATAAACATGTGGTCTGCCTGTGGAGAAGACTTTGGTGTAATGTGCAAACAGCCCTCACCCTTGTCCTTGCACCTGGTATCTAGAGGCTTTCCTCATAGGTTAGCATATTTTGGCTGGAGCTAATTTTTCATGCGCGTTATGCAGAGCAGTCAAGCAGGTGGGTCGCCTGCAAACCTGTGTGCTTTCAACATAAGCAAACATGGCAGGTGTGTGTGTGTGTGTACTTCCACAGCGACTGTCCTGGTTCACCTGTTGTCATCAAACATCTCCATTCTTCTCCTAATAGGTCAGGTCATTTTCTACCAGATCAATCACGCCACTGTGTCTCTTTTACACCTGCTAACACTTAGAATTCGCATTTGTCGACATATGTGCGTACTCTTTCTTTATCCATGTTGCATATTCTGATGCAATTCTTTGGAGTGTGGCCTCTTTCTTTCATTCACAATCTCTCAAGACTCCACATTCCCGTGTTTTTTCCCCACACCTAAACCTTTTGTTTCACCTCCTACATGAAGTAAAAACCATTTTACATTGTTCTGTTACAACAGCGCAGTCGCATTTTTTTAAGACGATCGTCCCTGCGTGATGAAGCCAACCCTGTCAGGAGCTACAGCTGATTACACGGCTTTGTGCGGCAATCATTCTTTGACTATAAACACACACGCACAAAAAAAGCAATCGATGCAGCGCTACATGTTGATAGATAAACTCCTACTGTGTTTTCCGTGAGACTGACGATTCACCGTCCGGATATTTTGTCTGACAGAGCTTCAGATGTAAGAGAAGGAGAGATTTAAGCTTTGTTTTCGTAATGAGCACAGTGTGTGTTTTCTCTCTCTCCCTCCTCCTTCTTCCTCCTCTTCTCGTTTCCTCTGCCTTGAAGGTATAATCGAACCACATACGCCCACTCTTAGAATCTTTTTTAGCGTCGGTCCTAATGCTACGGTCCACATTAAATGCTTGACGGTAAATCACGTCTGTAATGAATCCAATCAGATCCACGACCTCTGAAACCGCTGTCCACATCGGGTTTGTTTGACCTACGCTTGTTCCTCTTTACGAAAACTCCTGACCTCTTCGAATGGATAATTGGAGGGCCATGTTTTTACTAATCGCCCTCAAATCCTATTTTGCTGACCTGCTTCGTATTAAAGAGATGGGATCTTACTGTACCACGGCATCAGCCAATTAAAGAACAATACTAGTGTTTTAAAACTCACAATCGGACCATCTGATCAGGCTACGTCTACAAGATCTGGTTCTTGAGAGTAAATTTAGAAATCCATATGTGTTTTTCTCACTGTAAAGTACTTCTCGGTTCAACTGGAGGCGAGCTGTACCCGCAACATTTTACACATAATATGGCGAACACATTTTCAACAGACCTATTTAGACCTTAGCAGCTATTTTTCTGTCCTCCTGGCAAATATAAATGCGGTATTGACTACCCTTGCAAAAATTGTGTAAATCTTGAAACATATATGAAGTTTTAGACCGACTAAGGGGGCTTTAAAAAGTCTTAAAAGTCTTGAATTTACAAATCTGCATTTAATACCTTTACAAAGTCTTTTAAAGGTATTAAATTTGATATGGTAGGTTTTAAAGGGGTCATATTTTGCTAAACCCACTTTTTTTTTTTTTTTAACTTAACCCATAAAGACCCAAACACCCACTTGTGACCAAAACCATCTACTGATCTAAAAAATTTAATACATGTTGATCCACTAATCCTATCAATACATTAAATAATTGATGTAAAATCCAGTTTGTCATCTTTTCATGGTCATCAGAAATGACCCATTTGGACGTTCAGAGGCTCCGTAGTTACCGTGGAAACACCGTCATCTTCTACAACATTGATTCACCAGTAAAACCCATGGAGTTGGATCAATGACAGCGGATGAACATACTTGTTTTATGTTCAGTTAATGATATATTTCACTGAAAAAGTCACTTTTTCTGCAGTTTTCTCTGTTTTTGAGATAATAACAGTCAACTTTATTTTGAACCTTTATGAACATTTTCATGATCAGTAAATTAAATACAGGAAAATACCTGATTTATACCGATGAAATACAAAATACAGAGGACAATATTATAATAAATGGAGACAAATCACTTAGGAAATGTTAAATATAGAGAAATTTAAATTTGGGAACGGCCATAAAAGTAGCACTGGGTCTTTATGGGTTAATTTTTATTAAATTTTCTCTTTTTTCAGTACAGTACGATTATACATTCAAGTACAGTTAATTCATTTCTTTTCCCCTACCCAGCTGCAAATGTATTCTCATACACCTCCATAGGCACATATGATGAAATTTGAGAAAGCAATAACAATTATAGCAAACAATGTTCACTCCAAAAAATAAAAAAAATAAAAAAAGATTTAAAAAAAGGCTATAGATATGAATCTTCATCAGAGGTAGAATGACAGCACCTTGATAACATGGAGTATTCTTGCATCACCAGTAAATATTATTGCAATAGTAAAGGTAACATAGGATTCCATCTTTTAGTAAATATGGTTTTCTGAAGTCTGAGCAAGTATGTGATCTGCTCCATCTGGTAAATATCCCAAACTTTTTGAATCCATGTATTATATGAGGGAGGTTCTGGTTTCATCCAACTGATGGTTATAGACTTTAAGGCAGCGGTGAATAATATATTCAAAAGGTATTTATCTGCTTCTCTATCCAGGCCTTCAGGTATTACTCCCAAAACTGCCACTGTGAAGCTTTGTGGGATGTTCATTTTAAAAACCTCCTTCAGGGCATTGAACACCTCCCTCCAAAACACACTTAACTTAGGACAAACCCAAAATATGTGAGTGTGATTAGCTCTATGGGCTCCACAGTTCCTCCAGCATGAACTAGGATGTTGGGGACCCATGCTAAACCCACTTTTATTAGTCTTTGGTGCGTTTATTTGTGTATTTGGACCCTAATAGTTGAAAAATTTCGAATTTGAATCCTCCAGATGCTGCAAAGCTATCTTTATATTCATTTTGGCAAAAACTGAGTGGATTTCTGCAACCCGTTTTAATTCCTTCTTAATTTGTTACATCACGACATTTGCACATATAAGGTCAAGACTTCCGACGAACATTTCTCTCATAATTGTTTGTCAGCAGCAGCGGTTGTAGTCCATACTGAAAATATGTCCAGACTTCAACCTGATTACCTAAAATGTTCAGTTGTTGGTTGAACGGGACAGAGTAGCACAGCCAACAACCTGGAGGGGGCGGGGCATGAAGTGGCTCATTTGCATTTAAAGGGCCAGCGCTCCAAATGACCTTTCTGGTGTCGTTAATCAGAAATAGGGTTGAAGATGGACCTGTGGAGTTGAATTAATGAAGAATTCAGACCCAAGCATAGCATTTATCTACTTTTGTGGCAGTTCCCAAGTAATTTTTTCCTCTATTTCTAACTTTATTAACTGATTTATCACCAATTTTTTATAATATTATCCTTTTTATTTGGCATCTTTTGGTGTAATTCCTGTATTTTCCTATTTTTAATTCACAGATCATGTAGACGCTCATGAAAATTCAGAGTAAATTCAAAGTTAATTATGCTTTGCTGCACCTGGAGGGTTCATATTCAAACTTGTTGAACTATTAGGGTCCAAATACACAAATAAATGTACCAAAGACTAATAAAAGTGGGTATGGCCAAATATGACCCCTTTAAGTAATGACAAGCTACTCACTGCATCAGTTAAAGTTAAAGAACACAGTAACCACTGCAATAATAATCCAATGGACGGATCTAAACTCTTTGCTTTGTTAGATCCAGGTGGCAGCTTTATTTTTCTGGCTGGAGTGTGTGTTTTATACATGGAAATTCAACAGTACATTTATTCTCACATATGCATATGGGTAGCTCTGCCAAATTGCTCCCTAGAACTGAGTGAAAGTGCAGAGTTATTATCATTTACTCAAAAACATGTTGAAATGTCCAATTGGAAGCCTATTTTCTAGCTAACGTTGTAAACATTCTGAACTGTGAGTCTTCACACTCTTTTTTTCATCATAATAAAGTGTTTTTCTTTTTTGCTCTGCGCTCAGTCCCATAACCTGGTTCACTGCGCTGTATGCGACCCTTAAATTTATAAACCTCTCCCATTGTGGACCGAGGGGTAATTACACCTGCCACAGAATGAGACACGTGTTTGTGCTTCTGTCTCTGCAGGACTCAGTTACTCGCCTGATGCCGGTGTGTATGTGTCCGTGTTTAAACACCGCTAATTGGCGTTTTGAGTCAGCCTTTCCCAGAGTGTCCACGCCACCGCTTTCTCAGGCTGCCAGTCGATTTAAGCACATTCCCTCAGCAGCTGTCGCCAAGGACATTATCAGACCCCTGAAGAGAATATTCCCAAAGGCTAATTCACCTGTCTCCTCTCGCACTTTATCTAACAGGCGCCTTACAGTAAGCTGGATGCAACCGGTGCTTCCAGGTCTCATTGAAATTCAGCCTGACTTCTAATCCTACAGGAAAAACTACATTAAAGCATCTGTTGTGTGAGGGAAAAAAAAACAACACACCTGTATGATGAGGATGAGTGTTAGGCATGAAAGTAAAAAACACTAGAAGAAAAGGCAGACACCTGTGTGCGGTCTAAAATTAGTCCAAAATACCTAATGATGGTTGTTGACCCCTGTGAAAGTTGTAAGTGACAGTGTGGAAGTGTGCTCTTATCAGCAGTAAAGCGTGTTTGAAGTGTAGAGATTGTTGTCCTGGGGGATCCAGTTTTTCATGTAAAGACTTTTTTGTATAAAACAAAGAGAAGAGACAACCTTGATTAAGAAAGCTGTGTGTGTTGTAATCACAGATCCTGGATCTGTTTGCGGCTCTTTAATGAGGCCTTCTCCAGCTGGAAGGCTGTCGGCTCGGCTGCTTTGATCAGGGGCCCATGGACATGGGATTACACTGCTAACACACTGCGCTAATGGAGCCACAGGGCAAAAACACACACACGCACAAACACCAGAATACACACAAGCTAAACACAAATGCAAATTGAAGAAATATATGTACAGAAACATGCACACTTTGCACCTCTGACAAGGGCACAATCCCTTAAGCCGGCCTCTTGTTCTCACACAGCCCATTGTGTCAGACCCTTTCATCTGGGTGCGTCTGTGCCGGTCGGGGTCGGCTGAGTTTTAGGCTCAACGTTGAAGTGTCTGCCAAAGAGAGCTCAGTGAGAAAGGTCCAAAGCTCAGCGCTGACACACAGCCCAACTCTAGAGACTAATGGCTTGTAGCTCCCAACATATGTTGCTTTGTGTAATTGCTTTAATTGCTGTCATTGTACGTAATGGTTGGTCTTTTTCATCTTCCCTGGTGGTGTAGGCATTCTGCTAATTATATCTGTCAGCCCTGCAGCCAAAACCAGCATTTCACAGTGAATTCCGAGCAACGGGAACTTTAAAATGAGAGTGTTGTTGTATACTATTGATATGTGGTTATAAACTGCAGGGGGTGAGAATAGCTTATAAATCATTAGAAGTTATAAAGAGACTCCCCATTGTGGTGTTTAATGGAAACGGGGTCATGACCTACATTTTATCCCTCTTAGATTGTTTGTGGTTTTAATTCTAAACCATTCAAGGTCACAAATGCAATTACGCTGTTGAAAACAAATGGGGGGAAAAAATACTAAAAAGCACATCCTTTTTCCTTCTGTCTAGGTACGATACTATCACAAACCAATGGGAAACGGTGTCTCCGCTGCCCAAACCGGTCCACTCAGCGGCGGCAACAGTGTGCGGAGGGAAGGTGTATGTGTTCGGAGGTGTGAACGAGGCCGGGCGCTCGGCGGGCGTCCTCCAGTCCTACGTGCCGCAGAGCAACAGCTGGAGTTTTATTGAATCACCCATGATAGGTAAGACAGGTGACAGCACCCGCAGACTTCTGTCATAGATCCACTTTCACACATTTGGGCACAGAAGCTTAGACACAGGAGTGCAGAGATGTTTTGCCTCAGGGGACTTGTTGCCATTGTTACCATCACCTTCTGTATCTTAATAGAGCTGTTGATTCCCTTTTCGCACCACAGTCTACCGTGATGAAGCTTAAAATTCTCACATGTGTGGTCTCTTTTTCTTCATTATGGCTTCATTTTCCTAACACGCCTACTAAACTGTTCTTATGACATTAAGGCATAAAAAAACATGACCATATGCATGCGTTTTTCATTTCTACTGTGACATCTGAAATGGAAAAATGCACATATTGCAACACTATTAGTATATTCATTCATATGTATGCGTTACTTTAATCTTTGGTCAGAGGAACAAGGAATCTTTGGGTCTCTATTATAGTTGCCTAGCAACAGTGTTCTCACGACTGTTGAACACTTTCGATATCATCATACTTGACTTTCTCTGTCAAGACCGCAAACTCGTGATTGCCATTTAAAGGTAACATTGTCATACAGTAATGATCGTATGGGCTCCGCTGTTTATGCTCAGAAAGGCTGTGAGGGTAAATATCCAGGAGTCGTTTCAATTCCACCGCCTACTCCTATTATTATTATTATTATTATTATTATTATTATATTGATATTCATATAAAATAATAATTCTTACTATTTATATAGAGATCATAAGGAGTAGAGATTGGGGGTAGGAGTATATAAGTTTTTATGTCTTCCTACTCCTTTTCAAGCATGTTTAAGTGTATTTATTTTTATTTTATTTTATTTTAGTTATTTTAATTTTTTTTCTCTTTTGTTTACTTATCAACCTTTTACATATCATTACTGATATTTTGCTATTTGGTTTTGTTTTGATTTCACAGTCTACATGTTTGAAATAAAGATTAAAAAAACAAAAAAACAATTGCGTTAAATGCTTTATGGCACAGGTATCAAACATACGGCCAGAGGGATGAATTTGTTAAATGCAAAAATTACACCTAAGATAGAAAGACTAGGTTTAGTTCAGGGGACGCATATAAACCAATATGACCTCAAGTGGGTCAGACCAGGAAAATACTATCAGAGTAACCTATAAATAATGACAACTATAATTTTTTCTTTTTGTTTTCATGCAAAAAAAAAAGTATTTCCATGAAAATACTTACATTTACAAACTATCCTTTCACAAAAATGAAAACATTAACAATCAGTGGTGTCAAAATTATTGTAATTCTGCTTTCACATACAGACCAATTCAATCTCAAATGGGTCAGACCAGTAAAATAGTACCATACCAATGAAAACAGAGAAAAAATTGGAGTTATCATTATTTACGGGTTATGATAACGATAACTCCAAATATTTCTCTTTGTTTTAGTGTAAAAAGGTAAAATGACATGACATTTTTAACTATCCTTTCACCAAAAATGTGAAAAGCCTGAACAAATATAAACAACCTGAAATGTCTTAAGAGAACTAAGTGTATTTTTAACAATATTCTGCCTGTTACTAAATGTTTTGTGTATTTTTTTTTAGATCTACTGTGCTCTGTAAGTTGTTTAAATGATAAACATATGAAAATTGCAGTTATTTTTCTGAATACATTTCAGGTTGTTCATGTGATTCAGATTTTTAAGGAAACTTTGTAGATGTAAACATTTTCATAATGTAATGTTACTTATTTCTCTGTTACTATTTTACTGGTCTGGCCCACTTCACATCATATTGGGCTGAAGTAAAATGAGTTTGACACCCCTGCTTTATGGTGAATCAGATGCATTATGAATAGAGCTCAGATCAGTGACCTCTGAAACGGTGCTCCTTAGTTTAACTCCTAACCCCCTCCGACTGAATAATAGGAGTGTCTTGTTTATACTAATGCCCCTTAAATCCTATTTTGTTGATCTGCGCCTTAGTAAAAGACATGGGATCTTACTTTAGCACACGATCAGCCAATTAAAAAACAATGCAAGATGGTTTTAAGACTCACAATCAGGCAATTTGAAAAGACCACACGGTGCAAGATCTGGTCAGAGGTTTTCAGTCCTTGAGGGATCAATTTATTACTAGACTTTAAAGGAGTCATTCTTTTTTTTGACGGTAGAACAAGCTGCATACACAACACTGTACAAAGATAATGCTGAATATATTACATTACCACAAATACAGTGAATGCATTTGCAAACACACCTAATTGCGTCTCAGCAGCCATTTTTTTGTCCTCCTGGCAAATGGAAATCCAGCACCGACTGTCCTTTTACCTCTTTTTTTTTTAAGTCAGTAGGTTGGAAGCTTTTTCTAGCTTTGCCAAAATGTTCCCAAGGGCTGAGTGCAACTGCAGAGTTATTAGTGCAGGTTTATGTTGTTCATTTATTTAAAAAAATATGTAAAGTTCGAAGCAAAGATGTTAGATCTTAAGCTGAAGAAGAGATGTACCAGGGGATTCACATTTCAGTGTTTTCTACTTGATATTATTTGTAGAGTTGATGAACTTTCGGTCTTTGTGTTGTTTTCTTATCCTGACCAGCTCTGTTCATCCAAAGCAGGGGTGTCAAACTCACTTTAGTTCAGGGACCATATTCAGCTAAATTTGATCTGAAGTGGGCCGAACCAGTAAAATAATAACATAATTATATATAAATAATGTCAACTCCAAAATTTTCTCTATGTTTTAGAGTGAAAAAAGTCGAATTAAACAATGAAAATATTTACATCTCCAAACTATCCTTTCAAACAATGTGAATAACATGAGCAAACTGAAAAAAAATTAGTGTAATTTTAACAATATTCTGCCTCAGTTTTTCATTTACACATGTTCATTATAACTTACAGATCACTACAAATACACAAAACATTTAATATCAGGCAGAATACTGTTAAAATTGTACTTAATTTTCTTAAAACATTTCAGGTTGTTCATATTTGTTCAGGTTATTCACATTTCTTGTGAAATTATACTTTGTTTTAGTGTAAATACATGAAAATATTTACATTTACAAAGAGAAAATTTAAAGTTGTGAATATTTCTAGGTTATTATGACATTGAATTTGTCTGAATGTGGAACCTGAACTAAAAAGATTAATATCTTAGTGTAATTTTTTCATTTCACAAATTCATCCCAAGGGCTGGACTGGACCCTTTGGCGGGCCGGATGTGGCCCCCGGGCCGCATGTTTGACATGTGTGATCCAAAGTGTATCCAATAATCAGCTTTAGTCTACAGCAGGGGTGTCTGACTCATTTTAGTTCAGGAGCCACATTCAGCCCAATGTGACCTGAAGTGGGACGGACCAGTAAAATAAAAACACTGGCTACTGCTACAGTACTGTGGCACGAAATATGGGTTTGTCTGTGGCCACAGAGCCAATCAGATGTTAGCATTTGTACTGTGACAATAAGCAGAAACGATATTTTGTTGCCGCAGAGCCGATCACAGATACTGTTCCATGAACTCATTCACCTCTTGTTGCCTCAGTACTGTGGTCATATATGGCGTACACACTACAATGAAATTATGTCAATCTGCAAAACTTTAATATTGCTTCTTTCGTCCACATGATACCGGTGTTGTCGGTGCCCTGAAACAGTATTTTTGGAAAACGGGTCCCAAAGCGGAAAAATCTCACAATGCCACCCTGGTGTTGCGGTATGGATAGTAAAAACACCACTGTTTGGAAACGATGACGCCATAGTACCATGTGACCAGAACAAGAAAACCACAGACGTAACCTTATGTGCATTCACTACATTCTTCTGTGACTTTAGTGTATCCTGTGGCTCTGTCTGTGTTTGTGTACAGCACCACATATAGGTTCCCGTTTCCACCTGAACACAGATATTTCTTGAAATTATATGTGTATGGACGCAAAACTTTTAGAATCTGCAAAAGAAAAATCCCATGAGGACTGTCATGTGGTCATAGAGGCACATGGCATATGTGTGATGTATATTGTCACAGTTCTGTGTCAGCAGGGTGACGGGGTACCAGTCTACACATGATAGAAGAGGGCTCTGATTGGCTCTGAGGTAACAGACAAATGAGAAAGTTAGTCCCACAGTACTGTGGACTTAGACACTTCGAAAATAATATCAGTCAACAAGTACAAGTACATTAGGAAAATGTTTACATCTACAGTTTCCATGAACCTGAAATGTCTTAAGAAAAATAAGTGGAATTTTAACAATATTATGCCTCATCCACACATGTGCATTACAACGTACAGATCACAGTGGATCTACAAATACACAAAACATTTAGTGACAGGCAGAATATTATTAAAACAGGAGTTACTTCTCTAAACACATCAGGTTATTCAGGTTATTCACATTTTTTGTGAAAGGACAGTTTGTACATGTAAAAATTTTCATGTAATTTTACTTTTTACAGTAAAAAAGACAGAAACATTTGGAGCTGTCATTATTTATAGGTTATTATGATAGTACAGGGTGGGGAAGCAAAATTTACAATATTTTGAGGCAGGGATTGAAAGACAGTGTATGACCAATTAGTTTGTTGAAAGTCATGAGAATTTATTTGCCACAAGAAAATGTACATAATCGAAATTGTTTTTATTCTATGTGTCCTCCTTCTTTCTCAATAACTGCCTTCACACGCTTCCTGAAACTTGCGCAAGTGTTCCTCAAATATTGGGGTGACAACTTCTCCCATTCTTCTTTAATAGTATCTTCCAGACTTTCTCGTAATAGTTTTGCTCATAGTCATTCTCTTCTTTCCATTATAAACAGTCTTTATGGACACTCCAACTATTTTTGAAATCTCCTTTGGTGTGACGAGTGCATTCAGCAAATCACACACTCTTTGACGTTTGCTTTCCTGATTACTCATATGGGCAAAAGTTTCTGAAAAGGTATGGATAATAGTGTTAGGTATGATTATGACATCAATATATGTTTGGTTTCAAAACAATTGATGTAGTGCCTCCTGAGAAAAAACAACTAAATGTTCATTGTAAATTTTGCTTCCCCACCCTGTATATAGTTTACAGTTTATAGTTTACAGGTGTGATTGACTTGAGATCATATTGATCTGTATGTGGAACCTGAACTAAAATGATTTTGACACCCTGGACTGTTAATGTCTTCAGTGTAATTTTTACATTTCACAAATTCATCCAGACTGGATTAGAACCTTTGGCGGGCCGGTTTTGGCCCTTGGACCGTATGTTTGACACCTGTGGTCTACAGTCTCTGCGTTCAGTCAGTATTCGTTACAGAAGTTGCTAGAAGACTCAAGCCAATGCTTTAATTTAAATGTCCTGCGTGAAAGCATCTACAAACATCCAAAACTCATAAAAGAAGCTGCGTTTCTTGAAGTGAAAACCTCCTCGTGGCGCCGAAAACACAGCGCTGATGTGACCTTTTCCATGCATGTTGCTTTCTCATTATCATTATCATCCTACTCAGTGTTTTCCACTATTCCCCCTCTGCCCATATTATTGTTTTATCGTTCTAATGAGAACACCACATCTGAGATGATAGGTGAGTCCGGTCATAGCTTCTGACATGTCTGTGGCCAAACTCTGCTGTTTTTTGCCGTACAAACCTACAGCCACATTCCTAACAGAGCCACCGGGGACCTGTGAAGGACGCAGCATCACAGCACGCTTTAACCAAGCTGCCATAACTCCAAGGTAGCAGGAAAAACACACATCGCACAACTCTGCGTGACTCAAAACACTGACAGCAGTGTTCCCAGTGCAAAGATCTCATCCACAAGCAGTGGTTTTGGATTTGTTTTTCTTTTTTTTTTTTCCACACACAAAATTTGTCCTTAAAGGGAGCCACATAGAGATGATTGCTATTGATTTTAACATATCTTGTGAATCCTCTGGTTACACATTTGGGTCTGGGCTTTACTACTATACACATAAACATGCAATGTTTAAACACACCTTAATGCATAGTGTTGAAGCTGCTGCAACACTTTACATTAACAAACACAGTCACAGCTAAGTGTTTGCTTATTAGCATACATATTAGGTTGGTTTATTCCCAAGTATATGAACTTATGCTATGATTTGCAAGAGAAGGTGTTGGAGAACTGCCTGAAAACCCCCTCAGTACTTTACAAGTCGGGTTTTTCATGCAGAATATTTCACAAAGTAATACTATAAATGTAGTAAACACAATATGTGTATATGAATAAATAGATTACGTCTACCCTTATTATGAATGAGCCGAAGTGATGAGATGCACACTCCAACACCCATACGTATACATTCGATACAGATCAGTGGCGGCTGCTTGTCTTTCAGACAGGGGAAGCTCATTGTCGGCTTACATAAAAAAAATGTCAAGTTATTTAAACATAAATTCATCCCTCCGTTCCTTTTTAATTAAATGCTCAGTGACCTTATCGTACCAACTAAACAAGAAAACGCTGAAATTATGTTAAATTGAAATAAGGAAGTACAATGAGTGTGTTTTATTTACAGTGCAAGAAATGAACAAGTCATTTCGTAGTAGTTTCTCTCTCGATTTGAAGGAGTAGATCTCAAAATAGCTGTCAATCAAACTGGATTCAGCCTTTCGACTGATCCTCCAATCAGCACGTGGAAGCCCAGTGTCCAGCAAGGTCGAGCTCTGCCCACAGCTCCGTTCACCCCCAGAGACGCCGAGCATCCAGGGGCGGGATATCATCGTGGCATTTATCCAATTACCGTCCAGTTTTGAGGCAATGAAAAAACCTGTTCCACTCAGTCCCATTGAAGTGCATGGACGCTGAGCGTCTACGGACAAATGCACTGAGCAGAGATCGAATGAGAAAACAGCGACACGGGAATGGAGGAGAAGTGAACAACATCAAGTCTGTTGATTTGTGATAAAGCTGATTCTGAACGAACTTGAACGTGTTCTAACACATTTGTAGTCAGTGAAATGTCAACACAACCGAACATATTTAACCATTTAATTTTCATAATTTTAGGGGAAGCCGGGCTTCCTTTGCAGTCTATGAGAAATCGCCTCTGATACAAATATACAGTACATCAGGACCATACAGGCATACATTAAATGAATTTATATATTAATTTGATATACAGACACAGTAACAATTACGCTACGTTCAGATGTTCAAATGTGGCCCAAATCCGATTTTTTTGCCCATATGTGACCTGTGTCCGATCTGTTAAAGAGAATTTGAACAGCACAAATCTGTCCCAGGCTACTTTCATATGTGGTCCTAAATCTGATACGTATCTGATAATTTTGCAATGCGACTTCAGTCTGAACGGCTAAGTCGTATTTATTTGACCTTTACGCCATTGAAATTCGACAAACGTCATAATTTTGCGTCCTAGGAGGAGGAGGACCGGCGGGAAAAATATATTTCCTTCTGTAAACACAGTGTGTGCCTGTGTGGTCACATGTTACATCAGGACCTCTTTTGTGCATGCGGGTTACTTCAGGGTCGCACTCAGTTCATACTCAGAACTGACAGAAGTCACGTTTAATGTGTAATATGAACGAGCACACAAAAAAATCGGATTTCACCAAAAAATCCAAATTGTACAAGAAGACCTGCTGTGTGAATGTAGTCTTAGTAATAAAGTAAAGTTTGCATTTATGATAAAGGCAAGAATAAACACAAATAATGGCCAAAAAAATATAAAACAAGTTGCAGCATATTGCCAGTTTTTAACTCACCGACCAACAGGCCATGAATTATAGAGAGGGTGCTGTGTCTGGTGTTGTCTTCATCATCATCATCATCTTCGTCATTGTCGTATTTGTCATCTTCTTTAGCAGTTTCTTCAAACATCTTCTCTGACAAAACTACTGGTCGGATTCTTTTCAAATTTTATATGTAATTTCACTGTTAGAACGTCTACAAAGTTTGCCCACAGTTTTGAGAAATTTAGATTTTAGACAAATTTTTTAAATATTAAAAATTTGCTTTTACTTATGATGGGTCATATTTTAATGGCTTCTAACATGAAAATGGTTAAAGGTATCAGTCAATATAGTTACTATTGAGCACTGATAGGAAGTCATATATGGACTTTTATTTGGGTCCATGACCTTTGACCTTGAGTGACCTTGAAGGGTCAAACTCAAGGTCACCAGTGTCTACATTTCAACAATCTTCTCCAAAACTACTGTTCAGATTCACTTGAGATTTTATATGTAGCTTCCTTGGGACAACGTCTGTAAAGTCTGTTCATAGTTTTGAGAATTTTGAATTTTTTTTTTTTAATTTTCTGAAATATTAAAAATGTGCCTTTACTTATAATGGGCCATATTTTGATGGCTTATACCATGGAAATGGTTACAGATGTCAGTAGATTTACTACTGAGCACTGATAGAAAGTCATATATGGACTTTAATCCATATTTAATCAGCTGAGTTCTCCTCCAGTGAAAGTACCACCCACTTCTGTTGGGAGATTGATCTCCTGCATTAAGACCACAGGACTCGAACATAGAGACAGAACCTGGCAACCTCACACATTTACCTTGTTATTGATTCTTGATAGAACATGCCGGTGAGAAACAGGGACATTGGTCCTATTCTCAATTATTATAAAACACTTACTGGTTAAGTTGTGGAGTTTTGCATGTTGTTGTAGAAAACAGACCATATTTATCTATTTTTTGCTGTTAATGTAAGACTGCTTGTGTTTGTATCACCTTAATGCACGTTGTGTACAACTTGATTAGTTATTATCAATAAGCAGCAATGAGTTGGTTCCAGTAGTTGTAGACGATGGTCACAAATTAACTAATTATTAATCCTGAACGAATGTCTTCTATCATGGAAAGACAGAAAATTTCCAGTATTAATTCTAGGGATGTGCATGAATAATCGTTCAGTCAAAACAGTGAGTTTGTTTTAAGAGTTGAATCATTTGTGTTTGGGGTGGGTGTTGGAGATTTGTTTTGCTATATAGACATGTGGCCCTTTTTCTGCCTCAGTGCTGTGTTTTCATTGAAGTTTCTGACTGAAGCAAGTGCGAGACTGAGCAGATGCTGGCAATGAAATAAAGTATTTCACTATTTAATTAATTGGGCAACAGTTTCCTTTTATTTCAATCCATCTACCATATCAAGGTTTCTGCAGGTATCAGCAAATCTAATTTAATGCTCTTTTTAATGCCACTTTAAACAAATTTAATGCCCATGTCCAACTGCAGATACAGTTTTATATATAGTTTTATGACAGTTTACCATCGACGGGCTTTAACCAGGTTCTGAGTAGTTCCTCCTCCTCATTTTTCCGACATTTGCTAATATTCCCTCCACTCTTTCGCCACAGTATGAGCACACTCACAGAACGTTGCATTCCAAGCATCCGGTGTTGTGACTTTGTGCACCGGCCATAAACAATACACAATTAAAAGGTTCCACTTGTCAATCATCACACTATACTTCTGATCAATATATTAAATGTTTATATAATCAAAGTAAATTGTGAGTAACAATGCTTTTTTTCCCCAAGTGTATTTAATTTTTTAATGCCTCCAGACATCAAATTTAATGCTTTTTAATGCCATTTAAGGCCTTAATTTTCACTAAATCTATTTAATGACTTTTAATGCTTTTTAATGACCCACAGAAACCCTGCATGTACAGGGTGGGGAAGCAAAATTTACAATGAACATTTAGTTGTTTTTTCTCAGCAGGCACTACGTCAGTTGTTTTGAAACCAAACATATATTGATGTCATAATTATACCTAACACTATTATCCATACCTTTTGCCCATATGAGTAATCAGGAAAGCAAACGTCAAAGAGTGTGTGATTTGCTGAATGCACTCGTCACACCAAAGGAGATTTCAAAAATAGTTGGAGTGTCCATAAAGACTGTTTATAATGGAAAGAAGAGAATGACTATGAGCAAAACTATTACGAGAAAGTCTGGAAGATACTATTAAAGAAGAATGGGAGAAGTTGTCACCCGAATATTTGAGGAACACTTGCGCAAGTTTCAGGAAGCATGTGAAGGCAGTTATTGAGAAAGAAGGAGGACACATAGAATAAAAACATTTTCTATTATGTACATTTTCTTGTGGCAAATAAATTCTCATGACTTTCAATAAACTAACTGGTCATACACTGTCTTTCAATCCCTGCCTCAAAATATTGTAAATTTTGCTTCCCCACCCTGTATATATATATATATATATATATATATATATATATATATATATATATATATGTATATATACACACACTAAATAAAGTTGGAAAAAGTGCTGTGAGTGTTTTGAAAAGTTAAATGTTGTATTTATCCATTTTTTTACCCCAACTCTGGCCAGGGGGGTATTGTAATCGTTTTGTCATCTGTCCATCTGTCTGTCTGTCTGTCCATTCCAGCTGAGGGGTATTAAAAGTGTGCAGCATGTTCTGTTTTTTTTTTTTTTTTTTTTTTTTTTTATTATAGTGGTTTGTGTGGAGAGCATGTGTTAAAGGTGACATCAAAATTAAAACGTATTCAGTTTTAAAAACTAATAAAAATGCCCTTCACTAATAGAAATATTAGAATGAAAACAGCAAATTAATGAATTAAGTTAAGTCAGTAATAATTCAGCTAAGACAAAAAAGTGGGTGTATCATTAAAAACTGGATGTGATAATGAAGTGATGTGAAGCACCGTTCCACATGATGTCGATGATAATAACTGAAAATAAAATTAGGTAACAAAAGATAAAATTACATGACACATATATAATTATGTTGAAATTAAGAGTGTGATTATTGCAATAATAGGTGTTTGATGCTGCTGTTGCTTGATCATGATGAATATACACTTCTTTAAAAAAAAAAAAAAAAAAACCTTTTCTAAGTCACTAGTGATTTGACTTCATTTCCACTTAAAAGGGGAATGTAGTGTTTGATGCCGGATGCTTTGGTCATATCAGAAGTTAGATGCCACACTCTCTGGGTGAAGAACTGTCCAAATGTTATAATAAAAAAAAAAAATTAAAAAAAAGAACAATTTTTATGTGAAACGCTGGCATTATATTTGCTGCAGGCAACACTCTGAGCAGCAGGGAGAGACACGGGGTCAAAAAAATGTATTTCAACTCAAATGTTTCCTGACAAGAAGTTGTTCTTGTGTCATTAAAGCGCTCGCGTGGAGGCGCTTCCCTCAGCGCTGTTGCCCAGAAACTTGCTCTCTGTTATTAGAGCCTTTTTAGAGTGCGACTACTGCGAGGGAAATGATGATTATGTAACGCGAGTGTTTGGGGTGAGAGCTGAATGGTATTAAAGGGCTGGCAGAGCAGCTGGCAGAGGAGGAAAGAGAAGGGAGTGTGGTGCACAAACAGGCACGTACACACACGGCGTCTTACCTCATATCAACCATACATCCCCTGGGGGCACAGGTACACACAGTATGAATTATGTAACAAGCCGGGAGGTTACTGGGTGTCTGTGGATGGGCTGTGTGTGTTTTTTTTTGTTTTTTTTTCGTCTTTATGTGTGAGTGTGTGTTTGTGTGACAGACGCAGACAGACAGACCATCATCTGTCAGCGTGTAGATGAGGCTACGTCTGACAGCCGACGAGCCAGGGGATAATGGACGGGTTTAGTGCTTCCTGTGAAATTGGGCCGGCGTTGATTTTAGAGAGACGGTGGAGAGCGCTTCCCCAACAAACCCGCTGCCTCTCTCCATCACACTGCCTCTGTAATCTCTCTGTACTCCCCCTTTTCTCTCTCTCTCTCTTACTGTCTCCCCCCCCTCCCCCCTCCCACCCTCAGTCTCTCGTGCCATCTCTCTTCACTGTCTTATCGACTGACACAAATACAGCTGTGTGTAATTTTCGCGCCTGTGTGTGTATATATATGTGTGTGTCTTTCCCACTGCATGGACCATCTCCCGCATGGACTGCAAATGGGTTTCACAAACACTTATCAGGCCTGACTTCCTATCTCTCGCAGAGTGAAAAATAATATTACCCGTTCTAAAAATAGCCCCTTCAACAAGTCTATTGAAATGCACGACGTCTTCGCAGCCTCCTCGCTCGTGTACGTCTTCAATTATATGATTCCACTGTATATACAGAAACACAGCAGCACCCACCTTCACAGGCCGTTTCTGAAGGTCTGTTGCTCTCAGTAAAAGGTCAGCTAATCCAAATGACTAAAATGCCAAGGTTTTGAGATGTGTCCCTGAGATTTCTCCTCTCTCTCCACCCCCCCAGGGAAGTGGAGGTGAGCTGTGCTGTTCCGAAACGCTGGAAACATTTTCTAAACTACACAGTTCGTCGACTCACAATCACCAACACGTTAATAAATAATGAAGTCCATTTTTAGAAAATGTACCATCTCTTATCTTATGATTTTTCATGGTGCAAAACTTTTTTTTTTTTTCTTTTCTTTTTCCCATTTTGACTCTGGATATGTAGATTAGATTTAGATTAGATGAGACTTTACTGGTTCCACAACAGGGAAATGCAAGAAAAAATGTGAGCGTATAAAGAAAAAAAAAAAAAATTCTTAACAATATAACAAATTTTTTTACACTGTACGATGGTATTCTGCATTTAAAATAAAGTTTATGCTATTCTGTTCTATGCTAGTAAGTAATAAAACTCAATAGGCTATATACATACAGTCGCAGAAAAAATTATTAGACCGTCAGAAGTCATCAAAAACAATGGTTATGGAATCCAGTACTAACTCCTGTGTGTATCATGTGACTAAAACAGACAGAAAAGAAAACATGAAATGTCTAAAAGCACTGTTTTTGTCAGTACAATGCCATAGCTATTGATAAAAGAACTTAAGTGATTTTGTTTATTATCTAGAAAACATGGAAAATGTCTAGATATCGACGCTTAAACTGAACTGTTATGAGCTATTTTTGTTATTATCATTATATTTGTCCAAACAAATGTACCTTTAGTTGTACCAGGCATTAAAATGAACAAGAAATTGAAGAAAACAAGGGATGGTCTAATAATTTTTTCCCGCAACTGTATTTACATAAGAGTAGAATTGCAATATTTCATGTGCAAACTGAAAAAGCTGATGGAAACTCTCCTAAACACATCTATACCTATATGATATGAACACGTCTTGGGTTTTTGTCATTAAATTTTAATCTTTGCTCCACGATGAAGGAAAGGGGCGCTTTATTTTCTGGTTGCAGTTATGTTCTAAAGCACAAACGATTACTTGTGGTATATGTGTGTGTATTGTCATGCGTTATATATCTGTACGCATTCTAAGCTTTTCGTGTGTATGTTTATACTGTTATCACACCCCCTGTTCAACCTGAATTGACGCGTCACATACTGTGCACTGATGGTTATGTGAACCACAGATCTTGGCCTAAATTGACATGTTATCAAATGGCATTGAATAACATGGGAAAGATTGGAAGTGTGTACATATAGCACACCAAATGCCATAAGAACTGGTGTGACATACAACACCGTTTTATGGGATTAGTGTCAACCAACAGTAAAGCAGACACATGTATGTGAGTATTATACATGTAGTTATTGACAGTGAGTCATGCTTTATATGACTAAAGTGAGGACAGGCCTTTCTTAAGTTAAGGAATCCTGTATTACCATATTTTCCAGACTATAAATCAACAGGCCGTAAGCTATTGTCGTCATGCGGCGTCCGTCGTCGTCGTCATCGTCGGTCGATCATTACAAAAATTTCAATCATCTTCTTCTCCAAAACTACAATTCTGATTGACTTCAAACTTGGTATACAGCTTCTTTATGATGATGTCAACAAAAGTTAGTGAAGTTATTTGGATCCGAATCTGATTCTGGATTTGGTGCCACTTTGAAAAATTTCCCCATTATAAGAGATAGGAAGTGGATCGATGCAATAACTCAGTAAATATAAATGATATCAACTTAAAATTTCTATACTACATACCTGATGGGGAGATGACCAAAACATAATCTCCACATGCTGATCAGGATCTTCTTCTGGATCCGGGAACTTATGGAAAATTTAACATGGGCTCTTATAGGGAAAAAATTTCAATCGTCTTTTTCTCCCAAACTCCAGTTCTGATTGACTTCAAACTTGGTATACAGCTTCTGTATGATGATGTCAACACAAGGGATTGAAATTATTTCAGTCCAGATCTGATTCTGGATTTGGTGCAACTTTGAAAAATTTTCCCATTATAAGAGATAGGAAGTGGATTAATCCAATAAATCAGTAAATATCAATGCTATCAAGTTGGAATTTGAATTTTTTACAGATCTGATTGGAATATGACCAAAACATGGGCTATTTCTGTAATATAATAAATACACAGAACTGGGTGATAATAAATGGCATCTGGATACATGTCCCAAAGCTTTTCATTTGGCCGGTAAGCTACAGGGCCATTGGTCCTGTTTTTTTCATAGTTTGACCGGGGGAGCAATTCATACTCTGGAGCGACTTACATGTGAAATTATTAACACATTATTACATAATTTCACATGTTCATTATTTTCACACTGACAACCGCAAGAAAGCGCTCTAGGCTTGTGTACCTGTACCTGCTACTTCTGTACCACTGAAAATCTAAAATTTCATCATTACCGGTAACTTATAAACACAACTGAGAAGGGCTGAAAAAAAATGCCATCAAAAAGAAAATCATATTCTGTAGATTACAAGCTGCAAGTAGTGAAATATGCAGCTGAAAACGGTAATCGAGCAGCAGAAAGAAAGTTTGGAGTGAGCGAGAAACTTGTGAGGGACTGGCGAAAAGCGGAGATTACTGTGACTGCAATGAAGAAAAGCAAAAAAGCTGATCGCGGGCTAAAAGCTAGGTGGCCACAGCTAGAGGAACGAGTTCGCACGTGGGTGCTTGAACAACGTGCTGCTGGGAGAGGCTGTTCAACAGTGCAGTTGCGTCTCCACGCCCAGTCCCCACAGCCTGTTGTTCTCTAATCCATTATTATTTTAAATTGCCTTTTAAGAAGAAATGTCTGTTCTTGGTCTTAGATTTTATCAGATAAATTTCCCAAAAAATGCAACTTATAGTCCAGTGCAACTTATATATGTTTTTTTCTTCTTTATTATGCATTTTTTGGCTGGTGCAACTTATACTCCGGAGTGATTTATAGTCCAAAAAATACGGTAACCTCCTCAGACCCAGCTATGGGTTTTCTGTCCACATTTATGGACAAGAGTTTCACAACTTTATACAAAAAAAAGAAAAGAAAACTATCCATCACAAAGGACATTCCATAAAAATTTTAAAAACTGCATCTGAAAAAACTGTTGCATCATGATGTTTCCAATATAGGCACTTATTTAATAAAAAACAAAAAAAGCTTGTACTTTGCTGACATTTCCTGGGTCTTAGAAGGTTAAATGGAATTTAACCACTAGTCGTGCCCTTTGGCTCCTTTCACACCCCCAGTGTCATTGCTCAGACTATCAGACATTATCGCCCACATGTTTCAGTTTGTCTGCCATCATCATTTTTCAGATTCTATAATTATGAAGATAAAGAGAAATGAAGCTGTTTTGTTTTTTGTTTTTTTTCTTTTACCAAGCGACAGCCATCAGTGCAGAAATTAAAGTTGATCTAGAGCAGGGGTGTCAAGCATAAGGCTTGTGGGCCAAAACCGGCCCGCTAAAAGGGTCCAATCTGGCCCGCAGGGTGAACTTGTGGAATGGAAAAACTACACTGGAAATATTAACAATCAAAGATGTTAAAATCATTTTTGTTCAGGGGGCACATTCAGCTTAATTTGATCTCAAGTGGGTTGGATCTGTAAAATACTATTATTGTAACATAAATAATGACAACTCTGAAACTTTCTCTTTGTTGTAATGTAAAAAAGTAAAATAATCAACAGCCGTGTTGGAGACTATATAATCACATGGATTCAGATCACACACACATGTTTTGGAAATGCTCAAATATCCAACCCTTCTGGGGGAAGGTTCACTCAGCTCTCTGTGATGTGTTGGGCTATGCCATTCCAAATTCTTGTCTTGTTCTTTACCTCAGACATTTAGAAGAATCAGTGCATAAAGAAGACAGATATCTGGTCCAGATCCTCCTGGTGGTCGGGAAGAAGGCCATAACAAAGAACTGGTTTAAGACTGATGCTCCATCTTATAAACAATGGATTTCAATCATAGATGATATACTTGTCATGGAACATCTGACATATAAACTGGAGTTAAAAGAAAATCTCTTTATGAAAAACTGGGGAAAATGGCTGACATTCAGAGACAAATGTATCTGTTAAGGGTCCTTAATATTCTGACACCAACACAGGCTGTTCTTTTCATCTGTTTGTTTTTCTGTTTGTTTGTTTTTTTTTCTTTTCCTGCTCCTCAATTTGAGATTGTATTGTACTGTTAAAAATTGAGAAATAAAAATTGTTAATTAAAAAAAGTAAAAGAACATGAAAATGTTGACATTTACCAACTATCCTATCACCAAAAATATGGATATCTTGAACAAATCTAAACAATCTGCTCAGATTAGGGTTAGGGTCAGGGTCAGGGTTAGGGGCCAGCCGTGGCGGCTCAGGTCGTCCAATAACAGAAAGGTTGGTGGTTCGAATCCCGCTCTGTCCTAGTCATGTGCTGTTGTGTCCTTGGGCAAGACACTTCACCCTCCTTGCTTCCAGTGCTGCTACTCACACTGGTGTATGAATGCATATGAATATTTGGTCAAAATGGGTCAATGGTCGAGCCTGTCCCAGGGCTAATGAATAATGATCCACTGTACGCGCTTTGAGTATGCGTTCATAGAAAATCACTCTATAAGTCTAATCCATTAATATTGTTATCATGTCTAGGGAAAGACCAAGGTCTATTCTATCAGCATGTTTGGAAATTTTAATATTAATCCTTTCATGCATAGTGGTTACTCCAGTGGACAGTTATTCTACAGCTGTTCTCTTATATATTCATGGATTTTGTTGTTTTAGTTCCATATCAGCCAACACAGCGGACGCTCATGCATCATCCCATACAATGCAACTGATACCATTACTGTAACTTTGCTATTCTTGATAAAATTGATCTGCAGTAACATGTTTGAGCGTAAAGCTTATTATTTTTATTAGACTGTAACTAACAACAAAAAGTTGTTTTTTTTTCATATTATCTCCATGAAGTGAGCTATGACTAGTATTAGAGTATGTTAAAATGTGAAAAAACATCAGATTAGCAGCATGAAAAATGTTTTTATTTCATAGTTTTCACACAGTTTATTTGTAAATACATGTTTCTTTGCTTCAAAAATTGAACACATGGTTGAACGCAGCTGAATGGACTTTCTTGCAACTCCATGAAAAATAGATTCATAAAAAAAAATTTCAAACACATTGTTTTTTTTTTAATCCAATCCAACTTTATTTGTAAAGCACAGTGGATTAAAGTACTGTAAAGAAAAATAAGTAAAAACCAAAATAGCACAGTAAATTACAAGAATACATTAAAAGACATAGAACAACTGTAAAAAAAATAAATAAATAAATAATAAAACAAAATAAAAGATAGATAAAAATACAGAAGAATAGATGAAACCTATATAAAAGAATAAAATACAAGAATAGATTGAAAACTTAAAAAAGCTGTACAATTAATGCCAAATTTAAGAAGAATAAAAACACTCAGTAAAAAAAAAAATCTTGATTAAGGTTCTCATAATTCATGTGTGAAAGGGTTGAAACATATTTAAAATAAATCATACATTCAGAACGCTCATCACAGACACATCAGGAGTTAAAGGGTTAAAGCATTATCTTTTTTTTTTTTTTTTTTTTAAATCCCTTTTACCACCATTGTAAATCTAGAGAATCACAGACAGATAAAGTAAAACCACAGAACACAAAGTCCTGTCGGTCAGATAGCACCAGAGGAAAATGAGAAAATCTGGCTTTTTTAACTGCAGCCTTTTTAAAGCACATCTACACACATCCACACATGTACCGTTCTGCTCGCCAGCGTTCATCCGGCTCACATATACGCCCGCTGACAGACAGGTGGCCATCGACTGCCTGACTCCAGGGACCCGAGAGCAGGAGCGCCTCGCCTCAGACTGCTCTATCGGGAAATTGACTGGGGGGACAATTACTGGCGCAAATGACGTAGCGCCCAAATGGGTACACCGATTGACAGCGCCATTATGGAGGTGGAGGAACGGGGAGGGGAACGTGACGGGGCGGCAGAGGTGGAACGCATGGGAGTGTTTCCATAGCTACCTAATTGGATGTGTGTGTCCCCGCCCACCCCCTTTCACTTATTCACTTCCACCCTCTTCCCCATCATACTGAATTAAAGTACATCATCCTCTGCTTTTTTTTTTTTTTTTTTCCCCTCCCCACTCCCCTGCTGTTTTGGCCCATCATTTTCAAAGGCTGCTCTTATTCTCCTCACACCACATAAAAGGACATTGTGTGGGGAAAAAAAAATGTTTTGCTGCTCCAATTACATTCTTGTAATCTTATCTAAGCTTCTGGCAGCAAGAACTGAAGCTTCTTTGTCCTATTTCCTTCTGCTCTCTGGTGAGACTCTAGAAAGCCGGAGACAGGATACCCAACACCTCTTTCTCCATCTTCATCTGGCTTGTTGATTCTTTTTTTTTTTTTTTTTCTTTCACATTCCATTCGCCGGTACGTTTCTCACTGACCGCATATTTGTGATGTGGCTGTAATGCTGCGGCTTTTTGATGACGACTACCATTTGGAAGTCTTTATCTAGATCTGTGTGTGTATGTACAGTATTGGTTTGATGGATTGAGCTGTGATATATTTATGTGTGTGTGTGTGTGTGTGTGTGTGTGTGTGTATGTGTGTGTTATCTCTGCGGCGGTGTTCTGGTTTTCTATCAGATATCTGCTGTGGTGATGCAGGAATCAGATAGTGAGGAGGATGTGAGGCAACAACAAGATGTTTGTTTAGACAGCAGCTGCAAATTTCATCATAGCCAGCATTGTGTGTGTGTGTGTCTATGTGTGTGTGTGTGTTTTCATTTGTTTGCCGTCCTTGACCTCAGCCTGAGGGGTCCCAGACTCAGTGACTAAGCTATTTTATCAGGGTGTGAGAGGCCACATCAGCCCGTGTTGCCCTGCAGGTAGAGTTGTACTTCTATCAGTGTTACTGTGTTAAAACCTTACCTCGTCGTGTTTTTTTTTTTTTTTTTTTTTTTTCTTTTGTTTTGTTTCTGAAGCATAATATCAGGTCTTAACACATGGGTCTGATGGGTACTGACCCATGGGCCCCATGATTACACTGGTCAACAACAAATTTATTGTTGAAGTTTTTTGAGTTGATTTAGGATAATTTTGGTGTGCTGAATCCAAAAATCACATTAATTTTGCTCAATCAGGTCAACTTTCTGAACTATGCTACATATTGGCTTTTTAACATTTTTGCTTACATTTATGGGCATTTTCACATCATATGATACAAAATTCTTTCATATTTCTTGCAGTAAACAAGTTCTGAAGATTTTACTTTTGCCAATTTATGATTAATGGGTTTTTTAATATTACAGGTGAATGAAATGGCTTCGACTAGAAGATCTTGCAAAAATAAGCCTGACATATTCTGCTACATCTGCAGTGAATACACCATTGTACCTAACAGGAATCAAGTCACAAGTTTCATAAAGTGTGCTTACCAATCTTATTTTGGTATTAATTATTATATTTTGTGAGAAGATCAAATTTTTCAAAATCAAATTAGCAAAAAAAACCTGACCTGATTGAGAAAAACAGATGTCATTTTTGGATTTAGCGGTGCAAAATGGTCCTAATTCAGTCAAAAAAACCTAGACAACTTGCAAAAAACATTTTTTTGTAACCCAGTGTAATCTGTGTATAATCTGTGTATATTAACCCTTGTATCACATATGACACATACCGACATAAGGTGGACAGTTGTTCATTTAAGTCAGGGGTGTCAAACTCATTTTCTTCCGGGGGCCACATTCAGCCCAATTTAATCTGAAGTGGGCCAGACCAGTAAAATAATAGCATGATAACCAATAAATAATGATAACTCCAAATTGTTTTAGCACAAAAAAATGACATTCAATTATGCCAATATTTATGTTTACAAACTATCCAAACAAAAAGGATGTGAATAACCTGAAAAAAATGAAATTTGTTGAGAAATATAAGTACAATCTTATCAATATTTTGCCTCGACTTTTCACGCATACATTACAGATCAGATCTACAAAGGCACAAAACATTTAATAACAGGCAGAATAGTGCTAAAATTGCACTTAATTTTCTTCAGACATTTCAGGTTGTTCATATTTGTTCAGGTTATTCACATTTTATTGTTTAAGGATAGTTTGTTAATGTAACATTTTCATCATTTAATGTTTTTTGCACTAAATCAATGAGAAAAATTGGTATTGTCATTATTTATAGGTTGTTATGATATTATTTTTGAGTTTGGTGCCCTAACTTGCACTTTGCAAATTCATCCCGTGGGACAGATTGGGACCTTTGGCGGGCCGGTTTTGGCCCCCGGGCCACATGTTTGACGCCTGTGATTTAAGTTCTTTTCTCTTTTTTCAGTTATTTTTACATATTTTTTTATTTTATACTCAAATGTTTCCCTTAATATTTTATAGATTTGTTTTGTTTTGTACTTGAATTTTTCCATTATTTTATAAAGATTTTATTTTGTACTGAATTTTTTTTTTTTTTTTTTTTTTTTTTTTTTTTATCATTTTACAGATTTTTTTAAATTTTGTATTAAAAAAAATTTCAATAATCTTTTTTACAGATTTTTTTTATTTTAAACTGAATTTTTCCATTATTGTTTATAAACATCAGTTTTATTTTGTACTAGAATTTCTCAATCATTTTATATTGATTATTTTATTTTGTATTGGAATTTTTCAATCATTTTATAAAGATTTTATTATTCTTTTACAGAAATGTTTTAGTAATTTTACAGATTTTTTGATCTTTTGTGCAAAAATGTTTCAAGAATTTTTTTGTACAGATTACTTTTTATTTTATCTCATCCCAGCGCAGAATTGTGACTTTTCAATGATGTAAAGGTTCAATAAATGCAACCTAGCTGTTCATTTCATTTCATTTTCTTCATTTCATTTATTTATTTATTTTGAACATGCAAAGAAAAATAAAATAAAACAAGGCAAATTAAGACATAAACAAAATAACATTTAAATGGACAGAATCTACTGTATCTTCAAGCACATACAAGTCTGAATACTGCATGGTCGAAAAGCAGTAGGAAGAAGTATGAACTTATTGAATCCTACCCCTGTTCAGATACGTATCGGATTTTGGACCACATATGAAAGTGGCCTGGGTCGGATGTGAAAAAATCAGATTTGTGCTGTTCAAACTCTCTTTAACAGATTGGATACAGGTCATATATGGGCAAGAAAATCGAATTTGGGCCACATTTATCCGCAGTCTGAACGTAGCCTTAGTTAAAACTTAAATATACATTCAGTCTTCAGTTATTCAGGCTTTAAACACACCGAGGTTTTTGTCTTCACTGTAGTTTGAACCATATCTGATGTAGTTGTTGTCATACCCGAACTTTGCTATGAATATATATGAATTTCAACTTTTGGGTCTTCTTTTATGCTGTGAAATGTCTGGTGTTAATTAGCATTACAGCACATTACCGCCACCTACTGTTGGGGAGTGTGAATGGACAGCGTCAGCACAGGATTGGTTTCTTAACATTATTTTTTGCTCAAAGGCAAACACTGAAAACGGGTTTGCGACCCACTTTTGGGTCATGACCCACCAGTTAAGAATCACTGCTGTAGAGTAAGGCCCAATCCCGAAACATTCTCCTATGAATGGGACAACCCTTTGAGACCTGTTACGTCATCAGCAGTCATCAATGCCGCTATAAACAAACTATAAACAACTTTGTTTCATGCCGTCAGCAGCTTTAACCATCTCTGTTGCATGGGCATCAACCACAAACTGCAGAAACACATAAAACATTGAAACGGCATTAAACGGTCGATCAAATGATTAAGTTGTTTACAAAGAAAATACGTACATTTGTGTGTTTCTTTCATCAAACTGATGCACTTTTTTGCTGTGACTCAGATTCAGAAAACTATTTATCCCATATGGACAATTCATTTGCAGCTTACCACAGACATCAGCCCACATCCAAAGTGCAATGTGACAAACAAACAAACAAACAGACAAACATACATAAATAAATAAAAAAATGAATAAATAAGTCCACAAATACAAGATCATTGAAAGCAACTACGAATAATGCATTTAAATAATCAACAATAAATAATCAATAAATACCAATGCAGACTGAAAGACCCTATTGGTTCTGCTAACATAAAAAAACAAAAGAAAAAATCTCAGATAAAATGACTAAAATGGCTGCGGTCAGAGTTTAAAAGTGTGATAGCTGAAGGAATAAAAGATTTTCAATACCTCCATTGTTTACCTCCATTTTGCCAATGATTCGAACAGAATTATGGGAAATTTGTCATACCTCTCCATTTGTAGTCGGCTAAAATTTTTATAGGGTCTTATTTATGTCTTTGTGCATAAGAAATCAATATAAGTGAATCCCCAAAGGAACTTTGTGTTGGTAAATGCAACTTATGCAAATTTACAGGATTTCAGTTCTGTTGTAACATGTTGACGGTCATATGAACTATGTTTTCAGGTCAAAAATGTCCAATTTCATCACAATTAATGCTATATTTTCATGTCACAAATGGCCAAGTTATATTTGAACTGAATTTACCTGAAAAACAAATATTCTATTCTTTTAGATTCCCCAATTTTTCTTACAAGGTTATATCCTACATATCACATGTTTTATTTTTACAGGTTGCAATATGGAGTATGGTGCTGATCCATCCTGCTTATGTTACACCAATACTTACATTAAGAATGTCACACGTCACTTTTTAAATCAACAGTTTTCTAATAATAAGTATTTTTATAAAGAAAAAACAATTCTATATTGTTATTTACTCTTTAGTATGATGATAAACTATACAATAAATAATTCTGATCCTAGTTTTTGCACAGGGATCATTGTGTAAACGGTGACATGGCTGCCGAGCATCAGTATGATGGGATCTGTAACAACCATGTCACATCCGTCCACTGACACATTTTGTGTTTTTGTGTCAGCTGTTATTGTTTTAGATCCACAATACTAACATTTATGAATAAGAGGAGAATTAGCAATAGTAAGTATATAAGTTTATTACTAATAAAGTACTGGTACTGACCAGAGCATCATGGGTAATGTCACGTCCGTCCACCAGCAAAAGTTTTCACATACAGGGTGGGGAAGCAAAATTTACAATATTTTGAGACAGGGATTGAAAGACAGGATATGACCAGTTAGTTTGTTGAAAGTCATGAGAATTTATTTGCCACAAGAAAATTGACATAATAGAAAATGTTTTTATTCTATGTGTCCTCCTTCTTTCTCAATAACTGCCTTCACACGCTTCCTGAAACTTGCGCAAGTGTTCCTCAAATATTCAGGTGACAGCTTCTCCCATTCTTCTTTAATAGTATCTTCCAGACTTTCTCCTAATAGTTTTGCTCATAGTCATTCTCTTCTTTCCATTATAAACAGTCTTTATGGACACTCCAACTATTTTTGAAATCTCCTTTGGTGTGACGAGTGCATTCAGCAAATCACACACTCTTTGACGTTTGCTTTCCTGATTACTCATATGGGCAAAAGTTTGTGAAAAGGTATGGATAATAGTGTTAGGTATGATTATGACATCAATATATGTTTGGTTTCAAAACAATTGACGTAGTGCCTGCTGAGAAAAAACAACTAAATGTTCATTGTAAATTTTGCTTCCCCACCCTGTACACGTGCTATTCAAAATCCAATATTTCTGAAAATAGAGCTTCCACTGTCAAATAATATCAGTCATCTGTGCACAAATGGATTAGCATTATTTCAACACAGTTCTATGCATTTCTTACAACTTTTTCTTTTTGACAAAACTGGCCACTCATTTGACCCCCTAAGTAAATTTTAGCCATAGCGTGATCCTGAAAAATCTCCATTTCAAGACCCAAAAAGCCCTTCCCCTCAACTCATTGAGAATTGGGACATCCCTACCCCTTCACATGGAGGGGTAGGGCCAAGGGATGAATTGGGATTGGGCCTAAAACTTCCTGGATTGTCTCTGGAAGTTTTCAGCTGACACACAAAGTTCTCCTTGGTGTTGTTTCAGCAGAAACAGCTTGAATTTGTGCGCGTCCAAGGGCCCCGCTTCGTGGTCACCAAGGAGCCGGGGGGATGATAAAGCGGCGGAGAGGATGTTCAACGCCCAACAGTGGCGCTTCGAGGCCTTGAGCCAAGTTAGAATAAGATTTACCTGGCCGCCACTTCTCCAAAGCTCTCAAAGTGCTGTCTAGTCTGAGTCCAGGAGCGAGGCAGGAACGGCGAGGAGAGTTTCTATGGGGAAAAGGAAAGAGAAGGTTTTTTTTTTTTTTCCCCTTTGAGAGCATCCTGTTATTATTCTGCCTTAGGCTCAGAGCAGAAAGAAATGAGCGATCTGTGTTTATGGGACCTAACACAAAACATCATGTACACGCGCTGATGTCGGCGTACACACATATACACACACACGCTCACAGACTGGCAGCGGCATATCAATGAGATGAAGGAGGTAAAGGAGGAAAATAAACACGTCAGGCAGAATGTGAGGAGGACCAATCGAATGCAACTTGTTTCTCAAGGGCAGAAATTGAAGCTGACGCCTCGGATAGTTGCAGCGGAAGTTCAGATTGGATTTCAGCGTGCGTAAAAGACAGCGCTGTGGTCATATAATGCACAAAACTGATTATACAAACTGCATGAAGCAATTTAGAGCCTGAACACAATAGAGTTATATGCAGCTCCCAAAATGTCATTAGGTTTGATTTAGTTTTTAAGTTTTGTTTTTGACTTTAGTTTAGTTTTATGAATGCAGTTGTAACTACTATAACCGATTTTAAGTTTTTTATTACATTTTAGCATTCTTCGTTGAGGTGTTATAATGAAATATAGGATAAAAGAATCCATGCAATCAAACTTGAGCCATGTTTTGTTTTTGATTTCAGTTTAGTTTTATAAATGCAGTTGCAACTACTGTAAGCGGTTTTAACTATTATTACATTTTTTTTTTTTTCACAATATTTTTATTAACTTTTTAACAGCATAAAATCAGCCATTTACATTCAATGTATGCTGTCAGTTTGCTTCATTAAACTCAAAAACAAGAAATACAAAAATAAATACATAAAGACGGCTGCAATCTAAGTCCAAATATTGTCCAATAATCCTGTTGATTATCTTCCTAATCCCCAATCAGGTGAACCATCCATTAGATGTCAGAAAACACTGAAAAGTTATCAGTGTATACCAAGGTCCAAAATGGCGCCCTCAGTTGTCTCCCCCTGTTCACGACCAAGATCCAGCACTGATCTTTTTGAAGGACAGTATTCAAACTGATCAATTGATCACAAAAAAAAAAAAAAAAAACCCCAGTAACTATCAGTTTGACAGTTAACAGCCTATCCAAAAACTGTTTTAGCTCTAAAAAACAACAAAAACAAACCAAAACCAACAAATGAACACAGACTCAACAACAATTTGCTTCTCTTCTATTAATGAATGGTAATCTATACTAAGTGGATTTTAAATTGTACAGTCTACTCTCGTTAAACCGCCCGCCGTTATACCGCCATTTTCGCTCACCGCCGACCAAAACCATTGCACAAAAATCCCCAATGCATTATTCCATTAGCTACCGCCATTTCCGCCTATCGCCATCCGCCAGCCCAGTTCCATGCACAAACAACACTTATACCATTGATTTCCCGACCGTTATACCGCCAGCGTGATTGCCATCGAGTACACATACATTTTAACAATGCACTGAAACAAACGCGCCAGACGCTGATCGCGACAAGCTACAAGTAGGTCTACGGAACGGCCACCGTTCATTTATCGCAGAACACTCAGTAGGTCAGGATGTCGGGAAGAGGACGTGGGATTAAGCCAAAGCCTCAAGATGATAAGGTGTCATTTCCCGACACGGTATAATAATGCTTAAAATGTTTTTCCCACTTTAAATGATCCCTTACAACATAACAGAATCAAGATTTATTTAGAAACGCAATTAGAACGGGTTAACGGAGGCAGCATAGACATCATATAGTAAAGACATGCACATTATGGACGCAACCCGTTGTAACGCCATTTTCGCTATACCGCCAATTTGGCCGTGAACGGAAGTTGGCGGTATAACGAGAGTAGACTGTAGTAGATACAAAATGTAGTGCATACTTCAGAAAAAAGTAAAACTTGTAAAAATGTAGGAACTGTACTGCCTACAGCAATCAGTCAACTTGAACATCTGTTAAATCAAGATTCTTGGCATAATTAATAAAAGGTCTCCATATATTTTCAAATATGTGCTGTTTAGCCTTCAATATGTAAGCGATCCTTTCTAATGGAAGGTCTGATAGCATTTGTCTCATCCAATGAGCTGTATTTGGTCTGTGAACATTTTCCATAACTGTGCAATACATTTTTTGGCATACAGTAAGCTGAGGTCTATAAAGGTTCGTTCATTTTTACTATAATTCTGTGTATCTGAATATAAGCCCAGCAGAAAAAGCTTAGGGTCCCTGTTATTACATTTTAGCTAAATTTGATCTGCAGTGGGCCGAACTAGTAAAATAATAACATAATGTATAAATAATGTCAACTCCAAAACTTTTCTCTGTTTTAGAGTGAAAAAAGTAAAATTATATTACGACAATGTTTACATCTCCAAACTATCCTTTCAAACATTGTGAATAACATGAACGAACTGAAAAAATACGTGTAATTTTAACAATATCATGCTTCAGTTGATCATTTACACATGTACATTATATGTAACTTACAGATCAGAGTCGGTCTACAAACACACAAAACATTTATTAACAGGTGGAATATTGTTAAAATTGCACTTAAGACATTTCAGGTTGTTGAAATTTTTTGCAAAATTATACTTTATTTTAGTGTAAATACATGCAAATATTTACCTTTTCAAAGAGAAAAATTTGGAGTTATGAGTACTTATAGGTTATTGTGATAGTATTTTACTGATCTGACCCATTTGAGATTGACTTGGTCTGAATGTGGAACCTGAACTAAAAAGGATTGGTAATATCTTAGTGTAATTTTTGCATTTCACATTCATCCCAAGGGCCAGACTGGACCCTTTGGTGGCCAAGTTATATTTTAACTGACTTTACCTGAAAAACAAATATTCTATTCTTTTAGATTCCCCAGTTTTTCTTACAAGATTCTATACTACATATCACATGTTTTATTTTGGTTGCAATATGGAGTATGGTGCTGATCCATCCTGCTTATGTTACACAAATACATACATTAAGAATGTCACACGTCACTTTTTAAATCAACAGTTTTCTAATAATAAGCATTTTTATAAAGAAATAACAATTCTATATTGTTATTTCCTCTTTAGTATGATGATAAACTATACAATAAATAATTCTGATCCTAGTTTTTGCACAAGGATCATTTGTGGAAATGGTGACATGGCTGCCGAGCATCAGTATGATGGGATCTGTAACAACCATGTCACATCCGTCCACTGACACATTTTGTGTTTTGTGTCAGCTGTTATTGTTTTAGATCCACAATACTAACATTTAGCAATAGTAAGTATATAAGTTTATTACTAATAAAGTACTGGTACTGACCAGATCATCATGGGTAATGTCACGTCCGTCCACCAGCAAAAGTTTTCACATACACGTGAAATAAGAGTGAAAAAAATAAAATTATATTACGACAATGTTTACATCTCCAAACTATCCTTTCAAACATTGTGAATAACATGAACAAACTGAAAAAATACGTGTAATTTTAACAATATAATGCTTCAGTTGATCATTTACACATGTACATTATATGTAACTTACAGATCAGAGTCGGTCTACAAACACACAAAACATTTATTAACAGGTGGAATATTGTTAAAATTGCACTTAAGACATTTCAGGATGTTGAAATTTTTTGCGAAATTATACTTTATTTTAGTGTAAATACATGCAAATATTTACCTTTTCAAAGAGAAAAATTTGGAGTTATGAGTACTTATAGGTTATTGTGATAGTATTTTACTGATCTGACCCATTTGAGATTGACTTGGTCTGAATGTGGAACCTGAACTAAAAAGGATTGGTAATATCTTAGTGTAATTTTTGCATTTCACATTCATCCCAAGGGCCAGACTGGACCCTTTGGTGGCCAAGTTATATTTTAACTGACTTTACCTGAAAAACAAATATTCTATTCTTTTAGATTCCCCAGTTTTTCTTACAAGATTCTATACTACATATCACATGTTTTATTTTGGTTGCAATATGGAGTATGGTGCTGATCCATCCTGCTTATGTTACACAAATACATACATTAAGAATGTCACACGTCACTTTTTAAATCAACAGTTTTCTAATAATAAGCATTTTTATAAAGAAATAACAATTCTATATTGTTATTTCCTCTTTAGTATGATGATAAACTATACAATAAATAATTCTGATCCTAGTTTTTGCACAAGGATCATTTGTGGAAATGGTGACATGGCTGCCGAGCATCAGTATGATGGGATCTGTAACAACCATGTCACATCCGTCCACTGACACATTTTGTGTTTTTGTGTCAGCTGTTATTGTTTTAGATCCACAATACTAACATTTAGCAATAGTAAGTATATAAGTTTATTACTAATAAAGTACTGGTACTGACCAGATCATCATGGGTAATGTCACGTCCGTCCACCAGCAAAAGTTTTCACATACACGTGAAATAAGAGTGAAAAAAATAAAATTATATTACGACAATGTTTACATCTCCAAACTATCCTTTCAAACATTGTGAATAACATGAACAAACTGAAAAAATACGTGTAATTTTAACAATATCATGCTTCAGTTGATCATTTACACATGTACATTATATGTAACTTACAGATCAGAGTCGGTCTACAAACACACAAAACATTTATTAACAGGTGGAATATTGTTAAAATTGCACTTAAGACATTTCAGGATGTTGAAATTTTTTGCGAAATTATACTTTATTTTAGTGTAAATACATGCAAATATTTACCTTTTCAAAGAGAAAAATTTGGAGTTATGAGTATTTATAGGTTATTGTGATAGTATTTTACTGATCTGACCCATTTGAGATTGACTTGATCTGAATGTGGAACCTGAACTAAAAGGATTGGTAATATCTTAGTGTAATTTTTGCATTTCACATTCATCCCAAGGGCCGGACTGGACCCTTTGGCGGCCTGGATTTGGCCCCCGGGCCGCATGTTTGACACCTGTGAAATACAGGATAAAAGAAATCATGATACCAACCTTGAGCCATGTTATTCCTACAGCGAACCATTAGCATTGGAGAGAATAATAAAACACGGCTTTTTTTGCTCGCTGTTGTATTTTATTAGTTTTCCGGTGTTTATAGTAATTTGTACTTATTTTTTAGTGTTTGTTTGGCTTTTTCTGGTATTTTGTTGTTTATAGAAGCCAAAACAAATTACCTCTAATATTATTTATAAAACCATTGTTTGTCCTGTGCACCATGAGAAAAATAAAATGAGGCTAGTTTTGCTTTTATGAAACTGGGTACATTTTAGTACCTGGCACTTTTCCAGCTTTTTAGACCCAATAATAAAAGAGAAATTTAGACATATTTCCCCCCAGGATGTACCTAATGATGACCACAGATAAATGCCAAAAAAAAAAAAAATTCTTTTTGTTTTTGTGTATTGTTCATTTCGGGGGAGGTATTCATAGAAGCCTTCTTTTTGGCTTCTAACCTCTCCTGCACAATTTTGTTACTTGTTTGAATGTTGTTGTTTTTTCTATTGCTGTTTTATTTTGCGTAAATAAATTAAATAAACAAATAAAAGTATACTCTTGCTCTGAGCCATCCCAAAATTAATGAATTTTTTATCAAATATTGGGGTCAAAAACAGGACCAAAATTGGGACTTGAAAAACTACTTAAGTGTTAGTGTATTTTATCTGAAAAACATGGCTTGAAATGGTCTTATATACTGCTATATATAAAGACACTGTATTAAATTTGAAGATCCTAGTAGTTTTTCTAATCCAGATATGTGGGTTTTTCATGAATCTCTGTCTCATTCCAGGTTTTGTGTGTAACTCATCGTGTCCACTTGTGTTACATGCAGAACCTGCCCATTTAAACACAAATAAATCGCGAACAATTTTGCAACAGCGGTCATTTTTGTGAAATACTCTGCCTTGCATAATAAGTTCAATTCTCAAAATGTACCTGTGAGAGGATTAAAAGTTATAAAAAAAAAAATAGTAGTGTGTAATTTTCGTGTCCTTTTGAGTGTGTTACATATGGAGTTTTGTATTAAATATAATGTAAAATACTATAAAAATGTGTTTTATCTGAAAAATAGTTTCTCTTTTATCTAAGTAAATATTTATTTTTTAAAAAAGATCCAAAGTGCTTCCAAACTTCCTTCAAAACATTAGTCTACATCTGGTTTGAATGTTAAGCCCCCATGTCCTGTTTTTAGGGACCAGTTTCATAGAAGCACCCAGTTGTATTTTTTGCAGCTAGTTTTCCAGTGTTTATAGTAGTTTCTATTTAGTTTTAGTGTTGATTTGAGTTTTTTGGTATATCTTTGCTTAAAAAAAAAACACACCTCATATTATTTCCAAACCCATTGTTGGTCCAGTGCACCATGAAGCGATAACATTAACCCTTTCATGCACGAATTATGAGAACCTTAATCAAAATTTTTTCCAGAGTGTTTTTATTCCTCTTTATGCATGAAAAAAAACAATGTGATAGAAGATTTTCTTCTGAAAAATAATAAATAAAATAAAAATAATTTTTAAAAAAATTAAAAATACATTTAAAAAAGTAATAATGACAAAAAAAATTCTTATGAATCTATTTTTCATGAAGTTGCAAAAATATCCACTCAGCTGGAAACCACACGTTTAATTTTTGACACACAGAAACATGTATTTACTGATAAATTGTGTGAAAACTGTGGGGAGGGCTTGTGATTCTGGGGGTTTATCCTCAGGAGAGATCTACATAATGTTACCAATTCATGCCAGAAAAGACATGTAGTGTCTTAAAACTTTAATAAAGATATGTGTAAAGAAAAAACAAAAAAACAGCGAAAAGAACAACAAAATCCATGAATATACAAGAGAACAGCTGGAGAATAGCTGTCCACTGTCGTGACCACTATGCACGAAAAGGTTAAACTGATTTTACTTGCAATTTTGTTTTATTTTGTTGTTGCATTGTTGATATAAAAACTGTTGATGGTTTTCAGTGGCTAGTTTCTGTTTCCTGTGTGTTAAGTTGAAGTGTAGCCGCTGCACTGCAAAAATTCAATTAAGCAAAAAAGAAAAAAAAAAACTTGAATTAAGCAAAAAAAATCTGCCAATGGAACAACTGAAAATGATGTTGGTAAGATTTCTTGAAATAAGATTTTCAAGATCTATTGAATAAAAATAAGTTCTTATATCTCACTGAAAAGTTATTCTTAAGGTGATTATGTCTTATTTGAAGTGTGATGAGATATTTTGACTAGAAATGAGAAAAATACACTTGGTAAGATTTAGATTTTTGCAGTGTGATGACATCTTCTGGTGCACTGCAAAAATCTAAATCTTACCAAGTGTATTTTTCTCATCTATCTATCTATCTATCTATCTATCTATCTATCTATCTATCTATCTATCTATCTATCTATCTATCTATCTATCTATCTATCTATCTATCTATCTATCTATCTATCTATCCATCCATCCATCCATCCATCCATCCATCCATCCATCCATCCATCCATCCATCCATCCATCCATCCATCCATCCATCCATCCATCCATCCATCCATCCATCCATTTATTTTTACTGATTTATTTTGAATGTGTTAATGATACAAGCTTCCTGAATGCTACTAATTGACTTCTTTGCACAACATAATATAGAGATGAAAATTCAAGGAAGCATAAAATAATACACACAAAAAAAGAAAAAAAAGTCATATTTGAAAAGGAGTGAGAAGAAGCATAGCTTATTGGCTCTCACCCCTTTGTCTAAACTAACTATATATATATATATATATATATATATATATATATATATATATATATATGTGTGTGTGTGTGTGTGTGTGTGTGTGTGTGTATATATACATACAGGGTGGGGAAGCAAAATTTACAATATTTTGAGGCAGGGATTGAAAGACAGTGTATGACCAATTAGTTTATTGAAAGTCATGAGAATTTATTTGCCACAAGAAAATGTACATAATAGAAAATGTTTTTATTCTATGTGTCCTCCTTCTTTCTCAATAACTGCCTTCACACGCTTCCTGAAACTTGCGCAAGTGTTCCTCAAATATTGGGGTGACAACTTCTCCCATTCTTCTTTAATAGTATCTTCCAGACTTTCTCGTAATAGTTTTGCTCATAGTCATTCTCTTCTTTCCATTATAAACAGTCTTTATGGACACTCCAACTATTTTTGAAATCTCCTTTGGTGTGACGAGTGCATTCAGCAAATCACACACTCTTTGACGTTTGCTTTCCTGATTACTCATATGGGCAAAAGTTTCTGAAAAGGTATGGATAATAGTGTTAGGTATGATTATGACATCAATATATGTTTGGTTTCTAAACAATTGATGTAGTGCCTGCTGAGAAAAAACAACTAAATGTTCATTGTAAATTTTGCTTCCCCACCCTGTATACACATGCACTATTCTATTATCTATTGTCTAAAAATCCGTTCTTATATCTCAGTGAAAAGTTACTCTTTAGGTGATTATGTCTTATTTGAAGTGCAATGAGATATTTTGACTAGAAATGACAAAAATACACTAGTAAGATGTAGATTTTGGCAGTGCGATGACATCTTGTGGTGCATTTGGTTCAGAGTAGAAGTCTGCTTCCGAACTCCTCCTGCCTCCAGAGGTGACTTACTCGTTCATTAAACATGTCTGACTCCTCTTAGCGTCGAGGGGAAAGGCCGAAGGTAGGGGCGGAGGTTCGCCACGCCAGAGGAGCCACCGCTGTTATTAAGGCGTCAGACGTTAACTCCTCCCGTTGCCCCCGTGTCCAACGAGGGATGTCGGTCCGTCGCGGCAGAAAACAGTGCGGCTGGCGGCCAGGCGTCGGTGCATTATTCATACTGCTTGTAAATTGGCCAGCTGCAGTCTGCTCCAGAGAAATCACTGGGAGTTTGAAACCCACTTCCTCTTCCCACACAGCGGGGCTGCTGCTCAGGAGCTGCAGGTTTCCAATGGCATCGTTCAGCACAAAGCACTGTTTCATTTTGTTCCCCCATCATCTGTAATTCTACTGTGGTGCTGCTTCAGTGCCTCTGTTTTCCTCGTGTGCTATATTCCCTATCAGATGAAATTATACAGTCTGCACCGTATGCATCTGTTCACTCATGTATTTCCAATACGTGTGCACCATGTTTTTTTTTTTTTTTCTGATTATTCTTTCTTTCGTTGGGACTCTGGAGGTGCCAGGGGGCGTAATGCAATTGTGAATTATTGGGACTTAGGTAACTCTTTTATATCTCTGCCAAGCCCAAACATATTTCGGAGGAGAACCCAATAAAGCTGCAGTGATTTATGAACTCCGCTTTTTCACTGGTTCACCATCAATTCAGTTTTGTTTTTTTTTTTTTCCTCCAAAGCAATCTTCAGAATGGCACATCTGTAAAGTGATAAGGAGAATGTTGATGATGATTTTTGCATGAGGCCCGGCAACCAGAAGGAAAAAAAAAAAAACAGAACTAAACAAATTGATGCCATTATACTGAATGGAATTTTCTGCTGTGAAGAGAAAACGCCATCCAAACAATAGCTTCTTGTATTTTTTTAACAAAAACCTTTCCTCTTCTCTCTTCCTCTCGTATCTTTAGATAACAAATACGCTCCTGCGGTGAGTCTAAATGGTTTTATATTCATCCTGGGAGGAGCCTACGCACGAGCCACCACTATCTATGACCCAGACAAAGGCAACATCAAGGCTGGTCCCAACATGAATCACTCTCGGCAGTTCTGCAGGTAAGAGATTATTAATACAGCCACACCGCATGGAAGTAAATTCCCCAGTTTTGGTGAATATGAAAGATTTCTTAAAAGCTTCACAGTTTGTATTGCAGGTCTGTTTTATGCGCTGCTAACTCCACAAACCAGAAAATATACGTCAAACTCAAACTTATTAGTAATCTGTCAGTCTTTTGGTCGTAACATGGGGAGAAGCGTATTGAGGTCAGGTAATTAAAGCTCAAACAAAGACGGCAGTTGCGAGATGACACTGTTTGCATCTCGAGAGTTGCGAGATTTTGCTCTTACAGTCGAGAAATCGATTTTAAAATTTGCTTGATCCGTCACACCGAGAGAAACCAGACAACGCATCCTTTGGAAAAAAAAAAAAAAAACTCAGCTCGATTTAATCAACGTTTTTTTTTCTTTCGGAGCATCTAATTGCTTTATTTTACCCTGAGTTATTACAGTGACATGAGTCATTAGTGTTGTTTTTTTGTTTATTCGCACATTATTCGGCAAGTGTAGTGTTATTAAAAACACACTCACACACACATACACACACAGGGACCCGGGGGCCATAGGCTTTTATACCACATGTGGACACATAATGGCTGATAAAGAGAGATAACGGAAAATTAACAACAGTGGGATCACATCCTAATATCCCAGTCAGCTCCAACCATTGAGGTGTGCAGTCTACTGGATAATAAACCTACTTTTTTCTTTTTCTAAGGCCCCCGTTTTGCAGAAGCAGAGGAGAGAAAAAAAAAAAAAACATGCACAAAATACATTTGGGAAGCAATTACAGACAGCGATCTTATGTGCGGAATGTATAACATAAATCATGTTGTCAGAGTTATTGATAAGCTGTAGCAGCACACGCCAGGCAGCTGTTCTGCTACATTTAACTAAGTCTGACACAAGAGAGGAAGAAATGCAAGCGAAAGGAGAGGGAGGAGGATGAAGACCAGGAGGAGGGGAAGAACAAACACACATACACACAAACCCTGGTGCTATCTCCTGCACATGCTCCTGCACACCAGATGAAGTCTAGCAGGTCATCATGCAGGAGAGCAGATATCCTCTGGTCTCTGCGTCCGGTCCTCCGCAGGCCTGAACCTCCTCTGTTTATCAGGAAGAGCAGCTCCAGGCTTTACCCCGCGCTCTCTCTCCATTTTGGATCAGCTGGTGCTTTCTCTCTGAGTAGATTTAGGCTTTATGTAATAATCTTTTCCAGTCCCGACAGTGTTGTGAATTTGTGCAATAGGACTGCATGTTGTTCACCCTGCGTATATATATGTATGTGTGTGTGTGTGTGTGTGTTTGTGTGTGTGTACCTTATGTAAATGCAGATCGTTCCAAACCCCAATAGGAGTACAAAGCTCTAATCAGCTTACAGCCCAAGTTTTAATCCTCTCCGCACACAAACTCCTGTTTCTGTTTCTCATATCAAATGAGCACATTTGTACAGATATTTGCTTTTTCATTAGTTTTTTTTTTTTTCCTTTTGCCCTCAAGAGGAAATGTAAAAAAAAAAAAAAAAAAAAAAAGTGATTTATTTATTTATTTTTCATACCTTACAAGTATCTGCGTTGGCCTTAGCATGTGTGACTGATGCCTCATAATCTCCGGCGTGCCCCCCCCACCCCACCCCACACACACCCCCCCGCCCCCAGCTCAGCAATCGGAGTGTTTGTGGAGATGTTGTCTTCTGTCTGGCTTTGTTGTCTGATCACGATTAACAATAAGAGCAACATTCCTGCCGCCATGAGTCGGTTCTATCTCATATCAAAGCCGTACCAGCTGACATTTGCTTTCACCGACTTATCTTCCTGACACTGATTACCTTGAAGCATCTTCAACACACCTGTGATGGCTTCACACGCCTCAAAAAAAAAAAAAGTCTTTTAAAAATTTTACCGTTTGGTTTTTTTTACTCGTCTTTCAACCACGTCCATAAAACTCTTTATAAATAAGCACATCAGTGAAACTCAGCTAGAAAACAGCCTACTTCCCTTAAGTGACTGCTGCTGCTTTAACTATACAGCATATGCTCCCTCCCATAGGATTACTCAACTCATAAAAGCATAAACAGCTTGAAGTACAGCAAAATATATATATATATATGTATTACAGGATGGATTTTCCCACTATTATAAGAAGCCGCAGCTCCAAATCGAAGCTGATATGGAGACTGTATTTTTCAACATTTTTTTTTCTTCCTCTGGACAAAAGCAAGAAGGGTAACCTATTCACAAAATCATAAAAAAATAAGGTTTTTTAAATACCCTAATAATGGTTTAAAATTACACAGGCATGCACAGCTTCTAGTCAAATAACAACAAAAGAAGCCATCACAGCACAGTGCCAAGTCTTTCAAATACCAGAGGAAAACTCAGATTATTTCTGCGGTTTCTGGTGTCTATCCTCTATTTCTTTTGCGGTTTAGCGTCGCTTTGAGAAGAAAAGTTAAAAAAAAAAAAGTGATACCTCTAACAGCAGGCTATGTATTGTAATGCTGTGTGCGCTTAATGACAGCTCTGTTAAATGTGCAAAAAGTGTCTAAAGCAAGGGTGTCAAACTCATTTTAGTTCAGGGGCCATTTTCAGCTAAATTTGATCTGCAATGGGCTGGACCAGAAAAATAATAACATAATAACCTATAAATAATGACAACTCCAAGTTTTTGTCTTTGTTTTAGTGTAAAAAAAAGCACATTAAATTATGAAAATACTTACTTTTATAAACTATCCAAAAAAAAAACCCTGAAAAAACTTAAATTTAAATTAAAAAACATAAGAAAATTTAGTGCAGTTTTAACAATATTATTCCTCCACTTATCATTTCCACATGTGCATTATGGATCAGATCTACAAAGACACTAAACACTGAGGAACAGGCAGAAAAAGAGTTCAAATTCTGCTGAATTTTCTTTAGACATTTCAGGTTGTTCATATTTGTTCAGGTTATTCACATTTAATTGTTACAGGATAGTTTGGAAATGTAAATATTTTCATAATTTAATGTTATTTTTTGCACTAAAACAAAGACAAAAATTTAAGTTGTTAATTCTAGAATTTTTTTGGCTTAATTCAAGATTTTTTTACTTAATTGAAGATTTTTTTTTTTTTTTTTTTTTGCTTGATTCAAGATTTGTTTTTTTTATTTAATTGAAGATTTTTTTGGCTTAATTCAAGATTTTTTTTCTTAATTGAAGATTTTTTTTTTTTTGCTTGATTCAAGTTTTTTTTTTTACTTAATTGAAGATGTTGTTGGCTTAATTCAAGATTTTTTTTTACTTAATTGAAGATTTTTTTTTTTTTTTGCTTGATTCAAGATTTTTTTTTTTTTGTTTTTTACTTGAAGATTTTTTTGGCTTAATTCAAGATTTTTTTAAACTTAACTGAAGATTTTTTTGGCTTAATTCAAGATTATTTTTTAATTAATTGAAGATTTTTTTTGGCTTAATTCAAGATTTTTTTTAAGTTAATTAAAGATTTTTTTTTGGCTTAATTCAAGATTTTTTTTACTTAATTGAAGATTTTTTTTTTTTTTTGGCTTAATTCAAGATTTTTTCCTTAATTCAAGCTAAATTTTTTTTTGCTTAATTCAATTCAAGACTGTGAAATTTTTGCACTTGGCAAAAACATCCCAGGGGCCAAACTGGACCCTTTGGCCCCCGGGCCGCATGTTTAACACCCCTGGTCTAGAGTCATTTCATTTCAAATACAGTAAATAAACCAGTGTGAGTCCAGCACTAGGAACCTACTGCAGTCCTGATGCGCTGATATGCAGGGTTCAAACACATTTTCAAGGTCAAATTCAAGCACTTTTAAGGGTCATTTTTAGCTTACCGGCCGACAGGCTATTGTCGTCATGCGTCGTCTGTCGTCCGTTACAAAACTTTCAATCGTCTTCTTCTCCGAAACTACAACTCCATTGACTTCAAACTTGGTATACAGCTTCTTTATGATGATGTCAACAAAAGTTAGTGAAATTATTTGGATCCGGATCTGATTCTGGATTTGGTGCCACTTTGAAAAATGTCCCCATTATAAGAAATAGGAAGTGGATCCATGCAATAACTCAGTAAATATAAATGATATCCAGTGTAAATTTCTCCAGTCCAGCCCTGATGGGGAGATGACCAAAACATAATGTCCACATGCTGATCAGGATCTTCTTCTGGATCTGGGAATTTACGGAAAATTTAACATGGGCTGTTATGGGGAAAAAATTTCAGTCGTCTTCTTCTCCGAAACTCCAGTTCTGATTTTCACAATATTATGCCTCAACTTATCATTTATACATGTGAATTACAGATCAGATCTACTGTGACAAAACATTTACTAACAGGTAGAATATTGTTAATGGGTCGTTTGATATTTTCATTATTGAATGTTAGTTTTTTGCACTAAAAGAGTTGTCATTATTTTATAGGCAAAATTTAATATTTTCACTTTGAACCAAGACGAAAATGCATTATGCTATTATTTTACTTGAGCTCATATTGGTTTGTCTGTGGAGCCTGAATTTAACCCTTTCATGCATAGTGGTCACTCCAGTGGACAGCTATTCTCCAGCTGTTCTCTTGTATATTCATGGGTTTTGTTGTTATAGTTTCATATCAGCCAACACAGTGGACACTTATGCATCAATCCCATAATACACTGCAGTTCATACCATTACTGTACCTTTGCTGTTCTTGATAAACCTAATCTGCAGTGACATGTTTCAGTGTAAATCAATTGCTAACACTGGGTTACAAAAAATGTTTTTTGCAAGTTGTCTAGGTTTTTTCAACTGAATTAGGACCATATTGCACCGCTAAATCCAAAAATGACATCTGTTTTTCTCAATCAGGTCAGGTTTTTTTGCTAATTTGATTTTGAAAAATTTGATCTTCTCACAAAATTGATGAAATTTTTGTGACTTTATCAGTTGATTTTTTTATATAGTTCTCACCCAAAATAGGTTTTAACAGAAAAAAAATCATTTCACCATTGTACCTGTTAGGTACAATGGTGTATTCACCGCAGATGTAGCAGAATATGTCAGGCTTATTTTTGCGAGATCTTCTAGTCGAAGCCATTTCATTCACCTGTAATATTAAAAAAATCATTAATCATAAATTGGCAAAAGTCAAATCTTCGGAACTCGTTTATTGCAAGAAATATGAAAGAATTTTGTATCATATGATGTGAAAATGCCCATAAATGTAAGCAAAAATGTTAAAAAGCCAATATGTTGCATAGTTCAGAAAGTTGACCTGATTGAGCAAAATTAATGTGATTTTTGGATTCAGCACACCAAAATTATCCTAAATCAGCTCAAAAAACTTAAACAATAAATGTGCTGTTGACCAGTGTAATTATTATTAGACTGTAATTAACAGTTTTCTTAATCAAAAAGGTTTGTTTTTTGCATTTTATCTCCATGAAGTGACTAATTACTAGTGTTTGAGTATGTTAAAATGTGAGAAAACATCAGATTAGCTGCATGAAAAAAGTTTTTATTTCAGAGTTTTCACACAGTATATCACTTTCTGATGATGGGTTTTAAATATATGTTTCTTTGCTTCAAAAATTAACCCTTTCATGCATAGTGGTCATTACATTGGACAGTTATTCTACAGCTGTTCTTTTGTATATTCATGAATTTTGTTGCTTTAGTTTCATATCAGCCAACACATTGGACACTAATACATCATCCCATACACTGGACCTGATAACATTACTGTAACTTTGCTGTTCTGAACCTGATCTAACATGTTTGACTGTAAATGAATTCCTTGTTATTAGACTGTAATTAACAACAAAAATTTGTTGTTGTTTTTTTGCATATTATCTCCATGAAGTGAGTAATGACTACTAGAATATGTTAAAATGTGAGAAAACATCAGATTAGCAGCATTAAAATGTTTTTATTTCCTCGTTTTTGCACAGTATATCAGTAAATGCATGTTTCTTTGCTTCATAAATTAAACACATGGTGTCCAGCTTAGTGGACATTTTTGCAGCTCTATAAAAAAAATTTCAATCACATTGTTTTTTTAATGTCTAAAGAGGAATAAAAATACTCAAGAAAAAAATCTTTATTAATGTTCTCATAATTCATGCATGAAAGGGTTAAACGCATGGTGTCCAGCTGAGTGGACATTTTTGTAACTATGAAAAATAAGGTTATAAAAAATTTTTCAATTGCATTGTTTTTTTTTTCAAGCCTAAAGAGGAATAAAAACACTCAAGAAAAAAAAATCTCAACTAAGGTTCTCATAATTCATGCATGAAAGGGTTAAACCAGTTCAACTTTCTTGACTGTTGATATTTTTAGTGTAATTTTTGCACTTTGCAAGTTCATCCAACAGGCTGGATTGGAACTTTTGGTGGGCTGAATGTTTGACACCCCTGTTTTAACAAATCTGCTCTGTATCCACCCCTACAACTGTACAGAAATATCTGAAGTCAGGCATCTAAACAAAATCAAGATCTATTTTTTGTTTGTTTGTTTTTGCTTGTCACAGATGCCACTACTGAGGGTTGTGAATTTGACTGTAGTTTAGATCGGTGCATCATCATAAACCATAAAGAAAAAACAGTTTTATGCAAATTTGGACACTTTTGGAAAGATTGGAACAAATAAAAAATTCCTGCTAAAATCTTTTGTGTTTAGTTTTTCATCCACAGTCGCATAAATCTTGCTTGGATTTGATGTTAAAATTAACCAAAATTTCAATATACCACATACTATGGTCCTGCTCCAAACTTACCCCCTTCTGGAACTCTTTTTTTTTTTTTTTTTTAATTTCATTTCCAAGGCTTACAGGTGCCGTATTCAGCCATCTCCCCTTACCGCTATTTTTGCCTTCATTTCATGCACACATGACTCAGTTCCTTCAGCTAACCTACAAAAAGTTGTGGCCTTTGCATCTTTTTTACTAGCTAGACGTACCAGTCTCTTCAAATGGAAGGACTCATCACCTCCAACACACGATCAATGGTTAGATGATTAGAGACATCATGCTTAATATAAAGTTAGAAAAAATGAGGTGCACCCTAAATAACTATCAATAAATTTTACAAAATATGGGAGCCTCTTTTACACTGTGTGAATATGTTGCCTGGCTTGGAACTTTAAAAACATTTTAGGTGTTTATATTGTTATTGACCTGATTTATTTATTTACGTATGTATGTATGTATGTATGTGTGTATCAAGGTTATAATAGTTTTGGATTTTTCATTATAGTTTAGTTTTATTTAGTTTTGACTTTTTTTCCTCTAATTCAGTTAGTTTTAATTAGTTTTTAGAGCAGGTTTGTTAGTTTTTATTAGTTTTCGTTTATTTCTAAATGCTTAGTTTAGTTTTAGTTTTTTTAAAAATATATTTTCTCTTCTTCTCCGTCGTATTCAAATAAATCCCAGACAGGACTCTGCTGCTTTCTCCCAACTTCAGTCTCCATGTTTCCAGGTAGAGTGGGGACCAGAAGACGACTGGAAACCACAAGTGATCACAAGTGACTGACCCTTAAATATCATACGGTGCCAGCAGCTAAAACTGCTAGAGCGAAATAAATCGCTTTCGTATCAATCCGACATTGACAAAGACGAAAACAAAGGGAATTTTATCCATAATTTTTTATACGTTTTAGTTAGTTTTGTAAACACACAATACAGTTTCAATTAGTTATCATTTTTTTCTTTTAATTGTAGTTCTTATTTATTTCAGTTAACGAAAATGTTTTTACAATTCTAGTTTTTGTCATTTCGTTAGTTTTCGTTAACGATTATATCCTTGGTATGTATGTATGTATGTATTTATTTATTTTTCTTCCTTTAACGTATGTGGTGGAAAAATTTGCTTTTTATATTTTATACTCTTTATATTTTATACTTTTAATATTTTATACTGTTAGTACATCTTCTTTTAATGCTGAGTCATTATTCATTATGTGTGATGTTTACCACTCTGTAGCACCCCGACCCAGGAACGGAGTTCTTTCTTGCCTTGAGTTAAAACCCAAACACCTAAATGTCTGAATGTGTAGATAGAGGATGGCGCCTGCACTCCAGATAGGATCCAAGCAAGGTTAGGGTGAAGAGGTCATCATGACCTCTTCACGGAGCAGAGAAGGAGTAGTATGGAGTGGTACGATGTACATAAGGGATGACATCATGGTTTGAGGGGGTTGGATTTGGTTCTGTATAATCTTTAGTTTTTCTCCTGTTTAATCAGACTTCACTTACAGAGTTTCTCTGTGATTGACTTCTCAATAAATGCATTTATTTATTTTAACTCTAACTTTCTCTCCTCCTCTTTGTGTGTGGGTTATCAGTTGAACATTTCCACAACACATACCAGAATGCACTGTCTTGACTGTCTTTATATGTCTTGTTTGTATTGTCTTTTGTTTTGCCTTGGGTTCTGTTTGTTTATCATGTCCAGTGTCAATCTTTGTATTATGAATACACTGCTTGAAATTATAAGTGTCATACTTGTGAAATGAAAAGTTTTATAAATGTTGAAAAGTTCTATAAATAAAGTTTAACCCTTTCATGCATAGTGGTCACTACAGTGGACAGTTACTCTACAGTTTTACTCTTGTATATTTATGGGTGTTGTTGTTTTAGTTCCATATCAACCAACAAAGTAGACACTTATGCTTCATCTCATAAACTGCAATTCATACCATTATTGTAACTTTGCTGTTCTTGATTGGTTCTTGAGTGGAAATCAATTGTTAATATTTATTTTTTGCATATTATCTCCATGAAGTGAGTAATAACTAGTATTAGAATATGTTAAAATGTGAGAAAACATCAGATTAGCTGCATTAAACATAGTTTCATTTCACTGTTTTCATATCACTTTATGATATTGGGTTTTAAATACATGTTTCTTTGCTTCAAGAATAAAATTCATGATGTAGCTGAGTGGACATTTTTGTAACTCCATGATAAACAGGTTGATTTAAAAAAAAAAAATTCAATCACATTGGGGGTTTTTTCATGCCTTAAAGAGGAATAAAAACACTCAGGAAAAAAATCTTGATCAAGGTTCTCATAATTCATGCATGAAAGGGTTAAAAAAAAAAAAAATTAACCAAAATTTGCTGTATTTGTGCAAAAGCTTTGATGTAAAAAATTAAAACTACAAAGGAAACTAAATTTTATCTCTCTCTCTCTCTCTCTGTGTGTGTGTGTGTGTGTGTGTGTAGCGCTGTGATCCTGGACGGGAAGATCTACGCCACGGGGGGCATCGTCAGCAGCGAGGGTCCGGCTCTGGGTAACATGGAGACCTTTGACCCTTGCACCAACGCTTGGACGCTGGTGCAGTCGCTCCCGTGTCCGCTCTTCAGACACGGCTGCGTGGTCATCAAGAAGTACATCCAGAGCGGGTGACGGCGCGGCAAAGACGACGGCGGCGATTGGGATCTCACACACACACACACACTGGGGTCGACGCAGAACCGAGCCGAGCCTCCGTTGTGTGGGACGATGATATGTGTGACGGCAGCTTAAACGCAGGCCGGTCCGTGACCTCTCTGGACTCGACGCCAGCATCCATCCACTCCCCCTCCCCCTCCCACTCCCACTCCGCCCTGTGCAGAATGTACTCATGTTTAACTACTCAGCCATGTCAGGTGACGACGCCTAACCTCCAGTACTGTATGTGTCATGGTAGTAGTTCATCCTCATCCAACAGGCACAGGGACCCTCTTAGTAAATGACCTTATTTTACTTTAGCCATTATCCGCTCGGTCTTTTCCAGAGCTGTAAACTCACTAGTCCCCCCCCCCCACACACACACACACACACATTTCTGTGTCTTTTTTTTTTTTTGTCAGTTCTATAGAGGGTATGCACATATGTCACTTCCCCCCTAGGCCACGCCCCTCTAAGTCAGACTGAGTGGCAAAAACCAACCTGCTCAACATGACGGAGTATAGCAGTAAACACCGCCAGACCGGGAAAGTGTGAAATATGAAATTAAATTAACCCTCTGGTATCCGGGTGCGCCTTTTAGGCACACTTTGTTTTAAAAAAAGTCATATTATTTTTCACAATTTAAATAAGGTTAGAATTCAAAACTTGTTCATTTTTGCATGATCTTTAAAATTCTGGCTACCGACTAAAATTTGCACATTGTAAACAAAAGAAAATTACCAGACTAGCATCTGTCTCCCAAATGTGCCTAATACGCACTATTTCTTCCATTTGATATGTATGATTAGGGCTGACCTTGATTTACAAAAATAAAATCAAATTACAGCAGAAAAATAAATCAACATATCATTTTCAATAGTTTGATTTATAGGTGTGCATTTTACGCACACTTGGTGACAGATGCTAGTATTTTTGTACATTTGACCTAGCGCCAAAAATAATAATGCAAATTAACTAATATTGGAGTTAATCATTGACATATGCCAGGATGAAAAAATCAAATAATTTGAGATCCACTTTTTATGTAGTATATTGAAAAACAAATATTTTTTTGTGTTTGTTTACATTATAAACAGAATTTAAAGGGTTAAAAAATGAGACAGTTATTGAGTATTTGGTATTTTTATTTACTGCTCAAGTTGATGAAATCGAAAAAAGTGTAAAAGAATTAAAAACAAACTATGAAAATTTTTTGACATTATTCCACAAGTGTGCCAAAATGGCACACTTGCTGGACGGGATAGTGGAGGGTTAAGGACAACTGGACTGGACATGGATCTGTATGAGCTACCAAAGACCAAGTGGTCCACGAACACTGGCATGTGGACGGAAATGACGTATCCTGACATCCAGGGTGGAGGGCACAGGTGTCAAACATGCGGCCCGGGGGCCAAAACCGGCCCGCCAAAAGGTCCAATCCGGCCCGTCGGATGAATTTGTGAAATGCAAAAATTATAATGACGATATTAACAGTCAAAGATGTGAAAATCAGTTTAGGTCAATTCAGTCTGGAGTGGGTCAAACCAGTAAAATGCAATCATAACAAGACCAAGAATCAAGATTTTTTTTTACTTAATTCAACATTTTTTGTTGCTTAGTTCAAGATTTTTATTTTTATTTTTATTTTTTTTGCTTAATTCAAGATTTTTTTTTTTTTTTAACATCTACAAAAATCTGAATAACACAAACAACTGGAAACATCTTAAGAAAAACAAGTCCAATTTTAACAATATTCTACCTCAGTTTATCATTTACACATGTGCATACAACTTACATGACAATTACAAATGCACAAAACCTTTAATAACAGGCAAAATATTGGTTAAATTGCATTTACTTATCTTAAGACAGTTCAGGTTTTTCACATTTTTTGTAAAATAACAGTTTTTAATATGAACATCTTCATGTAATTTTACTTTTTTTTTTTTTTTACACTAAAAAAAAGATAAAATTGGCTGTTTTCATTATTTATAATTTATTATGATAGTATTTTACTGGTCTGACCTACTTGAGATCTAATTGGTCTGTATGTGGAATCTGAATTAAAATGATTTTGACATCCTCGATTGTTAATATCTTCAGTGTAATTTTTGTATTTCACAAATTCATCCTACGGGCCAGATTGGATCCTTTGGAGGGCCAGATTTGGCCCCCGGGCCGCATGTTTGACACCTGTGGCATAAACTAATGTTACCTGAACCACAAATCTAGGATTCGTTGCCTGGATTTGTGGATCCATCTGCTTCTCTTTTCTTTGTCTTTAAAACGATAACTCCGACTGCTTTTCAAACCTGTTCGTACAATCAATCGCACAACAGCTCTTCAACATTTTTTATTGAATATTGTTCTTAAGTTTCGACCAGGGGCGTCAGACTCATTTTAGTTCAGGGGCCACATTCAGCCCAAATTGATCTCCAGTGAAACAATAGCATAATAACCTGTAAATAATGACGACTCCAAATTTTTCTCTTTGTTTTAGTGCAAATAAAATAAAATTATGAAATTACGTATATTTACAAACTATCCAAAAAAATGATACGAAAAACCTGAAAAAACTGAAATTTCTTGTGAAAAATAAGTGCAATTTTAACAATATTCCACCTCATCTTACCATTTATACATGCATATTATGGATTGGATCTGCAAAGGCACAAAATATTTAATAACAGGAAGAATAATGTTAAAATTTCACTTTCATTTTATTGTTTTGGGACAGTTTGTAAATGTTAATATTTTCATAATTTAATGGAAGTTTTTATACTAAAACAAAGACAAAAATTTGTCATTATTTATAGGTGTAATGTAATAGTGTTTTTCGCATTCAACTAAGAAAATTTGGAGTCATTATTTATAGGTTATTATGCTCTTTTAGTTGAGATCACGTTCTTCTGTATGTGGAACCTGAACTAAAAGGAGTTCAACATCCTCGATTGTTAAGTGTAATTTTTGCGCTTTGCAAATTCATCCCGTGGGCCGGATTGGAACCTTTGGCGGGCAGGTTTTGGGCCCCGGGCCGCATGTTTGACCCTCCTAGTTTAGACGGTATTGAAGCCAGCGCCGTCACTCATCTCCCTCTTTCTGCCACTCAGTGGGCGTAGCCGTGGTGACGTCACGTGCATACCCTCTATCGGACAGGTGTAGGTTTAAAGTCCTGAAGTATGGTGTATGATCCATTTGTCTGTAGCGACATCTACAGGACGGGAGGAAAAGTGATTGGAAAGGAAAGCGTCCACAGATCGGTTTTCCTCTTTATCTCAGTATCAGGAAGTCAAATTCCTTAATGTGGATATCAGAGGGTATTTTAAAACCAGATTTGAACTCTGTGTAACCTAGATCTTTTATCGATTTTCTGAAGATAGGGAAAAAAAAAATCAAACTCTGGGTCAGGTAGGGTTTTAAAAGAGGAAAATCTATCTTTTTTTTTTTTTTTTACTTTATTCTTGTGGAATTTCAGCCTGATTGAAATATCATCTGGAGTGTGTTTTATTTTCCGCTCCATTCATACACTCTCTGGGACAAAGACGGAGCCGCGTTAAGAAAAGAAAAGGGATTCCTTGTTCGCTGATGTTCAAGTTTGGACAGTTCCTCCGGAAAAAAAGCACAATAATCACCTGTGACTGTTATCATACCAGTTGTCTGTTCGGTATGTTTTCTGTTCGGTCTTATCAGTTTACCCCCCACACACCTTTTTTTTCTTTGGTTTTGTTTTATAGTGTGTTTCATTGCAACCCACAAATGTTTCTGGGTTGATATTCTGTAAATACAGGAAGGAAATATGTATATTTTAAAACCTGAAGGCAATTCTGTATAAATGTTTTTAGAAAAAAAAAACTGATAGGTTGGACTCAAAATGGTATGTCTGTAAATCTGTACTCAAAAAGGAGAAATTAACAGTTGTTATTGAAACCTAATACATATACCAGAACATGACTGCATTGTCTGGTGTGTTTTTTTTTTGTTTTTTTTTTTTTGGTACAGTCTCATTTACACAGACGACTAATCAGTTTGATTTACATCCCACAGGTAGGAGGTGTTTTTGTAGGTGTGATCTCTAAGGGAAACGGGTGTCAAACATGTGGCCTGGGGGTCAAAAAAAAAAAAAATTACACCGAAGCTATGAACAGTAAAGGATGAACTGGTTTTGATTCAGAAGCCACACATGGACCCATATGATCAAGTAAAATATCAGCATAAAAACCTGGAAATGACTAAAATTTTGTGGAAAAATAAATAAATAAAAATAAATAAATAAATATAGCATTTTGCATATAATTAATGACTCAATTTTTTTCTTTAATGCAAAAAATTACATTCAATTCTGAAAATATTTACCTTAAACTGTCCTTTAATAATAAAATGTGAATAACCTGAACAAGTACAAAATGTCTAAAAAAAATGAAGTGCAATCTTAATATTCTGTCTGTTGTCAAAAGTTTCTTTGCCTTTGTAGATCTGATCTGTAATTCACACGTATAAACGATAAGTTGAGGCATAATATTATTAAAACTGCACTTATTTTTCAGGTTATTCACATCTTTTTGTTTGGATAGTTTGTAAATGTAAATATTTTCATCAGTTAACTCTTGTATGGTGTTTGGGTCTGTGGGACCTGTTTTCATTTTTTATTAAAAGAAAAATGATGAGTGTTTTTTTTTTTTTATTTAATTTTATTAATTTTTTCCTCTTATATCTTGATTATAATACATTTTATTAAAAAAAAAGCATTTAGAGTCAAAAACATCCACAGAAGCATGCTAGATTTCAAAAGCTATTCCAAAGCACACTGGAGGATTTGTGTAAAAATCAAAGGCCTTTATTGCTTCAGGGCAATTTTTCAAAATACAGCTGACGCGTTGTGACCTCCGGGCTTCATCAGGGCTTTTTTCACTAATCAGGACAGGACTAGTCTAAGACAGGACTAGTCTAGGACAGGACTAGTCTAAGACAGGACTAGTCTAAGACAGGACTAGTCTAGGACAGGACTAGTCTAGGACAGGACTAGCCTTGGACAGGACTAGTCTAGGACAGGACTAGTCTAAGACAGGACTAGTCTAGGACAGGACTAGTCTAGGACAGGACTAGCCTTGGACAGGACTAGTCTAGGACAGGACTAGCCTTGGACAGGACTAGCCTAGGACAGGACTAGTCTAGGGCAGGACTAGCTTAGGACAGGACTAGACTTAGACAGGACTAGTTGAGGACAGGACTAGTCTATGACTGGACTAGCCTAGGACAAGATTAGCCTTGGATAGGACTAGTCTAGGACAGGACTAGTCTAGGACAGGACTAGTCTAGGGCAGGACTAGCCTAGGACAAGATTAGCCTTGGACAGGACTAGTCTAGGACAGGACTAGCCTTGGACAGGACTAGTCTTGGACAGGACTAGTCTAGGACAGGACTAGTCTAGGGCAGGACTAGCCTAGGACAGGACTAGTCTAGGACAGGACTAGCCTAGGACAGGACTAGCCTTGGACAGGACTAGCCTAGGACAGGACTAGTCTAGGACAGGACTAGCCTAGGACAGGACTAGTCTAGGGCAGGACTAGCTTAGGACAGGACTAGTCTTAGACAGGACTGGTTGAGGACAGGACTAGTCTATGACTGGACTAGCCTAGGACAAGATTAGCCTTGGATAGGACTAGTCTAGGACAGGACTAGTCTAGGGCAGGACTAGCCTAGGACAGGACTAGCCTAGGACAAGATTAGCCTTGGACAGGACTAGTCTAGGACAGGACTAGCCTTGGACAGGACTAGTCTAGGACAGGACTAGTCTAGGGCAGGACTAGCCTAGGACAGGACTAGCCTAGGACAGGACTAGCCTTGGACAGGACTAGCCTAGGACAGGACTAGTCTAGGACAGGACTAGCCTAGGACAGGACTAGTCTTAGACAGGACTAGGTTAGGACAGGATTAGCCTAGGACAGGAGTAGTTTTAGACAGGACTAGCCTAGGACAAGATTAGCCTAGGACAGGACTAGTCTAGGACAGGACTAGCCTAGGACAGGACTAGTCTTAGACAGGACTAGGTTAGGACAGGAGTAGTTTTAGACAGGACTAGCCTAGGACAGGATTAGCCTAGGACAGGACTAGTCTAGGACAGGACTAGCCTTAGACAGGACTAGCCTAGGACAGGACTAGTTTAGGACAGGACTTGTCAGGACAGGACTAGTCTTAGACAGGACTAGGTTAGGACAGGACTAGTCTAGGACAGGACTAGTCTTAGACAGGACTAGTCTTAGACAGGACTAGGTTAGGACAGGACTAGTCTAGGACAGGACTAGCCTTGGACAGGACTAGGTTAGGACAGGACTAGTCTAGGACTGTGAAAAAAGCCCTGATGAAAACCGGAGGTCACAACGCGTCAGCTGTATTTTAAAAAATTGCCCTTAAGCAATAAAGGCCTTTGATTTTTACACAAATCCTCCAGTGTGCCTTGGAATATTTTCTGAAATCTAGCATGCTTCTGTGGATTTTTTTGACTCTAAATAGCCAAACACACCACAAGTTTCCAAAGAGCACCTGTGGATTATCACCAAGAAGAAGACCCAGCAGCACTTCCACTCTGTTGGATTAAAAACAAGTAGCACTTTAATTCATAGATGTGAGCTAGCAAAGACAAATAAACATATGCTCATTATGTCGCTTATAATTGGGATGACGTAAACATGTGTTGAGTATTTTAACATAAAACTGTTTGATTATGTTGAATTTAAAACCCACAAATGCAGCAGGTCTACCACACCCACGAACACTGGCTGAATAACAAAAACCTGAACACCACACAAGGGTTAGTATTATTTTGGCACTAAAACAACAAGAAGAGTTTAGAGTTAACATTATTTATAGCAGGGGTCTCAAACTCATGTTCTTTCAGGGGCCACATTTGATCTCCAGTGGGCCGGACCAGTGAAATAATAACATAATAACCTATAAATAATGACAGCTCCAAATTTTTGTCTTTGTTTTAGTGAAAAACAAAACAAAACATTAAATTATGAAAATACTTACTTTGATAAACTATTCAAACAAAAAAGATGTGAATAACCTGAAAAAACTGAAATTTCTTAAGAAAAATAAGTGCAATTTTAACAATATTATGCCTGAACTTATCATTTCTACATGTGCATTATGGATGGGATCTACAAAGACACTAAACACTTACATTAAACAGGCAGAAAATAGTTAAAATTGGACTGAATTTTCTTTACACAGGTTCATATTTGTTCAGGTTATTCACGTTTTATTGTTACAGGATAGTTTGTAAATGTAAATATTTTCATAATTTAATGTTATTTTTTGCACTAAAACAAAGACACAAATTTGAAGTTGTCATTATTTATAGGCATAGTGTAATATTTTTTTCACATTAAACTGAGAAGAAAATTTGGAGTCATTTTTTGGAGGTTATTATGCTGTTATTATTTTACTGTAGATCAAGGGTGTCAAACTCATTTTAGTTCAGGGGCCAAATACAGCTTAATATGATATAAAGTGGGCCGGACCAGTAAAATAATGTAAATAATAGAAAAAGAACTTAAAAATAATATCAACTCCAAAGTTTTCTCTATGTTTTTGAGTGAAAAAAGTAAAATTCCATAATTAAAATGTTTGCATCTACGAACCGTACTTGAACGCAACATGAACAAATATGAACCTGAAAATTCTGAAGAAAAATGAGTGTAATTTTAATATTACACCTCAGTTTATCATTTATACATATGCATCACAACTTACAGATCACAGTGGATCTACAAATACATAAAACATTTTATAATAGGCAGAATATTGTTAAAATACAACATTCTTGTTGATATTTTTTTGTGAAAAGCCAGTCTGTAAATGTAAACATTTTTGTGTAATTTTATTTTTGACACTAAAACAAAGAAAAAAATAGTTTTTTTTCCATTATTTATTATAATAGTATTTTACTGGTCTGACCCACTTTAGAATGAACATCCTTGATTGTTAATATCTTCAGTGTAATTTTTACATTTCACAAATTCATCCAAAGGGCTTGTTGAGCCGCATTACGTAATAAATTCCCATTATGTAATAAAAGTTCAAAATGTAATAAGAATGTCACGTCATCTTGTAATAAAGCCGCATTATGTAATAAACTGACGCATTTTGTAATAAACTACCTCAACGCATTATATAGTAAATTTTTTCACATTATGTAGTAAGTTATTACAATTTGAGAAATTTATTACAAAATGCACTTGACACATTTTTATTTTTTAAAAAAATGTAATAACATGGTTCATTATGTAATAACAATCCAAATTAATATAATTTCAGAGCAGTTTAGAAGAAAATAGTCACAGGAGCTACAGGTAATGGAATCAGAACTTTAACCACACAGTTTAAAGATTAATTTAGCACATTACATTTTCCTGAAAATAAAAATGTGTCAAGTGCCTTTCGTAATAAATTTCTCAAATTGTAATAACTTACTACATAATGCAAAAAAATTTACTACATAATGCATTGAGGCAGTTTATTACAAAATGTGTCAGTTTATTACATAATGCGGCTTTATTACAAGATGACGTGACATTCTTATTACATTTTGAACTTTTATTACATAATGGGAATTTATTACATAATGCGGCTCAACAGGGCTGGACCCTTTGGCGGGCCAGATTTGGCCCCCGGGCCACATGTTTGACACCTGTGCTGTAGATCATATTGGTCTGTATGTGGAACCTGAAATAAAATGAGTTCCACAGCTTCGACTGTGGAAATTTTGCACTTTACAAATTCATCCCACAGGCCGGATTGGAACCTTTGGAGGGCCGCATTTAGCCCCCGGGCCACATGTTTGAGACCCCTGATTTATAGGTTATGTTATTATTTTACTGGTCCGGTCCATTTGAGATCAAATTGGGCTGAACGTGGCCCCTGAAAAGAAATGCATTAAAATAATCCACTCTTTCCAGCACATGTTAAAATTTACATTTTTGCAAGAAAAATCAGCACTTTAGATGTACAGTTTGCACCTTTTATTCAAGTATATCACAGCAGTTTATTTGAGAAATACAGTAAATGTTTCATTTCAAATATAACTTACACTAAAGTAACAATTGCCAACGAGTGTGTTAAATACACTTAACCTCAAAACAAACAGAATTAACAAGGTATGAAAAGTCTCGACTAAATTAACTTTAAAAATAGGGAAGAACAATGTAATTTTTTCCAATAGAACGAACCCTTTCCTTCTGCATACTGGACTAAGTAGTCTCAACTACCAGACAAAAATTGGTTGTTAGTCCAAACTGGCTACAATTTATAATAAGAAAGGAAGATCACAATGTATGACATTTAAACTACCCATGTTGTACGTTCAGATGCGTTGTTTTTTTTTTTTTTTTTCTTTTTTTTTCTCCAAATTCATAAAAAATAACTTTTGGCTGAAAGAGACAAAGTGAACAACATTAAGAAACGTTTAAGTGAATCCTGGTCCTGGTTTGTCGCGGTTTAAGTTTCCAAGTCGTTAAGTCTCTTCCAGTATGCCACAGTCTACAACCATTTATACAAAGAAAAACACCAGAACAATCAAATAAATAGAAAAAAGTTGAAAGGGCATGTTGTCGCGTGTTGAACCTGAGAGACCTGTAAACCCTTTATTCCCCTTAAACGCCAAATAAACCTGCTACACAAACGCTACGCATTTCAGCACAGTTGTTAAAATGGACGCGTGATGCTTCCCGATTTTTTTGTTAAATTTGTCAAATGTACAAAAAGACAATTACTAAATATTAGGTGTAAATCATTTTAATAATAAATAATCATGAGATGAGAGTATGTAAAAACGATGTGGGGAAAAAAAAAACAGCAAAAAAAAAAAAAAAGACGATCAATGTGTAAAAGAGGAAATCTTGAGTGTGAAACTGAAGAAGAAGCGGATGTAGGAGCGTCTGCTGTGTCGAGGTACAGTAGAAAATTAAGAAAAAACCTGAAACTATTAAAAAAAAAAAAAAAAAAAAAAAAGCATAAAATATACAGTCTGTGAAATGTATGCAATCGTCATCTGGCTCAAATGCAAACAAACATAACAATCAGAGAGAGATAGAAACCACTCTTGGATTACTGCAGCAGCTGTGGTTGCACTGATCTGGTACCAGAACCGGTACTGAAGGTGATGCAACAGTATTTTACGAGGGGGGAGGGGGGTTTGAGGGGGAGGGGAATACTGTCCTTGTACCCGGTAAACAGTTTTCGCGTTTAAAATAAATTAAGCTGAGGTAGCGTTGGTTTGTTTTTCTCTCTGCAGTAGTCCAAGTGCTAACCTGTCGTTGCCAGTTTGCATATGGTCTTCACTTTTACGTCACCTAGAAAAGGCAGAGGTGAGCTGGGGTCAGAGTTGCACCACGAGGTTTTGGAGGATTCGAGACAAAGAAGGGCCTTCTCCAGTCTACACCTGCTCGGTAATATGGCGTCTTCACAAAAAAACAACAACAACAAAAAAAGAACAACCTTAATATGTCATGAAAACCTTATAAAGCTTCAGTAAATAGTTTACTGCGGTCAGAAACATACACGGTGTTGGCCTCAGGTGAGAATCCAGCTTTTCTCATCTGGTGTTGAAAAAAGAAGTCATTTCATAAACATTAAAAAAAAACAAACAAACTGTTAATGCTTTATACACCTTAGTGACGGGCACTGCCTAGGATGGCCTTGTTCATGACGAAACCACAACCCATGCCAAACAAAAAAAAAACCTTTACATCAAATCAAAGCATTTTATAAAAAAAAAAGTACAAAAACAATGATCAAATACACAACATAATACATAGGTTGTATGAGCGGCCGATAGAAAATCTTCAGAGTTGAGACTGAATTCCGCTGAACAGGCACCGTCGTGTGTCAGAGCTCAGCACCTTTTTTACGAGGGAGTGGGATCACGCTTGGCACGATAAAGCGGTCGACTCGCATGGTTATTTTTGCATACGAAGAAACTGGAGAGTAGCTGGTGTTGCCGGCCTTGTCCTCGCTCCCCGTATCTGCTCGGGCGGGGGAGTGGCCACCGCGGCGGAAATATCGGACGCTTCGAGACATGTTTGGACGACCATAAAAGTAGAGTTAATGGTTAATGCTATAAGGGGTTAGTTTAGAAGTGTTTTGGCCCAAAGTGGATGGAAAACTAACGTGGTAATATACAGTAGAGCCTAAATATGTTATCAATTGATAGAAATATTTTTTTGCTTCCAGGTAAGAGTATACCTCAGTGGTTAGAACCCACCCCACTTAGAGCCTGTTCATTGTCACAAGAAGTTGATCTAAAGAAGAATTCCTGCTAAATATATCAGTTTCATATGAGGTTTAAATAAGGCACACACTAGGCAGTGCAAACTACAGACGCCTTCCGATTTGTACTGCTTCCAGTTCCTCAGCCAGAGTGTCGGGGAGAGAGAGAGAGAAAAAAAAATAAAAAATCAACTGGTGGGCACAGCTTGAGTGGGTGGGAGAACATTCATACAGTGAGGAGGAATAGGAGGGGAAAGGGGAGGGGCTTCAGCTACCACAAACTATTTAGGACGTGACAATCCGCTAAAACTGGGAGAAGCCGGAGTCGGCCCGTGAGCGTTTCCAGTGAGGTTCTACGGGTTTGGAGCCAAACAGCTTTCCACGCCTGACGACGAGGACGTAATCGGTTGTGGTCCTGCTGCGCTAACCTCATCAAGTTTGTGTTCATGCAAAAAAAAAAAAAAAAGAAAAAAAAAAAAAAAACTCTTTATAAACTATTGTTCTGGGTGAGTATCCTTGACGGTGGCTCAGATATTGGACTAATCAAGTAGTTAAATAGCAGGAAAAAAAATTGAAAAAAAGAAAGAAAGAAAAAAAAAAAAAAAAAACGAGCTGCATGATAGCGCGGTAATAACTGGCCCGGTGATGAAGCGCTCCACTCGAGGGCGAGATGGGCTCAGCAATGTAGCTCAGTGATTCAGAACATTATCTGTCCTCATCTCGTGGCAGCTTTCTGCATTCACACTTCAGCTGGTGAGAATCGGAGGGAGTGTGTGTATATGTGGTTGTGTGTGTGTGCATTTTTGTAAGCCTGTGTACCGTGTGTGGTTGTAGAAATGCATACGGTCCCAAAAGAAGTAGGGGTTCGTTGTGTGTATGTGTGTGTGTGTGTGTGTGTGTGTATGCACGGCCGACTCCAAGAAACGTGGCCAAAGCTGCGATATGACATCACCCGATCTGTCTGTTGGTTTTGCTAGTCGTCCGAGTTAAGAAGTAATCCCAAGAGCAGCATGGATAAAAATCATGATAGCACCCGAGTAGCACCAGGGTCGCCCGTCACCATTACTGTGTATGTGTGTGTACGCGCATATGTGTGTGTGTGTGCGCGCGACACACCTCCAGGAGTTTGGTTGTGTAGAATGGGTCTGGGTCTGGCCAGGTTCCTGAGACGATAGCACCATTGAATGTCTCTGTCCTCAACCTTGTCCGTGTTGTATTCCCTCCCCAAGAAGAAGCTAATGAGGAGGGCGGAGTGGGGGTTGGGAGGGGAGGGGGGTGCTGGATTTCCGGGTCGTGGGCTGGACTCAGAGGCTCCTTCGCTCTCCTCTCACTTGTGTTGTGTCTTTGTGGTCCCGGGCTGTTCAGGATCTACCCGACAGCTAATGTCTCCGTCTCACAGGAATGTATCAAAATGCTGGATTCTCTCCTCCATCTCCTATGCCGCAAACACAGAGAAAAGGGTGTTACAATAAATACACGCCGCTTAAACTCAACCAATACAGGAAACCCTGATGTGGGGATGAAGCATCTGTGCACCGCAGTTTCAATATTACTTCAATATTACTTAAATTTCCCACAGCAAACAACAGCTTTCACCATGATAAATGATGGAAAATGAAGCAAAGCTGTGCGGGAATAAGACGGGCGATTTTTCTCAGCGTGAAAACAGCAGAGTTTGACACTGACTAAATCTGAACGGAGCCGGAGGAAGAGAGATGGATGTTAGTCTGCAATAGACCATGATTAATGCCTTGAAGATGCTACGCTGTTTGTGTTCTCATCTGAATGGCTGAGTCAGTGCGACAGACGCCTCTACAAGATCCCAATTTCAACATCTGCAACTAAACTTAAAAACCATCTAACTTTACAGTAAAAAAGCAATTTTACCCTCCATAGGAGAGGTAAACTTTTCCTCCCTCAGGAAAACTAATGTGCACACGCTGACTTGTAATTAGTGAGGTACCTACATAGTACTATTATCAGCAGATATGAAAAAAGGCTGGATTTCTGTCCAATAAAGTCCTCAGTTTTTTGCATTTATACTGCTATTTAAAAAGTCGGTCTTTTTGAATATTACATGATATTTGGCTTTTTTAAATGAAATTATGCATTTTAAAACATTTCCCTGTGGTCTACATAAACTGTAAATGCTATGCTTGGGTCTGAATTCTTCATTAATTCAACTCCACAGGTCCATCTTCAACCCCATTTCTGAGTAATGGCACCAGAAAGGTGGTTTTGAGTACTGGCCCTTTAAATGCAAATGAGTGTTTTCTGTCCTGTTGAGTCACTTGTGTTCGTTAATACAATCAACAACTGAACATTGTAGGTAATCAGCTCAAAGTTTGGACATATTTTCAGTTTTTACTACAACTGCTGCTGCTGACAAACAATTATGTCGTACTCGGAGAAATGTTTGTTGGAAGTTTTGACCTTATATATGCAAATGTCGTGATGTAACTAGTTATAAAACGTAACAAATTAAGCAGGAATTGAAATGGGTTGTAGAAATCCACTCGATTTTTGCCAGAATGAATATAAAGATAGCTTTGCCGCACCTGGAGGGCTCAAATTCTAACTTTTTAAACTATTAGGGTCCAAATGCACAAATAAATGAACCAAAGACTAATAAAAGTGGGTTTAGCAAAATATGACCCCTTTAAATTTGGCAGAAAAGTTACTCATCAACTCTTCAAAACCTAATGTGTCATCGCTGACACCCTTCGTATATGCAGTTTGGATGGCTGCAACTCTTTCACTATTTGTGCAATTGGAAAAAGGCCATCAGTTTCTGAAACCTGAGATGTTTATTGGGTCATTACAGTAATTTCACTCACACCTGTACTAGAAGCTGGAAAATAAGCCGTTTTAGCAGTATCATAACATGCAGTAAGTTGTAAATGATTGCTAGATTTTTAAAGTTCTAAGTGCAAAATGGGCAAAAGGACTCATTGACAACATATCCAGATGGTTCAGATGAAACATTTTAGGGGTAGAGTTTAAAGGGTTAACATCCACTTATCAACATATATTCACAGCCCTCACTGTGAATTATTTTGCTGTTGTGGTTGGAACCATTTACAGTGATCAGCTGTATAACCTAAAGTCCATATACTATTTTGTAAAACACTTCCTAACATATTTGAAAGTTTATTAGTTTAAATAGTTTGAAAAAGGTCACGGGGGGGAATACATGCTGCAAGTCATTCCAACTTTCCTTTTAACTCTATTATAACATCAATTAGCACTTTATCTTAACGCCCACAGGTATCAACGCCAGGTCACATGAGGTGTAAAAGCCAACAAAGCGTACTTTGGAAAGCGAGGCTGACACTCACTGAATAAAAACACCACTAATTTGAAACTCCCTGAAAGCTTTAACCTATCAGACACTCTGCCTGGGTTTAGACACGTCTATGCTTTTAACACCTGTCTGTCTGCTGCGTACACCCACATGCAACATACAAATAAGCTCTTTGGTGCCTTGATGCTCCGCACCTCTGATCTCGATTCCATCTGCCTCCAGCCTCCTTTCACATTGTAGTCCCGAACAATGAAACAAGGCCGCCTGCAAAGCGTCGTTTTGTCTCGGTAACCTACTGTCTGGCATTAGGCCTGCAGGTCTCTCATTTAAAGTGGAACTTAACCCCCATGCTGCGTTTAACTCCACCCAATGAATGACTGATGAAAACAAAAAAAATAGGACCAATGCCCCTGTATCTCACTGGCATGTTCTATCAAGAATCAATAACAAGTTGAATTTGTGAGGTTGTCAGGTTCTGTCTCTATGTTAGAGCCCTGTGGTCCTGATGCAGGAGATCAATCTCCCAATAGAAGTGGGTGGTACTTTCACTGGAGGAGAACTCAACTAATTCAATCAAAGTCCATATATGATTTCCTATCAGTGCTCAACAGTAACTATACTGGTATCTGTAACCATTTCCATGTTATAACCCAGTAAAATATGGCTCATAATAAACAAATGCAAATTTTTTATATTTCAGAAATTCATCAAAAATTCCAAAATTTTTCAAAACTGTGAACAAACTTTGTACACATTGCCCCAACGAAGGTACATATAAAATCTGAAATTAATCTGACTGGTAGTTTCAGAGAAGATCATTGAAATGTAGACATTAGTGACCTAGAGTTTGACCATTCAAGATCACTCAAGGTCAAAGGTCATGGACCCAAATGAAAGTCCATATATGACTTCCTATCAGTTCTCAATAGCAACTATATTGATATCTATAACCATTTACATGTTATAAGCCAGGGGTGTCCAATCCTGGTCCTTGAGGGCTGGTATCCTGGATGTTTTAGATGTTTTCCTCTTCCAGCAAACCTGAGGGTCGTTATCAGGTTTCTGCAGAGCTTGATGATAAGCTTATCATTTGAATCAGGTGTGTTGGAAGAGGGATATGTCTAATACCTGCAGGATACCGCCCCTGAAGGACCAGGATTGGACACCCCTGTTATAAGCCATCAAAATATGGCCCATTATTTTAAAAAAACAAGGCAAATTCAGAAATCAAAATCTCTCAAAACTTTGAACAGACTTTGGAGACACTGTCCCATATAAAATTTGTGAGATAAAAACAAGGTTAAGACGGGGATGTTTAGAGGCAGAGTGTCCAGATATGGATGTGTGTAGTTCAGGGACATCTGTGTGACTGGCAATCATAAACACAAACATACACAACTGTTAAAACCTCTGAAATGATGTACAACTCTGAATTTGAGTTATACATCGTTAGCCTAATAGCATAACTGCCCAAGTAATATTTTTGGCCAAATTGTGATATCTGCATAAAATGGATCAGCAGTGTTCAGGGGTATAAAGTTACGTAGATATCACAATTTGGCCAAGAATATGACTGGCAATTATGCTATGAGGCAAACAATATGTAGAATATTTGTCATTATCTGGCCGTTATACAGTTGATTCTGACTCAGAACTGAACCTTAAACCTACCACAGTTCCCTGACAAAAACAGTCATTCTCCTGCCTGTGTTGTTGAGTCACTGAGGTGTTTTAATACGCACTCAAATTAAGAGATAAAGGCGAGGTTTTACATAAAATCACTGCCGCTGTGGGATACGGTAATTCTGAATTAAGTGATTAAACAGGCGGGACGAGTAGGCTGCTCATCTTTGATTAGAGGTCACGACATTCTCCTTTTTTTTTTTTTTTCCAAATTTCATGACAGACTTGTACTAAATGTTAGACTCTGCTTCTTAATCAAGGTGGGACGGCCATTTCCATTTCACCTATAAAATGTGTGTCTTTTCGACATATTTGTACTTTTTTTTATCAGTATTAAAGTGTTCAATCACAAAAACCATTTAATTCTGTTTACAGCTCAAAAAACACGTTCCAGTGTTTACTGTGACTTTAAGCATCGGCAGAAGTTAACTAGCATAGCAGGGAGGATCAACTGGTAAGTGCAGATTCAGAGAGTTTATTTCCCAGGGGAGCCGTCAATATCATACATTAAAAAGATAAATCCAGCATGGCATCCGCCGCGCTGTTAAAATGTCATCAATTTATGATTTCCACCCTATTTGTGACAGAGATGTACTAAATTACTTTGGTGACTTTAAACCTGTCTTATCTACTTCACCTCAGTTACTGATTTCTTCCATTTCCCAGAACAAATTTTCCACAGCCCCTGGGAGAACATGGCTTTCTGCAGTGTGTATGTGGAGGTTAGAGCTAAAACAACACTGTATGTTTGCCCCCCTCACACTCACACTCACACTCACACTCACACACACACGACAAAGTGAGACACGGAGACAACAATCTCGGTTATTGTGCCTTAAATGAAGGCGGTGTTTCACAACCTTCTGACAACACATTCACAATGACAATCTTCTCTTGTACAGAAGCGACTTTCAATAGAGAAAGGGATTCCTCTGCTTGTTTTGTGTTGTGTTTCTCTTGACAGAACAGCTCAACACTGGTACAAAAAAAATCTTAAAAGAGGCCTTTGCTCTTTAATTGTAACTGGCTGACATCGAAGCTCAGTTGTTTACTAGTAGTGACTTAAAATACATGACATTCAACATGACGTGAAATCACATTAATCGCATTTCATCACCAATTGGCAGGGGAAAAAAAGCTTTGAATAGCTTATGTTTGACTTGCTATTTACAACTGAATAAAAAAAATGGATTCCAGCTGTTTAGAGCTGGGGTGTCAAACTCATTTTAGTCAACATTCAGCCCGATAAGATCTAAAAAGGGTCGGACCAGTAAAGTAATAAGTGAAAAAAGTAAAATTATATACAAGTCACATAAAGGATAGTTTGTACATATAAAAAATTTCAGATAATTTTACCTTTTTACACTAAAACAAAGAAAAATTTGGAGTTATTATTATTATTATAACCTATAAATAATAACTCCAATTTTTTCTTTGTTTTCGGTGGTATGGTAGTATTTTACTGGCCTAACGCATTTGAGATTGAATTGGTCTGTATGTGGAAACTGGATTACAATAATTTTGACACCACTGATTGTTAATGTTTTCAATCAGGGTTTCTGCAGGTATCAGCAAATCTAATTTAATGCTTTTTAATGCCACTTTAAAGAAATTTAATTCCTATGTCCAACTGCAGATGCAGTTTTATATCTAGTTTATGACAGTTTACTGTCGACAGGCTTTAACCAGGTTCTGAATATTATAGATAATTCATTTATCAAGACAGGGGTAGTTGTTTGTTTTCCTGCTTTACTAGTGTCAGCTACTTCCTGTAGGCTAGACAGCAGGCCAACACTCCTGAGCAACCTATAAGACACGTCACAGCAACATCATTGTGATGTTGCTGATGAAGGCTACAGGAAGTAGCTGAAACTAGTAAAGCAGGTAAACAAACAATTACCCATGTGTTGATAAATGAACCATCTACAATAATTGTATGTGGAAGACGGAAACTCTACCAGTCAGGTTCTGAATAGTTCCTCCTCCAATGACTTCTGCTGAAACTTGCATTTTCCCATTTTTCTGACATTTGCTAATGTTCGCTCACAGCACATTGCATTCCAAGCATCCACTGATGATGACTTCGCGTATCGGCCATAAACAATACTCAGTTAAAGGGTTCCGCCTGTCAATCATCACACTATACTTCCGATCAAAATTATTAAATGTTTATATAATCAAAATAAATCGTGAATAACAATGCTTTTTTTCCATCAAGTGTATTTAATTTTTTAATGCCTCTGGACATCAAATTTAATGCTTTTTAATGCAATTTAAGGCCTTAATTTTCACAAAATCTATTTAATGACTATTTAATGTTTTAGGGTATGAAAGATCTTCAACAATTGATGCAAAGGATGAACATGTCAATGATGTTCAGCCAAAAACCTATTGAATATGTGATTCATCAGCAGATAAAGTTCAACATCTAAACGGCTGAAACTTAACCGATAAGCTGCTGTCTTGTAAATTCTTTGTGAACTCTTCAAACTATTCAAAAAACACACAAATGTTACTGAACTACATTATGCAAAAACAGTACATTAAAATGACCTGCAGACCTCGACTTTCAACTGCAAAAACATACATGAGCAGAGTCAACCAATGGCTATTACGTTCAGATAACTTCGCCGGGGGCATGTACAGCTCTGGCACTGTTCAGACCTGGGTTAAAGGTCAAAGGCTCCTACAAAATCTTTAATCACTTTCCCTGACAGACAAAAATGTAATATTAAGGCTAGGGCAAAGTGAGCGCCAATTTGTAGCTGCTGTGTTATTGTGTAGCGAGCCGAGCTGGTCCCGCTGGCTTTAACTGGAAGCGGGGTGCAGACCACTCCATCTGCTGAAAGGTCAGCTCCTCTGGATGACTGAGACAAGCCTCCCCCAGGAGGACAGGGGGGAGTAAAGGAGACAAATGTATGGACATGCTCCATTTCACTCATGTCTACAAACAACACTCACTGTTCAGAACACAACGTGAAACCTGAACATCCTCGTCTGCCATACTGTCTGCGCATCAACCCCTGCGCATATGTGTGCATGTTTTTTTTCCTCATTCTGTGTGTGCAGAGTTACAAGGAGATGACCTGCTGCAGAGTCGAGATGTGTGGTGAAAACACAGGCAAACAAAACACGTGCCAAACGAGCTGACATTTCTGCTCACGGAACTCCAATTTAGGCTGGCAGTATGAAACAAACCCAGACGTGCGCCCTCCCTTCCCCCAACCAGCCGGGCTGTCGACAGGCGGCACCACCTGGCTGACTGCTCCCTCCCTCCTCCCTCTTTCTCTCTGACATCCTGACAGCCGGTTCTGGCTACCGGCACCAGGACACTGCCATTCCTGGCCCGCTGTCAACACTGACATCCTACAGCAGCGGCAGATGACCAGATGAGATTCTGGGAAAATATACAACAGCAATTTCTGTGCGGAAAATTGTCGTCAAACATAAAAACAGAAAAAGATTAACCTTACATGGGGAAGCTACACTGCAGAAATACATTATTTCATATTGAACGCCTGAGGTGTAGACAATGCATGCTGATATGCTACACTTACACTGCAGGAAATATGAAACCTGCTGCTCAGGTCTAGTTTGGGTCAATGAACATGGACTGACATGTAAAACTGGAATTCTACGTTATTCACAACAAATAAATTGAATGTGATATTTCAATGTTGTTGTTGTTTTTCAATTAGCTCTTTATTTGTGTCTACCACATATAGCAAAACAACTTTTTCCCCACACATGCACTGAATCAAAGAGATCTTCAATTTTGACAGGAAACACACACTGAATTTTAGTTCTCATACTGATTTATACCATCACTGTCCACTTCTAGGATGGACTTCTTTCCTCTAGTAGCCTCAAATTGCTGTGGTTTACAATATGCAAGACCCATGTGAAGGACACACGGTAGACTGTCATGTTTTATAAGCGTGTGGATGACTGTATCTAACACGCTAGAAAAGAGATACCGTATATGAGGCGGCTCCCTTAGATCATTTGCCCTTGTACTCCTTTACATGATGCCAGGAATGCATTTACTACAACAATAAAAATCACCAGTTGTTTCAAGGACTCACTGTCAAATGTGGGAATACACAACACTATTATCATAACATTAATACTGTGACTGAGCTGATCTGTGAGCACAGGTGAATGAATGAGACGTAGGACTTAAATCAGATTGAATAAAGAAATTTGAAATGACTTTATGAATCTTGTCAAGAATGTTTTTCATTGTATTGATAAGATATTTCAGCTTGGGATCAATAAAATTAGTGATGATATTCATTAAAAAGTTATTGAGTTTTTTTTCATATGTATTTTACCTTGTATATATAATAATGTATACTTATTTATTCCATCTCTTTCTTTTTTAATTTATCTTTTTATGGTTATAATGTGTGCATGTGAGCAGACTACAGAATTTCCTTTAGGATTAATTATATCTATCTATCTATCTTAGTAACAAGAGTCTTTTTTTCCCATTATGACCTTTCAGTAACTACACTAGTTTTAAGAAACCTACCAGAGAAGAATTCAGAGTTATTTGACACACTTCTGGTAAGAGGAACCTGCTATATGATTTAGTTTGACCTCCTGTGTTTCTTTTTTAGACCGACTGTTTAAGGAACTTGAGGAAAGGTAGCCCAGAGCATGTTTTTGACTGACCTCCAGTAGGTGGGTCTTGTCGTACTCTCTGCGGTGCTGGTAGATACACTGGCTGAGAAGGGAGTACAGTCGCTCCAGCTGCTCCACACTGTAGCCCTCACTCTTCTTCACCACCACATCCAGTAGAGCCTGAAGGGGGGGTACAAGTAACATAGAAGGTTTACTCATGAGAAGACGTACACATTATTATTTAAAGCATAAACAGGGTTCCTACAGGTTTCTACAAGTTAAATTTAAGAGTTTTTAAGACCTTTTTAAGACTACTTAGAACAGAATATAATGCCCATTTCAAAATACATGACTCCTAGAATTTAGGAAAATTTATTAGCAAAAATCTTACCAAGAGTATTTTTCTCATTTCTAGTCAAAATATCTCACCACACTTAAAATAAGACATAATCACAAATAAGAACTATATAAGATATAAGACCTTAATTTTAGAAAATAGATCTTGAAAATCTTATTTCAAGAAATCTTACCAAGATAATTTTCACTTGTTCCATTGGCAGATTTTTTTTGCTTAATTCAATATTTTTTTTTGCTTAATTTTTGCAGTGCACTGTTCTGAGATCTCACTGGGGGCTGCAAAGTTAGTGATAATTGATTCCTAATTTCAATATAAATTGTCAGGTTGGAACAGGTGGAACTAACGATACTTTCTTTGCAGCTTGGACATTTAACAGACACATTTAAACACACTACAGCGAACACATTTATGGCAACATAACTTAAGACCTATCATATGTTGTAGAAATTTTTCTCTGCTGCTGGTGACTAACGAAATAGAGACTTCTGCCAAGGTTTTATTTCTTTGCAAAGAAAGGTCAGTTCTGCATACAAGCTGTGATTGTGAAGAAAAGACCCTGAGCTTCGAGCAAAATCCACCATTATAGGGTGGATGCCATCTCTCAGGTGACACCTAAAAGGGGTCATCAAAAGGGCCCTTTTGGTTCAGTGGTGGGCCCTGGGTTTTACATCTAGTCAGGAACATGCAGTCCCCTTTTGTTGCTTTGTGTTTACATACAGTATGCAATAAGACACCTCGGTAGGTTCCAGTGAAAAGCAACAGTAGGGGACACAAAGAAGCTAAAATTCCATTACGCATATCAAATGTAATACCTTTTAAATACTTTTTTTTTTTTTTTTTTAAGTGAAATGTAAAGTGTAAATTCAAGACTTTTTAAGACCCTGCAGGAACCTTGATAAATATATGTACGAGGGAACAATAATGGAACAAATACGGGTGGACAGGCGCACTGAATAAGTGGTCACACGAGCTACGCTGTGATGTCGGTGTGGAGAGATGAAGCATTTGGAGGTCAGCTGTATTCAAAAGCAATTAAGATCAGAGTGACAGCTAATTAAGGCTAATCATAATTAGAACCAAGTTTACATTTCACTGCTACTTTAATTAAAACATTCTGGACAGTCAAAGGCCCTTTTAATTGACCTGTTCCTCACATTTTACCCAAGCCAAAATCTGTGTGTATACTTGTGCCTGTTTAAACACCGAGCTCATCAGAATGCTTGGGCTGAGACACCAAAGACGCAATAATTAAAGTTACCATCACTGACACAAAGCAAACAGAGGAATTGGAACAGAAATTAAACTGTGTGTGTGAGAGAGAGACAGTGACCATGTGTTAAACACATATAACTAGGCAATGTCACGATTAATAAAATGTGAATATTTGTCAAAGCCTCTAATCAGCCAGTGTCTGAGAGATAATTGCAACGAGCAAAAGAAAAATTACTAAAGCAAAAAAGGGGTAGCACTGGCTCTATAATTTGCTGCACTCCATCTGCCTGTGATTTTCTGTTTAAATGACAGAACAGTTGTCCTCGTGATTACAGTTAGAGGCTAAATCTTCCACAAGCATTTGCAAAACACATATCACTTAAAATTAATCCCACAGCAGTCTTCACTCTTGAGCAGTGGCCTGACCTTGACAGCAGTGCTTCACTACATTTGTACTCACACTTACTGTAAGTTTCCAGTCTTCTGTGAGCATAAAATGCCTTTGGAATCATTTATTTAATCTATCTATGGTTACGTTCACACCGTAGGACTTAATGCTCAATTCAGATTTTTTTTTTTTTTTTTTGCATGATTGTTCACATTCTAATATATAGTTGCGGGAAAAAAAATATTAGACTACCCCTTGTTTTCTTCAATTTCTTATTCATTTTCATGCCTGGTAAAACTAAAGGTAATTTGTTTGGACAAATATAATGACAACAGCAAAAACAGCTCATAAGAGCTTAATTTCAGAGCTGATATGTAGCCGTTTTTCCATGTTTTCTTGATAACAACCAAAATCACTTCAGTTCTTACATCAATAGCTATGGTGTTGTACTGACAAAAACAGTGCTTTTAGACATTCCATGTTTTCTTTTCTGTCTGTTTTAGTCACATCACACACACAGGAGTTAGTACTTGATTGCATAACTATCATTTTTGATGACTTTTGATAGTCTAATAATTTTTTCTGTGAATGTAAATACATTTGCCATCAGACTCGTGTGAATGGTCTATGTTCCTAAAGTGACCAACATGTGCAGAAGATGACGTGATGTCACACACAGGAAGTACATTTGGATCTCCTTCAGCACAGATTTGCAATGTCTGTCACACTTCAATGGCATAAAAGTCAGATGAAGTGTGACGTGACCGTTCAGACTGGAGCTGCGTTGCAAAACATCACATATGTGTCCGATTTAGGACCAAAAAAATGGATGGAAAGTGGTCTGATCTGGGGGGAAAATCTGATTTACGCTGTGTTCAGACTGTCAAAAAAAAAAAAAAAAAAAAATCAGACATGAGTCAGTTATGGGCAAACATGTCAGATTTTAGCCATTTTTCCTAAGATTACTTCAGCACAGAAATAAGCACCGGTGTGGAACAACATCTAATCCTAGTTTATACATTATTCAAAGTTAAAAATTCTACTGTATTAAACATATTATAACCTAAGAAAAAGAAATAGTCCATAAAGAAGAAAATCTATTCCCACATCATTCTAATATTATGTCACTGTCTTTTTCTATATGTCCCCAGCTTGACTTCCACTGGGTACTTGTCACACTCAACTCAATAGCCTGGAAACATGACTTTAAGTACTGTAGATAATACCTTTCAAATATTCACACTTTCATAAATTAATCTGGCAGCATAGGAGGACTCAACGGTAATATGCCTTTGACATAAAAACTCCACCTGGCCAACCTAATAAAGTCTTAGTCCCTTGACAAATAAAAGGCGCATGCATAAGCGAGGACTTTCTCTAGATGTTCGAAATTCATGCAAAAATGATGATGACCGTCAGTTCTACTTTCAGTATTTTATTGTGTTCCTTTTCTGGATTTTTTTGTTTTTTTTTTAACGACAGAAACTCCCAGTAGTCTAATATCAGTGTCGCTCTCAGGTTTTGTCCCGAACTGCTGAAAGGAAACGAAGGAAATGGGGCACATCGTAGTGAGATGCCAATTTTAACAAGACATGCATAAAAATTTAATTGGCATCATTACAAACAGTTTCATATGTTAGTGTGAAATTCTGCTCCGGCTGTACTTATATCTAAGTGCCACTGTACATCTTTCTATTTCCCAGCATGCTTTCCTTTTGTGTGTTAAGTGCTTTTCACCCTGTGTTCCTTTATAGCACGTCTTCCCACCGTCCTCCTATTGGAGTGCATTACAGGACACCTCCTCACCTTCTCTTTGACCGCATCTTTTTGATTACACTTTAGCGTTATTGCTTCTAATTGCATCGCATTGTCTTGGTCACGTCGTCCCCACCACCCCCCCATTCCCACCCTCTTCAACCCACTTCTCAGTTTATCCTCCCCTTACTGTTAGCCAGCTGATTGCGGCGGTGTATTTCCCAGCCTTTGTCAGCTTGATCATTGGGGTCTGTGACAGTGTGGGGTAAATGGTGTGAGTGTGTGTCTTACACGGGCTCAGTGATTGAGTGAGCTCACTGCACACAAAAGGGCAGTAATCCCATGCGTTAAAGACTGCTACTGACATGGACCATTTAACCTCACCCGTCTAAACTCCCAGTTCTATTTTACCCTCCCCATCTCTACTCGCATCCCTTTCTTTACTAAGGTGTGTCACTATATGAGGGAGCCGAGATGGCCTGGAATGACTAAGCCAATAAAACTATTCAGGAGAATAATGGGACTGTAGGGTTTAAGTTCTGCATGTCAAAGAAAATGTAGCGACTATGTTAACATGCACATATTTAGCCAGTAAGCATCGCCTGCTAGATGAAACATTTAGGGATCACTGCAGTTATTACAATTCATCCTGAGATTCATTTCTGTACCAAGTAGGTTTAGGGATAGAAAAAAAAAAAAAAAAAGAAACAAACAAAAAAAAAAGACTAATCTTGGGTTTGAAACAAAGCGGTGACACACTTTGGCATCCCAGGTGCCACGACCAGCCTGACTAAAAATAAACATGGCACATATAAAATGAATAAAAGCGCAAACTGAATAGTCATAAATAGTCAGATTCTAATAACCGAGCCCAAACAGAATCTGTGGATTTAGTCACAGCTTGAGATGTTGATCCAGGATGAGTGGGTTTTAGTTTTTTGCTTATTATGTTTGTCTATCCGTTTAACATAATAATGACTGGAAATATGAAAAACATTAGTAAACGCATGTCTATCTCTGGCTTTTCAGGTATAAATCGTATTTCTGACATATTTCACAACTCTTCTCACTTTTTTTTAAGATTAAGGGCTCATTTATGCTCTACCTTAAAGATGCAGATGGATACAGATGGAGCATTCTGTTTGTCCTCTGCATACATTCCGCACATAATTCTGTCTTTTTTCCTGGAGCTTGCAGATGTCTACCCAGATGGAGAATACAGAGCAGTACCACCAGGAACCGTGGAGGCAGTGTTGAGATTTGAAGAGAATAATTTCCATAAATAGCGGAACTTTTTAAAGAGCGACTGTGCGAGTTCGTGAAAAACAACCAACATATTTATGACGACTACCCTTCTCAATATCAACATTAGTATCCACATTAGTAATACTTCCTATAATCGCCAAGTTCGTTCTTATTGACTTTCTTCTTCTCAAAAAAGCCTTAGAGCAGCGCCCTCTGGTGGATTGATTGAGAAATGCTCATTCCAACACAATGGACACATGGCTGTTTGAAGGCAGTGACGCATAACAACGTTGGAAACGGATGTACCTATTTACGTACGTAAAGCGAGCATAAATGAGCCTTAATGTTGTTTATGGCAACACACAACTGTTATACTCATGCTGGAGGGGGTAATGTTGGGTTTCTTGAATTTCTGTGGAAGATGCCGATGCAGATTCTGGCCCAACCCCTATTCACGCCTTACCCCTACCCCTTGGCACTACCCCTTGAAATGGAGTTGCAAGGGGTAAGGATTGAAATATTCCCCTATGAAATAGGACAACCCCTCAAGACCTGTTACGTCATCAGCAGTCATCGATGCCGCTATAAACAGATGCGACAACTTTGTTTCCAAAAGAATTCACCATGCTGTCAGCAGCTGTAACAGTCTCTGGTCCATGGGCTTTGAGCATCTTTTTTTGCAGCTATCAGCCACACACCATAGAAATGCAGTCTGTAACACATTAAAACGGCATTAAATGGACAATCAAATGATTAAGTTATTTACGACAAATACGTACATTTGTGTGTTTCTTTTATCATACTGCTGCACTTTTTAGCGGTGTTTACCTCCATCTTGCTGATGATTCAAACAGAATTATGGGAAATTTCTCATGCCCCGCTGTTTGTAGTGTGGGCCTGAAAAATCTCTCTTCCGAGGGTCAAACAGACCTCCCCCTTAGCCCTTCCCCCCCAACTCATCAAGAATTGGGACACCTCTACCTCTTCACATGAATGTGCAAAATGGAGGGGTGGGGCCAAAGGGCGAATTGGGATTGGGCCTCTGTGTCTAAGCATAACATTGAGAGCTCATCTGATAATTTGGCTTATCCAATATTAGCCCAACATACATACATATATATATATATATATATATATATATATATACACACACACACATACATAAAAATAAAAGTATGTCCTGATGTGTAACCAGGGAAGTAAGAAGATACAGTACAAAAATGCAAAGTGACAGCATTGCAACTGACATGGCATCATATTGTGTTGTTTTTAGGAAGTTGTTAACAAGCAACCTGTAAACAATCACACAGACTGGATATAACTGTGCTGTAGTAGAATCTTCTGCTTTGATCAGTGAAGGATGCTATGCCGACTGCATAAAAAAGTCCTCCTTAGTTTTGTGAGTGAAAGAAAAGGGTAACCAGGCAGTGAAGGGGGGGAGGAAGAAGAAAAAAAAAAAAACAAGAACTCAAAACCCAACAGTCACTGTCACAAGGGACACTATTAAGGCTTCAAAATCTGACTCTAAGAACAATTCACCCTCTTCTTCCTGTTTTAACTTTTTTTTTTTGCCCTCAACACTAGCAGACGAATGAATTATAAATGGTTTTTGGTTTGCTTCTAACCATGAATCCTATGAGTGGCTGGTAGGAGGGCAGAAGGTGGATATGTTACCAGTGCTCAGATGAGAATGGTGATTTGCTTATATAAGAGTATCACAGTGGGAAATAAGGTGGCTTACAGGGCACATTATCACACAGGTAATGCAATACAGATAGTGTTATATGGGTCAGGAACCTTATAAGTGTTACTACGGCGGATATTTTCATTTTCTCCGCACATTGAAGGGAAACTGTTATCCTTTTCAGCTAGACATGCAAAAACATCCCTGCTGGGCTATCATATTAAATATACATTTCTAACATCACATAGCTACTGGAGATTTCTGTGCCATTTGATAGCTGTGACTGTACTCTTTAGCAGAACAGATGAGGAAAAAAGGTTAATGTGTGGTTGGAGGGTCTCTCCACAAGGATGGTTCTACACATTAAAATAAATGAAAGATTCGGAAATTCGGCATCGTTTTCTGACATCCTGGCACCGGCTTGACATCAATAAACCTCCAGACATATCTTGAAAATTAACTGATGTGGAGATAGTAATTTTAGAATATATGCTTTCTGGGCAAAAATAAACAATATAATAATAATGGAAAGGTTTAGGAATAGGTCAAGGTTATGGGGGGGATTGGGTATTGACTTGTTTTGGTCAAACTAAAGGGAAACCTCCAGGGAAAATAAAGGTTAATCAATGCAGTGTCCTTTACATGTGAAGTGCACCTGTGTATGTGTTTTAGGGAAAGAAAGGGTATGGTGACTGTAAAATGTGCTGACCAGACATGAAGCATTTCAGACTGGTGGTTATTAGACTTACAAATACAATACATCTGCGTAAGCGCTCTGCTCGACTATGATGCTTGGCGGCTTCACCATTAATAAGCAGCAATCAGGTAAAGGTATTTACAGGAGTCAAGTGAATGGGTAATAATAAAACCCATTAGCAAAAGCCTTGCTAAATATATACTGTATATATATCATACATAGCTAATCAATTTAATGCCTGCTGCAGCAATGCCACTGTAATGAAACTGTTTGTTGCTACACTTCATTTTCTACACTTTAATAAATTCTTTCAGTGACAGCTACAACAGGACGGAACCATAAGAGAAAAAAACAGTGATTTTTATACAGATACTTCAATTGAATTTCTGAAAACAATGATGCTCTTCTGTAGCACAACAATGCTTCGCTTTATTGCACTGGGCCATGTTTTGATAAGATTTTGATTAACTGTTCAGCCCAAGTTGCCTGTTGACAAAAGCAAAAGCAAGCATTTAAAAATGCCTTTTCATGTACTGCGTAAAAAAAAAAAAAAAAAAAAAAAAAAAAAAAGCCCACACAATATTTAAGTCCTTTAGGGATAAGTGGGATGCTTAGGTTGTGAGCACAGCAAAAGTGCAAAATAAATTACATTGGAATCTCGCCAAAAGGGCAAACTACTAAAGTATATACGGCACAATGTACAAACGCAGGCTGGTATGTTTATGCTGGGTATGCTATTCACTTTACTGGTGTGCCTGCTGGACACACATGTGACAAGGGCTGAAGTTAAAGCATGAGAGTCCAATTACATGCAAATAGCTACACTGTCAAGACCATCAGTGGGGATGAGTGAAAATAAAAGCGGCTCTTCAAATGCTATCTACTTTTATTGACAATCAAACGCTGGTCCAGAACTACTATTAAGCTGTTCGCTTTTGAACAGACATGTGGCACGGCTACTTCGCCAGAAGGGCCCCTGCTGTTATTAGCACTCAAAATGAAGGAAGATGACGAACTGTAATGGTGCCATTTCTGTTGACAGTCTTCTCTAAAACAGGAAATCCTGACATGCTGTAATAGCTGAGCATCAAGCCAAAAGAGTCCAAACTGTGCCAGCAACTAGAAACACTAGTTCTTTCATGGCAGCTGCTAACAAAAAATAAAAATAAAAAAACAGCATAGCAGACTATTCTCTGGGTGTTCTTGGTAAGATGGAGGGGGAAAAAAAATGCTGGGGCAGATTGAATTTCTTGTTACAGAATTCTCATCTGCAATCGTCAGCAGCACTTCTTCTAGTCCATCTGTGGACGAGTGTCTGATTACTGATGAAAGAAAACAGCTGAGAATAAGAGACATCTTCAAGTAGTGACAAAAACAAGCTTCGGGACCTATTTATTCATTCTGAGGAATACATTTTGATCCAGACAGCATCAAGCATCATTTCAGCGAAACTGGCAATAACAGAACTTGATTTTACTAAGTGAATCAGTGCAAATGACTGTGCCGTGGTTCTGAAAGACGGGATGTGAATGCAGAAATAATACCATCTCTGTCCTACAGGCTTTGAGTGTAGGGTCTGTGAACAAACTCATAACACTCTAATGGTATTTAATTCCAGAGAGATTTCAGAGCCCCTTCCATCAAGTTAAAAGTCAGAAATAATGAGCCCTCTACAATCAATGAATATGACTGAAGGAAGAGAGAGAGAACAGTACACCACTCACTGCAAGCACTAATACACATCAGGCACCACGCCAGTCCCTGCCTTGCCAGCAAATATCTGCTTAAATGGTGACTCTCATCCTGTGCACCGGAAATTCAATTTGTTCCGTAAGCTGGGGATGAAAAAGCAATTATTCACAGTCACCTCTTTTCACGATCTGTTTCTTTAAGATATCTCCCTTCTTCTCCCATTAACAAATAAACCTGCAGATTAGTGCAATGTGTGGCTGTTCACAGGGGCAGCAAGTTGCAGAACTAAGATCAGGCTGACTAAAAAGCCTGTCAATCCATTTGAAAGATGGAAGTCAGGTTCAGCAAGACAAGATGCCTCCCCCCTCCACCGTCCCCCCCTCCATCACCCCAATGGGACATGGGTAAAAGCCACTAGATAATGGGTTGATAGCTGGATGTCACTTTGCTGCATGGGGGAAAGAAGTTGGCGCATGTCAGAAGACTTCTTTTATTCCAATTACACTACACAGAGCGCTCTAAAACCAAGCTCCCCTACCCGATCAGTGAGAAGTGCTGTCAAGGGAGCCCACTGAGCTGAGACTCCAATTTACACTTGGGGTATTAGGTGGGACCCTAGCGTGACTGTGCAAAGTACCACGGTGATGCTTCACATGTTCTCCGTTTCTCAAACACACACTTGGACGAGTTGGCGGATCTGGCGGGGCAGAGACGAGCTCATGTTTGAGACATAAACCTTGTTTTTCTTAAAATGTTGCAGGAAGACCACCTGTTGATTGAGAGATGTGGGAAAAAAACGGTCTGTCAGTGTAATTGGCTCCCTTCCTTTTCGGATAGAATAAACAGTCGACGCTGTTAGCTGAAAGATGAAAGGCTAAGAAAGACACTAGCATAAGTATAGGGGGAACAAACGGGGGTGGGGGGATAAGCCCCGGAATTTAGAGTTATCCATCTGAGAAGGGCAGTGTGACACCATGAGCTTGAGAACAGACCTGTGGATCTGAAGGAGACTCATGGCTGGTCACCCATGACTGAGTTTCTCCATCCTCTATACCTTAAATCCAACTCCGCAAAAAACTTTCAATGGCAGACATCTAATTAACCAGATGGTAGCTCTGTGTTTGGAAGCTATAGCAAAGAATGGAGGACAAAGCGATGGATTAATGCCAAGTACAGAACGCCTCTGAAATGAGAACCATCCACGCTGCCTTTGACGGTGCATGGCAGCAAGGAAATGGAAGAATGGCTCTAGCTACCTCAGCTGTCTCACTAAAGATAACAGTTAGCCTTCTTTGCAGTTTCTAAGACCGTTCTGTGAGACGCACACCGGTTTGCTCTTTGTGCTTTCTGCATATTACTGTAATTCAAGTGTTTCAAAATCCCATAGAACTCAAAGAGTGACCAATCAAGAATACACACACGGACAACAGCTGTTTCCTTTCCTGCAGGGAGGGGTAAACACTCCAAAAGCATCATCTACACAACATCCGTACGAACCTAAATAAAACAAAAACAAAAGCATATTGGTCACATTTTTAGATTATAGCTCCTCTTTTTCATAATCACTGTCTAATTACAGAGTTAGACAGTGACAATTCGCCACAGCTGGTTGTTTTGCAACCGATGAACTTATATTTTAGTGTTTTCTTTTTTATTGGTTGTATTTGGAGGCTGTTTGGATTCACTAAAAATGTTTAGTGCCATAGCTTTATAAATTTATATGGGAAGTATATCAAGCAAACATCAATACTCATTCTGCTAATTCTATTTTCCTATGTTGTGTAACCAAGGATATTTAGAAGTCAGGTGATAACACTTTAATTAATTTCTGTTTTTAAGTGTTGAAATCTGCTGAATTCAGACTGTTGATCACAATCAAAGAATTAATCAAAGCTGCCTTTTAAAACCATGTTTCTCCCTTGAGACTATTATTATTGCTGTCACATAATTACTTTGTCACACACACACACAGACACACACACACACACACACACACACACACACACAGTCTAAAGGCTCCACACATACAACACTAAATCACCCCAGCTGTAATATTCTTCATGAAATTAGAATGATTGCCATGTATACTACAGAGCTAAAATCTAAATGCCATATAAATGATGTCTTTTTTGGTCCAACTATTCTCGGGTAAATTATTAACTGACATTTATTTGGATAAAAGCTGCAACTGTGCAAAAGGTAGAGCTGCAAAAGGGATAGTAGTCGGCAGATGTTCAATATCGGCTTTAGAAAAGTGCTTTTTAAGAGGGCATTTGTGAATAAATAGTCAAGTGTCTGTATTGTGCTACATTCTTGGACACATTTGTAGGTCAGTAACTGGTCCACTGATGTAATAAAATACACAAAACTGAGACTACTTTCAAACTGGCAAACCAGTATTAAACAATAATAGTTTGCTTCGTGTAATTACAACAAAAGACTCGTAACCAACTAAAGGCAATCCGACTCAAACACTAGATGATATTAATTTGGCTTATGTTCTACTTTCAGAGGGATTGTACAGATTATGTCGTTAAAACACACAATAGCGTCGTCAAAACTTCACTACTCAGCTAATATTGGTTTTAAATAGCCTGTTTATCTGTGTAATTACAGAGAATGTTGCACATAGGTGTCACACTACCTAATGAGTTTGTATAATTAATATTCCTGGCACAGGTCAGTAGGCTAGTTTGTTTTAGTCCATTTATAGCGATACTTGAGCATCTGTCTGCATTTGTGATTGGGTTTACCTCACATCAACTTCCAGAAATTGTGTAACGTGTAGTTTTGCTGATGCTGAAAAAATATTAAGTTGATTCCGTGAGCTGTGTATTCAGCTTCTGAACTCTGATGTGCAGCGAGTCCGATTTGCAGATGCTTTGAAGTTATGATGTAAAGTTATGACGTTATGATGTAAAAAGATTTTTGATGCATTAAAAAAGTTGGTGGGACATATTATTTAATTAATAAAATGACTGCAACTGTGTGTACATGAAAATGTGGACTTGTGTGTACTTCATCTAGGTACAATGTGTAATCTGATTTTCTATTCGTGCAAAAACAAGCCGTTACACACATATACACTGGAGGAAACCTTATTACAGGGGAGTCAAACATATGGCCCGTGGGCCAAAACCAGCCCGCCAAAGGTTCCAACCGGCCTGCGAGATGAATTAGGAAAGATTACACTGAAGATATAAACAGTCAAGAGTGTTTGACTGATTTTAGGTCAGGTTGCACATACAGACCAACGTGATCTCAAGTAAAGTAATAGCATAATAGCCTATAAATAATAACTTCAAATTCTTCTTGGTTTAATGTGAAAAAAATATTACATTATGCCTATAAATAATGACAACTCCAATTTTTTCCTCTTTGTTTTAGTGCAAAAAAACATGAAATTATGAAAATATTTACATTAAAAACTATCCTTCAACAATAACTTGTGAATAACCTGAACAAATATAAATAACCTGAAATGTTTAAAGAAAATTAAATGCAATTTTAAGGATATGCGGCCTGTTATGTAAATGTTCTGTGCCTTTGTAGATCAGATCCATAATGCACATGTATAAATGATAAGTTGAGGCTTTATATTGCTAAAATGGCACTTATTTTCTTAAAGATTTCAGTTTTTTTCAGGTTGAGTTGTCATTATTTATAGGCTATTATGTTATTATTTTACTGGTCCAGCCCACTTGAGATCAAATTGGACTAAAAGAAAATGAGTTTGACATCCCTGTCTTATGATAATTTGGTTGTAACTCATCGGTATTATATATGAATTGAGAATGTTGCGATTTAGATCATGGATTGTGATTCCACGTCAAAAGAACATCATATGATCTTTTAACCAAATCACCCAGTCTTATTCACGACTGCGCAGATTACATAATTTACATTTTAATCTAATTCTCACAGAAACAGTGGATAAGAAATTCCATTAAATGCGCTTCATTGATTTCCACAGAATACCTAAAAAATACTGAATCACTGCCTTATTACTAATGGTTAAAATGTACAGAAATATTACCGATAGTCGCTGGTGGTCAATCACTACTGGAGGACTGGAGGGAACTGGTTGTGGATCTTCCTCTGTCACATCAGCATGTCCCTTTACGGACTCGGACTGGCTCTTCTGGCATTTTTCCACATCAGAACCCCCTATAGGCAAATACATGGGTGATTGAAGGGAGGAAAGTTATCAGTTACAGACAGTAACAATTTACAGTGTCACAGAAATCATAAACAACCTCATATTTCGGAGCCAACTAAATTTAAACCTAATTTCGCTCTTCTTGTGAGCCGCTGAAAAGCGTAAACTGGATAGTTTCAAGCAAAATAAATTCCTACTGCCAGCGCTGTAAGATTAATGCAATACAGTAGACGAAGAAAATCTATTTGAAGCTACTTGCAGCTCCTGAGTGCACAATATTTCACAACTGGCCTCTTTCCTGTCCATTTATAACAGTGAAACGCTTTGATACAAACAAAAGGCCTGGCTCAGCTTGTAATGAGTGGGGGGCGGAGTAGCTGTGTTGTCTGCGGTTTAAGGAGCCAAAGTTTATTTTTGTTTTGTTTGGCTGATTGTGCCATTATCTGATGGTTTCCCTATAGTTGCAGCACCATTATGTATGACTTCCAGCCGGTCTCTGCTCGTCTCCGGTCTGACCTCAAGCCATCCTTCACACATAAATTGACTGCCTTTCTGACAGTAAATAAAGGACATAACTGTTCAAAGCAAAATAAACAACACTGCACAATAAATATCAGGATACATATCAGACGGTATAGGAAGCCTACACAAGGTAGACGCAACTTTAACTGCTTTGAAGTATTCCTCTTGTTGCATTTTGTCTGCTCAGCCAGAGGACTGTGTTTTTATATTCTGCACAGCTTATGTTGTATTATTCATTTCCTCCTCCATTTTAAAAAGCTAAACTGAGTGTAAATCTGAAGATCTGGGTGATAATCAAAAAAGTTATTTTACCATCATAATTAAGTGGTAGGTAGGGCACTGATGGGATGTGTAAAAACCAGCGGATTTTGTTAACTGCCTTCATTTTATATCTACTATGAAGATTTAATGATGAGCAATTAAAATGAAAAGAGAAGAAATTGTAGCTGACACCTTGAATCTTAACCATCTCTGCTGAAAGCTCTCTCTCGGTAGTATGTGTAGACTAACAACAAAACATGGCAGCACAGCTGCCCGATGGGTTTGTCAAAACATCTGGAACATAACTGACAAAGCTTGGTAAATTTACTTGTAAACTAAAAACTCAAGTAGCACTTTCACTTAAAGGCAAAAAAAAACAAACATTTGCAGTTTAAGGGAATGTGACATAACACGCAAAAAAAAAAAAAACAAAAAAAAACACAGATGTTCAAATCAATTAACTTAAGAGATGGAGATGTGCTATTTCGTGTCTATCTTTATACCTTCTTTATCATGGTCTTCCTGGACATTTTCTGGTACTGCCCCTTCATCCTGGGAATGATGCTCCTGAGTTGGTTTGCTGTTATTTTTGTCTTTGTGCTCTTCCTGTTCTGGCTTAGCAGAGACTGTGTCCATGCTCTGAGTAGTCCTATTCCCAGCCTCACTGCTGCTCTTGAGGCTCTGTGAGTCCAGGCTGTCCATTGATTCATTTCCATTCACACACTCCACTTGTGATACTAGGAGACCCTCTATGTGCTTCGGCTGGGCCTCGGTATCTGAAGACTCGGACGTTTCAATCAAAGGCTGGAAGTCAGCCTGCTTGGCCTGGCCATCCCCATCTGCCTTAGGCTCATCATCAAGGCAATGCAACTCTGTAGGTTTTTCTGTGTTTTCAGACTCTGCCTCTTTGGCTGCAGGCCCCTCCACCTTAGGTGTTGGCTCTTCTGTGGCTTTATTGGCATCTGACGGTTTAGTAGGAGCAGCAACAGGAGGCTCATTGGAGCTCTCCTCTTCTGTGGAGGGGACATGAGGATGGTGCCCATTGGGCTGGGAACCCATGGTATCACAAGATGATTCTTCATCCTGTGTCAAACATGAGTCACTGGGCCCCACAGCTTCCACTTCTGCCTCATGCTCCTCCTCTTCCTCTTCTGTCCCTTTCTTGTAGGTCTTTCTCCTACGGATGATGCCTCGTCCCCAAGATGGCCTTCGGCGAAGCTTGCGTTTTACATGGTCTATGATAGGAAAAAGAGAGTGAGAGAAAGATAGGGAAAACACATGGTTAATTCAGAGAAGTACAAAAAAATGAATAATTTCAACAAGTTACATCTTTGAAAATACTCAGCCAATAACACCTCAATAACACTCTCTACTTCTTCAAAGACTACATCTACAACCTTTTTACAAAGAGAAAAAAAAAAGAACCAGGCATATCTTTAGAGTTCAAGATTGTGTCATTCTACATCTCTTTCCTTCTGTCATCCTCATGAATAAACTGCATGAAATTAATGCAAAACAAAACACAAAAATATGCTTTTTAACAAGTTGAGACCGTTAAAAAAAAACTCCTGCACACAGTCTTGCTTGCTATTGAAAATGTATTCTCTTCTGATGAAGGTCGGACTGACCGAAACAGTAAGAAAGACAGTATGTGTGGGTTTTCCAGGTTGTTCTCAATTTTAACCTTTCTCCAATGCAGCTGTCACTCAGTCAGGTGTGCAAAGACTTTTTTTTTTAAGTTTTTAATAACTAAAAGCAATAAAGGACTTTAAAGCTGCAGGAGCTGAAATCACTGGGGGAAATGCCAGAATTTGACACAGGGAAAGAGCAGATGCAGGGGTCTCATGTCCTCTCAGACCACTTGAATTTGAATATGCTGAAAGGTAGTTATGTGTTGTTTTTTTTAATCAAGCACTACTGCTTTCAAGCCTTAGCTGTACAATTCTGACAATTTCCCCCTTCAGAGGAAATCAACACTCGTGTAAAAAACACATTTTTCCTTCTATTGTATTTCAGCAGACCTTAGAAGTATTTAAATCTAGTCATTTGGCCTTCCTCAAAGAAAAATGGGGAGTGGGTCGCAAAGATTCCAAGCAAGAGAGGCAGACAAGGACCGCAGCCCTGTTATATCATGAATTCTGGACACTAATGACAACAGATGGCACTTGGAGTTTTAAGAGGAAGAGGAAACCAAAGGCTGCTCTCTAAGAGTGCAGTAAAAGTGTCACTGCAAACAAGCAAAAATGTTAAATGCAGTGAAACTTCAGTGTACTTGCCTTCATTTATTACAGCTTCTCCTAAACAGAGGCTGAGATACAGACTAGAACAACAAAGTTAGAGGCAAGTCGACTATAAGAGTAGCAAAAGAAAAAGGAGAAGAAAAAGAACTCTAGAAACAGAAACGTTTGGTTCTGTGGTGTTAACATGACCTGTCATTGAGTGCAGTGCAAATAACCCTTTCGTGCACGTCTCGGCATCACAAGGCCTTCACAGCTTTGCAGATGAAACGCATCACACAGAGCATGATTCTTTGCAGAACAAGCAAAAAAGTGGACTTTACTAGTACCCCCACCCAGTTGCACAACACTTTGCCCCTCATGCTCACAGATACCCTGCCCACCCAGGGAATCATTTTAAGTCTCGCATCTCATTCCTTTCAAAAATTTGTAAAAATAAATTTAAAAAAAAAAATTTCAAAGAAAGGCACATGAACAGAGCATGTGTGTTCTATACATGTGCTTGGGGGGGGGCGGGGGTTGTTGAACTAGCCCATACTGAAATGCGTTCATTTATCATATTAAGAAATAGCAATTAGCATCCTAAACAACAAAGATCATACAGTATACCCTCCCTTTAGGTTACTATTGTTTGTAAGGGTTTGTCTTTTCACTCAAAAGAAGTAACTACGTATGTTATATGTGCAGAGAAATAAGACAGAAAGTCTAGCCTTTCATCAACCAGTTGCACTTTGACAAATGTAGGGGAGATGGATGCAGCAGAATCACTTATATAAAGTTATAAGACATGGTCAACTTCAGTAGGTATGTTCTATAGTACCCACCTTCATGTAAGAATACCAGTTCTCCTGGTTGGAAACGTCTACTTTCAGAAGAAGGCCATTTAATAAGACCTTCAAAACACAATGCACACACTGTAAATGTTTTTTTTCTAGTAGAGTACAAGGACCAATGTAGGGATGTAACGATTACCAGTATAATGACGGTTAGAGTTACTGTATCAAATTCTAACCATCATTAAAACCATGTTTAATTACCACACTTTGAAAAATTCTCATTGATACTGCTCATTTCCTGGAGAAGCAGCAGCACTCCAGACACGCATGCGCAGTTTGCAGTGTCTGGCCTCTGAAACATGGCAGAAGGCACCCGCACGCAGAGTCCTGCACAGATCCACTTTTCCAAACCTGCACCCACTGGTACCGGCAAAGCTGAGTACCACAACCTGCATTTTTTTTCCATGTCCAATCTGCACCCGTACATTAGATCTGCAACCCAACCCGTGATTAAACACATGGTCTACACAGTAACTCACTTTTAAGGGCTTCAGTTTTAGCTAAACCACACACCATCAACAAATCTCTAATATGTGCTGCTCAATGACATCTGTGGCCAGATGTAAACAGAGGTGACGCTCATTTCACAATAAAACAAGCCAGCTGTGGATCAACCTCAGTGAAATTAGATGATCATCGTCATTAAATGTTTTGCGGGTTACCTATGGGTACCCGACCTGGTGCAGGACTCTTCCTACACGGACATCGCTCCGGAGATTTTTCCCCCCACTAAAAGGACAAAGTTGGAAGTCTGGATGTATTTTGGATTTTTAAAGGATGCTGAGGGGAAACTAACTGAAGATGGTCAACCCGTCTGCAGAAAATGCAGAAAAAAAAGTCTCTGCGAAGGGGGGCAACACTTCACAAACAAATGGTAGTGTTGCTTTTATATGCACATGTGATTTCTAGAAAAGGTACATGAAACAGTGAAAGTGTTCTTTCTGTACCAGTTCTTAAATCTGTAAGACTAGATCAAGTCTTCAGCCCCGAATATAAAGAAAAGTCTTCATGGTTCTTATCTACAATTTGCATAAAAGGCAGTTACCACTTATGGTCATAAGGTGCCATCTTTAATGCACATTTGTATGTTTGATGTTTATATATTAATACTTTAATGTTCTATTTGTTATTGTTTGTTCATAATAAAACTTTGTGAAATTATTTCAGTGTGTATATAAGTACTTTTTGAACACATTTCAAGAATACGCGATAATGATAATTTTGGTCACAATAAGCATGATATGAAATTTTCATATCATTACATCTCTAGAACAATGAGATGCCAACCCACCCAATGCAGCAATCATCCTGTCCAACGGCCTTCAGTTTGCCAGAAAGTCTCTCTCAAAGTATAAAGGCTGCCAGCGGTATTATTAGTGCTTTAAACTCAGATACACCTACAGTTTTTGGTTTCTCCTCATCGGTTCTGGTATTAGGAGACAGCTATAGATTACGCAGTGGTGAAGGGAAAAAGCCCTACTTTTCTCTGAGCCTTACTGGCATATGAGACGGTTGTTCGACAGTAAGTGTGTGTGTAAGTGTGTGTGTGTGTGTGTGTGTGTAAGTGTAAGTGTGTGTGTGTGTGTGTGTGTGTGTGTGTGTGTGTGGGGGGGGGGGGGGGGGGGGGGGAAGAAAACCTGCCAGGAATCTTGGATATTTCTGAATCCCATCAATAACGCTTCACTTTATGTATGCATGTACGATTTTTCTAACCCATCAAGAATACTCAATTTTGACCACCAGTTTGTCTCTGCCCTTCAGAATTTAGATTTAATTTTGAACTGTCACCTTGCAATATCCCGCGATTAGTCATAACTTGGCTGTTTTGCATTTCACTGCGGAGAATACTGCCTTCCTGCTCGAAGCTGAAAAATCAATGTTTTTTAAATATGGCTTTCAAAGGGCATCATCATGAGAAAAAAAATTACACAAAATATTAAGAAGGCAATATATTAAAAAGCATAATTCGTCTCTTTTAAGACTTAATATCTTAGCTCCTTTGTATGCACACTGACCAAGATAAACAATACATAACGCCCATACAGAGATCTGTCTGGGGTCAGCTATCAAAACCAGAGCTAAGAAGCATCCTCCTGAGAGAGGAAAAGGTGAGACAGAGCGGCAGCAAATGACTCATCATACTCAGCTCTTAAATAATGCATGAAAATTGTTAGAGCATGAACAGGCAACCACAGAGGGGAGATATGCTGAAGGGGAATGAAAGAAGGGAAGAGGAGGAATAAGGGAGGGGGGTAGAGCCAGAGCACTTTGTAATAATTAAAAGAGCCTTAGCCATATAAGAGTCATGCAGCGACTGAAAATATAAAAATATTCCAAGCTGCCTTCACATGTGCTTGATAGGGAAGAGTGTGTGCATGTGCATTTGTGCATGTGTTGGCAGTTGCACACATATACACGTAGACAAAAAAAGCTTTTGAGACTGAATGGCCCCAGGAGACAAGTATCCCAACTGCTGCGCCAGCAAGTATTAAATAAATAAATCAATTCTGTGACACTGATGGACAATTCAACAGCACACTCTTGTAATGCCTTTGGGTAGGAGAGTGAATCAGTACCTCTGATTCGCTGATTTCTTTATTTAATAATTCTCAATATTGAATCACTGCACAACAACAAAAAGTCACACCATGTGGAAAAACTCAGTGTCCTGTACAATTTTGTAGATCAAAAACAGGAGGAACAATGAAAGCTTTTAAAGAGTTCTGACAGCGACACCTGAGATTTACAGCTCAGGCATAAATCCTCCTTGAAGCCCAACAATAGCACAACACTGCATGTTCAAGTCTCATACATGAAACCCATTGTCATAATCCAAAAATGACAGCATAATAGCAGCTAAGGAGTCAAGTCACCCTAATTCGGGTTCGAACTTTTCTTTGTGTTCATTTTTGGAGCGATACACTTTGCACAATGCACCGTCCGACTCTACTTTTCATCGTCCTGGTTCATTGGAATCGACTGGACTTACTGCCTCAATCTTGTAACATTAATGAAGTATTGATCTTCCCTGTTCTCTTCACCTGCGACTGATGGGGAGGAGCTTTGACGTGGCGGTAGTGCCGTGATTCTAAAAACAAACACTTATACCTTTTCAAGATTTTACAGTTAGTTTTTTTTTTTTAGTTAACCTGTTCTGTCCTGTTTTATAATTTAGTACTGTACTCCTGTTCGATGCACTGACTAAAGATTGCTTTTCTTACTTTTGAGGAGTGGTATAGGCCTGTGTAACTCAAATCAAGACGTACACTTTGTTTTCTTTTTGTTGGCATACATCATACGAAGTTGCTGCAAAAATTTGATTGACAGTGGAACATTTGACTTGACATGGTGCTTTGATTATTCTGTTCCAAGCGTAAGAATTCTGTTTTATTTACAAAGTGCCGAATCAGAGCGCACAGTAATCTCAAATAACTTAACATAATAGTGTTAAGACCTTGCAACATTTTACAGAAAAAACAACAAATTCCAGGAAAGCAAGCACTTCAGCGGAATATACCCAAGAGAGAACCAGGCTCAGGTGGATGGGTCGAAATGGGAGCGAGAAAAGAGAACGGATAGGGCAGCAAACGCACTCGAATAAGGTAGGTTGGAGGGGAGGACCATCACACCAGAAGGACATAGAAAGTGAATTTGAAAACTATATTTCTCTAACTGCACAACTCCCTTAAGATTTTTTTTTAAATAGAATCATTTCACTGATCTGTGAATAACACCATACAAAGAGAAAAAAATCCAATTGCTTGATATCCAAAACTAAATTAATCATTTGAACTAGTCTTCAGATGTAAGAGGAAATCAATAAAAACACAGCTACTCTTGGACATAATGAAAATGTGCAGTGGCTGAGGGTTGATATGAAGTAAATGATAGGCTTTTAATTCAATAATTACTTTTTATTATGAAATATGAATGCACTCTTGAGCAAGAAATTCCATTACTAAAACTATTGCAAGCAAAGAAGATCATTGCATCTAGGTATTCTTTAACAAACATAAATATAAAGTCTCAGTCTGAACATTCCTTTCAAATGAATAAAGCTTCAATTGTATGATTCTCATCTGCATAGACGGAAGAAAAAGTGTCCTAACAGCTAACATCTGCTTTGGTCTAAAAGGGACCAGAGAATATTGGCACAAACGTGGAACACACTAGTATAGGAAGTTTACAGCCACCTGTGCTTTTTCATTTCTACATAGCCTTCAGCATCTGTTTTGGAAAATGACAAGAATTCATAGGGGTTCTCAGAAAGAGTTTAACTGAAGCATGCATATGTAAGGTAAATGGAGATCTCAGAGTCCATCTCCACTGACAATGTGTGCTTTTTTATTTTATCACAGTAGAGTGTACAACAGAAAAATAGCATTCGCTTTACATGGCAATCCATCAGGAATTAGCATTTTAACCGGTGTTGTGCCTTGGCAACTTTGTGTTTTGGTGAGTGACATTCTATCCTTTTCTTTTACTCGAACCCCTTCATGCAGGGGCCAAAGGGAAATGAATGTAAGAGCTGTGTTTTTTCATGCTGGGCCAGAGTTGGTTTGAAGGCTGCCTTAGGGAGTATGCAAAGATGGGGTAGAAAACATGTGAAAGACTGTTCGAGAAAAAGAGCCAGAAAGGCTGTCTTGGTGAAATGGCCTCGGGGTGTCTCGCTCAGAAAAAGCCGTCAGAAGCTTTTTGCCACAGCTGTTTGTCACCTGATGTGACACTTCACACTGATACTTAATGAAACGTCCAGATCGATAAATGATCCCATTCTCGCTTTTGGAAATGAGGGAGATCAGTCACTCCATTCAATTGCTTTGTCATTTTATGCTCAGTTCCCTCCTTTGGTCGCTTTTTTACTTTTGCTCTCATAATGGCCTTTCATACCTGCAATACCATAAAGCAAGAAGCTCTTTACACAAGATCTACCAGCTATTCATAGAAATATCTAACTGTCTTTCATTAAGAATAAAATACTGATATGGAGTGGACACACACCATTTTCCAAGTAAGTGCAGATTCAAGGCTATATCGTATAAAAAGTTAGTACAAAACTGAAATTAATATTTTAATAGTTGTACAGGAACTTACATGAGAGGATTAATTCTTACCCAAGCCATTGACTTTCTGAGGCCTTGTCTGGTTGCCTAGTAACCTTATGACAATAACAAGACTCCTTAGTAGTAACAGAGGAAGAACATTTCCAGTAGACTGATTTTCTTAACCCATGCTCTTATTAAATATTGTGTCTTGAATATCAGTACAATCATAGTATGTTGCCAAAATCAAAATCCCAAAACTCAGGTGCAATGAAAGCTGTCAGACATGCCTTGACAGACCGCCACATGATGGAGATCTAAGTACAGACGCCAAAATAACTGTTAATTTTAGGATAAATTAACACGTCAATTCTCACCCTGTTTCAGATATCTGCCACCTTGCTTTTTAAAACGCTGACGAATCAGATCTCTTTTTTTTTTTTGCCCTTTTTAAATCACTTTAATGACTCTAAATAAAAAAGTAACAGACACAACATCCCGGCCTTTTAATCATTTCTGACATCAATACTAGTGTACAGAGAAACAGAATTAAGCGCAATTAAAGATAATTTATTCACTGCGTCTAACTTCTATGTAGAAGTCAGATATATTTTGCACAATCGTGTTTATTTTCTTCAAAAACAGGCAGATGAAGCCTGCATCATTTTCTACTGTTCGAGATTTTACCGGTGGCCTTTTGATGACATTGTTGAAGCCCCTTCAAAGCTTGTACTCATACCTTTCATTATCAGCATGTTTCTTTGTATATTTCAATAATGGCCGATGTATATTTATGGTGTATGTTTTGTGCCATTGTTATTTATGTGTTCTGATGCTCAATGCCAGTAAATAGCTCTTCCTCTTCATTAGGTGTACTATATGTATGAATAAATGATTGTTAGGCTTGTTCCTGAGGTGTTGTGATAGAAAACATACATGCTGTAAATGCACCAGTGGCTGCGACTAAAGCTGAAGATGTCAGCCTGACCTGACACCCCTTCCTCTTCCTACACACACACACTTGCACTCGAGCACAAAGCAGGGAATGAAAGTCTTCTGAGGCGAAGGTCTGTCGCCTCCGGCAAAAAGCATGCATGGAGACAAGAAGTGGGCTGGGTTGAGGGGTAAAGGCGCATTTTGGTTGATAGAGTATGCAAGCGAGAGAAAGTGACAATGTGCCGAGCCAGAATCCTTTATCAAAATCGAGGTTGTGAAGTCGTAAATCAACAACCCTCTGACTGGAAAGCTGGTGAATATTGCACTTATTAGGCAAAAAAATCTTCAGAGAAAGCTATTGAAAAGATTTTTCCAAAACATAATGCCCACTTGAAAATGTCATGTCCATCTTCCAAACAGAACGTGAACTGAAGGTCTATAGGAGAAAGTGTTTCATAGTCACCCCAGAGCCCATGACGGTGAAGAACACAGATTATGACGTGAAAAAGGAAAGCTCTTATCACATATTAACACTGCACGAACAGGGAGCCATCAATAACTGACATGTCAGTAAGAAGAGAGTCTGGTGAAAAACAATGAAACAAGCAGAGGTCTCACTACAGCACCGGAGAGCTGATGAGTTACACAACTGCCTTTGACTTTCATGACATGACTTAATGAGTGGGTAGCTTGAAAGGGCCAGCTCTGTTAAGACAAAATGCATCTCATCTCTGGGTCTAATGGAGATGTGGCTATTAGCTTGGATCAGTGCCATTCTAGGAGTAATTTGATGTAATTAAACAGCAAGCCTGCGCACATTCCTATTCCCATCATGGTCTAATGTGACTCGAGTCGCTTACTGTGCCTGTCCTTAAAAAGTCTGCACTGAATGAGCGGGGACAGTAGAGTCAAATGTGTACGTAAGAAAACTAACCATCACATTTGTAAAGACAAGGTGTAATGCATCAAGTGTCAATAACCCAAAATAGTACTTAAAAATTTTAGATCAGGATATGGTGTGGGTTGGTTTTTATGGGTTAATACCTGTTGATGCACTAGTCCTATCAATACATTTAAATAATTGGTGTAAAATGCAGTTTGTCATCTTTTCATGGTCATCAGATATGACACGTTTGGATGTTCAGAGGCTCCGTAGTGAACACAGAAACACCATCATCTTCTACAACAGTCATACTCATTGTGTGGATGCGGCTCGTCAAGCTTTAACTGTCGGCTCACGTGGTAACTTAGAACAATATGATAACACAGCCAAAACATTTTTTTTTATTGCATTCTGCTACCTAAATATACAATGAACACTATGCAACAAACACGCAAATACCCACATTAAATGTCTCCTTTCATCTCAATTAATGTTGTTTTCAAAAAGGGGGTAACTGTCAAACATGGCAACATAGCGTGTTCCGGTCAGTGTTTACGATAACGGCTCACTTGTGTTGGCAGTGCAGATCGCAGCGCAAGCATGCATCTTATGATAGTTAGCGCCTGACATGCACAGGACACAAAATGGATTGATTTCAGATCAAAAACAGATGACAAACTTCAAATACAAGATAAAGAAAGTTAAGGACATGCACGCCAACTTCCGTTCATCCCAATATTAAGGTAAAGAATATATGATCTTAACTAAAAATGTATTAACTGCGTTGCTTCTCCTTTTTATGTGTAGAAATGCTCATTTTTGAGAGTGATTTGATATATTGTCTTAAAAGTGGCTCCCCCCTTGACTTGTGGCTCTTGTGCATAAAACAGTGAGGATCACTGTTCTACAATATCGATTCACCTGTAAAACTCATGGAGTTTGATAAATGAATGTAAATGGAGACGCATGATTTATGTTCAATTAATGACATAGGCCTATTTTGCTTTTTCTTCAGAGTTCTCTGTTTCTGATATAATAACCTTTGAATTTACTCTGAATCTCTACAGGATCAGTAACTTAAATATAGAAAAATACCTAATTTTCACTAAAAATAACAAAATAAAGGTGGTTAATATTGCAATAAATGCTGATAAATCACTTAAGGTAAATATAGAGCAAAATTCATTTGGGAACAGCCACAAAAGTAGCACTGGGTTTTTATGAGTTAAGTGAAAAAACTTTAACTTGTCAAGAATGTCAGAGAAAATTAGTTCTAAATGAGCAGAAAATGAAAGTACAAAACCTCATGGGCTTTAATTTCTAACCATGATACAGAAGGTGGTTATGTCATAAAAAGTCCAGATCCCAGTTCACTTGCAGTCATGATGGGTTTCAGAAGTGGATAAATTCCAAAAGACAATCTGGACCTCACCAACGAATCGATAAGTCATTCCAACTAATCAAGCACTAATGTATCATGTTTGTGCAACTGTTCCAGTCAATTACAACTTATCAGAACCCGGCAGAGGGTGAATACTCCCCATTACCCTGTCTGGCATTTACTGGCTTCTAATGTTTACCAAAATGAACTAATCGACTGCTCTATGGCAAAAACAATGAGAGAAAAAGCCCGGGAGGCACTGTATAATTTTCTGTTTGTAGTACAGGCTTAATGCTGAGACACTGGGCTGCGCTTTAGGGGTGGAGAGTAATTGAGGGGAGAAAAAAAAAACAGTGACACCCTTTATCATAAAAAACACAGCACTAGATCCAATTTAATTGAAATGGCATTCCAGCCGGTCTGTGTGAAAATGTAAGACCTGTCTTCCACGATGGACGACTGATTTGTGACTGATGATGTTATATCTGGCCATTTCAAAACAATGAAATGCAGCCATCTAATTAACAGGTCAATAAGAAAAGATTCAGGTATTTGGACACAGTAAGAAGCTTGTTGAGTTTCATCTATCCTCAACAACAGAAAAATAAAAAATTTAAATTACTGCTTCATGGTTGTACAGTAGGGCGCAGCTAATGAGTTTTCATCCATGTTCGTGCAGCCTCTTGATATATGTAGAAGACTTTGAAGGAATTACATAAGAGTTTTTAGTCGGAGTAGGGGTGTAAGAAAATATTGGTTCCATGATTTTTCATTTCATGATACTGTGTCACTATTTTTAGGTCTTTATTCAAATACAAACATGGTGGGGGTTCATTTTTCTTTTCTTCTCTGCAAATATTTTTTTGGAGATCTAAAACTATTTTTTTGTACTGGTAAAGCAAGAAGTTAAAACTATCTGTAAAAAAATGTAAGTTTTAACAGGGGAAAATTTTGTGATATAGCATTAGATCCTGTTGTGATCAAATAAAAATCTGTTTAGTATTTCTGGTGTAATTTTTTAAAAGATTATTTCTTGGAAAAGAAACGAAACAAAACAAACAAAAAAATATTGTCTTGTTGACAGTATCGTGATATATTATGTTGTGATCTAGTATTGCGATTTGTATCATATCACCAGATTCTTGCTAAGAAACACACCTAGTATTGAGCATCTTGACATGTCTGATTTGCGAAAAAAAATTTCAAAGTTGAAGAAATTCCTTTAAGGCGTTCCTGATATATAGCATTTATAAAGATGGAACAGAATGGACAGAAATCCCTCTTGAAAAAAAAAAAAGAAAAATGCAAGCCTGCAGCTGTGGTTCTCATTATCAAGCCAGGGATGCGTAACGCACAGATTCAAATAAAAAAAATTTAAAAACACAACTTACAGAAACCTACTCAATACAAAAATCATGGTACTGGAAGTGTTTTACATCTCATTCCAGCCATAATCCTGGAACTGTTATATGACACTTTGCCAAACCTCCTATAAGGCAGTTGTCATATGTTATCATACTTGAGCATTGTGGGAATTTTAACTGTGTGAAATTCAAATGCCTCCCTCACTTGTTCACTCTCTTCACGTCACCTCTCTCTTCCTTCACATCCTTGGGCGGCACAGCTTGTACTCATTGGGCATGCACAGAGGCAATGAGCAGCAACGCTCAATCATTCCAGTGCAACTCTCCGGGCTCATTCTCCCAGGCAGAAATGTAAGCTGTTTACAAAAACATTATATGTACTTATTTACATTGTACAGAAATGAAAAGGGGAAATACCACCATTTACTGAAGTCAACTGGGGATACTTAGCACACCTATGCATGGTGACGAGCTTATGGTGAAAAAGAGAAAAAAAAAAAATGCACAAATAAAATAACTCTTCAGAGACATCAACACTGATGTCAGCTCATCTACACCCTAAAACAATAAGTAGAAGCAAGAGGCATCATGGATAATTTTACATTCATTTCACGCTTGGTGCCACAATGATCCAAGAGGCATCTGTGCCCACAAAATGGCAGCTTACGCTCAGCACTTATTCGCCTAGGGCTTTGCATGCTTTCCTTGGATTTTATTAGTGAAGTGCCACAGGGTGTCAGAGTGTGCAACTCAATATTGTGTGTGACTAGTAGCAAAAAGCAGCTTGGGGAATCAAGTGGCCAGTTAAAAAAATGTCAATACTCACACTGACATCTCAGTTTAGGCCCAGATGTTTTCATTCCTGCTGCTGACCACTAGAATGTTATACCTTTAATCTTTATACAGTGTCTATGAAAAAGAACTTTTATATAATGATACTCCATACAATAAGACTGTACACAGAATTAACTGTGTAACTTCTGTCATTTTTATGTCTTGACTATAAGAAATCTGATGGTATTTTCTTGTCCATTTTTATTTCCTGGAGTAAAAATGTTACACTTACAGGAAACCAAGTTGAAAGCATTTTAAATAAATGAAGAGAAAAAATAAACAAGGAAAAACAGAAAAGAAAGAAAGTGTTACTTTTAACCTTCCAGGAGTTTGAGAGTTTTCACAGGTCACTCGAATTGAAAGCACAGCTTGTTCTGTGCTATAGAATGTCCACATGCGAGTCTAGATGTCACTTCTTCTCGATTCACTCATTCTGTTGAATACAGCGCAGCAAGAATGACACATTGCAGAAGCAACTATGGCAATATTGGCTGGTAGCTGCTGGAAGTAAAGGAATATTTAGGAGGCTTGATGGATGCCAACCAGTATGGGAAACAAAGTTTAACTGCTACTTATGATTTTCATGATCCAGTTAGTTCTTATAAACAGTTTACAAACCATTTCAAGACCCTGATTAAAATACTATTAGAACTGGCTTCAACGTAGCTTTGTTTCAAAAACCCATAGCTATCCTATTAACCTAATTTCATGTGCACTGTGGCAATCACAGGCCATGCGCCTGATGTCCTTTTGTCCTGAGCAAAAATCCAGGCCATCTTTTCATACAGTAACTACTTTCCCAGAGGTAAAAAAAAAAAAAAAGGAAGCAGCAGTGTTTATTATGCCTTCTATATCCTATCAAGGTCTTATAATGGATTGACATTTGCAATGCGGAGAATAGGTTCTTTTTTACTGTTAATGTGAAATATAAGGTAGGGCATCGACAAGACACAGCAGTGTTCCATCTACATGAATACAGACTGTGGCTATTGTGTGTGTTTGTTGCCTTGGGCGTGCTATTCAGTGATGTGGAGGACACATTATGTGGGGCCTGCAACATTCTTCTGTTTAGCAGCAGTTCAACAGCTAGATGTCTCACCATGGAAAAACAAAATAATTATCAGACTCATGTTTACTTGAGCAAGCTATAGTGTGTGCTGTCCTTCTAACTGGCTGTGAGAAACGGGCATCTGATTTTGTTGCCTGTGTCTGAGTGACATAGAACAACTGAGAGGGGACTTAATTATAAATGAAAGGAAGACACTGTATATGAACCAAATCCTAGTGGTGATGCACTACAAATGAACCCAGGTCTGTGGCCCAGGTAATGGGCCTTAGGGTTTGTGTTTCTGCTGGGATGCAGTGGAAAACAGAAAGGGGGTGGGGGTGGGGGGTTGAGACATGGACCATGAGTGAGAGTGAGCGGTGAAACCATGACAGAGCTGTCCGTGCAGTCTAATGGAAACCACATCCTTCTTCCTGTTTTCTTGTGCATTAAGGTCTCCTACCTTCCAATCCCTGATTGACCTGGCAGCTGTGGCAGCTGGCCCAGCCATCTAAATCTCAACCAGGCTTATTTGCGGCCACTGCTTTTAACACCTGATTCAGAAATATCTTTAGCCTTCAAATAGCCTTTTGCGGGACTTTCTCCACAGTTACAAACAGTGCATTTCATCCCTGCCACCACTCTCGGTTATATCTGAATGTCACAGACAATTCGCGGCTCTAGGCACATGGAATTGAGGGATGGGAGGAGAGAGAGAGCTGGCCCAGATAAAAGAACACTATGGAACCACAGATACCAAAACAGCCCCAGATAGGATTTCCCCCCTGCAGGTAATGATCTAGGATAACTTTAACCTTCAAGTGTCCTAACCCTCCACAGAGGCAGAGGGGAATGGCAACAACCCTAAAATGACCTGGCTGCAGCGCATCTGATTTCTTCAACAGAGTATTGCTTCAGTAATGGCACAAAAATTGTCATCCCCTCCTGCACTCATGCTTTGGTTGTGAAGCTGTGTTATATCTCGTGACATAACTGATCAATTAGCCTAATAGCTGCCGTGCTGAGGTGCTCCAGGTGAGAACTGGAATGCCGATGTCACAAATTAATCACCTGAGTTAGCCTAATTAATTAAGCCTCTGGTGGAGGCTGATAACGACTCTCCCAGGAGCCTCTAAATTGGTGGTCCGCATCTGTGACATTTGGGTTTTCAGATAAAGACTGTAGCTAAAAGAAGCATATGCATGCCCCATACTCCAATCAGACGCAGTGATGCCTTTTAACAGACTCGCTTTCTGAAAAGAAAAGTGAAAGCTTGCATACACCGAGGATGATGGGAGAAGGGGCATGCATGTGGAGAGTCACTGAAGAGAGGTGAAAACTTTAATACATGAAATATTTAATGTAATTCAGCTCGTGTAAATTGGAGCTTCTGCTAGCAGGATGATAGCTGCCTTATAGGAATGGGGCCGCTGGAGGTGAACATGATTCATTTAGTAGACCTGTATCATATGCACATGTGATGTCTGACCTGGGTGTGAGAGGAAAATGAGATTCAGGTTTATTTATATACTGAATCATATAAGGACTAGGTGGTTATTAATATTTAGATTTTTTTAAAGTTGTAAGCCTTTATTAATACTTGATTGTTAAGCTTATCAAATAAATGTTATGTTACCTTACGATTAAATGAGTAATAGATTCAGAATTACAAAGAATAACTTAATTATAGCTCTATTCATTCAACTATAGTAGGCTTTCTTGCGCCAGATGTTTAAGAATCAACATACAAAAACAAAGGTCCACCACATGGTTGACAAATAAAAGTAGATTAACATATATGTAGGTCATCTTCAGAGGTGCCTAATAAACATGACTACAGTAAAAAATCTGAAAACAATGATAGAAAGCACAGATTTGAGCCCCAGTCTTTGCTGTGAGGTGAAAAATCAAGCCACTTGTTTTGTCCCATGGAAGTTCTACGAGTATCCTGGCCTAAATTATTTTGGGGAAAATGCTTCCATTAATTTTAAACATTGCCTCCGTACAATTAAGCATCTTTTTGTGGCCTAGCAGTGAAAGACGTGATGAATTGCACTGAGCTGAGGACATACAGAGTCCAGAGCCGCACTGTATTTATGATCGCCAACAGGGGCCCTCATCTCTCAAGAGGAGTCCATCTCCCCAGGAAAAGGAATGGTTTGCTCACACAGCAGGGGTTCCATTAGGGACGCTCTCATGAGAGACAAGCACCACCTTGTGTTAGACCACTGTACTACATGCATCCAGGGAAAAATTCAATTGAGGTATTTTTCAAGATTCTGGCAGTTTGACTCTATTTTTATGTGACTTTATAAATGTTTGTGACTTATTCTACTATTGGAGGTCGATATAATATTAAAACATTTTACTTTCATCACCTTTATAATGAAGGCTGTTTTTGCTTGACTTCTCATAACAATACTGTTTACGAATGTGTCCAGAATGTAAACAGTTTTAATTGAGCAAACTGCAACACAGGGAAGACCGGGATTCAAAATAAACAGATGCACACTGTACAGCACATTAAAAGCAGAACACCAGTTCATCCAGTGTAACACCCTGCACTAACTTCTGGCTCAACAGATGGACTATTATTATGTTCCTGAGTTTACTGGCTTTGGATGAGAAATGTTATATTTTTTCCTGAAGAAGAAAAAGTTGATCCACTGTATCTCATGATGACTCTTTTAGCTCATTTCACAGTTTTCCAGCTGGAAGCTATAGGGCATTTCTTGAATTACATGTAAAACTGGCTTCTCATTCATCCAGGTAACAGCCTCATTAGTCTGCCCCCTACCCATCCGTAGCCCTCCCTTCACCCCTAAGGCACCTGCCGTTTGCCACAGGTGGGCATGTAATTGCTCTGTGGCGTGGTCATGTTCTGAGTAGTTAGGAGAGAGCAGCCTCACTAATGAGGCTGCTTACTGTGTTGCTTCTCCACTGCTGAGAAATCTATGTATCTGTGTGTGTACCAGGCAGGTGTGTGGCATCACATACATCTGGTTTATGGTTATAATACAACACAGCTGCTTGCTGCTTTGAGACAGAAAAAACACATCTCAAAAACGAGGTTCAAAGTTTGACAGTGTATGAGTGAAACAGAAATGTTGTTTAAATATTTTCTTCCACTTAATCCAGAGATGTAAGCCACAATGCTTTTTTTCTCCAAAAAGGCATCTGTTCCTATCTGATCATTCTGTATCAATTAAATTTATTACTGCTGTATTCTAACTTTTCACCACTGTGCCTGATATGTCTATCAGAGCTATTATTTACCAGCGTGTGTTTCCTGTCCCAATAATGAACTCGGCACTACTGTCAAAACACATACAATGTGATCAAAAGGTGAGTTTAGAGCACACGTGACGTAAATAGAGGCACGATCAAACTGTAGCTCTGCTCAAATTTGGTGGAGGCAAATGATACTGGGGTGTAATGAAAAAGAGACGGTGCTGGAGTACTCACTAGTGGTGCACTGTTTTTCAGGGGCCTCGCCCTGAGTGCTGCTCCTGGCCTGCTCTTCTCCTGCAGGGTGGTGCTTTCTGGTTGCCACGGCGCCTGGAGCTGCCGTCAGCTGAGCCGGCGTCTGGAGGTCTGCACATCCCACAGAGGATCAGTTACTGACAACAGACAATACTTTTGGTGTGTGCATGTGCAATCGTATGTGTGTGAAGGTGCTCCTGAAACATGATGTCGGGACGGAGCCGGTTAGTGTGCATGTTTTTGTGTTTGTTTGTGTACTGTGTGATCGACTGGCCTGATCAAACCTGTCCAATAAGACGTTTTACAAACTACTACTATTAGCACTCAGCTGAGATGGTGGCACATGCTAAATATTAGGAATTATAGACTTTAAGGAGGAAGAAGAGTTAAAACATCACACCCAGAATCACCTGTTGGTTACAGCTGGGTTGATGTTCAGTTTCAGATTTACAGGCTAATTGATTTAATCCAGCTTTATTTAAGTATTCACTAATTGGATTTATGTTCAGATCAGCAGTTCACCAGTTTCTGATTAATTCAAAGTTTTTTTTAAAGGTTCACAGGTTTTACGACATAATCTATTAGGGTATCTGTAAACCTGTAATGAAAACAGTACAGAGACCAAGTATTCTCTTAGGCAGCGCTAAGCAATACGTTCATCTGTGTCCTTGTCTAATAAATGTTAATACCTACAAGTAGGGCTGTGTAATATGATAGTACTAGCATGCATATTAATACCAATATCTAGGGACTGAAGTTAGTAAATGCATCGTTCTTGTTTTTAACTTCCTGTCCCGTCATGCAGTGTAGTACTGCGCTTCCGGTCAACCAAGCAACGTGATTGTAAGGCTATTGTATTCCAAAAATGACTAATATCTCCCAAAAAAAATTGGTCATATCAACTTGCTGAGATATTTAACGTGGAGATGAGACTATTCCTCAACTATAGGTATCAAACTGGACAGTTAAAAACATCAGAATTTCTCAGAACTGTGCAGATACACACACACAGGCACTCTGAGACTTTGCAGTATTACGATATAGATATAACATCTGATGATTGAAAATCTATCATTTCATCATGTGTTACTGGTTATTTCATTCACACTCTTTCTGGCAAGCCTTTTCATTATTTGGTTCGTGTTTGGTCTTCATTCACACAGCAAAAATGCAGGCAGGAAATTAAAAAAAAAAAAAAACATGAAGGAGAGTGAATGTGACACTGAACCGGGGTAGAACCAGCAAAGATAAAGACAAAAAAAAAGAAACTTGTAGGGGATATATTCGGTCTATTCTGTAGTTTGCTATAATGACTGGTCTACAACATAATTTATAAACACCACTAACCTCTGGTATCACCAGTGACAGAATCATGTTAAGTCTCATGTCAAAAAAATATTACAAACATAAAAGGGGGTTACATTTTAGTGTGTAAAATACACAGCATGGGTCAATATCCGATAAACTGTTCCTTCCTTCCCTGATTTTACATTAATTTATTTCATGCTATTTTTTTGGTTGAAATAAAATGGGCTATATGGTGATATCTATTGACATCTACATATGATCTGATGTCTGTCAGATTAAATGAGTGTTTGATTACACAGAACAGTCACTGCTAAGTCAGGAGTTCCCAAACTTTTTCAGCTCAAGAATCAAAAAAGAAATTTGGTCGGAATGAGTTGTAGAAGGAATGTATGAACTAGTGCCAACTAAACTGTACAGTAGTCACGTGATCGATTTACATTTACATTGTCAAAATAGTGCGTTCCGTAAGTCTGTCCAGTTTTTATTTGTTTTATTGAACACGACTCCCCCAGAGCACATTTAGCCCCCTCCTCAAAGCTTCAAATTGCTTTGTTGACACAAACATTTGTCAGCTCCTCATCAGCTTTTCAGTTCATCCTTATCCATTGTTACTGTATACTGTGTAATTTTGTACATATTTAGAAATTTGGGTTTTTTTTTGTTTTTTTGGAGCATTTTATGGTAGTTTTTATTCTATTCTATTTAGCTTTTATATATTTTACTTTGTATTTTATCCTTTTATCTTTTCTCATGCTACAAATGCAGAGACCTGGGTAACTATATTTTGTTCCGTCGTTTGCTATTGATTGAATGACAGTAAAGCTGATTCTGAGCCACACAAATCAAGACTGAGGGAATCATATACGTTTCAACCAGTGTTACCTCATCTAGAGGTCGGTTATGTTTTCGAGCTCCAGTTGTACAAAAGAAAGAGAGCCCTGCACACAACAACAGTGGGGGACCCAATAAAAAATGGGTGCATTGCCCATTTTGAGACCCAAACTCAAGTTTGGAAAGCGTAACGTTAAGTGTGACAGAACTGAAAAAATAGGAGTAGAGCATCGAGGAATACAATCTCCAAAAAAAGACGTTACACTCTGACTTCAAATGATATTTAAGCTTTTTGACAAATTTTCATGGGTTTCTTTTATCTTATCAGGAGGGGAAAATTCCCTCTCTGTGGAACACTGTTACAAGTGGACATCAGGCACTACTGGGCTAATTGACAGCTTTATAGCAGGACCTTGACTAGAAGATGAAATATTTACACTGCTGTGTTCCTCCTCTCAGGCAGTTGACTTCTGCCTCTGCAATATTCATTTTGCATCCTGTTCTTTTAGTTGCGAAAAGAGAAAATCAAAAGCAGCTGAGTGACTTCTGAAAATTGCTTCCTCTTTGATAAGTTTCCTGTTTGACATGGAGGAGTCAAGACTCTGTGGCTTGAGTCAGGAGTCAACGGGCCCTCAGGGGGTTGGGCTGTGCTCTCGGTGGATAATGTTTTAAAGGAGAAATCAGGTCTTCTTGTGCATTTCTCTCAATAGGCTAATGATCTTAGAGAGATCTCAGAAAACTTAGCCAAAAAACAAGGACATACCAGAGTCTGTAATGTTTGCCTGGATGGAGATGGAATAAATTCAAAAACTAAGTGCAGGAAGGAACAGAATAGGATAATAGTTTAAATAAAAAAGGAGGGCACTTTGATGCACCAATGCCCCATAGTCCTGTAATTCAATCAAACTTTGAACGCTAAAAATTAGAATAAAAATTCCTTTGCTGGAAGTTCTCCAAAATCAAACATGTTTGTCCCTGGCCCATGACCTCCCCAATAAATTTAATGAAAATCTGTTTTTTTGCATAATCCCTCTGACATACAAACAAAGACAAACAATAACATTACCTAACTGGCAGAGAAACTGAAAACATTGTGATTTTTTTTATTTTTTTTTTTACACAGTACTTTATCTTGAAATAATCCTCTTTATAGATCAAACTGATAGGGCAGGAACAATCTACAGGGGGGAAGGGCTCAATATTTTGTTTATTATGTGCTAGTGGTCTATAGACATTCCTGCGGTCGTCTTGGCGGAACCAAGACCTGGCAGTGATTTCCAAATGAATAGTCATGATCAGTGATGGATGTCCGTCAGTCCTGGTTACATCTACAGCCTGTCTGTCCATAGGAGTGGATCTCTCCTTCACTGTGGTTCTCCCTGAGGTTTCTCTTTCCCCACTGGGTTTTTTGAGTTTTTCCTTGCCGAGAAAGAGGGTTTTAGGATGGGGGATGCCCAGTACATTAATCCATTTGCTTCATCGACTGTTGCTTCTTTTCATATTCAACAAATTCTCTAAAGCCCTGTGAGGCGACCTTGTTGTGATATTGGGCTCTACAAATAAAATTCAATCAGTTACACCCTTCATATCAATGAGCCTGTTTACATGCATACCAATACTCCGATCATTATCCAGTTTCTGGAGTTCTCAAGATTTTTCAAGTGATCATGTATTCTGATATGCTTTATCAGAAAACAGCAGTAATCGGACTATGAGAAAGTGGAATTACACACCTGGATTTCTCACCGACACTCCGATGTCTTCCTACATGTATACCGGTTAATCTGTTTTATTTAATTACTTTATAACTGCACATGTGTAAAAACAATTAAAATTGAAGAAAACGGAAGTTACGTAGACAAACGTGAGCAGAACACAACAAGAAGGTTTAGTCTACTATCACTATGTATGTATGTACTCCGAAAGAAATCCCATAATGGACTGGAGCATCTAAACCAGGGTTTTTCGACTATCACATTTCGTAAAAGGGGTCATATTTTGCTAAACCCACTTTTATTAGTTTTTGGTACATTTATTTGTGTATTTGAGAACCCTAATAGTTCAAAAAGTTTGAATTTGAACCCTCCAGATGCTACAAAGCTATCTTTATATTCATTTTGGCAAAAATTGAGTGGATTTCTACAACCTGTTTTAATTCCTGCTTAATTTGTTACATCTAAAACTAGTTACATCACAACATTTGGACATATAAGGTCAAGGCTTCTGACAAACATTTGTCGGAGTACGCCATAATTATTTGTCAGCAGCAGCGGTTGTAGTCCATACTGAAAATATGTTCAAACTTCCAGCCAATTACCTAAAATGTTCAGTTGTTGGTTGTATCGGACAGAGCAGCATAGCCAACAACCTGGAGGGGGTGGAGCGTGAAGTGGCTCATTTGCATTTAAAGGACCAGCGCTCAAAATGACCTTTCTCATGTCATTACTGAGAAATAGGGTTAAAAATGTACCTGTGGAGTTGAACTAATGAAGAATTCAGACCCAAGCATAGCATTTACAGTTTATGTAGACCACAGGAAAAGGTTTTAAAATGCCATAAAATTCCATTTAAAAAGAGAAAAATATCCCTCCTTTTATATATATATGTGCATGTAAACATGTTAGATCTGATTACTACAATTATCCGATTACTTCCAGTTATCTAACTTTTATGGTCGTGTAAAGAGGCTCAATGACTATGTGTATAACTGGTATAACTTAACTACAGTGTATATACTACGTGTGTAAGTCTAATTCAGATTTATCGAAGGTCCACTTGGCAGTGCTTGGGGCTGTTTGGGAAGTGTACGGATGCAGAGTACCGGGCAGACAGTGAGCACAGAAGGTAGTGTCTGGAACAGCAAAGCCTCGGGCACCACTCCTTTCTACACCACATACTGTGCACTAAAAAAAACTGACTGCTCTATCAAGTGCTGCTACAGATTTTGCCCCTCTAAAAGTCAAATTCTATTCTTTGAAATAACCTATCGAGCCTGTCTGTAAAACTGAGAAAGGGATAAAGCAGGGCATATGGAGTAGCTCAAACTGATTATTCTAGGTAATTAAATAACAAGAAATAACACTTTAGCCTGTAAATACCTGCGTAGAAGGTTGTTTGTGTAGGTGCCAAAAAGTGCTAATTAATGATACAATTGGAATGGAGGTTTTTAGGATTCTTCAGGAGAGATTACATTTTTAATAAGCCTTTCCCATGTGCACAGTTACATAGATGAACTTTAATTTAGGCTTCCAACAAGTACTGAGAATACATTTAATGAAGGCTTTAAAACATTCTTTCCAAGTTTCCCTGCTCTGATAAGAACGACTATCTTACCTCCCTTTTTCCGTGCCTCTTTGATCTCTTCACACATTCGGTCAAACTCAGGGTCCAGCTCAGAGGCAAATATAGCATGGGCTGTGTCCTTTAAACTGCATGCTCGGTGCCTGATCACCTTGTCTGAGAAAGAAAAAAAATAATAATAAAGACACAAAAATGTAATTTTTCATGTAGGTTCAAGGACACATCCTTGGCAACATAGCATTTCATAAATGCCATACATATGTATATAAATATAAATACATTTCATGATACTGTTGTCTTTTTCTCACAACCAGAAAGGCCTGTGCTTTTCATTTTGATGTGCATGTTCTTCACATCGTTCATGTATGAAAGAAAGACTCAATAGCCGGCCCACTCCGTTCAACCGTATGCGTGAGAAACAGATTGTAGCATTTTCCCACAGTGCAAGTAAAAGACAGAGCTGGCTTTGGTGAGAAATGTTAGCAGACACAACACACAACCAAGGAAATCATCATTTCAACCATTGAAGACGAATGTGTAAGCAAACACACATATAGTACGTACACTCATATTTTCAAATGTCTGCTTATATGGATAGACACGGATGCTCCTTACACCTTAGTAGCTCTTTCCCATAGCATCATTAAATCCGTCTTTTTCCCAGCTCCTGTGTCCGTGGAGGGAAAATAAAGACTGAGCTGAAGAGGCAACTAAAGCATAGCCACTGTAAACAGTCCATCTCTCATTACTGCAGGCAGAGGGAGAACAGTTCAGGCAGACAGTGGCAGAGGGGTCACAATCTGCCAGCTTCCTTTGTCTAATTGGAGAACGGCTGCCTAATTGCAATGGAGACAATTTGTGTGTGTGTGTGTGTCTGTGTGCATTTTACTGCTGACACAGTTTGCCTGATTGCATGCACACACAAGTGTATTCCAAGGCCAAAATTGTCTGTTAGTGAAAGAGGTGTCAAAGGCCAGGTGGTACACCAAGAGCTCATCAGCACCCTTAGAGGCCGTCTCTAACCTCCCATCTCGAATAGGCCGAGGAGCACCTTGACAACAATGCTGCTGGGCTTAAGTATTAGTCAAAGCACTGTTATTACTATTGCCCTTAAGCAATTAAGCATTTGTACCACTGAGCCAAAGTGAGAGATACAGACCTTTGTCTACATAAATTAATTATTAAGTAATGTGTGGAGACAAATACAGGGAGGGCTGCATGATATACGGGATGTACATGGTGGACCGAATGATAAAGATCGCATGAAGGACAGTTGGATGCCAACCAGTGAGGGATAATGAGGTTTTCCCTGTACGGTGAGCAGGTCTAAAACTTCCCAGGCAGCATAATTGTACAGGGCCTGGACCATATTCCCTGGGCCAGGCAGTGGGTGAGCAGGCAAGAGGGTTCGTTAGTCTTCTTTATTAAACTGCCTAATTGCATTTTTCCCCCTTTAGTGTATCATTTGTAGACCCTGCATTCCAACAAATGACCCAGACCCTCGCCTGCAAAGAGAGATATGATTTATTCATTTGGGCTAGCAAAGAATTGCCTCCCATTAGTAGCAGGCAGCTATTCGGCTGCAAGGGAATTGAAGCAGCTAAACGCACAAGGCACAAATTAAACTGGTCACATGAGTTGCGTGGTTTGAAGTAGGTCTACTTTATTGCAGCATTTAGTTTAGATAGTAGAAACACAATTGAGCAATTTATTCTTCGTTCACCTGTATTGAATGTGCTTGATATATTACTATACATACCTATGTAATCATGTCTTTTCATGGGCATATACACAGTTCTATCCCTTACTGGTTTGTTCGAGTGCATTTAAGGGTTTTGCAGCACTGATCATGAAGGCCATAGTTGACTTTGAAAAGGTGTTGAGAGGATGAACATGGCCAGTTTGAATTGCAAGGCAAGAGAAACAATTAAAATTTCATGCACACGCAGCCCTCTTCAGCTACACAGTATGAATTACACTGTGGAAATTCTATTTTCAGCCATGGCCGTGTGCACTTTTATTTCCTTTGAATTTCCAAGCTGAACAAAACTATTCTGAGGCTGTGTTATTTTTACAGACTGGATGCACCTTTCAAAAGTCATTAAGTGTTAAATCTAATTACTTTCAGCTCAAACTAAGAAGCGTCATGTAATACAACATATAAGAACTACTCAAACTACTTAACAGTCCAGTGTTGGCGTGCCATCCAGGGACTATCCAAAGCCGCTGAAAAAGATAAAGTTCAATGGGTAATACAAAGATTACTACACACTGAACCCCAGAGATTTTAGGGATTAGTTAAAAGATTTCTCCAACATTTGTAGAAATTCACTTATATTCTTATCAAAAGGCTTCATCTACAGCTCTGTGATTTCTTTAGCATGAATTAGCACAAACAATATTTTTTCCAGTAGGAAGCCGATTACTGTGTTGTTTATATCCTGTAAGCTTGCCGTGAGTGCATATCTGTAAACAATGAGCATATGAATTCATTTTATGCATTGTGTACACACCATACAGACACAGATTAACTTTATTAATCCCTAGGGAAAAATTCCATGTGCATTTATGTACCGCATTTCAAAAACGCATATAAACATTAAAAGGGTATAACTGTTTAATTTTGCTACTCACCTCCTGGATCCTTGTCCGGGTTGTATTCTAAAGCGTTGCTGCAGATGAGATCAATGTCCGCAAGGAAATCCTTGACTGTCAGGTACTGGTGCTTGTCAATCTTGGTCATGACAGTAGAAAGGTCCATGGGCTGCTGAATCACCTCCAGGTAGTCTGACACCTAAAGCGCAAACACACAGTTACAGGGAGAGTGTTCCAGCGGGATCTTTATATTCCGTGAATCATAAAACTTCCCGTCAAACCATGTGCGTGGGTCCCTGTGTAAGTTGTTGCCCTTTACCTCTTCAATGTCAACTGGCTTGCTGAAGATATTAAAACGTTTGTCAGTGGCCAGACGCTTGGTCACATCCCTGAGAAATAGCCGGAGCTCGCGTAGTGTGTTCTCCTCCTGCTCGGCCAAGCGGCGCTGTTCCTCTGCTGACAGGACGCGAGGTCCTGGAGCCTCGGCCACAGGTAGTACCTCCTCACACCTGTCTGGAAATGAAGCAAAAATAAACTTAAGTATCATTCACAATACCAGTACCAGAAGTCATACCTTGACTTTGACACTAGTTCCTGGAATACATTTTTGATATCAATTTCCAACAAAAATATGATTCATTTCACATTTGTTCAAGTCTAACTGCATTCCGGTCTTCAATATTTGAAGTGTATTCAGCAATTTCAGGTCTGACCATTGACCCCTGCCCTTTTATTGGACTTTTTGGCGTACCATTAGAAGATCTCCCTCTACAAAGGCCCAAATTAAATAGTATAGCCAACTCCTCTGTTTTAGCACGGCGACTCATTCTTTTAAACTGGAAGAATGACAACCCCCCCCCCCCCCCCCTTTGGCAGATGGATATGTGATGTCATGTTTTTCCTTAAATTGAAAAGATTAGATACACATTGAATGGATCAAATGGGGAGGTTTAATGTGGTATGGCATCCTTTTGTTTCTTATGTAGAACAGTTGACAATGCACCTTGACTCTGGATAACGTGTGCTGACTACATAACTACATAGTGCAACCCTTTAATTTTTTTTTTTTGTTTTTTTTTGTTTTGTGGCATCTTATACTTCTGCTGTACATCTCAGTATTTGTTTTACATTTTTGTATGTTTGAAAGACTTAACAAAAATTAAAAAAAAAAAAAAAAACAGGATTCATTTACATTCAGCATCCCAATACAAGTTTTACAATGTTGAACTTGAAATTATTGACTGACAAAATACTATTAAAATGTACTAAACTCAGATACTTTTAAGTATCAAAGTTCAGTGTCGAGCCCTAAGCAAAACTAATGAGCACTGAGTAACTCAACAAAGTTTTAGTTTCTATAGGCAACGTAAAAAAAAATCTCTCAACAAGAGAGATGCAAAGATGAAATAAAGAACTGGTTTGTGCCAAAAGCTTGATGAGAAGCACCACAACAAACTTTGTGAAAATAAACATACCCAGGCAGCACATCACTTAAAACTGAACTTTGACCTTATCCTTTTCAGATCAGTGTAGACAGAGACCAGAAAAACCTTATCCCTGGAAAAATAAGTTTCATCATTCATATAACTGAAGAAAATAATATAACTACACTTCTTGACAAACAAAATTTTAAAAATACACCAAATATTAGCCTCTGGCCAATGACTGAGTGATGAAGCAAGGCAGGCTCCTCCTCTCCCTGGGTACTAGCCCTTGCTCAAGGCATCTACCGACATTGTTAGGAAGGCGCTTTGGCACCTGAGGTCGCTTCACTTACTGCAGCAGCAATCCAAACCCTGATTCTAATTATGGCTAATACCAACTGGGCCCTCTCATAGCAATTCCTCTCCCTGCTTTTCTGTTGGCCTCTCTGCTGGAAGCCGGACTACTGCGTTAGCCAGTCAGGAACCCCTGAAGAGCACAGTACAACTAGAGCGAGGGACCCCCTCTGTCTTACATCAATAAAAAATTGGCAGATGAGCGCTGGGCACCATTTCCATTTGAAAGCATGGGAGGACAGTTTTCTTATATTGAGCTAGAACAGAGGGCTAAGGGAGCACTGAGGACCGGGCAACAGTAGGGGGGTAGGTGGATGGGTTGACGGAGATGTGATGTGTATGAGTGTTTGGGGGGTTGGGGGTTAGTCCTGATTCTGATGTGGGTGCGAGATAGAGATGTCTAGGAAAATAGAGGCTTCACGCTGGGCTGATCTCACAGTCCTTTTGTGCAATACCCACAGTATTTGTATGTTTCTATTCTCTAGCCAAGGTCAAATTAAACCCCTTTTGTGCGCAATAGAGAAGTAGGCTCACAGTGAAGGGTCAGGGATGCGAGAAGAAGTCAAGTAGCATGCCCCTGTGGGAAGACGTTTTTTTAATAACCTTTTGTTTTAAATATCAGATTGGCAGTCACTTTTAGCATAAAGGCGGAGGAAAGTAAACCTAGAAAGACAATTTGGTATCTATTTTCAATAAAAAAATATTCAGTAGTGATAAAAAAAGGCACTGAGTAACTGATTTAATGGACCCTGGGAAAAATCCTCACTTTGGAATGTTGGTATAAGGATAGACTGTATATAATCAGTGAAAAGAGGAACCGGGATGTCACCCATTGGTTTCCAATCTCCTATTTTGAAGGCAGCAGTTTGTGACCTAGCCGGATTTGGAGGTGACCCTATTTGGACGTGAGGGTGGGAGCTACGAGAGCGCGAGGGGTCATGATCGAGCTAATCCTAAATGCTATCTTACCAACTCAGTAGACTGAAATCCCATTAACCTCAACTACAATCTGGTGGAAAAAAAATGTATGATGTTAAATGAGGACTAGGGATGGGAATCGATAAGTATTTAACGATTCCATTATCAATTTTGCTTATTGATCCGATTCCTTATCGATTCTCATTGGGTGAGGGAATAAAAGCATACAAATGGGTTTGTTTGCATTAACTGTTCTTTCTATTTCCATCTCTGCACAGAAAATATAACATATATGTTATGCACAGATAATACTAACAGATGACGCCTGGCCCGGTTCCAAATAGTCATATATGAGGTGGCAATCAGGAATGTTAAGGGGGCACATGCCAGTGACAGACAGGGGGTGGAAGCTTTGCAAGTGTTACAAGTGGCCCTGGTGTCATCTTTCGACATGAAAAATAGCCATACTTTGGAGCGTTTCTGCCTCGACACCATGTTGGCTACATTCTAAACCAAAACAATGCAGTGTATGTGTGACATCATCACACATGTGCAACAAAGGTGTAATCAATGAGCAGAATCATTAAGCAGGCAGGCCAACGATTCCAAGGAATCGAGCTACTGGGAACCGGGTCTCATAAAGAACCGGTTCTCGATTCCCATCTCTAATGAGCACAAACGCGAAATAAACACTCAGCAGATGAATAAGCAGTCATACAGACCAGTCAATCACCGCAAAACAAGGCAGACATGGAAGACTTTTGTTCGACCTGACCTCAAACTAACAGAAGAAAAAGTTTAAGATCAGAGTGAGGCGCGGGGAAAATATAGTTAGTATCTTTAAAAAGAAGTTCAATTACAGTCTATGGGAGTCAGCATTTTGCATTTCCACTCTACTGTAAATATGTGTTTAGTCTGCACAGTTTTGTTTACCATTATTATTTTTTGCACTCTGTCTTGCACTTTATTCTATTGTTGCCTTGATTGTTGAATTTCCCCGTTGTGGGATTAACAAAGTCTAGTCTAATCTAATTACACTTCAATAAACTTCCACATTGTTTTCTTGTTATGTTTACCTTTTAACCCATCTATCACCTGACCATTTGATCACAAGATGCTGCCAACAATATTGTCATGCACATGTCGATTCAGTTACAGCACAATCCATCTCTTCCTGTATGCTTCTTCATCTTTTGATCCAAACTTGTAGAGATACACCAACATGTGTTCTCAGTCACCTCTTCTGTTTTTTGTTTTTTTTAACACTGTATATTTTAACATAAACAGTACCAATCTATGTCACCTCTATTTGACGAAGTGTAATTATATGCAGAATACTAGCTGGCGTATGGCAGTTTTATGAGCTTGAACCTGTATGTGTCCCCTGCTCCCTGTCGGCAATTACATGCATGCTTCGCCTCCAACCCCCTCTAATCTCAAAAACTCAATGGATCTACTCAGATTACACAAATGACCTATTTTGGATTCAAAGGTGACAAGTTTGCATCCCTGCAGCATTTCTCAAATGTACCAGTCAAATCACATCTGTTCCTCTACCTTTTTTACTTGATCCAGAGAAAACTGTAGGGCAAAACTGAGAACAGACAGAGGAAGGGAAGAGGCGCAGGCAGACAACACTGCCCTCTAGGACTGACAGCGAAGATGAATCAGAGCTGTCTCGTGTTTGTGCACAGTGAAGTGATTACTGTAGTGCAAGTACCGGTATTCCTGAGGCGCGGTGGAGGCCTGGCAGCTTGAACCAGCAGGAGGTCAGAGAAGAATTTCCTCCTGTCTTCTTCTCCTGGTGGGCACAGTGTCACCACCTCCCCATAAGTCCTCTGGAACATGGTCTTTACCTGGATTTAAATAAACAAAGAGGGGATCGATTAGAAACCTCTCACCATCTTTTTGTAGAGGGATAACACTGCAGAGTTCTACATTCACACACCACTAGATATATAAAAATTACCTTATTAAATCAGAGGTACTAACAATTGTGTGTATGATCAGTAATCAAGGAGCCCAGTAAGGAATTTATTAAACTAATAAACATTTGAGGTAAAAATGAAAACTACTCATTTCAAATTTTGATCAATGTCGAAATCACATTAAGACAATACAATTCATAGGGGGTCATATTTTGCTAAATCCATTTTTATTAGTCTTTGGTACATTTATTTGTGTATTTGGACACTAATAGCTCCAAAAGCTTGAATTTGAACCCTCCAGGTACTGCAAAGCTATCTTTATATTTATTCCGGCAAATATTGAGTAGATTTCTACAAACCATTTTAATTCCTGCTTAATTTGTTATGTCTATAACTAGTTACGTCACAACATTTGCACATATAAGGTCAAGACTTCCGACAAAGATTTCGCCATAATCGTTTATCAGCACCAGTGGTTGTAGTCCATACTGTAAATATGTCCAAATTTCAAGCAGATTACCTAAAGTGTTCAGTTGTTGGCCGTATTAACGAACACAAGTGGCTGAACGGGACAGAGCAGCATAGCCAACAACCCAGAAGGGGGTGGGGTCATGTGCATTTAAAGGGCCAGCGCTCAAAACGACCTTTCTGGTGTCATTACTCAGAAATAGGGTTGAAGATGGACCTGTGGAGTTGAATTAATGAAGAATTCAGACCCAAGCATAGCATTTACAGTTTATGTAGACCACAGGGAAATGTTTTAAAATGCATAATTCCATTTAAAAAAAAGCAAAATATCACTCCTTGTGAAAAAGTAAGCAGAGCTTACTAATATCCCTGCCCGGTGGTACAACACTTTGCCCCTCCTGCTCACCGATACCCTGCCAACCAAGGGATTAATTTTTTTGAGTCTTAACTTTCAATCTTTTCAAAAACTTTTTAAAAATTTGCAAAAAATCAAACAATTTCAGCACCTCTCCTAGTGGTAAAGAACTTGTGTACCCCATTTTGAAAAGAATCGGGTGAATAATAATAATAATAATAATAAACTTTATTGTAAACACAAGTCCATATAACACAAGCCTACAACATACACACAACATACAGAATAAATAGAACAATAAAAGGGTAGAGGTACAGTTTGTGCACAATTAAAAGATATACAGACTATTGCACCAATTAATGAATAGTGTCCAAGAAATGGGATGGGACAAATTTTCTAAGTTTACATTTTCAAAAATTTGTAAAATATCCAAAAATTCTAATTCAGCCATCAAACTGTGCATTGCATCCATCCATCTATTTATCAAATTAAAATCTGACAATCATTCTATCACGAGTCTCAGTATCTACGATGAAAAGCAAAAGAAAATCTAAAAATTATTCAGCCTCACAAGAAAAGTATTTAGGATGAAAACAGAAGTATTTTTCCAGCCACTGCAATTTTCCTGCTATCTATATCTACACTGGAGCTCTAGGGGCTTAACAGACCCCAGTTCACTTCTGTTATGGAGCTCAAGGCTACTCCCAATGGTAAGCCCCATTGCTGACTAAGCATCTACTTTACAGTTTGTAGCCCCCCATCTGTCTTTCACATCGATCCACTCCCTTATCCATGACATGTTTGTTCTCCCCTTCTCTGTGCATCACCTTCTGTTCTTTCCTGTTCTCTCTCTGGATTTTGGGCTCTCTCCTCTCAGAAAAGGAGAAGAGAAAAAAAAAACTGAGTAAAAGCAGGGATATGGTGGGGGAGTGAGAGACAGCCAAAGTGTGTGTAGCACACAGCAGGTAATGATTCTCAGTATTTTTCATCACGATGAAGGCTGCAGGGGTGGAGACATAGTGAGAGATGGCAGAAATGTGTGGATGGATAAAGCAGAAAAGAAGCAGGGAGGGGATGTAGAGGAGACAGCTTAATGTGCAAAGAATGTCTGTTTGGAGGAACTGTAAATACTGGTGCTGTCAAACGATTACAATTTTTTTATCAGATTAATCGCAGGGTTGCTGTGGATTAATTTCGATTAATCACAATTAAATATTAATTTTTAATCTATATTAAACATGTTTGACTTAGCATGAGCAAACAACCAAAAAAGAAGGGAATACATTATATATATATATATATATATATATATATATATATATATATATATATATATATATATATATATATACACACACACACACACATACAGGGTGGGGAAGCAAAATTTACAATGAACATTTAGTTGTTTTTTCTCAGAAGGCACTACGTCAATTGTTTTGAAACCAAACATATATTGATGTCATAATCATACCTAACACTATTATCCATACCTTTTCAGAAACTTTTGCCCATATGAGTAATCAAGAAGGCAAACGTCAAAGAGTGTGTGATTTGCCGAATGCACTCGTCACACCAAAGGAGATTTCAAAAATAGTTGGAGTGTCCATAAAGACTGTTTATAATGTAAAGAAGAGAATGACTATGAGCAAAACTATTACAAGAAAGTCTGGAAGTGGAGGAAGCAACAAAAAATGTACCAAAGCTTTTATTAAAGCTCTCAAATCCAAAATCCTAAAGGATCCAACCAAATCCATGAGAAAAATGGCAAGTGAACTTGAGGTAGACAACAAGACCGTTAGAAATGCAGTAAAATATGATTTGAAGATTTAAATTCTCATGACTTTCAATAAACTAATTGGTCATACACTGTCTTTCAATCCATGCCTCAAAATATTGTAAATTTTGCTTCCCCACCCTGTATATATATATATACACACACACACACATATATATACACACACAGTATATATGCACTTAACATGTTTATTCAACACCTTCAACAGTTTCAGCAAAACAACTTTAAACAACTGTTCGGTCCTGGATTTTTGTCCCCATATCTCCATCCAGAGGGCCAACATGCTGTTTAGAGTCTTCCATCTTTAGGGGTTGGCTCTGCTGTCTGTCACTACCGGATCAACTGCCTGTTTGCACATGTGCGATGCTAACTCTACTTGGACAAACTGCCCGAAATGCGTTGGCAGACGTTCACAGTCATTCTGCGCTGCAGATGGGTTAATTGTGTTAAAATTTTTTATCAGATTAATCATGATGATGGATTAATCAGCGTCAACGTGTTAATTTTGACAGCTCTAATAAAAACCTAAATCAATTTTTTACTATAGAAACTGAAGTTGGATTTTTGCTTCCTTAAATCAATTAAATATTTATTTTGTCATTTAAACAGATACTAATCCTAGGGAAACACATTGTCTGTGACCCCAGAACAACTTCATGTTATTTAATCAAGCTACAATATCATTTTTGTGATAGCCCTTTGGACACTAAAGACCTGATCAAAAAATACTGACACTGATATTTAAATTAAAAATAAATGCCTAAAAATGACTAGGACTAGGTAATATAACAACCGCAAATCATGACTGATATAATTAATATTCATAAAAATCGTAAGCTATGGATATTTTCATTCAGTGTGGATAGCTCTTATCAAACAGCCTATCAAACAAAACAAATACACAACACCCATAGAGCACCACATGCAGGTAGATTTTATGTTTGGCAAGTAAATCTTAGAAGGATATTGAGCACACTGGCAGGAAAATGACTGTGCCAAGACAGAAGTAGTCATGGAGTAAGAAAAAAATACAGTCTCTTCCATATTTCTGTCTGATTACAGACACACTGCTTCTGTTCTGCTGTCCTCCATGTTGGAGTCCGGCCACAGAGAGGAACAATCCAGCTCACAAACTCTGAAATACCCATCATTTTGGACAAAACACATGGCCACTGACAGACAAAATGTTGCATTAAAGTACACATAAATGCAGAAATCTACACTCATATCGCTATTAACTTTTATAACAAGAAAGTTTATGGTTTAACATTTTTCTGAGTTTATGTACACTGCAAAGCATACATTGTTACACTGACCGTAATGCAAAATGGTGCCACATGTTCATATAAAATTGAGAGCCTTCTTCCCTCAGTCTTCAGAATACTCTTCCACTGAGCAGCATTATCAAATTATATATCATGATAAATGTGGCAAGTGATAAATACTGTCATCAGGTATTTTACCCTAAAGAGGAATTGTCTTACGAGACAATATAGCTCTCGAACAATAAAATTCATCAGAAGCCTTGCTATTTTGTTGAAGAGAGTAATAAGCAGCAGAAATACAACAGGGCAGGAAACTGGACTCCTGATGATCACATTCTTGCTGGAAAATGTTGTATACACGATGCTTAAAAAGTACATCACATCAAAATGTCCAGCTCCTTCAGTTTAACAATCACAAGCTCAATTTCTATTGTCCCTCCACTCAAAAGGAAGTCAATCGAAGCTGAATTAACTTTTGTTAAGACAGGGAGGGGAGCTTTGTAGTTGGACCCAAGCCTGTGGTGTCAGATCTGGCTGGGGAGGGGTTCTGCCTGTTCCCCACTGAGGTTTGGAGCTGAGACAACAGCTGTCACTGTGTTCTCCACGCCAGAGAGTGAAACAACACGCTTAAGATAGCCAATTCATTCACAGTTCTGCAGACAGCAGCATGTCCTTGTTTTAAAATTAAAACCACTCTCCTCCTCGGTCCTTGTCTGAATGATGCTGTAGATAACATCTACGACAAGAGTTTGGCCATCATTTTAAAAAAAGAAAAAAGAAAAAAAGGCAACTGTTCTAAGAAATAAATTCAATATTTGCATAAGATTACACAAAACTACTGATAATGTACACAGCCTAAGTAGATTTCCACTGTTTCAAACACTGCAAATTATTCTTTCTAGAAAATATCACATTAAAGGTGGAACAAACTACAACATGTTGTATAATCATAATATTTGCATTTAGATTCGTAGCAAAGAAAGGGACCTCACAATTTAATGACTATCATTATAAAAAGTAAGGAAAGATAAACACTGATGTAACACCACAACAAATTACCAGCATGAGATGGAAAAGAGTGGGTATGCAGAGAGAAAGCCAACATTGCCTAAGGACAGATTTGATACCCACATTCTAACACACCATTTTTCCCATCACATGCCATCAGCTTTCACATCTTCCAGGCATAGCTATGTGTTCAAGGACCAAAGGAAAGCTAAATGGAGGAAAACAGTAATTGCTGATCATACAATTGCAGTCACCTAGTATTTAATGAAAAGCAATCTATGTGACTAATGCAGAATTGAATACAGGGGTTTAATTACTTTCTCTTTAACACATAACTTCTAAAAACAACCGCTTAGATAAACAAACAAGAACCAGCTTAAGTAAAAAGAGAAACTTAACAGCATTACAGTGAACAACTTTCAAGGGCACAGCATACAGAAAGGAAAGATTTCAAAAACAGGGACGTTAAGACACCAGGATTGAAATAAATAACCAAAACTAAACTTTGTAACTATGCAGATGCAACTGTGTTTTTTTCCGAGAATAAAACTTAACTCTCAATAGCTGCAACAATCCAGGTGCTGTTACACAGAAAGAAACGACCCAGAAGTCTCTCTTGCATTGGATCATTGCCAGAGTAGACACTTTGCCAAAACAGTAGCCACACACACAAGATGGGAAAGCAGCCCACACAGTCTGCACAGGCATATTGATGTGGTGTGTGTCCTGAGGTAAAGACACGGACGGGTCTGCCAACCCCCGGACCTAATTAAAGCCCTTCTGTTGCTTGACTAGGAGGACCCTCCTCCTTATTTTTATCCCTCTCTCTCGCCCTAATTCCAGTTTTCTCCATTTCCCCTCATGCTATCATTGTCCCTCCCTTAGAACACTGCACTCAACAGGGAGTCCAACTCCCCTCTGGGTTTTCAGAGGCAGAATAATAAATCCAACGATAAAGGAGCAAGAGTACAAGACACAGGGAGAAAAGCAGAAGATGGATAAATGACAAGAAATGGAGGCAAAGTATATAAGAACTGTGTGGGGGGAGATGACCTTGACTGACAACCCTGTATATATCAGCACTAACATCCTTGAGTAGAAAAGAAAAAAATGAATCCGTTTCTGTGCTTTAGCTTCCATTAGTATATAAAATGGCATCAGGTTAACAATCTCCTCTCAACAACAACATGTAATCACAAAATCTTGGTAGAGGCCTCGAGGTGAATTCAAAAATGTCAACTCAGGTGTGTGTGCGTGTGCACGTAAACATTGGATTCCTACCTCATCAGACAGCTGTGAATAGTGAGTCTCAGCCGTTGCGAGGATAAGGACGGGGCTAAACGAGGGCACATCCTGGAGCAGGGTGAGGAAGGTGCTCTTCACAGTGTCGCTAACCGTCTCCCACCACTCTGAGATATGGGGCATGAACACCACACTGGGCACGCTCCGACAGGCTTCACGGAAAACCTACAAACCCATAGATAGGCCAGAGACATAATGTTATCTATATCTTAGTAAACAAGACTTAAATGAGGTGTGCATGTGGAAGGAAAACGCCCATGTGCAACTGCAAACTAAAAAAGTTAACTTTGACAAGAAGTGTATGCAGACTTTGTGACAAATACATTTACAAAATGTACAAGAACAAAACACCATCAGTGTACATCATCTATAGATATTAAACAAAGAAGTTATATGTAAAAACCTTCAAAGTTGAGGGGGGAAAGAGAAGAATTAACATCCAGTTGTGACTTTTTTTCTGAGAAAAAAGGTCAATTTTGGAAAGACTGTTGATGTTACAATTTGTAACTACAAACATTTATATGTCACATTGATCATGATGTGTCCTTTCATGCTGACTTCCTGTTGGTTCTTGACTACACATAGATTGGAGGAGCAGTCATGCTGTGAGATGGTCAAACACAACTTCTGAGACTGCCACAATTTTACTCAAGACCGTTTTTGGTCACAGGACCTGGTCAAGAGCCACCAGTGAACCTCTCTAACTGTACGACATAGGCCAACCGTTGTGTATCCATGACTAAAGATATTGCTACACATTTCTCATCTTTAGTCTGGGACAGCCCTAAATCATACAGTGTATGGGCTTTAACAATATAAATATACTAACTAGCAGAGTTAAAGTGTTTACATCAGCCTTCGACTAATTTGCTGGGATGTTTATTTTGCTGATCATTCATCCAGCCAACTTCTCAGCTAGAGGAAGCCATCAACAACTCTTTCTCCTGCATATGATCATGTTTTGTTTTCAAGTACACACAGAGAGGAAGGGATATTAGCAAACAAGTCTGTCGTCAAGGTGTTTGTGTGAGAGCAAAATGGACAAGGACTCGTTGAGCAACCAATGCCCTTCCCACACCTCTACAATGAACATTCCTTTATGTGTACATGAGTAGTGTGGGTAATAGTACACATCCACTAGTTTGATCCATTGCAGATGGTGTTGTTTCTGTGATGGATAAAGAAGTAAAAGAAAAATTTAAAATGGGTCGCCAAGATGCTTTTTGGCATCCATCAATATACCTGGGCGGCGCGCCCAAGTAAAGTCTATGTGCGCGAAACCCAGGATTATGTCAATGACAGCCATATGGATGTTTGTCTGTGGTGGAACGAACAAACTTTGCTGGAAGCACTAAATTTCAACAACAAACGGGCAACAAATTCCCAAGTGTTAAGGAAAAGTCATCTGTGTAACTGAATTAGTGTGTTATAATTGCATTAGTGTGCTTTACCTGAGCACAAGACTCCTCTGGCGTCTTAGCGCTGATTGAGTAGAGAGTGGGCAAGTCTAGACGGTGCACTGGCAGCTTGTCCAGGTGGTGCAGCAAAGCAGGGGCCAAGTGGGAGCTCTGTCCTGAACCTGGGGACCCAGCCAGCAGGAGACGAGGCCGGTAAGCTGTGGGCTGTTGGAGAGCAGAGCTAAAATGCACAAAGGTGACGAGTCAGTCAGAGTTAGCAGCAACAACAACAACAGGAAGAAGAGTGAAAAAAGTTGTGTATCAAGGATTCATACTCAACAAAAAAACTGGGGTTTTTTGGATGTTCTTTACTATACATACATTTTCATCATCTAGGGCAGGGGTCACCAACCCTGGTCCTCGAGATCTACTATCCTGCATGTTTTAGATGCATCCCTCTTCCAACACACCTGATTCAAATGATACGCCTATCATCAAGCTCTGCAGAAGCCTGATAATGACTGTCAGATGTGCTGGAAGAGGGAAACATCTAAAACATGCAGGATAGTAGCTCTCGAGGACCAGGGTGGGTGACCCCTGATCTAAGGATGCCTTTTACAGAAGAACAGCCCTGGGACTATAAATAATCATAGCAAAGTAGTTTTCTAGGAGTCATTTTCAAACATTAAACCAATAATAAGAACAAACTTTCAACAGCTGAAGTAAATGATACAGAGGTACAATGTATTTTAACAATTTTGGGGTGACCACAAACAGGACAAAAATAATTTGCTAACAGAAAATAAAGCAGATCTATAACGACCTATAAAAACCTTAGCTAAGTCATTACCTTCCTAACCATTAACAGCAGCTCAGTAAAGACTATCCTTTCATTCTGTAAAGACAGAATGCATATAAATTAAGATTAATTTGCTTTACAGTGTCCTTTACAGCACGTTACTTGTAATTCCACCTTACAGTACACATGTTGTGGGACAAGTTGGATAACATTTTTTTTAATGATGCCAATTAACTAACTAACTTTGAATAAAGTTAGATAGCTGTGTTATGTCCATGTCGTGTGCTGTAATTCTACCTTACACACCTTACATAGTTTTCTTTTTATAGAACAGATACCCCTGTAGTAGAACATCTTCTTTATTGGATACAAACAATTGTCCAGCTTTTATGTACACATTATATTTCTGAGTATACACTGTACTGTATTGCATCTGTTTACACTAGTGTAATAGTTAAAGATTTAATAACAAACTTTGTTGCTCAGTCACAGCAAAACATTTTGTGGACTTGCCTGGAGAAATGGAGGAAGGGTCTGTGCATTGCAGAAGAGGAGAGCTGACTCTTTGGGGATGCAGCAGGCTGGACTTCATAGATGGAAGCAGAGCCTTCCTCATTGTCTTCATCGCTATACAAGTCCTCTTCAAACAATTGATTGTCACCGCCTAGGAAAGAAACGAAGACTGTTTTCCCAGCAGTACATATGTAGCTACATTTTCAAGAAGTTAATGAGCACAAAGGTGGAAAAATTACTTGCAAGTTTAGAAAATAGAGCGATTCATCTTTAAAGTGATCCTTTGGAAAGACATTAATGTGCCACAGTTAAAGAAAAGGGAGAATAAAATAAGAAAAACACCTTCTTGGGCTTCTTGGGATATGCTAGGCATGCAAAGCAGTACATCACCCTGGGAAATTCAGGACATTACTAGGTGTAAGAAGTGCAAGTCCCATAAGCAATCCTTCATTGGTCAGTTGCTGTATTGTGGCTATTCTGCTGTAAACACTCTTGTTGGCTGTCTGGGAGTTATTGAAGCAGAAGTAGGATGACTGGATTTCCAATATCAGTATCATCACCTCTGTACACACGGGAAAGTTACACTGCAGCTTCTACATTCAGTGAGTAAGGCTGAGTACGGAAGAAAGCTAATGTAATTAATACCTGCAAAGTACCAAAGGCATACCAACAACAACTGAATAAGGTGAGAAGGTGTGAGCAGGAGTCAGAAGGAGAAGCAGCCAACAGTGGCCACAAAAAGTAAAGCCACATAATCCAGCTGCTTACCATGTGTGTTGTCCCTGTCAGTACACTGAGCGTGGGGGAAGACTCTGAGGAGAGCTTTCAGCACCGAGGTGAAAGAGCTGGCCAGCAGGGGCCTGAGGGTGGGGGACAGAGCTCGGCCCGGGGGAGCGAGGGCCCTCTGAGAGGCTGGGACGATTGTCCTCATGGCCTTACTGAAATCACCAGGCCCTAAGATGATGGAGGTGACATCCAGCTTCAGTTTGATGCTGCTGCCATAGATCTGGGGGTATCGGCGGCGCAGTGCCACCAAGGCTGCCTCTGTGCAAAGTGCTTTGATGTCAGCACCACAGTAGCCTGGAAGACAGTCAGATACAAACGTTATGTTATTTCTTTGGTCTAAATGCTGTCAGTTTTCAAATTAGGGGAACATAAATGTCAGCTGGATAAATCAAAAAAGAATTTCTTGACAACATACACCCCCACATTAGCCAGTGAAAATCTAACCTGACATGGAGCTCTTACCGACACATTTTTCTGCAAGTTCATCTACAAATGGCTCAGCCAATTTGGGATTCCAGTCCCGCGTGTGGATCTCCAAGATGTGCTTTCTGGCCTGAACAGAAGACAGGAGGTAAAGGAAAAGGCAACCCAAGCAGTCTGAGTCAATACAACAGAGACACTAATAAACACAGCTAAAGGTGAGAGGTTGCTGCTTCTAACAAACCAGATAAGACTTTTGGATTCCATTTCATTTAAACTCTGAGTTGTGAGAATAAAGGAAAAACAAAGCAGGGCGATGTTAACAAGAAAACAAACATATTTACTATAAATTATGCATAAAAGCAGTCTACTAGTCTTAACTCTTTCTAAAACTGACAACACTGGAGAAAGATAAAAGTGACTGACAGATAAGTATGAGAGCTCTTGACTGAAAGGCGTGCTGGTGCTTCAGCACAAGATGAGCTTTAGTTTGTTGCAATGTCTCTGCAGGACGTTCCTCTGAAGAGAACACATTAAGAACAAAGTAATCTTTGTCTTGAGTTAAAGGCAACAGTTTACATCATCTTTTATCACACGTCTAACACAACTGTCTTCTTGCTTGGGGAATAACAAGAGGGAGCTACATTTAATGGTTAGAAATACTTACACTTTGCACAACAGTTTTTTTTTTTTACTATTAGTAAGAGCTCCCTGCTGGAGATCTTAGCCGGCAAGAGCATGCAGATTAAGCTTTCATTACCAATGATCCCACTGAGTGGACAAATGATGCAAGACGACCTATTGGACAGACTCGATGGGAAGGAGTCACAGAGATGTTATCTAACTGACAGTCACGTCTTAAAACAAATCAAAGATAAAGGCAATCGGTTTACCATAACAATAAATCTCGATGATATCGGAATTTTGCTGAAATATAATGAGAGCCTGATTTGCCACTTGCTTGTTGGATCAAAGTATCCAACAGAGATAAAAAAAAAAAGACACTGCATTAAATAGCCAAATAGCTGCATGTACTAATTTCATTGCAGGATTCTTATGAGTAAAACGCTAATTGCTTCGGCGTTATATTGCCTCTCCAGCTGGGTGCGCATGTGGTTACAGCACTGTATCCACAGATAGTGCTCCATGTTTGGAATATTGTATGCTGCTGTCTTGAAGCAAACTGCTGATGTGGGGCAAGAACAAGTACATTTGCACATATATGAGGCATGATATTTCAGATGTACATTCAATTTCAGCTACTGTTGACAAAACCTACTGAAAATCCGAGTGGAGTGGAAGCAAGACTTTGTATATCTACTGGAAATGCCTGTATCTAATGTACCCAGCTTGTTTTAGACTCACCTTTTTGTCAGGCAGGTTAAACAGAAACTCCCGGTCAAAGCGTCCGGGCCTCCTGAGTGCCGGGTCGATAGAGTCAAGTCTGTTTGTAGCACCAATGACAACTATCTCCCCACGACTGTCTAAGCCATCCATCAAGGCCAGCAGAGTAGACACAATAGAACTGGACAGGGGGAGGGAAGTGGTAGGACAGAATGAAATACATGGCACTGAGTTTAAGTGGACAAATATCTTAATATTCCATGCCCCAGTTTTAACAGAATTTCACCGACATAAAGCTTCAAAGGTTAGCTTTAAAAATGCTGATTATCAACCCACTTTCTTTTTTTTCTTTGTATTATGATTAATACTACTATGTGTGTATACATGTATATGTATTTATATACAATTTTCTTTGTCTTATTTCCTAGAAGTGTGGTTGGCTATATGTACAAGCTTGTTATTATCATTATTATTATCCATTTACTTACTTATTTACTTCATTTATATTATACTTTTTTTCTTTTTTTTTTACATGTGTGTGCTTCATGGACACGTCCACGATCATTTATACACGTAGATAAATGTGACTGTGTGTAAGTAAATATGTTTGTTTGCATATATAATCTTTATTACTATTCATGTTATTGTTCTACAGTATAAAGTAAGATGACCATGAAAAGCATTAACCTTTACAAATCACTCTTCAGTTATGTTTCACTGTAAAGTCTATGTTTATATGACATTATTCATGCAACAGAGATTCACAAACTAGCTTTTTTTTTTCCTTTCGGTGAACAATATTGACACCCTTTTTTTTAAAAAAAAAAGAGAACGGTGTACTTTGTTCCAATGATGTCCTGTGTAATATGTTATGAAATTGTTCTGAATAAAAATTTGAATTTAAAAAAAAAAAAAAATGCAGATTATATATAAAATCAAAAATATTCTCATGTTATGTTTGAATATTCTCTTATCCAGAACTGTAATCACACGTCATACTGACAAAACAGCACTATGTCTGAGAGACAGACAAAACCACACCTTAAACTCTACAACAGGACCACTTTTGCAATAAATCATTACTTCATTGGTATGAACACTAATCCCAGTTCAAAGCATACTGAACACACAGTAACAGGGATTTCAGTATCAGCTGTTTCAGAGCAGCACTTCAAGCAAGACAACACCCCCCATTGGTGAGTAAAATAATAGCAGCAGCAATTTTCACCCAACAGGCGGACATGCCAATGTGAACTGTACTGAGTAAATAGGAGGCTGCACCTCTTCATTAGATGTAAGAATGAGGTGCTTCAGATGAGACGGTATCCTTTCATTCTATTGAGTCCACAGATGAGATATGTGAAATCACAATTTTGTAATTTGCAAAAACAAAATAAAAGCCATACATCATTGCTGTCACTCCGGGCAGATGACATGTGCAATCTGATGCTTTACTAAGGAAGAGGTGCCTGTATGTTTAAAGCATGAAATGGAGAATATTCTGCATTCTGAACCACATTACACCTACCTGTGTATCTGGTCTTGCCTGCTGGAACGAACTGGAGCCAATCCATCAATCTCATCAAAGAAGATAATAGAGGGCCTCATTAGGTATGCCTAAACAGAAGCATACGTATGACTTCTGTTAAACACACTCTGGTTATAATTGTAAAAACATGTAGAGCAATGAAAAGACTTGAACTTGGACTTGATGCAGTGCTGCCTAAATGGCTCACCTGGTCAAACAACAATCGTAGCTGGCGCTCTGATTCACCCACCCACTTGCTGAGGCAGTCGGCTCCTTTCCTCATGAAAAAGGAAACCTTCCTGTCTCCCTGGCTACACTCATTGGCAAGTGCCCGTGCTACCAGGGTCTTTCCTGTCCCTGGTGGGCCATAGAACAAACACCCTCTAAAAAGAAAAGGAAGAATAAATGCTCTTTCATGTTTTATATAAAAGGTGCACTATGGAAGATTTGCTTCCTCTTGTGTTCTTACATGAATTTTATGTTCGAGTCTGTTTTGCTTAAGAAGCGTGTTGTTTATTGATACTGCTATATTCATTACTGAAGTATTTATAGTGTTTGTTGCCCACATCCATGAAACAGAGAACAGGTTTTGAGTTGGAGCTTATCAGGGCAACTCGTCTGCTCCTTTAACACTCCAACAGAGTTCAGCAAATGTCAGATGTCTATCCGTCAGCACAACAGAGTCCAACATAAACTTCAAATAACCACATGTGTATGAAAGTCTTACATAGATAACACTTACATTTTCTTAAATCACTTTTCTCATTTAGCCACAGACCCATTTGATATAAAAGGGGATTTTTATATGGCAGTGTATTATTTACTGTTGTATGTGTGATTTTACACAAATGAAGTAGATAAGATTTTATTTAATCCCGCTTGTCTCAATTATTCCTCAAGTAACCGTCTACATCCACCTTAATTAGTAATTAAATTGTATGAAGGACCAAAATCATTTCCTATTGAAAATTAATTCAGTCGTAAGTAATTATATAATGAATATTAAATATTGCTTCAGTTAATATAACCTTGATCTGATACATACAATCAAAACTACTAACATTTAAGTATTAAAGCAAGAAACTGTGATTTTTCTCTCTATAAACATCACTCATATATTGTTAAAACCTTAAAACTCCACAAAAGACATACATGGGCCAGATAATGTGAAAGTGGTCACTGTCAAAAATTTAAGTTTCACCAGTTCTCAAATAGGCTCATTTTTTAGCTTAAGAACTGTTTGAAATTTTCAGTTTCACTTACAGAAAAAAAGATACAACTGATTATGAAGTTACTTCTGACATATGTAAATGCACTATTAACTTTAATAATATTTTTTCTTCCTTGTATAAGTGATATTTTAAGTCTGTGAATCTGTAGGAACTAATTATTCAACAGTACAAGAATATAGAAAGGTTATGTACAACAAATTATTTGTAAAATATGCACTGCTGTTCACTGTATGTATCAATTCAGTTGTAATATGTATGTTCAATAAAAGTTTATTAGCATATTTGTAGTGTTTTAGTTCCTGCAAAGTCTTTTATTCTGATACTGAACAAAGGTACAAACTGCTGTCCCTGTGTCACAATATATTTGTGTTCATAAAAACTTACCATTTAAACATTTTTATCTAATATTGATCACCATAGTAGTTTAACATCATAGCTAAAGGCCTATGTTTCATTTAGGATCAATTTTTTATGAGAACAGCATGTTTTATACATTTCCGTAAAGTGAAAAAAAATGTTCATTTTGAGTAGCCGTGTCACGCAGCAGTAATTTAAGTATTTTTACTCAAAATTTTATTTCTGCTGTAACGCATCATGTGAATGGGCATACTGAGACTGATTCATACATTTATTAAACATGGAGATAACTTATTTAGTTTCAACACAGAGCTTATTGAACATGAAATATGTCCCTGTGTCACCACTTGATCTGGCCCACATATAAGTGTAGCCAAAGTAGTCTTGCAGTCAATATTCAATATTCTGTGTTCTATCTAGCTTCACACAGAAAACAAACACTTTAAAGTAAACAGTTTTAATTACACCTCTCACCTGGGAGGCTGAATCTTAAACTTCTCAAAGACCTCAGGGTAGAGCAGTGGGAACACGACCATCTCCTTCAGTGACTGAATGTGATTACTGAGGCCACCAACGCTGTCAAACTTCACCTGAGGAGCACAAACACAACCTTTTGAAGGACTAATTACTTTTTAACCTGATGAATAAAAAGCACAACACTTACTAATTAACAACCATATTTCGAAACTTTTTTACTTCACTTACTGAGCTATCAAGGTTCATGGGGTCCACATCCGCCAGGCTTGCACCCACTTTCACCCGATCTCGGAGCACCCCACTCGCTAGATCTTCTGCAGTCAAGTTCATTGGTAAACATCTGCACAGCAAATACCGCAGCTTCAGTTAACATCTGAGGAGTTCACACTTTGATGGAAAAGTGCTTTTATCAAAGCAAAAGAGCGACTGAGTGAAAGGAAAAAAAAAAGAAAGTCGAAGCTGACACCTGTTTCTGGCCCGGGTCATGCTTTTGCTTTTTCTTCGCTCGAAGCGCTCTTCGTCAGAGGATGAGGTGGTGTCACTACTGTGAATGGCATGTTTCTTCACTCTGGAGAGAAATGTGGAAAAACTAGGATCAGAATGACACTGTCACATTCCTTAATGATCAGAAACTCAAAAAGATCACAGCTATGTTAGTGACTGCAAGTGGAAAAACAGTGCTCAACCGCCAAACATTACAACAATTCTAATTTACCATTGTGTTTATGTGATATTTTAGAAATTTCTTCCAACCTTATATGGCTTATTCTTGCTGGGGATCTATGGGTGTCAAAAAGTGAGGGGTTGCTCTGTTTTCTGTTCACAGGCTCTGAGAAAACAAGATGTAAGACATAATGAAAAAAAAAAAAGACATAAAAACGTATCATTGCAATCATTATATTACCATAAACATGTCATTAATACAGCTGAAAAAAGAGGGAAATGCTATCTATGTTACCTATAGGTGGTGCTTCATATCGCTGCACAGTCTTGCGTTGCCTCAGGTTGTACGGTCTGTCATTCTCCTCTCCTTGCTCTTCTGCTTCATCTCCGTCATCATCGTCTTCCTCTGCATCCTCCTCATGAGATTCTGAAAGTCAAAAGTTCAGTTTTCAAACTTTGATGAGGATAGTACCAAATGTGAGCTCCTAAAAAATTCAGGATCTACAGGAAGTCTCAAACACACAAAAGACACAACAAAAAAAGAACAGTGGTATTCCAATAACTTTGTAATGTTAAGGCTAATTATCTATTATCATATTGATAATACACTGTCTAGTACATATTGCTGTTCTAATTTTGTGTCTTCATAGTGTTTTAATATGTATATGTATATACTTTTTATTCTACTTGAATGGAGCGACTGTAGCACCCAATAATGTCCCCCTGGGATAAATAAAGTATTCTGATGAATTTAGTAAAAGATTATGTGTTTAACACCTTTTCTTTAAGATCATTTAAGTAGAACACTGACCTTCTGTTCCCTCCTCTTCTTCTTCCTCTTCTTCCTCCTCCTGCTCAGCTTTACTTATGACTTTGTGGTGTGTAGGCATGCTGAAAGTACTCCTGCGCATAGATTTCCTGCGCTTCACTCGGGAATACATGTCCATGTTTTCCTGAAAGAAAAAAAGCTTTCATGCTATCACTTGAGCCAAAACCTAGAGGATCAGGCAGTGCCACTTTTCTTTCTCGAAGTTTTCTAGCTCTGCTTCTACCATACTCACCTCCTCAGTGTCTCCGGTCCACATGCGAAGTTGTTCCACCTCACGGCTCTGTCTGATGCTGCTGATGTTGTCCATTTCCTGCAGGACAGCCTCAGCAGTGCTTCATAGAAAGAGTAAAGTAAAAAGACTGTGAGAAACTTTGAAAAAGCACAACATGAGTATAGAGTTTGGTCTAAGGGAGTTATTAACTATGGCTGCAGTGCAGTTCTCAGTGAAATGTTTACTGAGCTGCCTGTATACTTCAATAAATGATAAAGATAAAAGAAGAAATATTAAGAAGGTAAAGTCCTGATTTCTATCTCTGATTTGTGGGTGGTTCAGATTGTGAGAACAGGAAGAAACGCAATTCATCTGATGTACTGTTCAGAGCACAGAAGCAAATGCTTTCTACCACAGTAGGCTAAAGTCGACTTCACCTTCAACTAAACTCAGGGTTCCTACACATTTGAAGTTTCAAAAGTCCATAGTTTTTCCAGACCCTATTTTCCAGATGTCTTGGTAAAAAAAATTCCAACCAGTCTTTATATTTGGGATTTATGAGCCAGTCATCAGAGAATTTACATCTACCCATCATGAGTTCTGCCAACGATCATACAAGGCATGGTGAACAGCTCACTCACGAACAGTGTGTGGACATCACTTGTCTGTCAAAGCAGCAGTGAAACTTGACAACACCTGGGCGGGCCTTGCAGAAGCCAATAATGTAATAACAGCCGATAACGTAATAACAGCTGATAACGTAACAAAATTGCCATTTTTAAAATGTAATAAGCCAGTAACGTAATATCTGGCCAACAACGTAATGAAAGTCCTGAACTGATTACGTAATAACTTTTGGCCAATAACGTTAGAACTTATTGGCTGGTTATTACATTATTGGCCTGGTAAAAATAATTCTTTGCAAATGTAATAACTGAGCCAATAATGTTAAAAGTTATAACGTTACTGGCCAAACGCTATTATGTTATCGGTTCAGGATTTTTATTACGTTATTGGCCAGATATTATGTTACTGGCCAATTACATTTTAAGAATGGCAAATGTATTACGTTATCAGCCATTATTACGTTATTGGTTGTTATTACATTATTGGCTTCTACAGGCCTTAAAATGGGTTGGAGGAGGATAAGAGCAGAAAGCTGGGCATTCAACTTGTCAATCTGCCCAAATGTTTTCTGGGACGCGTAGCCTACTGCATGTGCTTTCACACAAACATTTTAGCTGCGCTAGCAAGCACCTTAAAAAAACAGATCAATCTTTTTCTTTTTTTAAGATATTCAGAATTTTATGTTTTAGAAACTAGAACAGTCTTGGAACATGAATATTTTTCCATACATTTGTTTCCATTTTCCATACTTTTCCAGACCTGGAAATTTATAAAATCAAATTCCATACTTTTCCATACTTGTGTAGGAACCCTGTGAACTTAGTTCTGTTTCATTTCAAATATATATAAAAAAAACATTTAGAAAAAATGCACAATCGATAAATAAATAAAAAATAAAAATAAAAAATAATGTAGACACCGGACCAAAAAATAGAACTTTTGGTAATTTTGTTGTGCAGTCAATACATGAACGCAAATCAACATAGTTTCAGGTCATGTAATGGCTGTAATAATCACAGTCATGCAAATACAAACGGCAATTTCACAATAAATAGCGTCTGTGCCATTTCTGAAGAACATGTTACCGTTTCAAAATTGTGCATTTTTAAAGTCACAGAGTTTATAACGTGCTGCAACATGGTACAGTGTTCAGGTGTACAGTAAAGGCATTTGGAAGAAACCAACCAAATGATTATCGGAACCAATGATAATTTAGTAAAAGACTTGGATTCATCGTTTTTCCTCCTTTTCTCAAGCGTTAGGAGACCATTTCCACTGAACAGATGAAATGAGCATGCCTCACATTTTGTATTTCTCTTGTTTCAAGCAGTATTGCAAATATGGCTTTGTGACTGCTTGCTACCTGTTGACCAGCTGGTCAAACAGCAGGCTCTGGTTGAGGTGTTCAAATTGGCTCTTCTTCACCCGGCAGCTCCTCTTCAGTTCCACATGGCCATTCATGTGAGAATGATCCGTCCCGGATTTCTCCTCGCCGCGGTGACTCATATGGGCTGTAACATCAACAAATAATAAGTATTCGGTCAGTTTTTTTTATGTATGCTTCCCAAACATACATTCTATTTATGTATAACATAAAGAACAGGGAAAAATTAATTACCATGTCCATTTTGCATTATGCGAGAGGATAACCTAGAGAGAAAAAAAAAAGAAAACAGTTTTAATATGTATGAGCATTTGCACAGAAGACAAAAGTTTAAGCTTCAGTGCATAATCATGTTTTTGGCATCATTGGGAAAAATCCCATTAACTTTCAGTGTATTGTAAATTAAGTGGCCTGATAGGAAATTAAAAATCTCTTCCCCATTGTCTGAAGTCTGAATCTCATTAGAAAATCTACCCCGTGACAGGGGGTTTTGGCTGCTCACAGGTGTTCTCAGGCAGGTAAGAGGGTTAGATACATGATTGAAAGCTGTAATTGCTGATTGCTGTTCCAATTCCATCAGACACAGTCTACTCCGTGGCCTGACACTGAAGTTTGGAAAAGTATCGTCTCTTCTACAGCAGCAGGAAAAAGCATCAGGTCATCTCTTTTATATCAGGCTTTTCTTTTGGATGGAACAAAGAGAGCTGCAGAAGGAAGGGGTGCATTTTCATATTCTGTTTTTTTGTTTACTTAGTTTTTATTACATTTTCTTTTTTATCAGTACAATACAATGCATACATTTAAATACAGTTCAATAAGTGTCTTCTCCTTTTTCTCAGCTGTATCTGTATTTTTATAAACCTCCATAGGCAATATAGGATGGAAATTAAAGAAAATAATAACAATCACTGCAAATAAATAATATCCACTCCAAAAATAAGGTTATAGGTATAATTCCTAGACAGAAGCAGGATGACAGCATTTTGATATACAACATGGGGTTTTGCATCACTAATAAATATTATCATTGCAGCAATAAAGGCAACAAAGGTTCCCATCTTTTAGTATAGGTGGCTTTCTGAAGCCTTAGTAAGAATGTGATCTGCTCCATTTGATAAATATCCCAAACTTTTTGAATCCATGTATTATAAGAGGGAGCTTCTGGTTTCATCCAAATGATGGTTACAGACTTTAAAGCGGCAGTGAATAATATATTCAAGAGGTATTTATCTGCCCTTCTATCCAGACCTTCAGGTATTGCTCCCAGTATTGCCACTGTGAAGTTTTGTGGGATGTTCATTTTAAAAACCTCCTTCAAGGCACTGAAAACCTCCCTCTAAAACACACTTAACTTAGAACATAGCCATATTCTGGTGTTTTTGACCCCTTTATTTCACTCCTGCAGCTTTAATTACAAAACAAACACAATTAGGCTCTGAGGTTTTTTTAGTGACAATTAATAAATAATGAAAGTAATGCTTACTTTTACTTGTTCTTAGTAGAGACAAACTAAAACTATATAGCAACACAGGTCTTGAGACACCACTACAGTTGTGTCAGAAAAAGTGGGGCAAGATAACAGTTTAGCCTAGGAACTCTGCAGGTTTCAACAACTTAAATGTAATATCATTATGAATGCGATTTAAGACCTAACTGTTAGTGTTAAGTGGTTTGCGCTGGGGCCACACTCTGGTAATGCTCTCAGTGTGATTACAGGACAATATGGGGTGATGGCAGAAGTTTGCCAATTGGCCTTAATGAAACATTTAGTTTTTATTATTTGACCTCACATCTGACTCTAATGCCTTTACACTCAAACTAATTTGTACTTTCCTTCAACAAGCTTTTACCAACAACTAAATGCACTGCTCTCAAACCGGGTTTCAAACTTGTGGTTATCCAGATCAGAAGAAAATAAAGTAAACAAAATAAATTTAATTTACTACTTCAGGCAGTGTTTTTTTTATATCATAAAAAGGAGAAGCTACTTTAACAAACACACCTCATTATACATGTACACAACTGTACAATTTGCATAAGGGGTTATTTCTTCCAAATTAATTTTGTCCAAGAGTGATCCACACAATTTTTCTTCTCAAATATGACTAAAGATAAAACAGTTTCATGAAAGAAGCATGAACTTAATGAGCCAATCAAGCCAAGCTCTTTAAAAATCATATTTCAGCCAACAGAAACCTTGCACTCTCACTAAATAATTACGTTTGCCAGTAACACATAATTCAAAAGAATAAACCAGCTGCTTACCTGGTGCAATAGGTGGGAATGTGCCAGCTGACCCTCTGATTCTTCACCTGAGGAGACGGAGAAGTGTCACTGGAGCTGGGCTCTGAAGCAGTCTGTCGCCGGGCCCTCTTGGAGGGGGGGGCTAACCGTGCACTGCTGGGACTGCTCAGATCACTACTGGGTTCCTTCTACAAAACAGAAAGATACCACATCCAAGACTGAAGAAAATGCAACAGTGACCAACACATCAAGTGGAAAAGAATGCCAAGTACCCTGACAACTTTTCACAACTACTTCCAAATAATCTACCTGAAAGCAGTGTAGGAATCCTAAATATTTAGCAAATAACGCAAAAATAAGACCAAACTGCTCAGGTAAAAATCCACAGTAACACAGAGGACTCCACTGAGGAAAGCAGGAAATACAGACAAAGTATTGCATGTTGAAAAGACAGCTTGTAGCCAACTCCTCAGTGTGTTCTCTGAATCATAACAGAGCACTAACCAGACATATGCCCTTGATGCTCACGCCCTTCACAGCTTAACTTCCCTGCTGATATGAGAGCATATCTCACTGTTGTCATAGGCAACTGTCTGCAATGCCTGCAAGAGGGGTTCATCTGACTGACAGACTGATTGAAATGTGCAAGATGTACCAACAGTGAACGTATACACAGAGCTGGACAGGAAGAACGCATGGATCCCTACTGCATCTTTACAGACTGGAACTACATCTGCAAATGGACATCCATCAGTCCTGGTGAATCTATAGCCTGTCCATCCATGGAAGTGGATCTCTCCTTCACTGTGGTTCTCCCCGAGGTTTCTCTTTTCCCACTGATTTTTTTGTAGTTTTTTCTTGCTGAGAAGGAAGGTCTAAGGACATTAATCCATCCCCTTCTTCTGCTGTTTGACTGTTTGTTTTCATATCCAACTAATTCTGTAAAGCCCTGTGTGTCTTTTTTTATGTTTTTATGTTATATATCTGTTGAGTCTGCCTTGTGCTTTAAATGTGCTCAATAAAAATAAACTTGAATTGAATATGCATTATTGCACCCTTGTAATATTTTTGAAACATGGCTACAAAACTAAGATCCATTTGGGCAACACGTTAATGATATAAAAGCCTGCACATAAAAATGGAGTGCAGGGGGTAGAGTATAATAATCTTACTTCCCGAATGTAAAATTGCCTTAGGTGTAAGATTTACAACTCTACAGCCTTTTTATCATAAATTACGTTTTTACCGTATGTTATTAGTGATCCTTGCTCGCAGTCCAGTGGAGTGGACATACACTAGGAATGAGTACAATTTTAATATTTCACCAAACCGCCCGATATAGCTGGATCAGAACTGTAAATAATATATTGTCGGGCTGTGGTAAGTACCACAATCATCGTAAACGTTGCTCTCCACACGAAGCTCCTGCCTTGCATAATCTCACTGTTTACATTTTGAAACAAAGACTGTCAGGCAGCTTCTAGGTCGGCCGTGCACTGTAAAAACTGTGGTTGAGTGTAGGATATAAATAAGGAGTGAAATAGGATCCTGTGTTACGCTATTCCAACACGTTCAAACACACACTAAAGCGAAAAGTGTGTGCAGTGGTCTTAGGGTATCAACACCAAAAAGTTCACCAAGTTCAGACTTGCTAAATGGGACCTGAGCCAGCCAACTGTTGTGAACCTGGGACTCCCTTCCCCCACTGTAAGCTAGCTGTCGGGCTAGCAATAACCCACAAACGCTAGCCCAACTAAGGTTTTCTCTACACATTTAAGATTCTAATAACGGTCGTACAGCCAGGACACCGACCTGAGGTAGTGCTGATAGCTCCGTGTAAAAATCTCAACTGTCTTAATAGGGAAAGCTTATTTGTAGAGACAATGGTGAAACAAGTCAGCCGGGCAAAATTGTCAAACACAAAGGGAACTCAACTTAGGCTAGCCAGGAGTTAACGTCGCTAGCTTGTAATTTGACAGCTGCGCGAGGTGTTCGGTCCGAGTGTCACACGTACGAACGGTTGAATTAAAGTTTTTTATTGTGCATGTGCACGGCCGAACGGGTGTCAAGTTGAACACGGCTCGTATTTTGCAGTGAATAATGCACTGTCTGGAGCATCTTGAGGCCACAGCTAGAGCTACCTAGCCAACTAGCACAGCCAGCTAGCTCACCGGCAAAGAAAAGAAACCGGCTTACATGTTCGTCAGAGTTTCGCTCGATTCTCGACGACGACCTAGTCCGCGAGGAGATGAAGGGGCCGCTCGTCGGCCGCGTGTTTCTCCTTGTGTTCCGCATGTTTTCTTTCTTTTGTCTACCCTTTAAGAATCACCCTAACCGGCTCCTAACACTGGCTCAGAGAGCACAGCATCGAGGCGCCATTTCTCTCTCTCTCTCTCTCTC